>NC_090391.1:86503768-87134268 GCF_036365525.1 Heterodontus francisci | reverse complement strand
GGGGGAGAGACAGATAGAGGGGCAGAGGGAGATAGAGGGGGGAGACGGAGATAGAGGGGGGAGAGGGAGAGAGAGCGGAGAGGGAGAGAGAGCGGGAGATAGAGGGGGATTGGGAGATAGATGGGGAGAGGGAGATAGAGGGTGGAGACGGAGATAGAGGGGGAAAGATGGATGGGGTAGAGGGTGGTGAACCTGTGGAATTCTCTACCGCAGAAGGCGGTCATGTGATATATTGGTCATGATCTTTATTGAATGACGGAGCAGTCCCAAAGGGCCGAATGGCCTACTCCTGATCCTATTTTCTATGTTTCTAGGAGAGAGGTGGATTGAGAGAGGGAGAGATAGAGAGAGAAGAAACAGAGAGACAAGGAGAGATAGAGATGGAGCGAGGTGACCCTGATATTCTCTCTCTCTCTCTCACACACACATCCAGACACACACAGACACATACATAAAGGGACACACAGACACACACACACACACAGACAGATTTTACAATCCACACTGATGTCAGTAAAAATGACCAACAGAACCTCAGTAACAATCCCCAGTGTCTGGCCAGTCCTGTAGAGAGACAGAGAGAGAGATAGGGCAGTGACAGAGAAAGACAGTGAAAGAGGGCGGCACAGTGGTGCAGTGGTTAGCACCGCAGCCTCACAGCTCCAGGGACCTGGGTTCAATTCTGGGTACTGCCTGTGTGGAGTTTGCAAGTTCTCCCTGTGTCTGCGCGCGTTTTCTCCGGGTGCTCCGGTTTCGTCCCACAAGCCAAAAGACTTGCAGGTTGGTAGGCAAATTGGCCATTATAAATTGTCACTGGTATAGATAGGTGGTCGGGAAATACAGGGGGCAGGTGGGGATGTTTGGTAGGAATATGGGATTAGTGTAGGATGAGTATAAATGGGTGTTTGATGGTCGGCACAGACTCGGTGGGCCGAAGGGCCTGTTTCAGTGCTGTATATCTAATCTAAAACAGCTTGGAGGAGAAACTTTACATTTATTTGTGTTCCACAGATTTTATTAAAAGTTGAAAGGGACTGGACACTGGAAAATCTGTCAACACACAACAACAACACTGAGAGACTTTTGATGTGTGGGAAGGGGAGACACACTTTAAAATCCACAGTGATGTCGGTAAAAATCCCCAAACACAACCTCAGTAACAATCCCCATTATCTGCCCAGTCCTGTATTGTGGGTTTCTTCTTTGGCCTCCTTATCTCGAGAGACAATGGGTAAGTGCCTGGAGGTGTTCAGTGGTTTGTGAAGCAGCGCCTGGAGTGGCTATGAAGGCCAATTCTAGAGTGACAAACTCTTCCACAGGTGCTGCAGAGAAATGTGATTGTCGGGGCTGTTACACAGTTGGCTCTTCCCTTGCGCCTCTGTCTTTATTGTGGGTTTAGTGTGAGGGTTTGAGGGGGGAGGGTTGGATCAGTGTTTGATATTTTGAAACTGCAGGGAAAGAATGAAAGGTTTAAAATGAACTAAGAGATGGCTGAAAGCATTGCTGTCCTGGGATTTACATATCAATGGACTGGAAGAGTCAGGAAGGTCCTGTCCTGGGATTAACATATCAATGGACTGGAAAAGTCAGGAAGGTCCTGTCCTGGGATTAACATATCAATGGACAGGCCCCCTCCCCCGCCCCTGAGGCAGGACATTGAGAGACAGCCCAACATGTCAGAGGCTCAAGGGGTGGAGTTTGCAAACAGCTCACTCAGGATATAAACTGGGTTTGAAGATCTCAGTTCCAATCACAAAACCCACCTTTCACTCTCTCTCTAGAGAGAGTAGACACATTCCCCAGTCTGATTCAGTGTGTGTGTCTGTGTGTGTGCTCTCTCTGTCTCAATCTGCTTTATAACTGTGATTTGATTGTATTTGAATATTGCTGATTGTCTGTGTAACTGAGAGAGGAAACTCTGGGCTCTTGCTGTGCAATTTTGTTTAAAAATGTCTTCGCTTTGTATTTTAATCCAATTTTTTTCTCCTACTTTCCCCTGAGGAATTTTCATTCCGAAAACTGCACGGTGAAGGTGAAAAGAGGGAAAGTTTGGGACGAGGAATCCTTGGACAGGAGCTTCCTCCAGAGGGGATGGACTGAGGCCTTGTCCACAGGCTGCACCCAAAGGGCCCACGTGAGTTGTGTCTGTTTATGACCCTGAAGTTTAATATCCTCTCTGGGGCCCACCTCGCAAGACTAAATGAAACATCGGAAAGGTGTAGCTGTATAAAGGCTTGTCATAATTCCCGAGTAATGCTGGTGTTTTGGGCAGTGCCGTGAATTTGAGGGTGAAATGAAATGTGCAGCATCCATTTGAATTGACAGTGAGGTTCTGAGAATGGATTTCTCTGTCTCTCTGAATGAGAGTAATAGGAGGGAGAGAGACACAGGAGAGTGAGGGAAACATGGAGGGAATCAGAGGGGGAGAGGAGGGGTTAGCCGGCTGTTCTCACACTGCTGCTTGTGGGATCTTGCTGTGCACCAATGGCCTGCAACATTTCTAACATTGCAACAGTGACGACCACTTTAAAAAATTAACTCTGAGCTTCAAAAGCTCGGAATTAAGTCACAAATGTGATAGTTTCTCAAGGCTTGTAATCATTCTAGACTAATCTGTGTGCTTTGGACAATGTTCTGAAGCTTTGCTGTTAAATAAAATGTACGGAGCCCATTTCAATTCATTTTACTGAAGTTCTGAGTTGAGATTTCTCTCTCTGTCTCTCTCCAGCTTTCTTTCCCTCTGTCCCTCTATTTAAACCTTTAATAGTTAAAAACATATCACACACTGCAATATGATTTGTTGTTGTTTTAAATGGTGAGACAGAAATATTTCATAGCTTATTTCAACGAAGATCAGATACAAAATTGAGGGGAAAAAGCCCGATTGGACAGAGAGAGAGAGAGCAAGAGAGAGGGTCACAGGGGTGACTGAGATAGGAAGAGAGAGAGAGATACAGAGACACGGAGAGAGATAAAGAGACAGACACACAGACACACACTGGTGGAGGGAACTGTCTGAACCATTTTAGCCTCTGCTTTATTAACTGATTTGTTTGTATTTGGGTGTTGCTGAGAGATTATCTGTGTAACCGTGGGCAATTGCTGGGCTCTTGCTGTGCTATTTTGTTTCACAATGCCTTTCAATCAATTTTCTCTCTCTCCCTCTTGCCTTAGGAATTTTCATTCTGAAAACTGCACCGTGAAGATGAAAAGAGGGAAAGTCTGGGACGAGGAATCCTTGGACAGGAGCTTCCTCCCGAGGGGATCGACTGAGGCCTTGTCCACAGGCTGCACCCAAAGGGCCCACGTGAGTTGTGTCTGTTTGTTAGCCTGAGGTTTAATTTCCTCTCTGGGGCCCTGGGTTAACCATTTCATGTTGGATTGGGGCTCCTGGTGTTTTATACCGATTGAAAGCCGGGGGTTAAAGGAGCAGCCCCAGGAGGGAGTCCCATTTGCCCCTTGCTCCTTCCAGCCCTGTCTGTGAGGTTTGCTGGTGTTTTGGGCAATGCGAGGAAGCTAACAGTTAAATAAGATGCACAGTGCCCATTTTAATTCATTTTACTGCAGGTCTGAGCTTTCTCTCTGTCTCCACATTCTTTCCCTGTGTCTCTATCTCCCCCCATGCTTTCTGTTCTCTGTCTCGGTTTCACACTCTCCTTCTCCAATTAAACCTTTAATAAATAAAAAACCATGCCACACACACAGCAATGTGATTTGTCGTTATTTGAAATGGTGAGACAAAATCAGCAGCTTGTTCCCAGTTTAAAGAGGGATTCGCTCTTTCTGGGGACTGAAATCTAGCTATTATCACATTGCTGCTCGTGGGATCTTGCTGTGCATGCAGTGCCCAGCAGCATTTCCTGCACAGCAATGAGGACACTTTAAAATTCAGCTTCCTGAGGGTCAGATTGTGGATTTCTCTGTGTTTTCTCTCCATCTTCCTCTGCTTTTCTCTCCCCCGCACTTTCTCTATTTTAACCATTCATCAATAGGTGCCACAATGTGTGCACAGCAAGATCCCACAGGCAGCAATATGATAATATGCAGATTATGTGTTTTCAGTGATGTAAGTTTCGGGATCGCAGAGGGATGGACTTTCCTGCAGCGGCTAAGTGGTTAGTACCGCAGCCTCACAGCTCCAGCAACCCAGGTTGGGTTCTGGGTACTGCCTGTGCGGAGTTTGCAAGTTCTCCGTGTGGGTTTCCTCCGGGTGCTCTGGTTTCCTGCCACATGCCAAAGACTTGCGGGTTGATAGGTAAATTGGCCATTATAAAAATTGCCCCTCGTGTAGGTAGGTGGTCGGAGAATTGAGGGAAGGTGGGGATGTGAGAGGGGGAAAAATGGCATGAATTTAGGATTAGCATAAATGGATGTCTGATGGTCAGCGTTGGGCCGAAGGGCCTGTTTTAGTGCTGTATCTCTCGATGAATCGAATGTGATGTGTGGTTATTTTAAACGGTGACAGAAACATTTCAGTGGACGTTTCAATCCAGATTAAAACCCAGATCGAGAGAAAAAGAAACAGATGTGGATGGGGTGCAGGGGGGAGGGTGCAGTAGAAAGACAGGGAGAGGGGTGTTTGAGATTTTCAAACTGCAGGAATGTCCCTCCCTCTGGGATCTTGAAACTTACATCACTGAAAACAGATTATCTGCATATTAGCATATTGTTGCCTTTGGGATCTTGCTATGCACAGATTGCCTACAGGTTTCCTGCATTGCAACAGTGAGGACCACTTTAAAAATTAGTTCATTGATTCTCAACTGCTCCTGAGGGCCAATAATTACAAGAGCTGAACGTGAAGCTGTCTGAAGGTTTGTGAAAAGTTTAAAGATGGAGTTCAGCATTTTCAGAGGACTGTGATAGGATATCTGGCTATGATCACATTGTGGGATCCTGCTGTGCATACATTCCCTGCATCAATTCTTACATTACAACACTGAGGCAGAAACAGATGGAGAGAAAAAGAGGGAGAGAGAGAAACAGCTGGAGGTGGCAGGTGAATGAGAGAGAGAGAGAGAGAGAGAGAGAGACAGGCGGAGTGTGGATGAGGGAGGGAAGGCAGAGAAAGATGGAGAAAGACAGAGAGAGAAATCCACACTCAAAATCTTGGTAAACTGAATTTTGAAGTGTCACCATTGCTGGGATCTTGCTGTGCACAGCTTGCCTGCAGAATTCCTTGCATTGTCACAGTGACTGCATTTTAGAAGTGAATTCATTGTGTGTAAAGCTCTCCTGAAGGCCTTGAAATTAGGTCCGGAGCTTGAGGCCGGTATAATTCCCAAATAATGCTGGTGTTTTGGGCAGTGACGTGAATTTCTCTCTCTCTCTCCATCTGTCTCTCTGATTGAGAGTAACAGGGGGGAGAGAGACGCAGGAGAGTGAGGGAAACATGGAGGGAATCAGAGGGGGAGAGAGGGGTAGCCGGCTGTAAGCACACTGCTGCTTGTGGGATCTTGCTGTGTATCAATGGCCGACAGCATTTCCAACTTTGCAACAGTGACGAGCACTTTAAAAATTGATTCATTGAGTGTCAAATACTTCTGTGAATCAGCAATGAAATGGGTGAAAGGTGAAGGTTTGTAAAGGCTTGTTCTCATTCCCGAATATTGCTGGTGTTTCAGGCTGTGGGCTGAATTTGACAGTGAAATGAAACACCGGGGGACCATTTGAATTCAGATTTTCAGGGATGGGAATGTGGATTTCTCTCTCTATCCTTCTACAGGAGAGGGGATGGGGGTCTCCAGTGCTTATGTGCTTTTACAATGAGGCAGAAACAGATGTAGAGAGACACACAGAGAAATAGAGAGAGAGAGAGAGAGAGAGAGAGACAGCAGGAAATGACAGGGTAAACACATCTACACTTCCCAGTCTCTGGCTCTGTGTCAGGGGATGTGTTTGTAAGTCACTGAGAGATTGTTTTATGTTACTGAGTTTGAGAGAGAGTCCTGGCCTCTCGCTGTGTTTTATTTCTGTGCAAAAATGCTTTGCTTTGTTTGAATCAATTTTATTTCTCTTATTCCCAAGGAGAATCTTTTCGGAAGCTGCAGCTGTGATGATGCAGAGGGAGAATCTTTTAGCCACGTGGAATTCTCCGACAAGAGCTTTAACCGGAGAGGGAAAGTAATAATAAAAATATATTTGTCATTGTCAAATTAATTTCTAGATCCAGAAAAGAAGACTGTGTGATTTCGGGGCTGATAGAAAAACAAAGTGCTGGAAATGCTCAGTATTTCCAGCACAGTTTTTATTTCAGATTTCCAGCATCCTCAGTATTTTGATTTTGTGTTTTCGGGGTCTGTGGATTTTAATTTAACCACAAGGGAGGGGGCTGAATGGTGTTCAAAGGGAATAGTTTGGGAATTGCTGCTCCAGAACAGTCAATGTAATCCCGTAGATATCCCTCTCTCCATCTCTTGCTGCAACTTGTTCCCTGCACCTTCCTCTTTGTTCCTAACTCTGTTTCTTCACATCTTTAAATCCCTATCTCTGTATCTCTCAACATCCTTTCTATCTTTGCCTCTCTCTGGAGTCTCACAAGTTTCCATTGTCACTCTCTTTCTGCGACTCTGTATCTTTATCTGTCTCTCTCTCAGTCCATTTCGTCTCTCACTCACTTCCAAATCCCTGAATCTTTCCATCTCTGCTCTTCCTTTCCTGCAAGATTATCTCTGCATTTCCCTCCCACCTGTCCCGGGACACCCCTCTCTATTCTGTGAACACATCTTACTTTGTATCTCTGCCGCTCCACTTCTCTCTGTCTCTGCATATTTTGATGGTATTTAGATGGGGGTCTGTCCCGGGGTGGGGGTGGTATTTAGATGGGGGTCTGTCCCGGGGTGGGGTTAGTATTTAGATGGGGGTCTGTCCCCGGGGTTAGTATTTAGATGGGGGTCTGTGCCGGGGGGGGGTATTTAGATGGGGGTCTGTCCTGGGGGTTACTATTTAGATGGGGGTCTGTCCCGGGGGGGGCGGTATTTAGATGGGGGTCTGTCCCCGGGGTTGGTATTTAGATGGGGGTCTGTCCCAGAAAGGGTATTTAGATGGGGATCTGCCCACGGGGTTAGTATTTAGATGGGGGTCTGTCCCGGAAAGAGTATTTAGATGGGGGTCTGTCCCGGGGTGGGGTTAGTATTTAGATGGGGGACTGTCCCCGGGGTTAGTATTTAGATGGGGGTCTGTCCCGGGGGTTACTATTTAGATGGGGGTCTGTCCCGGGGGTTACTATTTAGATGGGGGTATGTCCCTGGGGTTAGTATTTAGATGGAGGTCTGTCCCGGAAAGGGTATTTAGATGGGGGTCTGTCCCCGGGGTTAGTGTTTAGATGGGGTTCTGTCCGGGGGGTTTGTATTTAGATGGGGGTCTGTCCCTGGGGTTAGTATTTAGATGGGGGTCAGTCGCGGGGTGGTATTTAGATGGCGGTCTGTCCCAGGGGGGTATTTAGATGACGGTCTGTCCCCGCAGTTAGTATTTAGATGGGGGTCTGTCCCTGGGGTTAGTGTTCAGACGGGGGTCTGTCCCGGGGGGGGGGGTGGTATTCAGATGGGGGTCTGTCCCTGGGGTTAGTATTTAGATGGGGGTCTGTCCCGGGGGGGGGGGGTATTTAGATGACGGTCTGTCCCCGGAGTTAGTATTTAGATGGGGGTCTGTCCCGGGGTGGTATTTAGATGGCGGTCTGTCCCTGGGAGGTATTTAGATGGCGGTCTGTCACCGGAGTTAGTATTTAGATGGGGGTCTGTTCCTGTCAGGTATTTGTAACAGGGGTATTATAAGGGTATAATTAGTTGGGGGTCTGTCCCCGGGTGGGGTATTTAGATGGGGGTCTGTTCCCGGGCATGTATTTAGATGGGGGGGGGTCTGTTCCCGTGATTAGTATTTAGATGGGGGTCTGTCCCCGTATTGGGTATCTAGATGGGAGTCTGTCCCCGGGGATGTATTTAGATGGGGGTCTGTCCCCGGGGATGTATTTAGATGGCGGTCTGTCCCCGTCAGGTATTTGTAACAGGGGTATTATAAGGGTATAATTAGATGTGGGTCGGTCCCCTGGTGGGGTATTTAGATGGGGGTCTGTTCCCGGGCATGTATTTAGATGGGGGTCTGTCCCCGGGGATGTATTTAGATGGGGGACTGTCCCCGGGGATGTATTTAGATGGGGGTCTGTCCCCGGGGTTAGTATTTAGATGGGGGTCTGTCCCTGGGGTTAGTATTTAGATGGGGGTCTATCCCCGGGGATGTATTTAGATGGGGGTCTGTCCCTGGGGTTAGTATTTAGATGGGGTCTGTCCCGGGGGGGTAATTTAGATGGGGGTCTGTCCCCGGGGATGTATTTAGATGGTGGTCTGTCCCCGGGGATGTATTTAGATGGGGGTCTGTCCCCGGCGGGGTATCTAGATGGGAGTCTGTTATTGGCGGGGTATTTCGATGGGAGTCTGCTCCTGGGGGGGTATTTAGATGGGAGTCTGTCCCCAGGGATGTATTTAGATGGGAGTCTGTCCCCAGGGATGTATCTAGATGGGGGTCTGTCCCCAGGGATGTATCTAGATGGGGGTCTGTACCCGGGGATGTATCTAGACGGGGGTCTGTACCCGGGGATGTATTTAGATGGGGGTCTGTCCCCAGGGATGTATTTAGATGGGAGTCTGTCCCCAGGGATGTATCTAGATGGGGGTCTGTCCCCAGGGATGTATCTAGATGGGGGTCTGTACCCGGGGATGTATCTAGACGGGGGTCTGTACCCGGGGATGTATTTAGATGGGGGTCTGTCCCCGGCGGGGTATCCAGATGGGAGTCTGTTATTGACGGGGTATTTCGATGGGAGTCTGCTCCTGGGGGGGTATTTAGATGGGAGTCTGTCCCTGGGGGAAGGGACTAATTAGATGGGGGTCTGTTCCTGGGGGGGGGGGTATCTCGATGGGACTCGGTCCTGGGGGAGTATTTAGATGGGACTCGGTCCTGGGGGGGTGGGGGGGGTATTTTAGATGGGACTCTGTCCTGGGTCTGGTGATAGTGAGGGTATTAGATGGGGGTCAGTTAACAGGAGATATCAGATGGGGGTCTGCAGATGAGGATTATTTCGATTGGGTGGGGGTCTGTACAAAAGGGGAATGTTATACGGGGGCGGGTCTCTCCCCCTCTATCTCCCTCTCTCCCTCTCCCGCTCTCTCTCCCTTTCCCGCTCTCTCTCCCTCTCCCCCCTCTATCTCCCTCTCCCCATTCTATCTCCCACTCCCCACTCTATCCCCCCTCTATCTCCCTCTCCCTTCTCTATCTCACTCTCCCCATCGATCTGTCTCTCGCCCTCGATCTCACTCTCTCCCTCTACCGAACTCTCTCCCTCTCCCCCTATATCTCCCTCTCCCCCTATATCTCCCTCTCCCCCCTCTATTTCCCTCTCCCCCTCTATTTCCCTCTCCCCCTCTATCTCACTCTCCCCCTCTATCTGTCTGTCTCCCCCTCTATCTGTCTGTCTCCCCCTCTATCTGTCTGCCTCTCTCTCTATCTGTCTGTCTCTCCCTCTATCTGTCTCTCTCCCTTTATCTGTCTCTCTGCCTCCTCCTCACACTCCCTCTCTCTCCTTCTATCTCTGTCTCTGCCACTCTCTTTGTCTCTCTCTCTGTCTCTCCTTCTGTCTGTCCCTCTCTGTCTCTATGTCTTTCTCCTTCTGTCTCTCTCTCTTAATCTCTCTCTCTCTGCCCCTCCATCTGCCTTTTCCTCTCTGTCTCTCCCTCTCTCTCCTTCTATCTGTGTGTGTCTCTCTCTCTGTCTCTCCATCTGTCTTTCCCTTTCTGTCTCTCCCTCTCTCTCCTTCTCTCTCTGTCTCTGCCTCTCTCTCTGTCTCTGCCTCTCTCTCTTTCTCTCTCTGTCTCTCCATCTGTCTTTCCCTGTCTGTCTCTCCCTCTCTCACCTTCTCTCTCTGTCTCTGCCTCTCTCTCTGTCTCTGCCTCTGTCTCCTTCTCTCTCTGTCTCTCCATCTGTCTTTCCCTTTCTGTCTCTCCCTCTCTCTCCTTCTCTCTCTGTCTCTGTCTCTCCCTCTCTCTCTCTCTCTCTCCCTCTCTCTCCTTCTCTCTCTGTGTTTCCATCTGTCTTTCTCTCCCTGTCACTCCCTCTCTCTCTGTCCATCTCTGCCTCTCTCTCTGTCTCTCCCTCTCTCTCCTTCTCTCTCTGTCTCTCCATCTGTCTTTCCCTTTCTGTTTCTCCCTCTCTCTCCTTCTCTCTCTCTCTCTGCCTCTCTCTCTTTGTCTCTCCCTCTCTCTCCTTCTCTCTCTGTCTCTCCATCTGTCTTTCCCGTTCTGTCTCTCCCTCTCTCTCCTTCTCTCTCTGTCTCTGCCTCTCTCTCTGTCTCTCCCTCTCTCTCCTTCTATCTGGGTGTCTCTCTCTCTTTGTCTCTCCATCTGTCTTTCCCTTTCTGTCTCTCCCTCTCCCTCTTTCTCTCTCTGTCTCTGCCTCTCTCTCTGTCTCTCCCTCTCTCTCCTTCTCTCTCTGTAACTGCCTCTCTCTCTGTCCCTCCATCTGTCTAAACCTCTCGGTGACTCCCTCTCTCTCCTTCTATCTCTGTCTCGATCTCTGTTCCTCCAACTGTCTTTCCCTCTCTGCCAATCCCTCTCTCCTTCTCTCTGTCTCTCCCTCTCTCTCCTTCTATCTATGTCTCCCGCTCTCTATCCCTCCATCTATCCTTCCCTCTCTGTCACTCCATCTCTCTCCTTCTCTCCCTTTCTCTCTCTCTCTGTCTTTCCATCTGTCTTTCTCTCCCTGTCACTCCCTCTCTCTCTGTCCATATCTGCCTCTCTCTCTCTCCATCTGTCTTTCCCTTTCTCTCACTCCCTCTCTGTCCTTCCATCTCTGCCTCTCACTCTTTATCCCTCCATCTGTCCTTCCCTCCCTGTCACTCCATCTCTCTCCTTCTATCTCTGTCACTGTCTCTCTCTCTCTCTCTCCATCTGTCTTTCCCTTACTCTCACTCCCTCTCTCCTTCCATCTCTGCCTCTCTCTGTCTCTCCATCTGTCTTTCCCTCCCTGTCACTCCATCTCTCTCCTATCTCTGTCTTTCTCTCTGTCTTTCCATCTGTGTTTCCCTCCCTATCACTCCCTCTCACTCGTTCCATCTCTGCCTCTCTCCCTGTCCCTCCATCTGTCTTCCCACACACCACCCATCACTCCATCTCTCTCCTTCTATCTCTGTCTCTATCTCTCTATCCCTCCATCTGTCCTTCCCTCCCTCTCTCTCCTTCTCTCTCTGTCTGTCTCTCTGTCCCTCCACCTGTCTTTCCCTCTCTGTCTCTCCCGCTCACTCCTTCCATCTCTGCCTCTCTCTCTCTCTCTCTCTCCCTCTCTCTCTGTCTCTCCATCTGTCTTTACCTCTCTGTCTCCCCCTCTCTCCCCATCTATCTCTGTCTCTCTCTCTCTGTCTTTCCATATGTCTTTCCCTTCCCGTCACTCCCTCTCTCTCCTTCCATCTCTGCCTCTCTCTCTCTCCAACTGCCTTTCCCTCTCTGTCTCACCCACATTCTCCTTCTCTCTTTCTCTCTGTCTCTCTCTCTGTCCCTCCATCTGTCTTTCCCTCTCTGTTGCTCCCTCTCTCTCCTTCTATCTCTGTCTCTCTCTCTGTCCCTCCATCTGTCTTTCCCTCTCTGTCTCACCCACACTCTCCTTCTCTCTGTCTCTCCTTCTCCCTCCCCTCGATCTCACTGTTCCCCTCGATCTCACTCTCTTCCTCTATCTCACTCTCTTCCTCTATCTCACTCTCTCCCTCTATCTGACTCTCTCCCTCTATCTCACTCTCTCCCTCTATTTCCCTCTCCACTCTATCTCCCTCTCCCCCTCTATCTCCCTCTCCCCCTCTATCTCACACACCCCCTCTATCTCACACACCCCCTCTATCTCACACACCCCCTCTATCTCACTCTTCCCCTCTATCTCACTCTCCCCCTCCATCTCACTCTCCCCCTCGATCTGCCTCTCCCCCTCTATCTCACACTCCCCCTCTATCTCACACTCCCCCTCTATCTCACTCTCCCCCTCAATCTCCCTCTCATTCTCTCTCCGGCTCTCTCACTGCCTCTCTCTCTACCTCTTGCTGTCTCTCTATCTCTGTTTCTCTCTCTCTTTGTGTCTCTCTGTCTGTTGCTCTCTCTCTCTCTCACACCATTTCTCTCTCTCTGCCTCTGTCTCTCTGCCTCTCCCTGTCTCTATCTCTCTCTCTGTGTCTCACTTTCCCCATCTCTCACCATAGGACAGTCCCGTCATCCCGGGAACAAGTCTGGTGAACCTTCATTGCACTCCCTCTCTGGCAATAATATCCTTCCTAAGGTAAGGGGACCAAAACTGCACACAGTACTCCAGGTGCGGTCTAACCAAGGTTCTATGTGATTGAAGCAAGACTTCACTACTCCTGTACACAAATCCTCTTGTGATAAAGACTAACATCCCATTAGCCTTCTGAATTGCATTCTGCACCTGCATGTTAGTTATCAGTGACTTATTGACGGGGGCACCCAGGTCGCTTTGTACATCGACGCTTTCTAATCTCTTACCATTTAATAAATACTCAATTCCACCATCCCGGGTGTGATCAGATACTCTGTCCCTTCGTAAACCATTTCCTGTCCCTCCAACAGCTTGTGCCACTGCCCTATTTATCGGTGTGTTTTCCCCTTCTGATGTTTTTGAATTTGTTAGTGGCTATTCTCCGACTGAAGTTTTAGTCCTCGGGAAGCTGTTCTTTTCCTGTTGAAATTGTTGTATTTGTTGGTGTTTTTTTCTTCTGTTGAGGTTGTTGTTGCGTTTGTTGGTGTTTTTTCTCCTGTTGAGGATGTTGTTGCATTTGTTGGTGTGTTTTCTCTCCTGTTGAGGTTGTTGTTGCATTTGTTGGTGGTTTTTCTCATGTTGAAGTTGTTGTTGCATTTGTTGGTGTTTTTCTCCTGTTGAGGTTGTTGTTGCATTTGTTGGTGTTTATTCTCCTGTTGAGGTCGTTGTTGCATTTGTTGGTGTTTTTTCTCCTGTTGAGGTTGTTGTTGCATTTGTTGGTGGTTTTTCTCCTGTTGAAGTTGTTGTTGCATTTGTTGGTGTTTTTCCTCCTGTTGAGGTTGTTGCGGAATTGATTTGAAAAACACATTTGCTAACACTTTTCGGGATGAGAAGCTACATTCCACTGAACCCCAGGACCCGTTTCTCTGTCACGTTTAAAGCACTAACCTTGCATTGGTGAGGAGTCAGTCTCTGAAATAAATGTCCCAGTGCTGCTGTCACATAAAATGGCCACCGTGAACAAACCTAAAATGGCTGACTGATGTTCTGAGAGAGGAGGGAACGAGAGTCAGACAGACAGAAAGAAAGACAATCTGTAACCTCATGGCCCGGCATATCCCCCACTCTACCATTACCATCAAGCCAGGAGACCAACCCCGGTTCAGTGAAGTGTGCAGGAGGGCATGCCAGGAGCAGCACCAGGCATACCTCAAAATGAGGTGTCAACCTGGTGAAGCTACAACCCAGGACTATCTGCGTGCCAAACTGCTTAAGCAGCATGCGATAGACAGAGCTAAGCGATCCCATAACCAACGGATCAGATGTAAGCTCTGCAATCCTGCCACGTCCAGAGAAAAGGAGTGATCAGCATGAAGAGACTGCTGGAGATTTATGTTCCTGGTAATCTCTACATCTCTATTTCTCCTTCCTCTGTCTTTTACTCTCTCAAGCCCTGTCTCACCTCTCTGTTCCTCTTTATCCATGTGTTACGAACACTGGACTTTGTCTTTCTCCCATCTTCACACTTCATCTCTACTTCTCCCTCTCCGTTACCCTCTGAATCCCAGTCTCTCCCTCTCTGTTACTCTCTGAATCCCAGTCTCTCCCTCTCTGTTACCCCTCTGAATCCCAGTCTCTCCCTCTCTGTAACCCTCTGAATCCCAGTCTCTCCCTCTCTGTTACCCTCTGAATCCCAGTCTCTCCCTCTCTTTTAACCTCTGAATCCCAGTCTCTCCCTTTCTGTCTCTCTCTCCCTCCCTCTCTGTTTCTTTCTCTCTCTCTGGCTCTCTCTGTCTCTCAGTGTCTCTCCCTCTCTCTCTCTCTGCCTCTGTCCAAGCCTCTGTCTCTCTCACACCATCTCGCCCTCCCTCTCTCTGCCTCTTCATCTCTCTCTCTCTCTCTCTCTCTTTCTGTTACTTTGTCTCTCCCCATCTCTCTTTCTCACCCTCTGTCCATGACTCTGTTTACATCTCTCTCCCACTCACTCTGTCTCTCCCACTCACTCTGTCTCTTCCTCTCCCTCTCTGTCTCTCCCTCTCCCTCTCTGTATCTGCTTTCTCTCTCTGTCTCTCCCTCTCTCTGCCTCCCCATCTCTCTCTCTCTCTCTCTCTCTCTCTCTCTCCTTCTTTTACTTTGTCTCTCCCTATCTCACTTTCTCACCCTCTGTCCATGACTCTGTTTACATCTCTCTCATTCTCTGTCTCTGCCGATCTCTCTCTCTCCCTCTCTCTCTTTCCATGTCTCCATTTGTGCCTCCCTTACACCATCTCTCCCACTCTCTCTGTCTCTCTCTCTCTCTCTCCCTCTCTCTCTCTGTCCCTCCATCTGTCTTTCCCTCTCTGTCACTCTCTCTCTCTCCAACTATCTCTGTCTCTGCCACTCTCTCTGTCTCTGCCACTCTCTCTGTCTCTGCCACTCTCTCTGTCTCTCTCTCTCTCTGTCTCTTTCCATGACTCCATTTGTGCCTCCCTCCATCTGTCTTTCCTTCCCTGTCTCTCCCTCTCTCTCCTTCTATCTCTGTCTCTCCATCTGTCTTTCCCTCTCTGTCTTTCCCTCTCTCTCGTTCTCTCTCTGCCTCTCTCTCTGTCCCTCCATCTGTCTTTACCCCCTGTCACTCCCTCTCTCTCATCTATCTCTGTCTCTTTCTCTCTGACTGTCCCTCTGTCTGTCTTTCCCTCTCTGTCAATCCCTCACTCTCCTATCTCTGTCTCTCTCTCTCTATCCCTCCATCTTTCCATCCCTCCATCTTTCCTTCCCTCCCTGTCACTCCATCTTTCTCCTTCTATCTCTGTCTCTCTCTCTATCCCTACATCTGTCTTTCCTGCTCTGTCTCTCCCTCTCTCTCTCCTTCTATCTCTGTCTGTCTCTCACACTGTCCCTCCATCTGTCTTTCCCTCTGTCACTCCCTCTCTCTCCTTCACTCTCTGTCTCTCTCTGTTCCTCAATCTGTCTTTCCCTCCCTTTCACTCCCTCTCTCCTTGTCTCTGTCCCTCCATCTCTCTCCTTCTCGCTCTGCCTCTGCCTCTCTCTCTGTCTCTCTCTCTCAGTCCCTCCATCTGTCCTTCCCTCCCTGTCACTCCATCTCTCTCCCTGTCGCTCTCTCTCTGTCCCTCCATCTGTCCTTCCCTCCCTGTCACTCCATCTCTCTCCCTGTCTCTCTCTCTTTGTCCCTCCATCTGTCTTTCCCTTCCTGACACTCCCTCTCTCTCCTTCTATCTCTGTCTGTCTCTCTCTGTCCCTCCATCTATCTTTCCCTTCCTGACTCTCCCTCTCTCCTTCTCTCTGTCTCTCTCTCTGCCACTCACTCTGTCTCTCTCTCTGTCCCTCCATCTGTCTTTCCCTCTCTGTCTCTCTGCCTTTCTCCTTCTATCTCTGTCTATCTCTGTCTATCCCTCAATCTGTCCTTCCCTCCCTGTTTCTCCATCTCTCTCCTTCTATCTCTGTCGCCCTCTCTGTCCCTCCATCTGTCTTTCCCTCTCTGTCTCTCCCTCTCTCTCCTTCTATCTCTGTCTCTCTCTCTCTATCTGTCCATCTGTCGTTCCCTCCATAACACTCCCTCTCTCTCCTTCTGTCTCTGTCTCTCTCTCTGTCTTTCCATCTGTCTTTCCCTCCCTGTCACTCCATCTCTCTCCCTCTATCTCTGTCTCTGCCACTCACTCTGTTTCTTTCTCTGTCCCTCCATCTGTCTTTCCCTCTCTGTCTCTCCGTCTTTCTCCTTCTAGCTCTGTCTATTTCTGTCTATCCCTCAATCTGTCCTTCCCTCCCTGTTTCTCCATCTCTCTCCTTCTATCTCTGTCGCCCTCGCTGTCCATCCATCTGTCTTTCCCTCCCTGTCACTCCATCTCTCTCCTTCACTCTCTGTCTCTCACTTAGTCCTTCCATCAGTCTTTCCATCCCTGTCACTCCCTCTCCATCCTTCAACTCTGTCTTTCACTCTGTCTCTCCATCTGTCCTCCCAACCCCCCCCATCACTCCATCTCTCTCCTTCAGTCTCTGTCTCTCACTTCGTCCCTCCATCAGCCTTTCCATTCATGTCACCGCCTCTCTATCCTTCAACTCTGTCTTTCTCTCTGTCTCTGCATCTGTCCTCCCATCCCACCCAACACTCCATCTCTCTCCTTCTATCTCTGTCTCTCTCTCACTGTCTTTCCGTCTGTCTTTCCCTCCCTGTCACTCCCTCTCTGTCCTTAACTCTCTGCCTCTCTCTCTCTCTCTGTCTCTCCAACTGCCATTTCCTCTCTGTCTCTCCCAATCTCTCCTTCTCTCTCTGTCACTCCTTCTATCTCTGTCTCTCTCTCTATCCCTCCATCTGTCTTTCCCCCCTGTCACTCCCTCTCTCTCCTTCTATCTCTGTCTCTGTCTCTCTGTCTGTCCCTCTGTCTGTCTCTCCCTCTCTGTTACTCTCTGAATTCCTGTCTCTCCCTCTATCTGTCTGTCTCTCCATCTATCTGTCTGTCTCTCTCCCTCTATCTGTCTCTCTCCATCTATCTGTCTCTCCCCTCTCTATCTCCCTCTCCCCCTCCTCCTGACATTCACTCTCTCTCCATCGATCTCTGTCTCTGCCACTCTCTCTGTCTCTCTCTCAGTCCCTCCTTCTGTCTTTCCCTCTCTGTCTCTGTGGCTTTCTCCTTCTTTCTCTCTATCTGTCGCTCTCACTTAATCTCTCTCTCTCTGCCCCTCCATCTACCTTTTCCTCTCTGTCTCTCCCTCTCTCTCCTTCTATCTGTGTCTCTCACTCTCTCTGTCTCTCCATCTGTCTTTCCCTTTCTGTCTCTCCCTCTCACTCCTTCTCTCTCTGTCACTGCCTCTCTCTCTGTCCCTCCATCTGTCTTTCCCTCTCGGTCACTCCCTCTCACTCCTTCCTTCTCTGTCTCGCTCTCTGGTCCTCCAACTGTCTTTCCCTCTCTGCCAATCCCTCTCTCCTTCTCTCTGTCTATCCCTCTCTCTCCTTCCCTCTCTCTCGGTCCCTCCATCTGTATCCCCACCCCCCACCACCTGTCACTCCCTCTCTCTCCTTCTATCTATGTCTCTCGCTCTCTATCCCTCCATCTATCCTTCCCTCTCTGTCACTCCATCTCTTTCCTTCTCTCCCTTTCTCTCCCTTTCTCTCTCTCTGTCTTTCCATCTGTCTTTCTCTCCCTGTCACTCCCTCTCTCTCCGTCCATCTCTGCCTCTCTCTATCTCTGTCTCTCCATCTGTCTTTCCTCTCTATGTCTGTCCATCGATCTCCTCTCTCTCTCTGTCCATCCATTTGTCGTTCCCTCTCAGTCACTTCCTTTCTCTCCTTCCATCTCTGCCTCACTCTCTATCGCTCCATCTGTCCTTCCCTCCCTGTCACTCCAGCTCTCTCCTTCTATCTCTGTCTCTCTCTCTGTCCCTCCATCTGTCTTTGCCTCTCTGTCTCTCCATCTCTCTCCTTCCATCTCTGCCTCTCTCTGTCTCTCCATCTGTCTTTCCCTCTCTGTCACTCCCTCTATGTCCTTCTATCACTCTCTCTCTCTCTCTATCCCTCCATCAGTCCTTCCCTCCCTGTCACTCCATCTCTCTCTGTCTCTCAGTCAGTCCCTCTATCTGTCTTTGCCTCCCTGACACTCCCTCTCTCTCCTTCTATCTCTGTATCTCTCTCTGTCTCTCCATCTGTTTTTCCCTCTGTCAACCCCTCTCTCTTTCTCTGTCACTCCCTCTCTCTCCTTCTCTCTCACTCTGTCCCTCCATCCGTCTTTCCCCCCATGTCACTCCCTCTCTCTCCTTCTATCTCTGTCTCTGCCTCTTCCTCTCTCTCTCTGTCCCTCCATCTGTCTTTCCCTTTTTTCACTCCCTCTCTCTCCTTCTATCTCTGTCTCTCTCTCTCTCAATCCCTCCATCTGTCCCTCCCTTCCTGTCACTCCATCTCTCTCCTTCTCTCTCTGTCCCTCACTTTGTCCCTCCATCAGTCCTTCCCTCCCTGTCACTCCATTTATCTCCCTGTCTCTCTCTCTCTGTCCCTCCATCTGTCTTTCGCTCCCTGACACTCTCTCTCTCTCCTTCTCTCTCTGTCTCTCTCTCTGTCCCTCCATCTGTCTTTCCCTCTCTGTCACTCCCGCTCTCTCCCCCTCTCTGTCTCTCCCTCTCTCTCCTTCCATCTCTGCCTCTCTCTCTCTCTGTCTCTCCATCTGTCTTTCCCTCTCTGTCTCTCCCGCTCTCTCCTTCCATCTCTGCCTCTCTCTCTCTCTGTCTCTCCAACTGCCTTTCCCTCTCTGTCTCACCCACACACTCCTTCTATCTCTGTCTCTGCCTCTCTCTCTGTCTCTCTCCCTCTGTCCCTCCATCTGCCTTTCCCTCCCAGTCACTCCTTCTCTCTCCTTCTATCTCTGTCTCTCTCTCTGTCCCTCCATCTGTCTTTCCCTCTCTGTTGCTCCCTCTCTCTCCTTCTATCTCTGACTCTCTCTCTGTTCCACCATTTGTCTTTCCCTCTCTGTCACTACCACTCTCTTTCTCTCTGTCTCTCCCTCTCCCTCCTTCTCTCTCTCGCTGTCCCTCCATCTGTCTTTCCCTTTCTGTCACTCCCTCTCTCTCCTTCTATCTCTGTCCATCTCTCTCTATCCCTCCATCTGTCCTTCCCTCGCTGTCACTCCATTTCTCTCCCTGTCTCTCTCTCCCTGTCCCTCCATCTGTCTTCCCACACCCCACCCATCACTCCATCTCTCTCCTTCTATCTCTGTCACTATCTCTCTATCCCTCCATCTGTCCTTCCCTCGCTGTAACTCCATTTCTCTCCCTGTCTCTCACTCTCTGTCCCTCCATCTGCCTTTCCCTCCCTGACACTCCCTCTCTCTCCTTCTCTCTCTGTCTCTCTCTCTGTCCCTCCATCTGTCTTTCCCTCTCTGTCTCTCCCTCTCTCTCCATCTATCTCTGGCTCTCTCTCTCTGTCTTTCCATATGTATTTCCCTTCCTGTCACTCCCTCTCTCTCCTTCCATCTCTGCCTCTCTCTCTCTCTGTCCCTCCAACTGCCTTTCCCTCTCTGTCTCACCCACACTCTCCTTCTCTCTCTGTCTCTGCCTCTCTCTCTGTCTCTCTCTCTCTGGCCCTCCATCTGCCTTTCCCTCCCAGTCACTCCTCTCTCCTTCTATCTCTGTCTCTCTCTCTGTCCCTCCATCTGTCTTTCCCTCTCTGTTGCTCCCTCTCTCTCCTTCTATCTCTGTCTCTCTCTCTGTTCCACCATTTGTCTTTCCCTCTCTGTCACTCCCACTGTCTTTCTCTCTGTCTCTCCCTCTCCCTCCTTATTTCTCTCTCTGTCCCTCCATCTGTCTTTCCCCCATGTCACTCCCTCTCTCTCCTTCTATCTCTGTCTCTGCCTCTTCCTCTGTCTCTCTCTCTCTCGCTGTCCCTCCATCTGTCTTTCCCTTTCTGTCACTCCCTCTGTCTACTTCTATCTCTGTATCTCTCTCTGTCCCTCCATCTGTTTTTCATCTGTCAGCCCCTTTCTCCTTCTCTGTCACTCCTTCTCTTTCACTCCTTCTCTCTCACTCTGTCCCTCCATCCGTCTTTCCCTCCCTGTCACTCCCTCGCTCTCCTATCTCTGTCTTTCTCTCTGTCCCTCCATCTGTCTTCCCACACCCCACCCATCACTCCATCTCTCTCCTTCTATCTCTGTCTCGATCTCTCAATCCCTCCATCTGTCCTTCCCCCCCTGTCACTCCATTTCTCTCCCTGTCTCTCTCTCCTTGTCCCTCCATCTGTCTTTCCCTCCCTGACACTCCCTCTCTCTCCTTCACTCTCTGTCTCTCACTTAGTCCTTCCATCAGTCTTTCCATCCCTGTCACTCCCTCTCCATCCTTCAACTCTGTCTTTCACTCTGTCTCTCCATCTGTCCTCCCAACACCCCCCCCCATCACTCCATCTCTCTCCTTCAGTCTCTGTCTCTCACTTCGTCCCTCCATCAGCCTTTCCATTCCTGTCACCGCCTCTCTATCCTTCAACTCTGTCTTTCTCTCTGTCTCTGCATCTGTCCTCCCATCCCACCCAACACTCCATCTCTCTCCTTCTATCTCTGTCTCTCTCTCACTGTCTTTCCGTCTGTCTTTCCCTCCCTGTCACTCCCTCTCTGTCCTTAACTCTCTGCCTCTCTCTCTCTCTCTGTCTCTCCAACTGCCATTTCCTCTCTGTCTCTCCCAATCTCTCCTTCTCTCTCTGTCACTCCTTCTATCTCTGTCTCTCTCTCTATCCCTCCATCTGTCTTTCCCCCCTGTCACTCCCTCTCTCTCCTTCTATCTCTGTCTCTGTCTCTCTGTCTGTCCCTCTGTCTGTCTCTCCCTCTCTGTTACTCTCTGAATTCCTGTCTCTCCCTCTATCTGTCTGTCTCTCCATCTATCTGTCTGTCTCTCTCCCTCTCTATCTCCCTCTCCCCCTCCTCCTGACATTCACTCTCTCTCCATCGATCTCTGTCTCTGCCACTCTCTCTGTCTCTCTCTCAGTCCCTCCTTCTGTCTTTCCCTCTCTGTCTCTATGGCTTTCTCCTTCTTTCTCTCTATCTGTCGCTCTCACTTAATCTCTCTCTCTCTGCCCCTCCATCTGCCTTTTCCTCTCTGTCTCTCCCTCTCTCTCCTTCTATCTGTGTCTCTCACTCTCTCTGTCTCTCCATCTGTCTTTCCCTTTCTGTCTCTCCCTCTCTCTCCTTCTCTCTCTGTCTCTGCCTCTCTCTCTGTCCCTCCATCTGTCTTTCCCTCTCGGTCACTCCCTCTCACTCCTTCCTTCTCTGTCTCGCTCTCTGGTCCTCCAACTGTCTTTCCCTCTCTGCCAATCCCTCTCTCCTTCTCTCTGTCTATCCCTCTCTCTCCTTCCCTCTCTCTCGGTCCCTCCATCTGTATCCCCACCCCCCACCACCTGTCACTCCCTCTCTCTCCTTCTATCTATGTCTCTCGCTCTCTATCCCTCCATCTATCCTTCCCTCTCTGTCACTCCATCTCTTTCCTTCTCTCCCTTTCTCTCCCTTTCTCTCTCTCTGTCTTTCCATCTGTCTTTCTCTCCCTGTCACTCCCTCTCTCTCCGTCCATCTCTGCCTCTCTCTATCTCTGTCTCTCCATCTGTCTTTCCTCTCTATGTCTGTCCATCGATCTCCTCTCTCTCTCTGTCCGTCCATTTGTCGTTCCCTCTCAGTCACTTCCTTTCTCTCCTTCCATCTCTGCCTCTCACTCTCTATCGCTCCATCTGTCCTTCCCTCCCTGTCACTCCAGCTCTCTCCTTCTATCTCTGTCTCTCTCTCTGTCCCTCCATCTGTCTTTGCCTCTCTGTCTCTCCATCTCTCTCCTTCCATATCTGCCTCTCTCTGTCTCTCCATCTGTCTTTCCCTCTCTGTCACTCCCTCTATGTCCTTCTATCACTCTCTCTCTCTCTCTATCCCTCCATCAGTCCTTCCCTCCCTGTCACTCCATCTCTCTCTGTCTCTCAGTCAGTCCCTCTATCTGTCTTTGCCTCCCTGACACTCCCTCTCTCTCCTTCTATCTCTGTATCTCTCTCTGTCTCTCCATCTGTTTTTCCCTCTGTCAACCCCTCTCTCCTTCTCTGTCACTCCCTCTCTCTCCTTCTCTCTCACTCTGTCCCTCCATCCGTCTTTCCCCCCATGTCACTCCCTCTCTCTCCTTCTATCTCTGTCTCTGCCTCTTCCTCTCTCTCTCTGTCCCTCCATCTGTCTTTCCCTTTTTTCACTCCCTCTCTCTCCTTCTATCTCTGTCTCTCTCTCTCAATCCCTCCATCTGTCCCTCCCTTCCTGTCACTCCATCTCTCTCCTTCTCTCTCTGTCCCTCACTTTGTCCCTCCAACAGTCCTTCCCTCCCTGTCACTTCATTTATCTCCCTGTCTCTCTCTCTCTGTCCCTCCATCTGTCTTTCCCTCCCTGACACTCTCTCTCTCTCCTTCTCTCTCTGTCTCTCTCTCTGTCCCTCCATCTGTCTTTCCCTCTCTGTCTCTCCCGCTCTCTCCCCCTCTCTGTCTCTCCCTCTCTCTCCTTCCATCTCTGCCTCTCTCTCTCTCTGTCTCTCCATCTGTCTTTCCCTCTCTGTCTCTCCCGCTCTCTCCTTCCATCTCTGCCTCTCTCTCTCTCTGTCTCTCCAACTGCCTTTCCCTCTCTGTCTCACCCACACACTCCTTCTATCTCTGTCTCTGCCTCTCTCTCTGTCTCTCTCCCTCTGTCCCTCCATCTGCCTTTCCCTCCCAGTCACTCCTTCTCTCTCCTTCTATCTCTGTCTCTCTCTCTGTCCCTCCATCTGTCTTTCCCTCTCTGTTGCTCCCTCTCTCTCCTTCTATCTCTGACTCTCTCTCTGTTCCACCATTTGTCTTTCCCTCTCAGTCACTACCACTCTCTTTCTCTCTGTCTCTCCCTCTCCCTCCTTCTCTCTCTCGCTGTCCCTCCATCTGTCTTTCCCTTTCTGTCACTCCCTCTCTCTCCTTCTATCTCTGTCCATCTCTCTCTATCCCTCCATCTGTCCTTCCCTCGCTGTCACTCCATTTCTCTCCCTGTCTCTCTCTCCCTGTCCCTCCATCTGTCTTCCCACACCCCACCCATCACTCCATCTCTCTCCTTCTATCTCTGTCACTATCTCTCTATCCCTCCATCTGTCCTTCCCTCGCTGTAACTCCATTTCTCTCCCTGTCTCTCACTCTCTGTCCCTCCATCTGCCTTTCCCTCCCTGACACTCCCTCTCTCTCCTTCTCTCTCTGTCTCTCTCTCTGTCCCTCCATCTGTCTTTCCCTCTCTGTCTCTCCCTCTCTCTCCATCTATCTCTGGCTCTCTCTCTCTGTCTTTCCATATGTCTTTCCCTTCCTGTCACTCCCTCTCTCTCCTTCCATCTCTGCCTCTCTCTCTCTCTGTCCCTCCAACTGCCTTTCCCTCTCTGTCTCACCCACACTCTCCTTCTCTCTCTGTCTCTGCCTCTCTCTCTGTCTCTCTCTCTCTGGCCCTCCATCTGCCTTTCCCTCCCAGTCACTCCTCTCTCCTTCTATCTCTGTCTCTCTCTCTGTCCCTCCATCTGTCTTTCCCTCTCTGTCTCTCCCGCTCTCTCCCCCTCTCTGACGCTCCCGCTCTCCCCTTCCATCTCTGCCTCTCTCTCTCTCTGTCTCTCCATCTGTCTTTCCCTCTCTGTCTCTCCCGCTCTCTCCTTCCATCTCTGCCTCTCTCTCTCTCTGCCCATCCATCTGTCTTTACCTCTCTGTCTCTCCCTCTCTCTCCTTCTATCTCCGTCTCTCTTTCCATATGTCTTTCCCTTCCTATCACTCCCTCTCTCTCCTTCCATCTCTGCCTCTCTCTCTCTTTGTCCCTCCATCTGTCTTTCCCTTCCTGACACTCCCTCTCTCTCCTTCTATCTCTGTCTGTCTCTCTCTGTCCCTCCATCTGTATTTCCCTTCCTGACACTCCCTCTCTCTCCTTCTCTCTGTCTCTCTCTCTCTGTCCCTCCATCTATCTATCCCTTCCTGACACTCCCTCTCTCCTTCTCTCTGTCTCTCTCTCTGCCACTCACTCTGTCTCTCTCTCTGTCCCTCCATCTGTCTTTCCCTCTCTGTCCCTCTGCCTTTCTCCTTCTATCTCTGTCTATCTCTGTCTATCCCTCAATCTGTCCTTCCCTCCCTGTTTCTCCATCTCTCTCCTTCTATCTCTGTCGCCCTCTCTGTCCCTCCATCTGTCTTTCCCTCTCTGTCTCTCCCTCTCTCTCCTTCTATCTCTGTCTCTCTCTCTCTATCTGTCCATCTGTCTTTCCCTCCATAACACTCTCTCTCTCTCCTTCTGTCTCTGTCTCTCTCTCTGTCTTTCCATCTGTCTTTCCCTCCCTGTCACTCCCTCTCTCTCCCTCTATCTCTGTCTCTGCCACTCACTCTGTTTCTCTCTCTGTCCCTCCATCTGTCTTTCCCTCTCTGTCTCTCCGTCTTTCTCCTTCTATCTCTGTCTATTTCTGTCTATCCCTCAATCTGTCCTTCCCTCCCTGTTTCTCCATCTCTCTCCTTCTATCTCTGTCGCCCTCGCTGTCCATCCATCTGTCTTTCCCTCCCTGTCACTCCATCTCTCTCCTTCACTCTCTGTCTCTCACTTAGTCCTTCCATCAGTCTTTCCATCCCTGTCACTCCATCTCCATCCTTCAACTCTGTCTTTCACTCTGTCTCTCCATCTGTCCTCCCAACCCCCCCCCCCCCCATCACTCCATCTCTCTCCTTCAGTCTCTGTCTCTCACTTCGTCCCTCCATCAGCCTTTCCATTCCTGTCACCGCCTCTCTATCCTTCAACTCTGTCTTTCTCTCTGTCTCTGCATCTGTCCTCCCATCCCACCCAACACTCCATCTCTCTCCTTCTATCTCTGTCTCTCTCTCACTGTCTTTCCGTTTGTCTTTCCCTCCCTGTCACTCCCTCTCTGTCCTTAACTCTCTGCCTCTCTCTCTCTCTCTGTCTCTCCAACTGCCATTCCCTCTCTGTCTCTCCCAATCTCTCCTTCTCTCTCTGTCACTCCTTCTATCTCTGTCTCTCTCTCTATCCCTCCATCTGTCTTTCCCCCCCCTGTCACTCCCTCTCTCTCCTTCTATCTCTGTCTCTGTCTCTCTGTCTGTCCCTCTGTCTGTCTCTCCCTCTCTGTTACTCTCTGAATTCCTGTCTCTCCCTCTATCTGTCTGTCTCTCCATCTATCTGTCTGTCTCTCTCCCTCTATCTGTCTCTCTCCATCTATCTGTCTCTCCCCCTCTCTATCTCCCTCTCCCCCTCCTCCTGACATTCACTCTCTCTCCATCGATCTCTGTCTCTGCCACTCTCTCTGTCTCTCTCTCTGTCCCTCCTTCTGTCTTTCCCTCTCTGTCTCTATGGCTTTCTCCTTCTTTCTCTCTATCTGTCGCTCTCACTTAATCTCTCTCTCTCTGCCCCTCCATCTGCCTTTTCCTCTCTGTCTCTCCCTCTCTCTCCTTCTATCTGTGTCTCTCACTCTCTCTGTCTCTCCATCTGTCTTTCCCTTTCTGTCTCTCCCTCTCTCTCCTTCTCTCTCTGTCACTGCCTCTCTCTCTGTCCCTCCATCTGTCTTTCCCTCTCGGTCACTCCCTCTCACTCCTTCCTTCTCTGTCTCGCTCTCTGGTCCTCCAACTGTCTTTCCCTCTCTGCCAATCCCTCTCTCCTTCTCTCTGTCTATCCCTCTCTCTCCTTCCCTCTCTCTCGGTCCCTCCATCTGTATCCCCACCCCCCACCACCTGTCACTCCCTCTCTCTCCTTCTATCTATGTCTCTCGCTCTCTATCCCTCCATCTATCCTTCCCTCTCTGTTACTCCATCTCTTTCCTTCTCTCCCTTTCTCTCCCTTTCTCTCTCTCTGTCTTTCCATCTGTCTTTCTCTCCCTGTCACTCCCTCTCTCTCCGTCCATCTCTGCCTCTCTCTATCTCTGTCTCTCCATCTGTCTTTCCTCTCTATGTCTGTCCATCGATCTCCTCTCTCTCTCTGTCCGTCCATTTGTCGTTCCCTCTCAGTCACTTCCTTTCTCTCCTTCCATCTCTGCCTCTCACTCTCTATCGCTCCATCTGTCCTTCCCTCCCTGTCACTCCATCTCTCTCCTTCTATCTCTGTCTCTCTCTCTCTGTCCCTCCATCTGTCTTTGCCTCTCTGTCTCTCCATCTCTCTCCTTCCATCTCTGCCTCTCTCTGTCTCTCCATCTGTCTTTCCCTCTCTGTCACTCCCTCTATGTCCTTCTATCACTCTCTCTCTCTCTCTATCCCTCCATCAGTCCTTCCCTCCCTGTCACTCCATCTCTCTCTGTCTCTCAGTCAGTCCCTCTATCTGTCTTTGCCTCCCTGACACTCCCTCTCTCTCCTTCTATCTCTGTATCTCTCTCTGTCTCTCCATCTGTTTTTCCCTCTGTCAACCCCTCTCTCCTACTCTGTCACTCCCTCTCTCTCCTTCTCTCTCACTCTGTCCCTCCATCCGTCTTTCCCCCCATGTCACGCCCTCTCTCTCCTTCTATCTCTGTCTCTGCCTCTTCCTCTCTCTCTCTGTCCCTCCATCTGTCTTTCCCTTTTTTCACACCCTCTCTCTCCTTCTATCTCTGTCTCTCTCTCTCAATCCCTCCATCTGTCCCTCCCTTCCTGTCACTCCATCTCTCTCCTTCTCTCTCTGTCCCTCACTTTGTCCCTCCATCAGTCCTTCCCTCCCTGTCACTCCATTTATCTCCCTGTCTCTCTCTCTCTGTCCCTCCATCTGTCTTTCCCTCCCTGACACTCTCTCTCTCTCCTTCTCTCTCTGTCTCTCTCTCTGTCCCTCCATCTGTCTTTCCCTCTCTGTCTCTCCCGCTCTCTCCCCCTCTCTGTCTCTCCCTCTCTCTCCTTCCATCTCTGCCTCTCTCTCTCTCTGTCTCTCCAACTGCCTTTCCCTCTCTGTCTCACCCACACTCTCCTTCTATCTCTGTTTCTGCCTCTCTCTCTGTCTCTCTCCCTCTGTCCCTCCATCTGCCTTTCCCTCCCAGTCACTCCTTCTCTCTCCTTCTATCTCTGTCTCTCTCTCTGTCCCTCCATCTGTCTTTCCCTCTCTGTTGCTCCCTCTCTCTCCTTCTATCTCTGACTCTCTCTCTGTTCCACCATTTGTCTTTCCCTCTCTGTCACTACCACTCTCTTTCTCTCTGTCTCTCCCTCTCCCTCCTTCTCTCTCTCGCTGTCCCTCCATCTGTCTTTCCCTTTCTGTCACTCCCTCTCTCTCCTTCTATCTCTGTCCATCTCTCTCTATCCCTCCATCTGTCCTTCCCTCGCTGTCACTCCATTTCTCTCCCTGTCTCTCTCTCCCTGTCCCTCCATCTGTCTTCCCACACCCCACCCATCACTCCATCTCTCTCCTTCTATCTCTGTCACTATCTCTCTATCCCTCCATCTGTCCTTCCCTCGCTGTAACTCCATTTCTCTCCCTGTCTCTCACTCTCTGTCCCTCCATCTGCCTTTCCCTCCCTGACACTCCCTCTCTCTCCTTCTCTCTCTGTCTCTCTCTCTGTCCCTCCATCTGTCTTTCCTGCTCTGTCTCTCCCTCTCTCTCCATCTATCTCTGGCTCTCTCTCTCTGTCTTTCCATATGTATTTCCCTTCCTGTCACTCCCTCTCTCTCCTTCCATCTCTGCCTCTCTCTCTCTCTGTCCCTCCAACTGCCTTTCCCTCTCTGTCTCACCCACACTCTCCTTCTCTCTCTGTCTCTGCCTCTCTCTCTGTCTCTCTCTCTCTGGCCCTCCATCTGCCTTTCCCTCCCAGTCACTCCTCTCTCCTTCTATCTCTGTCTCTCTCTCTGTCCCTCCATCTGTCTTTCCCTCTCTGTTGCTCCCTCTCTCTCCTTCTATCTCTGTCTCTCTCTCTGTTCCACCATTTGTCTTTCCCTCTCTGTCACTCCCACTGTCTTTCTCTCTGTCTCTCCCTCTCCCTCCTTATTTCTCTCTCTGTCCCTCCATCTGTCTTTCCCCCATGTCACTCCCTCTCTCTCCTTCTATCTCTGTCTCTGCCTCTTCCTCTGTCTCTCTCTCTCTCGCTGTCCCTCCATCTGTCTTTCCCTTTCTGTCACTCCCTCTGTCTACTTCTATCTCTGTATCTCTCTCTGTCCCTCCATCTGTTTTTCATCTGTCAGCCCCTTTCTCCTTCTCTGTCACTCCTTCTCTTTCACTCCTTCTCTCTCACTCTGTCCCTCCATCCGTCTTTCCCTCCCTGTCACTCCCTCGCTCTCCTATCTCTGTCTTTCTCTCTGTCCCTCCATCTGTCTTCCCACACCCCACCCATCACTCCATCTCTCTCCTTCTATCTCTGTCTCGATCTCTCAATCCCTCCATCTGTCCTTCCCCCCCTGTCACTCCATTTCTCTCCCTGTCTCTCTCTCCTTGTCCCTCCATCTGTCTTTCCCTCCCTGACACTCCCTCTCTCTCCTTCACTCTCTGTCTCTCACTTAGTCCTTCCATCAGTCTTTCCATCCCTGTCACTCCCCTCTCCATCCTTCAACTCTGTCTTTCACTCTGTCTCTCCATCTGTCCTCCCAACCCCCCCCCCCATCACTCCATCTCTCTCCTTCAGTCTCTGTCTCTCACTTCGTCCCTCCATCAGCCTTTCCATTCCTGTCACCGCCTCTCTATCCTTCAACTCTGTCTTTCTCTCTGTCTCTGCATCTGTCCTCCCATCCCACCCAACACTCCATCTCTCTCCTTCTATCTCTGTCTCTCTCTCACTGTCTTTCCGTCTGTCTTTCCCTCCCTGTCACTCCCTCTCTGTCCTTAACTCTCTGCCTCTCTCTCTCTCTCTGTCTCTCCAACTGCCATTTCCTCTCTGTCTCTCCCAATCTCTCCTTCTCTCTCTGTCACTCCTTCTATCTCTGTCTCTCTCTCTATCCCTCCATCTGTCTTTCCCCCTGTCACTCCCTCTCTCTCCTTCTATCTCTGTCTCTGTCTCTCTGTCTGTCCCTCTGTCTGTCTCTCCCTCTCTGTTACTCTCTGAATTCCTGTCTCTCCCTCTATCTGTCTGTCTCTCCATCTATCTGTCTGTCTCTCTCCCTCTATCTGTCTCTCTCCATCTATCTGTCTCTCCCCCTCTCTATCTCCCTCTCCCCCTCCTCCTGACATTCACTCTCTCTCCATCGATCTCTGTCTCTGCCACTCTCTCTGTCTCTCTCTCAGTCCCTCCTTCTGTCTTTCCCTCTCTGTCTCTATGGCTTTCTCCTTCTTTCTCTCTATCTGTCGCTCTCACTTAATCTCTCTCTCTCTGCCCCTCCATCTGCCTTTTCCTCTCTGTCTCTCCCTCTCTCTCCTTCTATCTGTGTCTCTCACTCTCTCTGTCTCTCCATCTGTCTTTCCCTTTCTGTCTCTCCCTCTCTCTCCTTCTCTCTCTGTCTCTGCCTCTCTCTCTGTCCCTCCATCTGTCTTTCCCTCTCGGTCACTCCCTCTCACTCCTTCCTTCTCTGTCTCGCTCTCTGGTCCTCCAACTGTCTTTCCCTCTCTGCCAATCCCTCTCTCCTTCTCTCTGTCTATCCCTCTCTCTCCTTCCCTCTCTCTCGGTCCCTCCATCTGTATCCCCACCCCCCACCACCTGTCACTCCCTCTCTCTCCTTCTATCTATGTCTCTCGCTCTCTATCCCTCCATCTATCCTTCCCTCTCTGTCACTCCATCTCTTTCCTTCTCTCCCTTTCTCTCCCTTTCTCTCCCTCTGTCTTTCCATCTGTCTTTCTCTCCCTGTCACTCCCTCTCTCTCCGTCCATCTCTGCCTCTCTCTATCTCTGTCTCTCCATCTGTCTTTCCTCTCTATGTCTGTCCATCGATCTCCTCTCTCTCTCTGTCCGTCCATTTGTCGTTCCCTCTCAGTCACTTCCTTTCTCTCCTTCCATCTCTGCCTCTCACTCTCTATCGCTCCATCTGTCCTTCCCTCCCTGTCACTCCAGCTCTCTCCTTCTATCTCTGTCTCTCTCTCTGTCCCTCCATCTGTCTTTGCCTCTCTGTCTCTCCATCTCTCTCCTTCCATATCTGCCTCTCTCTGTCTCTCCATCTGTCTTTCCCTCTCTGTCACTCCCTCTATGTCCTTCTATCACTCTCTCTCTCTCTCTATCCCTCCATCAGTCCTTCCCTCCCTGTCACTCCATCTCTCTCTGTCTCTCAGTCAGTCCCTCTATCTGTCTTTGCCTCCCTGACACTCCCTCTCTCTCCTTCTATCTCTGTATCTCTCTCTGTCTCTCCATCTGTTTTTCCCTCTGTCAACCCCTCTCTCCTTCTCTGTCACTCCCTCTCTCTCCTTCTCTCTCATTCTGTCCCTCCATCCGTCTTTCCCCCCATGTCACTCCCTCTCTCTCCTTCTATCTCTGTCTCTGCCTCTTCCTCTCTCTCTCTGTCCCTCCATCTGTCTTTCCCTTTTTTCACTCCCTCTCTCTCCTTCTATCTCTGTCTCTCTCTCTCAATCCCTCCATCTGTCCCTCCCTTCCTGTCACTCCATCTCTCTCCTTCTCTCTCTGTCCCTCACTTTGTCCCTCCAACAGTCCTTCCCTCCCTGTCACTTCATTTATCTCCCTGTCTCTCTCTCTCTGTCCCTCCATCTGTCTTTCCCTCCCTGACACTCTCTCTCTCTCCTTCTCTCTCTGTCTCTCTCTCTGTCCCTCCATCTGTCTTTCCCTCTCTGTCTCTCCCGCTCTCTCCCCCTCTCTGTCTCTCCCTCTCTCTCCTTCCATCTCTGCCTCTCTCTCTCTCTGTCTCTCCATCTGTCTTTCCCTCTCTGTCTCTCCCGCTCTCTCCTTCCATCTCTGCCTCTCTCTCTCTCTGTCTCTCCAACTGCCTTTCCCTCTCTGTCTCACCCACACACTCCTTCTATCTCTGTCTCTGCCTCTCTCTCTGTCTCTCTCCCTCTGTCCCTCCATCTGCCTTTCCCTCCCAGTCACTCCTTCTCTCTCCTTCTATCTCTGTCTCTCTCTCTGTCCCTCCATCTGTCTTTCCCTCTCTGTTGCTCCCTCTCTCTCCTTCTATCTCTGACTCTCTCTCTGTTCCACCATTTGTCTTTCCCTCTCTGTCACTACCACTCTCTTTCTCTCTGTCTCTCCCTCTCCCTCCTTCTCTCTCTCGCTGTCCCTCCATCTGTCTTTCCCTTTCTGTCACTCCCTCTCTCTCCTTCTATCTCTGTCCATCTCTCTCTATCCCTCCATCTGTCCTTCCCTCGCTGTCACTCCATTTCTCTCCCTGTCTCTCTCTCCCTGTCCCTCCATCTGTCTTCCCACACCCCACCCATCACTCCATCTCTCTCCTTCTATCTCTGTCACTATCTCTCTATCCCTCCATCTGTCCTTCCCTCGCTGTAACTCCATTTCTCTCCCTGTCTCTCACTCTCTGTCCCTCCATCTGCCTTTCCCTCCCTGACACTCCCTCTCTCTCCTTCTCTCTCTGTCTCTCTCTCTGTCCCTCCATCTGTCTTTCCCTCTCTGTCTCTCCCTCTCTCTCCATCTATCTCTGGCTCTCTCTCTCTGTCTTTCCATATGTCTTTCCCTTCCTGTCACTCCCTCTCTCTCCTTCCATCTCTGCCTCTCTCTCTCTCTGTCCCTCCAACTGCCTTTCCCTCTCTGTCTCACCCACACTCTCCTTCTCTCTCTGTCTCTGCCTCTCTCTCTGTCTCTCTCTCTCTGGCCCTCCATCTGCCTTTCCCTCCCAGTCACTCCTCTCTCCTTCTATCTCTGTCTCTCTCTCTGTCCCTCCATCTGTCTTTCCCTCTCTGTCTCTCCCGCTCTCTCCCCCTCTCTGACGCTCCCGCTCTCCCCTTCCATCTCTGCCTCTCTCTCTCTCTGTCTCTCCATCTGTCTTTCCCTCTCTGTCTCTCCCGCTCTCTCCTTCCATCTCTGCCTCTCTCTCTCTCTGCCCATCCATCTGTCTTTACCTCTCTGTCTCTCCCTCTCTCTCCTTCTATCTCCGTCTCTCTTTCCATATGTCTTTCCCTTCCTATCACTCCCTCTCTCTCCTTCCATCTCTGCCTCTCTCTCTCTTTGTCCCTCCATCTGTCTTTCCCTTCCTGACACTCCCTCTCTCTCCTTCTATCTCTGTCTGTCTCTCTCTGTCCCTCCATCTGTATTTCCCTTCCTGACACTCCCTCTCTCTCCTTCTCTCTGTCTCTCTCTCTCTGTCCCTCCATCTATCTTTCCCTTCCTGACACTCCCTCTCTCCTTCTCTCTGTCTCTCTCTCTGCCACTCACTCTGTCTCTCTCTCTGTCCCTCCATCTGTCTTTCCCTCTCTGTCCCTCTGCCTTTCTCCTTCTATCTCTGTCTATCTCTGTCTATCCCTCAATCTGTCCTTCCCTCCCTGTTTCTCCATCTCTCTCCTTCTATCTCTGTCGCCCTCTCTGTCCCTCCATCTGTCTTTCCCTCTCTGTCTCTCCCTCTCTCTCCTTCTATCTCTGTCTCTCTCTCTCTATCTGTCCATCTGTCTTTCCCTCCATAACACTCTCTCTCTCTCCTTCTGTCTCTGTCTCTCTCTCTGTCTTTCCATCTGTCTTTCCCTCCCTGTCACTCCCTCTCTCTCCCTCTATCTCTGTCTCTGCCACTCACTCTGTTTCTCTCTCTGTCCCTCCATCTGTCTTTCCCTCTCTGTCTCTCCGTCTTTCTCCTTCTATCTCTGTCTATTTCTGTCTATCCCTCAATCTGTCCTTCCCTCCCTGTTTCTCCATCTCTCTCCTTCTATCTCTGTCGCCCTCGCTGTCCATCCATCTGTCTTTCCCTCCCTGTCACTCCATCTCTCTCCTTCACTCTCTGTCTCTCACTTAGTCCTTCCATCAGTCTTTCCATCCCTGTCACTCCATCTCCATCCTTCAACTCTGTCTTTCACTCTGTCTCTCCATCTGTCCTCCCAACCCCCCCCCCCCCCATCACTCCATCTCTCTCCTTCAGTCTCTGTCTCTCACTTCGTCCCTCCATCAGCCTTTCCATTCCTGTCACCGCCTCTCTATCCTTCAACTCTGTCTTTCTCTCTGTCTCTGCATCTGTCCTCCCATCCCACCCAACACTCCATCTCTCTCCTTCTATCTCTGTCTCTCTCTCACTGTCTTTCCGTTTGTCTTTCCCTCCCTGTCACTCCCTCTCTGTCCTTAACTCTCTGCCTCTCTCTCTCTCTCTGTCTCTCCAACTGCCATTCCCTCTCTGTCTCTCCCAATCTCTCCTTCTCTCTCTGTCACTCCTTCTATCTCTGTCTCTCTCTCTATCCCTCCATCTGTCTTTCCCCCCCTGTCACTTCCTCTCTCTCCTTCTATCTCTGTCTCTGTCTCTCTGTCTGTCCCTCTGTCTGTCTCTCCCTCTCTGTTACTCTCTGAATTCCTGTCTCTCCCTCTATCTGTCTGTCTCTCCATCTATCTGTCTGTCTCTCTCCCTCTATCTGTCTCTCTCCATCTATCTGTCTCTCCCCCTCTCTATCTCCCTCTCCCCCTCCTCCTGACATTCACTCTCTCTCCATCGATCTCTGTCTCTGCCACTCTCTCTGTCTCTCTCTCTGTCCCTCCTTCTGTCTTTCCCTCTCTGTCTCTATGGCTTTCTCCTTCTTTCTCTCTATCTGTCGCTCTCACTTAATCTCTCTCTCTCTGCCCCTCCATCTGCCTTTTCCTCTCTGTCTCTCCCTCTCTCTCCTTCTATCTGTGTCTCTCACTCTCTCTGTCTCTCCATCTGTCTTTCCCTTTCTGTCTCTCCCTCTCTCTCCTTCTCTCTCTGTCACTGCCTCTCTCTCTGTCCCTCCATCTGTCTTTCCCTCTCGGTCACTCCCTCTCACTCCTTCCTTCTCTGTCTCGCTCTCTGGTCCTCCAACTGTCTTTCCCTCTCTGCCAATCCCTCTCTCCTTCTCTCTGTCTATCCCTCTCTCTCCTTCCCTCTCTCTCGGTCCCTCCATCTGTATCCCCACCCCCCACCACCTGTCACTCCCTCTCTCTCCTTCTATCTATGTCTCTCGCTCTCTATCCCTCCATCTATCCTTCCCTCTCTGTTACTCCATCTCTTTCCTTCTCTCCCTTTCTCTCCCTTTCTCTCTCTCTGTCTTTCCATCTGTCTTTCTCTCCCTGTCACTCCCTCTCTCTCCGTCCATCTCTGCCTCTCTCTATCTCTGTCTCTCCATCTGTCTTTCCTCTCTATGTCTGTCCATCGATCTCCTCTCTCTCTCTGTCCGTCCATTTGTCGTTCCCTCTCAGTCACTTCCTTTCTCTCCTTCCATCTCTGCCTCTCACTCTCTATCGCTCCATCTGTCCTTCCCTCCCTGTCACTCCATCTCTCTCCTTCTATCTCTGTCTCTCTCTCTCTGTCCCTCCATCTGTCTTTGCCTCTCTGTCTCTCCATCTCTCTCCTTCCATCTCTGCCTCTCTCTGTCTCTCCATCTGTCTTTCCCTCTCTGTCACTCCCTCTATGTCCTTCTATCACTCTCTCTCTCTCTCTATCCCTCCATCAGTCCTTCCCTCCCTGTCACTCCATCTCTCTCTGTCTCTCAGTCAGTCCCTCTATCTGTCTTTGCCTCCCTGACACTCCCTCTCTCTCCTTCTATCTCTGTATCTCTCTCTGTCTCTCCATCTGTTTTTCCCTCTGTCAACCCCTCTCTCCTACTCTGTCACTCCCTCTCTCTCCTTCTCTCTCACTCTGTCCCTCCATCCGTCTTTCCCCCCATGTCACGCCCTCTCTCTCCTTCTATCTCTGTCTCTGCCTCTTCCTCTCTCTCTCTGTCCCTCCATCTGTCTTTCCCTTTTTTCACACCCTCTCTCTCCTTCTATCTCTGTCTCTCTCTCTCAATCCCTCCATCTGTCCCTCCCTTCCTGTCACTCCATCTCTCTCCTTCTCTCTCTGTCCCTCACTTTGTCCCTCCATCAGTCCTTCCCTCCCTGTCACTCCATTTATCTCCCTGTCTCTCTCTCTCTGTCCCTCCATCTGTCTTTCCCTCCCTGACACTCTCTCTCTCTCCTTCTCTCTCTGTCTCTCTCTCTGTCCCTCCATCTGTCTTTCCCTCTCTGTCTCTCCCGCTCTCTCCCCCTCTCTGTCTCTCCCTCTCTCTCCTTCCATCTCTGCCTCTCTCTCTCTCTGTCTCTCCAACTGCCTTTCCCTCTCTGTCTCACCCACACTCTCCTTCTATCTCTGTTTCTGCCTCTCTCTCTGTCTCTCTCCCTCTGTCCCTCCATCTGCCTTTCCCTCCCAGTCACTCCTTCTCTCTCCTTCTATCTCTGTCTCTCTCTCTGTCCCTCCATCTGTCTTTCCCTCTCTGTTGCTCCCTCTCTCTCCTTCTATCTCTGACTCTCTCTCTGTTCCACCATTTGTCTTTCCCTCTCTGTCACTACCACTCTCTTTCTCTCTGTCTCTCCCTCTCCCTCCTTCTCTCTCTCGCTGTCCCTCCATCTGTCTTTCCCTTTCTGTCACTCCCTCTCTCTCCTTCTATCTCTGTCCATCTCTCTCTATCCCTCCATCTGTCCTTCCCTCGCTGTCACTCCATTTCTCTCCCTGTCTCTCTCTCCCTGTCCCTCCATCTGTCTTCCCACACCCCACCCATCACTCCATCTCTCTCCTTCTATCTCTGTCACTATCTCTCTATCCCTCCATCTGTCCTTCCCTCGCTGTAACTCCATTTCTCTCCCTGTCTCTCACTCTCTGTCCCTCCATCTGCCTTTCCCTCCCTGACACTCCCTCTCTCTCCTTCTCTCTCTGTCTCTCTCTCTGTCCCTCCATCTGCCTTTCCCTCTCTGTCTCTCCCTCTCTCTCCATCTATCTCTGGCTCTCTCTCTCTGTCTTTCCATATGTCTTTCCCTTCCTGTCACTCCCTCTCTCTCCTTCCATCTCTGCCTCTCTCTCTCTCTGTCCCTCCAACTGCCTTTCCCTCTCTGTCTCACCCACACTCTCCTTCTCTCTCTGTCTCTGCCTCTCTCTCTGTCTCTCTCTCTCTGGCCCTCCATCTGCCTTTCCCTCCCAGTCACTCCTTCTCTCTCCTTCTATCTCTGTCTCTCTCTCTGTCACTCCATCTGTCTTTCCCTCTCTGTTGCTCCCTCTCTCTCCTTCTATCTCTGTCTCTCTCTCTGTTCCACCATTTGTCTTTCCCTCTCTGTCACTCCCACTGTCTTTCTCTCTGTCTCTCCCTCTCCCTCCTTATTTCTCTCTCTGTCCCTCCATCTGTGTTTCCCCCATGTCACTCCCTCTCTCTCCTTCTATCTCTGTCTCTGCCTCTTCCTCTGTCTCTCTCTCTCTCTCGCTGTCCCTCCATCTGTCTTTCCCTTTCTGTCACTCCCTCTGTCTACTTCTATCTCTGTATCTCTCTCTGTCCCTCCATCTGTTTTTCATCTGTCAGCCCCTTTCTCCTTCTCTGTCACTCCTTCTCTTTCACTCCTTCTCTCTCACTCTGTCCCTCCATCCGTCTTTCCCTCCCTGTCACTCCCTCGCTCTCCTATCTCTGTCTTTCTCTCTGTCCCTCCATCTGTCTTCCCACACCCCACCCATCACACCATCTCTCTCCTTCTATCTCTGTCTCGATCTCTCAATCCCTCCATCTGTCCTTCCCTCCCTGTCACTCCATTTCTCTCCATGTCTCTCTCTCCCTGTCCCTCCATCTGTCTTTCCCTCCCTGACACTCCCTCTCTCCCCTTCTCTCTCTGTCTCTCTCTCTGTCCCTCCATCTGTCTTTCCCTCTCTGTCTCTCCCGGTCTCTCCCCCTCCCTGACGCTCCCGCTCTCCCCTTCCATCTCTGCCTCTCTCTCTCTCTGTCTCTCCATCTGTCTTTCCCTCTCTGTCTCTCCCGCTCTCTCCTTCCATCTCTGCCTCTCTCTGTCTCTGCCCATCAATCTGTCTTTACCTCTCTGTCTCTCCCTCTCTCTCCTTCTATCTCCGTCTCTCTTTCCATATGTCTTTCCCTTCCTATCACTCCCTCTCTCTCCTTCCATCTCCGCCTCTCTCTCTCTCTGCCCATCCAACTGCCTTTCCCTCTCTGTCTCACCCACACTCTCCTTCTCTCCAAGTCTCTGTCTCTCTGTCTCTTTCCCTCGGTCACTCAATCTGTCTTTCCCTCCCAGTCACTCCTTCTTTCTCCTTCTATCTCTTTCTCTCTCTCTGTCCCTCCATCTGTCTTTCCCTCTCTGTTGCTCCCTCTCTCTCCTTCTATCTCGTTCTCTCTCTCTCTGTTCCACCATTTGTCTTTCCCTCTCTGTCACTCCCACTCTCCTTCTCTCTATCTCTCCCTCTCCCTCCTTGACTTTCTCCTCCGTCCCTCCATCTGTCTTTCCCCCCATGTCACTCCCTCTCTCTCCTTCTATCTCAGTCTCTCTCTCTATCCCTCCATCTGTCTTTCCTTGCTGTCACTCCCTCTCTCTCCTTCTATCTCTGACCCTCTCTCTCTCCGTCCATCTGTCCTTCCCTCCCTGTCTCTCCATCTCTCTCCTTCTCTCTCTGTCTCTCACTTTGTCCCTCCGTCTGTCTTTCCCTCCACATCACTCCCTCTCTCTCCTTCCATCTCTGCCTCTCTCTCTGTCTTTCCCTCCCTGTCACTCCCTCTCTCTCCTTCCATCTCTGCCTCTCTCTCTTTCTCTGTCTCTCCAACTGCCTTTCCCTCTCTGTTTCTCCCAATCTCTCCTCTCTCTCTGTCTCTGCCTCTCTCTCTGTCTCTCTCTCTGTCCCTCCATCTGTCTTTCCCTCTCTGTCTCACCCTCTCTCTCCTTCTCTCTCTCTGTCGCTCCATCTGTCTTTCCCTCCCAGTCTCTCCCTCTCTCTCCTTCTTTCACTGTCTCTCTCTGTCTTTCCATCTGTCTTTCCCTTCCTGACATTCCCTCTCCCTCCTTCCATCTCTGCCACTCTCTCTCTCGCTCTGTCTCTCCAACTGCCTTTCCCTCTCTGTCACTCCCAATCTCTCCTTCTCTCTTTGTCTCTGCCTCTCTCTCTGTCTCTCTCTCTGTCCCTCCATCTGTCTTTCCTCTCTGTCTCTCCCTCTCTCTCCTTCTATCTCTGTTTCTCTCTCTCTATCTCTCCATCTCTTTCCCTCCCAGTGACTCCCTCTCACTCTTTCAATCTCTGTCACTCCCTCTCTCTCCTTCCATCTCTGCCTCTCTCTCTTTCTCTGTCTCTCCAACTGCCTTTCCCTCTCTGTCTCTCCCTATCTCTCCTTCTCTCTCTGTCTCTGCCTCTCTCTCTGTCCCTCCATCTGTCTTTCCCTCTCTGTCTCTCCCTCTCTCTCCTTCTATCTCTGTCTCTCTCTGTCAATCCCTCCATCTGTCCATCCGTCCTTCCCTGCCTGACACTCCCTCTCTCTTCTTCTCTCTCTGTCTCTCTCTCTGTCTCTCCATCTGTCTTTCCCTCTCTGTCTCTCCCTCTCTCTCCTCCTACCACTGTCTCTCTTTCTCTGTCTTTCCATCTGTCATTCCATCCCTGTCACTCCCTCTCTCTCCTTCCATCTCTGCCCCTCTCTCTCTCTCTGTCTCCAACTGCCTTTCCCTCTCTGTCTCTCCCAATCTCTCCTTCTCTCTCTGTCTCTGCCTCTCTCTCTGTCTCTCTCTCTCTGTCCCTCCATCTGTCTTTCCCTCTCTGTCTCTCACTCTCGATCTCTCCATCTCTCTTTCCCTCCCAGTCACTCCCTCTCTCTCCTTCAATCTCTGTCTCTCCCTCTCTCTCCTTCGATCACTGTCTCTCCCAATCTCTCCTTCTCTCTCTGTCTCTGCCTATCTGTCTCTCTCTCTGTCCCTCCATCTGCCTTTCCCCCTGTCTCTCCCTCTCTCTCCTTCTATCTCTGTCTCTCTCCCTCAATCCCTCCAGCTGTCCATCCGTCCTTCCCTCCCTGACACTACCTCTCTCTCCTTCTCTCTCTGTCTCTCCAAATGCCTTTCTCTCTCTGTCTCTCCCAAACTCTCCTTCTCTCTCTCTCTCTGCCTCTCTCTCTGTCTCTCTCTCTGTCCCTCCATCTGTCTTAGCCTCTCTGTCTCTCCCTCTCTCTCCTTCTATCTCTGTCTATTTCTCTCTATCTCTCCATCTCTCTTTCCCTCCCAGTCACTCCCTCTCTCTCCTTCAATCTCAGTCTCTCCCTCTCTCTCCTTCTATCACTGTCTATTTCTCTCTGTCTTTCCATCTGTCTTTCCCTCCCTGTCACTCCCCCTCTCTCCTTCCATCTCTGCCCCTCACTCTTTCTCTCTGTCTCTCCAACTGCCTTTCCCTCTCTGTCTCTCCCAATCTCTCCTTCTCTGTCTCTCTCTCTGTCTCTCTCTCTCTGTCTCTCTCTCTGTCTCTCTCACTGTCCCTCCATCTGTCTTTCCCTCTCTGTCTCTCCCTCTCTCTCCTTCTGTCTCTGTCTCTCTCTAACTCCATCCCTCCAGCTTATTGTCCCACCTAACCTTGTATCTCTCTCCTTTGCTCCGTCTCACTCACGCGCTCTTCCCCCCTCTCTCTCCCCCCTATTTCTCTCTCCCCCATTTCTCTCTTCCCCCCCCCCACCCAGCCCCGCAATTTCTCTTTAAGTGTCCTGTTATCACATCCTTTATGATGGATTCGACCATTTTCCCGATGACTGATGTTAGACGAACAGGTCTTCAGTTCCCCAATTTCTCCCTCCTTCCTTTTGTAAATAGTGGGGTTACATTTGCTACCTTCTAATCTGCCTCTCTCACTCTGCCTCTCTCACACTGCCTCTGTCCCTCGCTATCTGTCTTTCCCCCCTCTCTCTCTCTCTCTCTCTCTCCCACTCTGTCTTTTTCTCTCTCTCGCTCTATCTCTCCCTCTCTCTCTCTACCTCTGTCCACGTCTCAATTTGTGCCTCCCTCACACCATCGCTTCCTCTCTCTCTGTCTCTCTCTATCTTTATGTCTGCTTCTCTCTCTGCCTCTCTCTCTCTCTCTCTCTCTCTCTCTCTCTCTCTCTCTCTCTCTCTCTCTCTCTCTCTCTCTCTCTCTCTCTCTCTCTCTCTCTCTCTCTGTCTCTCTTTCTTTCGCTGCCTCTGTCCACGTCTCAGTTTGTGTCGCCCCCACACCATCACTCCCTCCCTCTCTGCCTCCCTCTCTCTCTCTCTTTCTCCCTCTCTCCCTCCCTCTCCATCTCTGTCTCTATCTCAGAGTTACAGCTCAGATGATTAATCTCTTTATCCATGTGTTATGAACACGGGACTTTGTCTCTCCCCCATTTTCGAGGATGTTGCCAGGACTGGAGAATTGTAGCTATGAGGATCGGCAGGGGTTGCTGTCCTTGGAACAGAGAAGGCTGAGGGGAGATCAGATAGAAATGTACAAAATTTTGAGGGTCCTGGATGGAGTGGAGGTGAAGGGCAGAGAACCATAGCAGAAAGGTCAGTGACGAGGGGGCACAGATTTAAAGTGATTGGTAGAAAGATTAGAGGGGAGTTGAGGAAAATCTTTTTCACCCAGAGGGTCGCGATGGTCTGGAACTCACTGCCTGAAAGGGTAGTTGAGGCAGAGACCCTCAACTCATTCAGAAGGAGTCTGGATAGGCACCTCAAGTGCGGTAAGCTGCAGGGCTCCGACCAAATGCTGGAAGGTGGGATTAGAATAGGTTGATCGTTTTTCAGCTGGCACAGAGAGGATGGGCCAAGTGGCCACTTTCTGTGCCTTAAAATTTCTATGTTGCCCTCGCCAACTCTATTTTTCCCTCTGTTACCCTCTGAATCCCAGTCTCTCCCTCTCTGTTACCCTCGGAATCCCAGTCTCTCCCTCTCCGTTACCCTCTGAATCCCAGTCTCTCCCTCTCTGTTACCCTCTGAATCTCAGTCTCTCCCTCTCCGTTACCCTCTGAATCCCAGTCTCTCCCTCTCTGTTACCCTCTGAATCTCAGTCTCTCCCTCTCTGTTAACGTCTGAATCCCAGTCTCGCCCTCTCTGTTACCCTCTGAATCTCAGTCTCTCCCTCTCCGTTACTCTCTGAATCCCAGTCTCTCCCTCTCTGTTAACATCTGAATCCCAGTCTTGCCCTCTCTGTTACCCTCTGAATCCCAGTCTCTCCCACTCCTTTCCCCTCTGAATCCCAGTCTCTCCCCTCTGTTACTCTCTGAATCCCAGTCTCTCCCTCTCTGTTACCCTCTGAATCCCAGTCTCTCCCACTCCGTTTTCTTCTGAATCCCAGTCTCTCCCCTCTGCTACTCTCTGAATCCCAGTCTCTCCCCTCTGTTGCGCTCTGAATCCCAGTCTCTCCCTCTGTGTTACCCTGTGAATCTCAGTCTCTCCCCCTCTGTTACCCTCTGAATCTCAGTCTCTCCCCTCTGTTCCGCTCTGAATCCCAGTCTCTCCCTCTCTGTTACCCTCTGAATCCCAGTCTTTCCTGCTCTGTTACCCTCTGAATCCCAGTCTCTCCCCTCTGTTACTCTCTGAATCCCAGTCTCGCCCTCTCTGTTCCCCTCTGAATCTCAGTCTCTCCCCCTCTGTTACTCTCTGAATCCCAGACTCTCCCCTCTGTTACTCTCTAAATCCCAGTCTCTCCCTCTCTGGTACCCTCTGAATCCCAGTCTCTCCCCCTCTGTTACTCTCTGAATCCCAGTCTCTCCCTTCTGTTACTCTCCGAATCCCAGTCTCGCCCTCTCTGTTACCCTCTGAATCTCAGTCTCTCCCCCTCTGTTACTCTCTGAATCCCAGTCTCTCCCTCTCTGTTAACGTCTGAATCTCAGTCTCTCCCCCTCTGTTACTCTCTGAATCCCTGTCTCTCCCTCTCTGTTGACGTCTGAATCTCAGTCTCTCCCCCTCTGTTGCACTCTGAATCCCAGTCTTTCCCTCTCTGTTACTCTTTGAATCCCAGTCTTTCCCTCTCTGTAACACTCTGAATCCCAGTCTCTCCCTCTCTGTTTCCCTCTGAATCCCAGTCTCTCCCTCTCTGTCACCCTGTGAATCCCAGTCTCTCCCTCTCTGTTAGCTGACCAGAGCTTTATAAATGTTCAGCACTCCCTCTCTGCTTTTGTACTCAATGTAGACAGTGTAAATTGTGGTACATTTGTATTCCCCAGGGGTTTTGATTAGGACCACTGATCGTTTTGATATATGAATGACTTAGACTTGGGTACACAGGGCATAACTTCAACATTGTGCCATTTAGTTTAGTTTAGTTTCGAGATACAGCACTGAAACAGGCCATTCGGCCCACCAAGTCTGTGCCGAGCATCAACCATCCATTTATACTAATCCTACACTAATTCCACATTACTACCACATCCCCACCTGTCCCTATATTTCCCGACCACCAACCTATACTAGGGGCAATTTATAAAGGCCAATTAACCTATCAACCAGCAAGTCTTTGGCATGTGGGAGGAAACCGGAGCACCCGGAGGAAACCCACGCGGACACAGGGAGAACTTGCAAACTCCACACAGGCAGTACCCAGAATTCAACCCGGGTCGCCGGAGGTCTGAGGCTGCGGTGTTAAATACTGCGCCACTGTGCAAACCAATGTAATTTTCAATGTAATAAACAGGGAAGGGAATAGTGGTAGTTCAGGAGGAGAGAGGCAGTCTGGTGAAATGGTCAGACACATAGCAGGTTAACCTCAATGCTGAGAAATGTAAAATGATGCATTTCGGAAGGAAGGCTGAGGAGAAGCGATATAAACTAAATGGTACAATGTTAAAATGGGTGCAGGGACAGAGAGATCTGGGATTTCATTTGAGTCACTTTTTACATCTAAAAGATTCAATTTGGGGCTTGCAATCCCGAAGTTGAATTTAGCTTCATCCTGAAAAGTGTTCGCAAACGTGTTGGGAAATGTGTCAAAAGCTGTTTGCATTCAGACATTCCTGCATTGTGGAAGTGTGAGCGATCTTTGCAGAGACAGGAAATAGAGTTGTTTGAATGGACCTGCAGGTTTTGGTTGATGCAAAAAGGTGAGAATTTGAATTGTGTCCCTTGCAGATCCACAGAATTGAAGGTATTTACACAACACCACATGAAGTAGTTTACCAATGTCTGACAAACTTCAAAGACTTCAAACACATGGAAGAAGAGGTGAAGGGAACAATATACAAAACCTCAGTCAGTCAGACAACAGCAGGAGGAAAATGAATCTCTTTTTATGGGTTTTAATTTGAAGGCCTGAGCTGATGATTGAAAAAGCAGGAGTTCAAATCCCACACAGGGCTGTTGTGAATGAGAATTCTATTTTTTCTTTAAAAAAAACATAAATCTGGAGTTAAAAAGCCTCTAGGTTGGAATGATTCACTCCTGTCTACTCGTGCAAAGCCCTTGTGTGTCTCAGTTTGCTGTATTTATTAATGATTTAAGATGATGAGGTAGAATGCAACATACCCAAGTTTACCAATGACACAAAAATAGGCAGCATTGTGAGCAGTGTAGCTGGAAGCATCAAATTACTAAGAGATATTAATATCTTAAATAAATGGGCAAAACTGTGGTCGTTAGATTTCAATGTCAGTAAAAAAGACTAGAACAGAGTACTTTATAAATGGTGTAAAGCTAGAAACACTGGAGGTTCAAAGAGACTTTGGGGGGTCCATGTCCATTTGAGTGCAGTGCAGATTTACCAGAATGATAACTGGACTCCAAGGGTTAAATTACGAGGTGATATTCCACAAACTAGGGATTTATTGCCTGGAATTTAGGAGGATCAAGGTGATTTGATCAAATATGTTGAGATATTAAGGGGAACTGATGGGGTAGTTTGGGAGAAACTATTTCAGCAGCTTGGGAACATCGGAGCAGGAGTAGGCCATTCAGCCCATCGAGCCTGCTCCGCCATTCAATACGATCATGGCTGATCATCCACTTCAATGCCTTTTTCCCAGACTGAGTTTCCACAGCCCACTGGAGTAGAGAATTCCAAAGATTCACAACACTCTGAGCAAAGACATTTCTCCCCATCTCTGACCTAAGTGGCTTCCCCCTTATTTTGAAATTGTGTCCCTTGGTTCCAGACTCCCGAACCAAAGGAGACATCTTACCTGCATCTAACCTGTCTATCCCTTTAAGTATTTAGTATGTTTCAATAAGATCACCTCTCATTCTTCTAAAGTCCAATGAGTATAGGCCCAACCTGTTCAACCATTCCTCATAAGACAACCCCTTCATCCCATGAATCAGCCGAGTGAACCTTCTCTGAACTGGTTCCAATGCATCCAGGCCTGACCATGTATCCACTTTGAAAGTTGCCAAACACCTTAATATTTCCCTCTCACTCTGTTTATCCCATCCAATATTTCACACTCCTCCTCTTTAACTACAATATCTGCATCGTTCCCCCTCGTTTATAAAGAGGGAGACAAAGTATTCATTAAGAACCATGCCCACATCTCCCACCTCCATACACACATTCCCTTTTTGGTCCCTAATACTCTATCCTTATTTATCCTCTTGCTCTTAATGTATTTATAAAACATCTTTGTGATTTCTTTGTTTTAATGTTAATATTATTTTCCAGCCATTTCTTTGCTCTCCTAATTTGCTTTTTAATTTCACCCTTGAACTTTCTACACTCCTATCAGCTTTCTGTGGTATTGAGCTCTCGGTATCTGACATAAGCTTCCCTCTTGTGCCTTATCGTACCCGGTTTGATCCTTGACATCCAAGGGGCTCTAGATTTGGGAGTACCACCCTGTTTGTCTTTGTGTGAACATATTTGATATCAACCCTCAGTAACTCTCACTGCTCTGACACTGATTGACCTTCAAGTAGCTGTTTCCAGTCCACTTTGCTAAAATCCCCCATCCCTGGATCCACCATCCCCTCTGCTCCCTACAAAGGACTCTCACATCCTTCCTAAAGTGCGTTCACCAGAATTGGATGCACTGTTCTGGTCGTGGCCTAACCAGAGGTTTATAAACATTCAGCATAACCTTCATGCTTTTGTGCTCAAAATCTCTATTTATGAAGCCCAAGATCCCATATGCTTTGCTGACTACTTTCTCAATATGTCCTGCCACCTTCAAAGATGTATGTACATGTATCCCCAGGTCTCTCTGTCCCTGCACACTCCCTAGAACAGGGCCATTATGTTTGTATTCCCTCTCCCTATCCCTTCTGCCTATCTCACATTTCCCTGTATTAAATTCCTTCTGCCACTTGTCTGCCCATTCTGCTCACCTATCGATGTCCTGTTGTAGTCGATTGATGTCATCAACACTGTTTGCATCTCCTCCAAGTTTGTTATCTCCCCCTCTATCTCTCTCTCCCCCTCTATCTCCCTCTCCCGCCTGTATCACCCTCTCCCCCCTATCTCCCTCTCACCCCCATCTAGCTCCCTCTCTCCCCATCTATCTCCCTCTCTCCCCTCTATCTCTCTCCCCCCTCTATCTCTCTCTCCCCCCTCGATCTCTCTCTCCCCCCTCGATCTCTCTCAACCCCCTCTATCTCTCTCACCCCCTCTATCTCTCTCTCCTCCCTCTATCTCTCTCTCCTCCCACTATCTCTCTCTACCCCAGCTATCTCTCTCTACCCCCACTATCTCTCTCTCCCCCCACTATATCTCTCCATCTCACTAACTCTCTTTCCTCTTTGAAGATTCTCCCTCAAACTAACCTCTGACCAAGTTTTTGGTCATCTGGTCTAATATCTCCTGAAGTGTCAAATTTTTATTTTCTTGATTCATTTGTTGGATGTGTGCGTTAGTGGCCAGGACAGCATGTATTGCCCATTCATAATTGCCCTTGAGAAGGTGGTGTTGAGCCTCCTTCTTCAACCGCTGCAGTCCATGTGGGGTTCGTACACCCACAGTGCTGTTAGGAAGGGACATCCAGGATTTTGACCCAGTCACAGTGAAGGAGCAGCGATATAGTTCCAAGTCAGGATGGTGTGTGACTTAAGGGAAACTTGCAGGTGGTGGTGTTCCCATACGTGTTCACTGTTTGTTTGCTCTCTCTCCCCCTCCTTCTTTCTACACCTCCCTGTCCTCCTGTCCCTCTGTGTTATGAGAAACTAAGAACAGAAGGAAGTGGGTGCAGGAACAGAGAGACCTGGGGATGTCTGTGCACAAATTGAAGGTGGCAGAGCTAGTTAAGAAAATGGTTAAAAGGCATATGGGATCCTCGGCTTTGTAAATGGAGGCTTAGAGTATAAAAGCAAGGAGGTTATGATGAAGCTTTATAAAACACTGCTTCATCCTCATCTAGTATTGTGTCCAATTCTGGACACCGTACTTTCGGAAGGATGTGGGGGCTTTCGAGAGGATGCAGAAAAGATTCACGAGCAAGGTTCCAGGGATGAGGGACTTCAGTTACCTGGATAGATTGGAGAAACTGGTGTTGTTCTCCACAGAGAAGAGAAACTTGAGATTAGATTTGATAGAGGTGTTCAAAATCATGAGGGGTCCTGACAGAGTAGATGTAGGAGTAGGAATGCAGCACATAGGACATTCCAGACCCATTTCTGTTGAGTGATTACTTAAACAAGCGAATCGACCAATTAATATTTTTTACTTATTTAACCCTTGTGTTCCCACAAAGAACAAGCTAGCAAATTCAACAGTGGCCACTTTGACTTCATCCCATCGTGTCTTATGCACATTCTGACAGGATTGCAGGTATAACTGTAGTCATAAAATTCAGCTGAAAATTGATTAGTTACATTGTTATTTCAGTCCATATTTACAGTACACACGGTACCTTACTGTTGTAATCAAGTCATCTTGTATCTATTCATCCCACTGTGGCAAAATGTCACTGGTTCAACATTCTCACCAAATACTAAAGCATTCCACAATGCAAGACTCACAAATCCAACACAAGTTTCCTTTTCTGAGTCTCACTGGCCTGTTCTGATTCTCTGAGGGATTACTGATGCTTATCCTCCACATGAGCAGTCGTCCTAATCCCGTGTGCCTGTCCTGCTCCCAAACCCAGCATCCACTGACATTAAGGCAAGTGATACAGGAGCGTCTCAGTGACTGAGGCAAGTGAGTCTTGAGGCTGAGCCGGGCACAGTGAGTGACCCGGGTTAATCCGACACTCCAGGGAATGTTTAATCGGAGCTTTGCTCTGTATCTGAGCCATGCTGTACCTTCTCTGAGAGTGTGCGATGGGGCAGTGTAGACGAGGAGAGTTATTCCTTACCCATTTTAAACATGGAGAAGTGAATATCCAAGAGATTGTTTTAAATGTGATGAGGTTTTCTGCCTCTACCATCCTTTCAGGCAGTGAGTTCCAGACACCCACCAGCCACTGGGTGAAGAAACTATTGATGTGTTTCGTTCTGTTAAGTTTGATGTCAATGTTTCCCCAGGATGTTGACGCTGGGGGATTCAGCGATGGGATAATGCTTTGAATGCCAAGGGGAGGTGGTTGGATTCTCTCTTGTTGCAGATGGTCATTGCCTGGCACTTGCGTGACTTGAATGTTACTTGCCACTGGTCGGCCCAAACCTGAATGTTGTCTGGGTCTGTAGCTCTGGATTGCTTCATTATTTGAGGCAAAATACTGTGGATGCTGGAAATCAGGAAAGCATCGAGCTGAATCATTAACTCTGTTTCTCTCTCCACAGATGCTGCCTGACCTGCTCAGTATTTAAAGCACTTTCTGCTGGGATCTCAGCTGAAGATGGTTGGGCTGAGGACACTACCCTGATAAACTCCTGCAATGAAGGCCTGGGACTGAGATGATTGACTTCCAACAACCAAAACCATCTTCCTTTGTGCTCGGTATGAGTCCAACCAGTGGAGAGATTTCCCCCGATTCCCACTGACTTCAGTTTTACTCGGGCTCCTCGATGTCACACTCGCTCAAACGCTGCCTTGATTTTCAGGTCAGTCTCTCTTCCCAGTAGCAGACAGGAGTGAATCGTTCCCTTTGACCCGTTGTACACTGAACAAGCTGTGCTTCTTCACAGCCTGATACAGGACTGTACACGGCCCATTAATGTAGCCCATCAAACACTCCCAGAGCAGGTTCAGCACAGCTTAGGAACAGAGTATAGTTCCTTCAACATTCTCTCTCTGTCTCTCCCTCCTGCTCTCTCTAACATTAGGAGAGAGACAGAGGGAGAGAGGGTTAGATATGAAGGCAGAGAGAGGGCTGCAGAGAGGCACAAATTTGGAGAGAGAGAGGTTGTTGAGGTGGATGAAAAGGATAATGTAAGATATATTAATTTGATGTAATCCTTCACTGCTGTGTACACAAACATATAAGAGATAGATATGGAGAGAAAAAAACATCGGGAGAGGGGGAAATGTAGATGAAGTTGGGGCCCAGGCGGATACTTTTGATGATCCAGAAGGAATAGCCTCCATTTTAAACATCCAGCAAGCTATTCCACTGTGGGAGCCATCACACCCAAACAGACATAGACACACACACACACACAGAAACACCCACACAATGATATTGGTTGTGCAAATTTCATGCTTGTTTATTGGTTAATTTTTAAATCTGTGATTGATAGATTCTTGTTTACCAAAGGTATTAAGAGATAAGGGGCAAAGGCAGGATATATGGTGTAAGTTACATCACAGATCAGCCAAGATCTCATTTGATGCCGGAACAGGGCTGTGTGGTTGAATTGCATCCTCCTCTTCCAATATCCCCTGTGAAGTATCCTTCCATCTCTTTTAGTCACCCTGTCAGTCCATGTCTCTCTGTTTCTCTCTTTCTGTCTCTCTCTCACTGTCTGTCTCTTTCGGACAGTGCAGAGTGAGATTCACTCTGTATCCACCCCGTGATGTTCCTGCCCTGGGAGTGTGTGATGGGACTGTGTAGAGGGAAATTTACTCTGTGTCAAACCCAACATTGTGCTTGGCTTGGGAATATTTAATGGGACAGTGTAGCTGGAGATTTACTGTGTATCCCTGGAATTTTGAAGGCTCAGGTGTGATTTGATGATTGTTTTCAAGAAAAGAAGGGAAACTGATAGGGTAGACAGAGAGAAACAATTCCCACTGGCTGCAGAGTCTAGAACATGGGGGCATAGTCTAAAAATATAAACCTAGTCTAAAAACCTTTCAGGAGTGAAATGAAGAAACACTTCAACACACCAGATGTGGTATCAGTTTGGAACTCTCTTCCACAATCAGCAATTGATGCTGAGACACTTGTTAATTTTTAAATCTGAGTTTGATAGATTTTTGTTAACCAAAGGTATTAAGGGGGAAAGATAGGTACATGGAGTTAGATCACACATCAGCCATGAGCTCATTGAATGACAGAATAGGGTTGAGGGGCCAAATGGCCTCCTCCTCTTCCTCTGTCCTACGACAAATATCCTGCTATCACTCTCTGTGTCTTGGTCTCTGTCTCCCTCTTTGTCTCTCTTTCTGTCTGTCTGTCTGTCTCTCTCTCTCTCCTCTCATCTGTGGAAATCCACACACATCAGTCAGCCATTTTAGGTTCATTTTCAGTGGCCATTTTATGTTACCACAACACTAGGACATTTATCGCCGTCTATCCCAAACCATCTCTCTTTGTAGTCTATTTGTGTTCTCCTCACAGCTTATTGTCCCACCTAACCTAGTGTCTCTCTCCTTTGCTCCGTCTCACTCACGCACTCTCCCCCCTCTCTCTCCCCCCACATTTCTCTCTCCCCCCATTTCTCTCTTCGCCCCACCCCCGCAATCTCTATTTAAGTGTCCTGTTATCACATCCTTTATTAAAGATTCGACCATTTTCCCTATGACTGATGTTAGACGAACAGGTCTTTCGTTCCCCATTTTCTTCCTCCTTCCTTTTGTAAATAGTGGGGTTACATTTGCTACCTACTCATCTGCCTCTAATACTCTCCCTCTCTCTCTCTACCTCTGTCCACGTCTCAATTTGTGCCTCCCTCACACCATCGCTCCCTCTCTCTCTCTCTCTGCCTCTCTCTCTCTCTCTCTCTCTCTCTGCCTCTCTCTCTCTTTCTGCGTCTCTCTCTCTCTCTCTGTCTCTCTCTCTTTTTCTTTCGCTGCCTCTGTCCACGTCTCAGTTTGTGTCTCCCCCACACCATCTCTCCCTCCCTCTCTCCCTCCCTCTCTCTCTCTCTTTCTCCCTCTCTCCCTCCCTCTCTGTCTCTATCTCAGAGTTACAGCTCAGATGATTAACCACTTTATCAATGTGTTATGAACACGGGACTTTGTCTCTCTCCCATTTTTTCGGATGTTGCCAGGACTGGAGAATTGTAGCTATGAGGATAGGCAGGGGTTGTTGTCCTTGGAACAGAGAAGGCTGAGGGGAGATCTGATTGAAATGTCCAAAATTTTGAGGGTCCTGGATGGAGTGGAGGTGAAGGGCAGAGAACCATAGCAGAAAGGTCAGTGACGAGGGGGCATAGATTTAAAGTGATTGGTAGAACAATTAGAGGGGAGTTGAGGAAAATCTTTTTCACCCAGAGGGTCGCAATGGTCTGGAACTCACTGCCTGAAAGGGTAGTTGAGGCAGAGACCCTCAACTCATTCAGAAGGAGTCTGGATAGGCACCTCAAGTGCGGTCAGCTGCAGTGCTCGGACCAAATGCTGGAAGGTGGGATTAGAATAGGTTGATCGTTTTTCAGCTGGCACAGAGAGAATGGGCCAGGTGGCCTCTTTCTGTGCCTTAAAATTTCTATGTTGCCCTCGCCAACTCTATTTTTCCCTCTGTTACCCTCTGAATCCCAGTCTCTCCCTCTCTGTTACCCTCTGAATCCCAGTCTTTCCTGCTCTGTTACCCTCTGAATCTCAGTCTCTCCCTCTCTGTTACCCTCTGAGTCCCAGTCTCTTCCTCTCTGTTATCCTCTGAATCCCAGTCTCTCCCTCTCCGTTACCCTCTGAATCCCAGTCTCTCCCTCTCTCTTACCCTCTGAATCCCAGTCTCTCCCTCTCTGTTACCATCTGAATCCCAGACTCTCCCTCTCTGTTACCCTCTGAGACCCAGTCTCTCCCTCTCTGTTACCCTCTGAGACCCAGTCTCTCCCTCTCTGTTACCCTCTGAATCTCAGTCTCTCCCTCTCTGTTACCCTCTGAGACCCAGTCTCTCCCTCTCCGTTACCCTCTGAATCCCAGTCTCTCCCTCTCTGTTACCCTCTGATTCCCAGTCTCTCCCTCTCTGTTACCTGACCAGAGCTTTATAAATGTTCAGCACACCCTCTCGGCTTTTGTACTCACTGTATACAGTGTAAATTGTGGTGTTCCCCAGGGGTTTTGATTAGGACCACTGATCTTATTGATATATGAATGACTCAGACTTGGGTATACAGGGCATAACTTCAACATTGTGCCATTTGCAATGTAATAAACAGTGAAGGGAATAGGAGTAGACTTCAGGAGGATAGAGGCAGTCTGGTGAAATGGTCAGACACATAGCAGGTTAACATCAATGCTGAGAAATGTAAAATGATGCATTTAGGAAGGAAGGCTGAGGAGAAGCGATATAAACTAAATGGTACAATGTTAAAATGGGTGCAGGGACAGAGAGATCTGGAATTTCATTTGTGTCACTTTTTACATCTAAAAGATTCAATTTGGGGCTTGCAATCTCTAAGTTGAATTTAGCTTTATCCTGAAAAGTGTTCGCAAACGTGTTGGGAAATGTGTCAAAAGCTGTTTCCATTCAGACATTCCTTCATTGTGGAAGTGTGAGCTATCTTTGCAGAGACAGGAAATAGAGTTGTTTGAATGGACCTGCAGGTTTTGGTTGATGCAATAAGGTGAGAATTTGAATTGTGTCCCTTGCAGATACACAGAATTGAAGGTATTTACACAACACCACATGAAGTAGTTTACCAATGTCTGACAAACTTCAAAGACTTCAGACACGTGGAAGAAGAGGCGAAGGGAACAATATACAAAACCTGAGACAGTCAGACAACAGCAGGAGGAAAATGAATCTCTTTTTATGGGTTTTAATTTGCAGGCCTGAGCTGATGATTGAAAAAGCAGGAGTTCAAATCCCACACTGGGCTGTTGTGATTTTGAATTCTATTTTTTCTTTAAAAAAACATAAATCTGGAGTTAAAAAGCCTCTAGGTTGGAATGATTCACTCCTGTCTACTCGTGCAAAGCCCGTGTGTGCCTCAGTTTTGCTGTATTTATTAACGATTTAAGATGATGAGGTAGAATGCAACATACCCAAGTTTACCAATAACACAAAAATAGGCAGCATTGTGAGCAGTGTAGCTGGAAGCATCAAATTACAAAGAGATATTAATATCTTAAATAAATGGGCAAAACTGTGGTAGTTAGATTTCAATGTCAGCAAAAAAAGACTAGAACAGTGTACTTTATAAATGGTGTAAAGCTAGAAACACTGGAGGTTCAAAGAGACTTTGGGGGGTCCATGTCCATTTGAGTGCAGTGTAGATTTACCAGAATGATAACTGGACTCCAAGGGTTAAATTACAAGGTGATATTACACAAACTGGGGATTTATTGCCTGGAATTTAGGAGGATCAAGGTGATTTGTTCAAAGATGTTGAGATATTAAGGGGAACTGATGGGGTAGTTTGGGAGAAACTATTTCAGCAGCTTGGGAACATAGGAACAGGAGTAGGCCATTCAGCCCATCGAGCCTGCTCCGCCATTCAATACGATCATGGCTGATCATCCACTTCAATGCCTTTTTCCCAGACTGAGCTTCCACAGCCCACTGGAGTAGAGAATTCCAAATATTCACAACACTCTGAGTAAAAATCCGCCACTCCAGACGAAAGGTGGTAGTAGTTTGGAACGTGTCTTCTGCACGCAAACATTGATGCAAAATCAACTGTCATTTTTAAATCGAAGGTTGATCTCATCAAATGCCTTTTGAAAATTGAAATATTCTTCTTTCGCGCTCTGTCCCTGAGTCACTCTGTTTCTGTGTCTGTGTGTGTGTGTTTCTGTGTGTGTGTGTGTTTCTGTGTGTGTGTGTTTCAGTGTGTGTGTGTTTCTGTGTGTGTGTTTCTGTGTGTGTGTTTCTGTGTGTTTCTGTGTGTGTGTGTGTGTCTGTGAGTGTTTCTGTGTGTTTCTGTGTATGTGTCTGTGTCTGTGTGTGTGTTTCTGTGTGTGTGTGTGTGTGTCTGTGTATGTGTCTGTCTGTGTGTGTGTGTTTCTGTCTGTGTGTGTGTTTCTGTGTGTGTGTGTGCTTCTGTGTGGGTGTGTTTCTGTGTGTGTTTCTGTGTGTTTCTGTGTGTGTGTGTCTGTGTGTGTTTCTGTGTGTTTCTGTTTGTGTGTGCCTGTGTGTGTTTCTGTGTGTGTGTGTCTGTGTATGTTTCTGTGTGTGTGTGTGTTTCTGTGTGTGTGTTTCTGTGTGTGTGTTTCTGTGTGTGTGTGTGTGTGTTTCTGTGTGTGTGTTTCGGTGTATGTGTTTCTGTGTGTGTGTGTGTGTGTGTTTCTGTGTGTGTGTTTCTGTGTGTGTGTTTCTGTGTGTGTGTGTGTGTCTATGTCTGTTTCTCTCTCCTCTCTCAGACCCTTTGTAAAGCTCCACATACATCAGTTTGCCATTTGAAGTCAGCTGCTTTTGGTTTCACCGCATCTGCAGACGTTGCACTTCCTCATACAGGCTGGTAAGAAACCTATATTCCGCAGTTGGCTCCAATGTTCCCGTGAAAATTTAGATGTTGTGCGTGCCCAGTTTTTTTAACGTGAGCTGTCCCTAGAAATCTTTGAAGAATCTTAGAAGACATGTGCTACTTATTGTGGAACAGGATCTGCGTGGGACCTCTGAGGCTGCTGCACGCAGATTTGCAGGAACATTGACCAACACTCTCCATCCTAATCTCTTCCTCTTTCTCTCTGGTACTCACTCCCCATTGCTATGCTTCCTTCTCTCTGTTATTCTCCATATTTATCCCTGTCTTTCTCACTGTTTCTCTCTCCATTTGGATGGAGGAGGAGAAAGAGAGGCATATACAGAGGCAGCTTTACTCTGTATCAAACCCCACAGTGTACCTGCCCCCTAGTTCTTGACTCCCCACAAGGGGAACATCCTCCCAGCATCCGCCCTGTAAAGTCCCCTCAGAATCTTGTATGTTTCAATAAGATCACCTCTCATTCTTCTAAACTCCAATGAGTATAGGCCCAACCTGTTCCACCATTCCTCAAAGATAACCCCTTCATCCCAGGAATCAGCCGAGTGAACATTCTCTGAACTGATTCCAATGCATCCAGGCCTGACCATTTATCCACTTTCAAAGCTGCCAAACACCTTCATATTTCCCCCATCACTCTGTTTATCCCATCCAATATTTCACACTCCTCCTCTTTAACTACAATCTCTGTATCGTTCCCACTCTTTTATAAAGACGGACACAGAGAATTCATTAAGAACCATTCCCACATCTCCCACCTCCACAGGTAGGAACAAGGAGGAGAGGCAATCTAAACTAAAGGATATAGTTACAAAGGGGCAAACATTCTCTGCCTCTTCCTTTGCTCTAATATAATCCTTGATTTCTATCATTAACAATGGTTGGAACAATTTACTGAGGTTCTGTCAAGGCTTACTCACATTCTTTATCTGTGTCTCTCTGATCCAGAGAGATGGTGAAGAAACTATTGATGTGTTTCGTTCAGTTAAGTTTGATGTCAATGTTTCCCCAGGATGTTGATGCTGGGGGATTCAGTGATGGGATAATGCTTTGAATGCCAAGGGGAGGTGGTTGGATTCTCTCTTGTTGCAGATGGTCATTGTCTGGCACTTGTGTGACATGAATGTTACTTGTCACTGGTTGGCCCAAACCTGAATGTAGTCCGGGTCTTGGTGCATGTGGCTCTGGATTGCTTCATTATCTGAGGCAAAATACTGTGGATGCTGGAAATCTGGAAAGCATCGAGCTGAATCACTAACTCTGTTTCTCTCTCCACAGATGCTGCCTGACCTGCTCAGTATTTCCAGCACTTCCTGCTGGGATTTCATTATCTGAGGAGGTGTGAATGGAACTGAACACTGTGCAATCAACAGTGAACATCCCTATTTCTGACCTTACGATTAAGGGCAGGTCATTGAGGAAGCAGCTGAAGATGGATGGGCCGAGGACACTAACCTGAGGAACTCCTGCAGTGATGTCCTGAGACTACGATGATTGACTTCCAACAACCACAACCATCTTCCTTTGTGCTCAGTATGAGTCCGACCAGCGGATTCCAACTGACTTCAGTTTTACTCGGGCTCCTCGATGTCACACTTGGTCAAACGCTGCCTTGATGTTAAGGTCAGTCTCTCTTCCCAGTAGCAGACAGGAGTGAATCGTCCCCTTTGACCCGTTGTACACTGAACAAGCTGTGCTTCTTCACAGCCTGATACAGGACTGTGCACGGCCAATTAATGTAGCCCATCAAACACTCCCAGAGCGGCTTCAGCACAGCTTAGGAATAGAGTATAGTTCCTTCAACATTCTCTCTCTGTCTTCCTCTCTCTGTCTCTCCCTCCTGCTATCTCTGACACTAGGAGAGAGACAGAGGGAGAGAGGGTTAGATATGGAGACAGAGAGTGCTGTGGAGAGGGACAAGGTTGGAGACAGAGAGATTTCGGGGTCGATTGAAAGGGAGAATGTAAGAGAAATTAATTTGATGTAATCCTTCACTGCTGTGTGCACAAACATTTAAGAGATAGGTATGGAGACAGAAACATCGGGAGAGATCTCTGTCTCTCTCTCTGTCTCTCCATCTGTCTTTCCCTCCCTGTCACTCCCTCTCTCTGCTTCTATCTCTGTCTCTCTAACTCTCTGTCCCTCCATCAGTCTTTCCCTCCCTGACACTCCCTCTCTCTCTTTCTATCTGTATCACTGCCTCTCTCTCTCGCTGTCCTCCATCTGTCTTTCCCTCTCTGTCACTCCCTATCTCTCCTTCTTTCTCTGTCTCTCCCTCTCTATCCCTCCATCTGTCCGACCTCCCTGTCACTCCATCTCTCTCCTTCCAACTATGCCTCTCTCTCTCTGTCACCATCTGTCTTTCCCTCTCTGTCTCTCCTTCTCTCTCTCTCTGTCTCTCCATCTGTCCTCACCCACCCTTCACTCCCTCTCTCTCCTTCTATCTCTGTCTCTGCCTCTCACTCTGTCTTTCTCTCTGTCCCTCCATCTGTATTTCCCTCTCTGTCACTCACTCTCTCCTTCTGTCCCTGTCTCTCTCTCTCTCTATCCCTCCATCCATCCTTCCCTCCCTGTCAATCCATCTCTCTCCTTCTGTCTTTATCTCTCACTCTGTCCCTCCATCTGTCTCTCCCTTCCTGACACTCCCTCTCTCTCCTTCTATCTCTGTCTCTGCCACTCTCTCTCTCTCTCTCTGTCCCTCCAGCTGTCTCTCCCCACCCCCCCAGTAACTCCCTCTCTCTCCTTCTATCTCTCTCTCTGCCTCTCTCTCTGCCTCTCTCTCTGTCTCTCTCTCTGTCCCTCCATCTGTCTTTCCCTTTCTGTCACTCCCTCTCTCTTCTATCTCTGTCTCTCCCTCCAGCTATCACTGACACTAGGAGAGCGACAGAGGGAGGGAGGGTTAGATATGAAGGCATAGAGAGAGCTGTAGAGAGGGACAAACTTGGAGAGAGAGAGAGATTGTTGAGGTGGATGAAGAGGATAATGTAAGATATATTAATTTGATTTAATCCTTCACTGCTGTGCACACAAACCTATTTGCGATAGAGATGGAGAGAAAGAAAACATCGGGAGGGGGAGAAATGGAGATAAAGTTGGAGCCCAGGCGGACACTTTTGATGATCCAGAAGGAATAGCCTCCATTTTAAACATCCAGCAAGCTATTCCACTGTGGGAGCCATCACACCCTCATGATATTTTTTGTGGAAATTTCATGCTGGATTATTGGTTAATTTTTAAACCTGTGATTGATAGATTCTTGTTAAGCAAAGGTTAAAGAGATAAGGGGCAAAGGCAGGATATATGGTGTCAGTTACATCACAGATCAGCCTTGACTCATTGAATGCAGGAACAGAGTTGTGGGGTTAAATTGCATCCTCCTCTTCCAATATCCCCTGTTAAATATCCTTATTTCTCTGTCAGTCACCCTGTTAGTCTATGTCTCTCTGTTTCTCTCTTTCTCTCTCTCTCTCTCTCTCTGTTTCGGACAGTGTCTAGTGAGATTCACTCTGTATCCACCACATGATGTTTCTGCCCTCGGAGTGTATGATGTGACAGTGTCGAGGGAAATTTACTCTGTGTCAAACCCAACAGAGTGCTTGGCTTGGAAATGTTTAATGGGACAGTGCAGCAGGAGCTTTACTGTGTATCCCTGGAATTTACAAGGTTATGGGGTGATTTGATGAAGGTTTACAAAATAATAAGGGAAACTGATAGGGTGGACTGAGAGTAAATATTCCCACTAGCTGCGGAGTCAGGAATTTGGGGCATAGTCTGAAAATATAAACAGTGGCCACTTTGACTTCATCCCATCGTGTCGTATGTACATTCTCACATATCGCAGGTATAGCAGCACATATATAACAGGATAGCAGGTATAACTGTAGTTATAGTATTCAGCTGAAAATTGATCAGTTACATTGTTATTTCAGTCCATATTTACAGTACACACGGTACCTTACTGTTGTAATCAAGTCATATAGTATCTATTCATCCCACTGGGGCAAAATGTCACTGGCTCAACATTCTCACCAAATACTAAAACATTCCACAATGCAAGACTCACAAATTCAACACAAGTTTCCTTTTCTGAGTCTCGCTGGTCTGTTCTGATTCTCTGAGGGATTACTGATGCTTATCCTCCACATGAGCAGTCGTCCTAATCCCGTGTGCCTGTCCCGCTCCCAAACCCGGCATCCACTTACATTAAGGCAAGTGATACAGGAGCGTCTCAGTGACTGAGGCAGGTGAGTCTTGAGGCTGAGCCGGGCACAGTGAGTGACCCGGGTTAATCCGACACTCGAGGGACAGTTTAAACTGAACTGTACTCTGTATCTAACCCGTGCTGTACCTTCTCTGAGAGTGTTTGATGGGGCAGTGCAGACAAGGAGACTCTGATAGGGTAGGCAGAGAATAACTAGTCCCACTGGCTGCGGAGTCAGGAACTTGTGGGCCGAGTCTAAAAATCTAAACGTAGTCTCAAAACCTTTCAGGAGTGAAATGAACAAACACTTCAACACACCAGGTGTGGTATCAGTTTGAAACTCTCTTCCTCAATCGGCAATTGATGCTGAGCCATTTGTTAATTTTTAGATCTGAGTTTGATAGATTTTTGTTAACCAAAGGTATTAAGGGACAAAGATAGGTACATGGAGTTAGATCACACATCTGCCATGAGGTCATTGAATGACAGAACAGGGTTGAGGGGCCAAATGGCCTCCTCCTCTTCCTCTGTCCTACGACAAATATCCTGCTATCACTCTCTGTGTCTTGGTCTCTGTCTCCCTCTTTGTCTCTCTTTCTGTCTGTCTGTCTGTCTCTCTCTCCTCTCATCTGTGGAAATCCACACACATCAATCAGCCATTTTAGGTTCATTTTCAGTGGCCATTTTATGTTACCACAACACTGGGTCATTTATCGCTGTCTATCCCAAACCATCTCTCTTTGCAATCTATTTGTGTTCTCCTCACAGCTTATTGTCCCACCTAACCTAGTATCTCTCTCCTTTGCTCCGTCTCACTCACACACTCTCCCCCATCTCTCTCCCCCCCCATTTCTCTCTCCCCCCATTTCTCTCTCCCCCCACCCCCTGCAATCTCTCTTTAAGTGTCCTGTTATCACATCCTTTATTATAGATTCGAACATTTTCCCAATGACTGATGTTAGACGAACAGGTCTTTACTTCCCCATTTTCTCTCTCCTTCCTTTTGTATGTAGTGGGGTTACATTTGCTACCTTCTAATCTGCCTCTCTCACACTGCCTCTGTACCTCGCTATCTGTCTTACCCCCCTCTCTCTCTCGCTATCTCTCCCTCTCTGTCTTTTTCTCTCTCTCGCTCTATCGCTCCCTCTCTCTCTCTTTCTCTGTCCACGTCTCAATTTGTGCCTCCCTCACACCATCTCTCCCTCTCTCTCTGTCTCTCTCTAGCTCTCTGTCTGCCTCTCTATGTCTGCCTCTCTGTGTCTCCTTCTCTCTCTGTGCCTCCCTTACTCTCTATCTGTCTCTCCCCCAGCTCTCTCTCTCTATCTCTCCCTCTCTCTCTTTCTCAACCTCTGTCCATGTCTCAATTTGTGCCTCCCTCACACCATCGCTCCCTCTCTCTCTGCCTCTCTTTTTCTGGAACACAAATAAATGTAAAGTTTCTCCTACAAGCTGTTTTGTCCTCCCTCTTTCACTGTCTTTCTCTGTCAGTGCCCTATCTCTCTCTCTCTGTCTCTCTCAGGACTGGGCAGACACTGGGGATTGTTACTGAGGTTCCTTTGGTCATTTTTACTGACATATGTGTGGATTGTAAAATCTGTCTGTCTGTGTGTCTGTGTGTGTGTCTCTGTGTGTCCCTTTATGTATGTGTCTGTGTGTGTCTGGATGTGTGTGTGTCTGTGTGTCCCTTTATGTATGTGTCTGTGTGTGACTGCATGAGTGTGTGAGAGAGAGAGAGAGAATATCAGAGTCACCTCGCTCCATCTCTATCTCTCCTTCTCTCTCTGTTTCTCCTTCTCTCTCTATCTCTCCCTCTCTCAATCCACCTCTCTCATAGAAACATAGAAAATAGGAGCAGGAGCAGGCCATTCGGCCCTTTGGGCCTGCTCCATCATTCAATAAAGATCATGATCGATGGTCTAATTCAGTACCCTGTTTCCACTTTCTCCCCATACCCCTTGATCCCTTTGACATTAAGAAATATATCTCTCTCCTCCATGAATATATTTAATGACTTGGCCTCCACTGCCTGCTGCGGTAGAGAATTCCACAGGATCACCACCCTCTACCCCATCCATCTCTCCCCCTCTTTCTCCGTCTCCCCCCTCTATCTCCCTCTGCCCCTCTATCTTACTCTCCCCGCTCACACATCCCCTCGATCTCACTCTTCCCCTCGATCTCACTCTTCCCCTCTCTCACTCTTCCCCTCTCTCACTCTCCCCCTCTATCTGTCTCTCCCCCTCTATCTGCCTCTCCCCCTCTATCTCACTCTCTCCCTCTATCTCACTCTCCCCTCTATCTCACTCTCCCCCTCTTTCTCACTCTCCCCCTCTATCTCACTCTCTCCCTCTATCTCACTCTCTCCCTCTATCTGTCTCTCCCCCCTCTATCTCACACACCCCCTCTATCTCAGACACCCCCTCTATCTCACTCTTCCCCTCTATCTCACACACCCCCTCTATCTCACAGACCCCCTCTATCTCACACACCCCCTCTATCTCATACACCCCCTCTATCTCACACACCCCCTCTATCTCACTCTTCCCCTCTATCTCACACACCCCCTCTATCTCATACACCCCCTCTATCTCACACACCCCCTCTATCTCACACAACCCCTCTATCTCACACCCCCCCCTCTATCTCACTCTTCCCCTCTATCTCACACACCCCCTCTATCTCACACACCCCCTCTATCTCACACACCCCCTCTATCACACTCTTCCCCTCTATCTCACACACCCCCTCTATCTCACACACCCCCTCTATCTCACACACCCCCTCTATCTCACACACGCCCTCTATCTCACACACCCCCTCTATCTCACTCTCCCCCTCTATCTCCCTCTCCCCCTCTATCTCACTCTCCCCCTCTAGCTCCATCTCCCCCTCTATCTCACACACCCCCTCGATCTCACACACCCCCTCTATCTCACACACCCCCTCTATCTCACACACCCATTCTATCACACTCTTCCCCTCTATCTCACACACCCCCTCTATCTCACACACCCCCTCTATCTCACACACACCCTCTATCTCACACACCCCCTCTATCTCACTCTCCATCTCTATCTCACTCTCCCCCTCTATCTCACTCTCCCCCTCGAGCTCCATCTCCCCCTCTATCTCACACACCCCCTCGATCTCACACACCCCCTCTATCTCACACACCCCCTCTATCTCACTCTCCCCCTCTATCTCATTCTCCCCCTCTATCTCATTCTCCCCCCTCTATCTCACTCTCTCACATCTATCTCACTCTCCCCCTCTATCTGTCTCACCCCTCTATCTCCCTCTGCCCCTCACACTCCCTCTCTCTCTCTCCCCCTCTCTCTCTCTCTCCACGTCTATCTCTCTCCCCCCTCTATCTCTCTCTCCCCCCTCTATCTCTCTCTACCCCCTCGATCTCTCTTTACCCCCTCGATCTCTCTTTACCCCCTCTATCTCTCTGTACCCCCTCTATCTCTCTCTCCCCCCTCTATCTCTCTCTCCCCACCTCTCTCTCTCGTTATCTTTCGCTATCATTGTCTCTGTCTATCTCTCTCTCACTGCCGCTCCCTCTCTCTCTGTTTCTCTCTCTGTGTCTCTATCTCTCTCTTTCTGTCTGTCTCTCTCTCTTTCTGTCTGTCTGTCTCTCTCTCTGTTACTCTCTCTCTCTCTGTGCCTCTGTCCATGACTCTATTGTGTCTCTCTCACACACTCTCTGCCTTTACCTCACTCTGTATCTCTGTCTCTCTCACTGTCCCTCCATCTGTCTTTCCCTCTCAGTCACTCCCTCTCTCCTTCTCTCTGTCTCTCCCTCTCTCTCCTTATCTCTCTCTGTCCCTCCATCTGTCATTCCCTCCCTGTCACCGTTTCTCTCTAATTCTATCTCTCTCTCTCCCTCTCTCCCTCTCTTTCTCTGCCTCTGTCCATAACTCTGTCTGTGTCTCTATGACACCATCTCTCCCTTCCTCCCTCACTCCCAGGATAGCAATGGTTTCAAACATTTTTCCTTCTTTCTTTAACCCTCCCTCTCTGTCCCACTCTCTCCTTCTTTCTCTGTCTCCCTCTGTCCCTCCATCTGTCTTTCCCTCTCTGTCACTCCCTCTCTCTCCTTCTATCTCTGAATCTCCATCTGTCTTTCCCTCTCTCTCCTATCTCTCTCTGTCTCTCCATCTGTCTTTCCCTCCCTGTCACTCGCTCTCTCTCCGTCCATCTCTGTCTCTCCATCTCTCTTTCGATCTATGTCGCTCCCACTCTTTCCTTCTCTCTCTTTCTCTCTCCCTCTCTCCATCAGTCTCCCCCGGATCACTCCCTCTATCTCCTTCTATCTCTGCCACTCTCCCTCTATCCCTCCATCTGTCCTTCCCTCCCTGTCACTCCATCTCTCTCCTCTCTCTGTCTCTCACTCTGTCCCTCCATCTGTCTTTCCCTCTCTGTCACTCCCTCTCTCTCCTTCTATCTCTCTCTCTCGTTCTATCCCTCCATCTATCCTTCCCTCCCTGTCACTCCATCTCTCTCCTTCTCTCTTTGTCTCTATCTCTGTCTCTCCATCTGTCTTTCCCTCCTTGTCGCTCCCTCTCTCTCCTTCTCTCTCTGTCTCTCTCTCTCTGTCTCTTCATCTGCCTTCCCCACCCCCTGACACTCCCTCTCTCTCCTTCTATCTCTGTCTCTGCCTCTCTCTCTGTCTCTCTCTCTGTCCCTCCATCTGTCTTTCCCTCTCTGTCACTCACACTCTCTCCTTCTTTCTCTGTCTCTCTCTCTCTCTCCCTATCCATCCATCTGTCCTTCCGTACCTGTCACTCCCTCTCTCTCTCTCTCTGTCCCTCCATCTGTCTTTCTCTCCCTGACACTCTCCCTCTCTCTCCTTCTATCTCTGTCTATGCCTGTCTCTCTGTCCCTCCATCAGTCTTTCCCTCTCTGTCACTCCATCTCTCTCCTTCTCTCTCTGTCCCTCACTCTGTCCCTCCATCTGTCCTTCCCTCTCTCTCCTTCTATCTCTGTCTCTCTCTCTCTGTCTCTCTGTCTGTCCCTCCATCTGTCCTGCCCTCCCTGTCCTTCTATCTCTGTCTCTCTCTCTCAGTCTCTCTCTCTGTTCCTCCATTTGTCTTTCCCTCTCTGTCTCTGTCCTTCTGTCTGCTTCACTCTGTCTCTCTCTCTGTCCCTCCATCAGTCTTTCCCTGTCTGTTTCTCCATTTCTCTCCTTCTATCTCTGTCTCTCTGTCTGTCCCTCCATCTCTCCTGCCCTCCCTGTCCTTCTATCTCTGTCTCTCTCTCTCTGTCTCTCTCTCTGTTCCTCCACTTGTCTTTCCCTCTCTGATTCTGTCCTTCTATCTGCTTCATTCTGTCCCTCTCTCTGTCCCTCCATCAGTCTTTCCCTGTCTGTTTCTCCATTTCTCTCCTTCTACATCTGTCTCTCTCTCTGTCCCTCCATTTGTCTTTCCCTCTGTCTCTCCCCCTCTCTCTGTCTCTCTCTCTGTCCCTCCATCTGTCTTTCCCTCTATCTCTCCCTCTCTCTCCTTCTATCTCTGTCTCTCTCTCTATCCCTCCATCTGTCCTTCCCTCCCTGTCACTCCATCTCTCTCCTTCTCTCTCTGTCTCTCACTTTGTCTCTCCATCTGTCTTTTCCTCTCTGTCTCTCCCTTCTCTCTCCTTCTATCTCTCTCTTTCTCTCTGTCTCTCCATCTGTCTTTCCCTCCCTATCACTCCCTCTCTCTCCTTCTCTCTCTGTCTCTCTCTCTCTGTCTCTTCATCTGCCTTCCCCACCCCCTGACACTCCCTCTCTCTCCTTCTATCTCTGTCTCTGCCTCTCTCTCTGTCTCTCTCTCTGTCCCTCCATCTGTCTTTCCCTCTCTGTCACTCACAATCTCTCCTTCTTTCTCTGTCTCTCTCTCCCTCTCCCTATCCATCCATCTGTCCTTCCGTACCTGTCACTCCCTCTCTCTCTCTCTCTGTCCCTCCATCTGTCTTTCTCTCCCTGACACTCTCCCTCTCTCTCCTTCTATCTCTGTCTATGCCTGTCTCTCTGTCCCTCCATCAGTCTTTCCCTCTCTGTCACTCCATCTCTCTCCTTCTCTCTCTGTCCCTCACTCTGTCCCTCCATCTGTCCTTCCCTCTCTCTCCTTCTATCTCTGTCTCTCTCTCTCTGTCTCTCTGTCTGTCCCTCCATCTGTCCTGCCCTCCCTGTCCTTCTATCTCTGTCTCTCTCTCTCAGTCTCTCTCTCTGTTCCTCCATTTGTCTTTCCCTCTCTGTCTCTGTCCTTCTGTCTGCTTCACTCTGTCTCTCTCTCTGTCCCTCCATCTGTCTTTCCCTCTATCTCTCCCTCTCTCTCCTTCTATCTCTGTCTCTCTCTCTATCCCTCCATCTGTCCTTCCCTCCCTGTCACTCCATCTCTCTCCTTCTCTCTCTGTCTCTCACTTTGTCTCTCCATCTGTCTTTTCCTCTCTGTCTCTCCCTTCTCTCTCCTTCTATCTCTCTCTTTCTCTCTGTCTCTCCATCTGTCTTTCCCTCCCTATCACTCCCTCTCTCTCCTTCTCTCTCTGTCTCTCTCTCTCTGTCTCTTCATCTGCCTTCCCCACCCCCTGACACTCCCTCTCTCTCCTTCTATCTCTGTCTCTGCCTCTCTCTCTGTCTCTCTCTCTGTCCCTCCATCTGTCTTTCCCTCTCTGTCACTCACACTCTCTCCTTCTTTCTCTGTCTCTCTCTCTCTCTCCCTATCCATCCATCTGTCCTTCCGTACCTGTCACTCCCTCTCTCTCTCTCTCTGTCCCTCCATCTGTCTTTCTCTCCCTGACACTCTCCCTCTCTCTCCTTCTATCTCTGTCTATGCCTGTCTCTCTGTCCCTCCATCAGTCTTTCCCTCTCTGTCACTCCATCTCTCTCCTTCTCTCTCTGTCCCTCACTCTGTCCCTCCATCTGTCCTTCCCTCTCTCTCCTTCTATCTCTGTCTCTCTCTCTCTGTCTCTCTGTCTGTCCCTCCATCTGTCCTGCCCTCCCTGTCCTTCTATCTCTGTCTCTCTCTCTCAGTCTCTCTCTCTGTTCCTCCATTTGTCTTTCCCTCTCTGTCTCTGTCCTTCTGTCTGCTTCACTCTGTCTCTCTCTCTGTCCCTCCATCAGTCTTTCCCTGTCTGTTTCTCCATTTCTCTCCTTCTATCTCTGTCTCTCTGTCTGTCCCTCCATCTCTCCTGCCCTCCCTGTCCTTCTATCTCTGTCTCTCTCTCTCTGTCTCTCTCTCTGTTCCTCCACTTGTCTTTCCCTCTCTGATTCTGTCCTTCTATCTGCTTCATTCTGTCCCTCTCTCTGTCCCTCCATCAGTCTTTCCCTGTCTGTTTCTCCATTTCTCTCCTTCTACATCTGTCTCTCTCTCTGTCCCTCCATTTGTCTTTCCCTCTGTCTCTCCCCCTCTCTCTGTCTCTCTCTCTGTCCCTCCATCTGTCTTTCCCTCTATCTCTCCCTCTCTCTCCTTCTATCTCTGTCTCTCTCTCTATCCCTCCATCTGTCCTTCCCTCCCTGTCACTCCATCTCTCTCCTTCTCTCTCTGTCTCTCACTTTGTCTCTCCATCTGTCTTTTCCTCTCTGTCTCTCCCTTCTCTCTCCTTCTATCTCTCTCTTTCTCTCTGTCTCTCCATCTGTCTTTCCCTCCCTATCACTCCCTCTCTCTCCTTCTCTCTCTGTCTCTCTCTCTCTGTCTCTTCATCTGCCTTCCCCACCCCCTGACACTCCCTCTCTCTCCTTCTATCTCTGTCTCTGCCTCTCTCTCTGTCTCTCTCTCTGTCCCTCCATCTGTCTTTCCCTCTCTGTCACTCACAATCTCTCCTTCTTTCTCTGTCTCTCTCTCTCTCTCCCTATCCATCCATCTGTCCTTCCGTACCTGTCACTCCCTCTCTCTCTCTCTCTGTCCCTCCATCTGTCTTTCTCTCCCTGACACTCTCCCTCTCTCTCCTTCTATCTCTGTCTATGCCTGTCTCTCTGTCCCTCCATCAGTCTTTCCCTCTCTGTCACTCCATCTCTCTCCTTCTCTCTCTGTCCCTCACTCTGTCCCTCCATCTGTCCTTCCCTCTCTCTCCTTCTATCTCTGTCTCTCTCTCTCTGTCTCTCTGTCTGTCCCTCCATCTGTCCTGCCCTCCCTGTCCTTCTATCTCTGTCTCTCTCTCTCAGTCTCTCTCTCTGTTCCTCCATTTGTCTTTCCCTCTCTGTCTCTGTCCTTCTGTCTGCTTCACTCTGTCTCTCTCTCTGTCCCTCCATCTGTCTTTCCCTGTCTGTTTCTCCATTTCTCTCCTTCTATCTCTGTCTCTCTGTCTGTCCCTCCATCTCTCCTGCCCTCCCTGTCCTTCTATCTCTGTCTCTCTCTCTCTGTCTCTCTCTCTGTTCCTCCATTTGTCTTTCCCTCTCTGATTCTGTCCTTCTATCTGCTTCATTCTGTCCCTCTCTCTGTCCCTCCATCAGTCTTTCCCTGTCTGTTTCTCCATTTCTCTCCTTCTACATCTGTCTCTCTCTCTGTCCCTCCATTTGTCTTTCCCTCTCTGTCTCTGTTCTTCTATCTCTGTCTCTGCTTCTCTCTGTCTCTCTCTCTGTCCCTCCATCTGTCTTTCCCTCTCTGTCACTCCCTTTCTCCTACTCTCTGTCTCTCCCCCTCTCTCTGTCTCTCTCTCTGTCCCTCCATCTGTCTTTCCCTCTATCTCTCCCTCTCTCTCCTTCTATCTCTGTCTCTCTCTCTATCCCTCCATCTGTCTTTCCCTCTCTGTCACTCACACTCTCTCCTTCTATCTCTGTCTCTGCCTCTCTCTCTGTCTCTCTCTCTGTCCCTCCATCTGTCTTTCCCTCTCTGTCACTCACACTCTCTCCTTCTTTCTCTGTCTCTCTCTCTCTCTCCCTATCCATCCATCTGTCCTTCCGTACCTGTCACTCCCTCTCTCTCTCTCTCTGTCCCTCCATCTGTCTTTCTCTCCCTGACACTCTCCCTCTCTCTCCTTCTATCTCTGTCTATGCCTGTCTCTCTGTCCCTCCATCAGTCTTTCCCTCTCTGTCACTCCATCTCTCTCCTTCTCTCTCTGTCCCTCACTCTGTCCCTCCATCTGTCCTTCCCTCTATCTCTCCCTCTCTCTCCTTCTATCTCTGTCTCTCTCTCTATCCCTCCATCTGTCCTTCCCTCCCTGTCACTCCATCTCTCTCCTTCTCTCTCTGTCTCTCACTTTGTCTCTCCATCTGTCTTTTCCTCTCTGTCTCTCCCTTGTCTCTCCTTCTATCTCTCTCTTTCTCTCTGTCTCTCCATCTGTCTTTCCCTCCCTATCACTCCCTCTCTCTCCTTCTCTCTCTGTCTCTCTCTCTCTGTCTCTTCATCTGCCTTCCCCACCCCCTGACACTCCCTCTCTCTCCTTCTATCTCTGTCTCTGCCTCTCTCTCTGTCTCTCTCTCTGTCCCTCCATCTGTCTTTCCCTCTCTGTCACTCACACTCTCTCCTTCTTTCTCTGTCTCTCTCTCTCTCTCCCTATCCATCCATCTGTCCTTCCGTACCTGTCACTCCCTCTCTCTCTCTCTCTGTCCCTCCATCTGTCTTTCTCTCCCTGACACTCTCCCTCTCTCTCCTTCTATCTCTGTCTATGCCTGTCTCTCTGTCCCTCCATCAGTCTTTCCCTCTCTGTCACTCCATCTCTCTCCTTCTCTCTCTGTCCCTCACTCTGTCCCTCCATCTGTCCTTCCCTCTCTCTCCTTCTATCTCTGTCTCTCTCTCTCTGTCTCTCTGTCTGTCCCTCCATCTGTCCTGCCCTCCCTGTCCTTCTATCTCTGTCTCTCTCTCTCAGTCTCTCTCTCTGTTCCTCCATTTGTCTTTCCCTCTCTGTCTCTGTCCTTCTGTCTGCTTCACTCTGTCTCTCTCTCTGTCCCTCCATCAGTCTTTTCCTGTCTGTTTCTCCATTTCTCTCCTTCTATCTCTGTCTCTCTGTCTGTCCCTCCATCTCTCCTGCCCTCCCTGTCCTTCTATCTCTGTCTCTCTCTCTCTGTCTCTCTCTCTGTTCCTCCATTTGTCTTTCCCTCTCTGATTCTGTCCTTCTATCTGCTTCATTCTGTCCCTCTCTCTGTCCCTCCATCAGTCTTTCCCTGTCTGTTTCTCCATTTCTCTCCTTCTACATCTGTCTCTCTCTCTGTCCCTCCATTTGTCTTTCCCTCTGTCTCTCCCCCTCTCTCTGTCTCTCTCTCTGTCCCTCCATCTGTCTTTCCCTCTATCTCTCCCTCTCTCTCCTTCTATCTCTGTCTCTCTCTCTATCCCTCCATCTGTCCTTCCCTCCCTGTCACTCCATCTCTCTCCTTCTCTCTCTGTCCCTCACTCTGTCCCTCCATCTGTCCTTCCCTCTCTCTCCTTCTATCTCTGTCTCTCTCTCTCTGTCTCTCTGTCTGTCCCTCCATCTGTCCTGCCCTCCCTGTCCTTCTATCTCTGTCTCTCTCTCTCAGTCTCTCTCTCTGTTCCTCCATTTGTCTTTCCCTCTCTGTCTCTGTCCTTCTGTCTGCTTCACTCTGTCTCTCTCTCTGTCCCTCCATCTGTCTTTCCCTCTATCTCTCCCTCTCTCTCCTTCTATCTCTGTCTCTCTCTCTATCCCTCCATCTGTCCTTCCCTCCCTGTCACTCCATCTCTCTCCTTCTCTCTCTGTCTCTCACTTTGTCTCTCCATCTGTCTTTTCCTCTCTGTCTCTCCCTTCTCTCTCCTTCTATCTCTCTCTTTCTCTCTGTCTCTCCATCTGTCTTTCCCTCCCTATCACTCCCTCTCTCTCCTTCTCTCTCTGTCTCTCTCTCTCTGTCTCTTCATCTGCCTTCCCCACCCCCTGACACTCCCTCTCTCTCCTTCTATCTCTGTCTCTGCCTCTCTCTCTGTCTCTCTCTCTGTCCCTCCATCTGTCTTTCCCTCTCTGTCACTCACACACTCTCCTTCTTTCTCTGTCTCTCTCTCTCTCTCCCTATCCATCCATCTGTCCTTCCGTACCTGTCACTCCCTCTCTCTCTCTCTCTGTCCCTCCATCTGTCTTTCTCTCCCTGACACTCTCCCTCTCTCTCCTTCTATCTCTGTCTATGCCTGTCTCTCTGTCCCTCCATCAGTCTTTCCCTCTCTGTCACTCCATCTCTCTCCTTCTCTCTCTGTCCCTCACTCTGTCCCTCCATCTGTCCTTCCCTCTCTCTCCTTCTATCTCTGTCTCTCTCTCTCTGTCTCTCTGTCTGTCCCTCCATCTGTCCTGCCCTCCCTGTCCTTCTATCTCTGTCTCTCTCTCTCAGTCTCTCTCTCTGTTCCTCCATTTGTCTTTCCCTCTCTGTCTCTGTCCTTCTGTCTGCTTCACTCTGTCTCTCTCTCTTTCCCTCCATCAGTCTTTCCCTGTCTGTTTCTCCATTTCTCTCCTTCTATCTCTGTCTCTCTGTCTGTCCCTCCATCTCTCCTGCCCTCCCTGTCCTTCTATCTCTGTCTCTCTCTCTCTGTCTCTCTCTCTGTTCCTCCATTTGTCTTTCCCTCTCTGATTCTGTCCTTCTATCTGCTTCATTCTGTCCCTCTCTCTGTCCCTCCATCAGTCTTTCCCTGTCTGTTTCTCCATTTCTCTCCTTCTACATCTGTCTCTCTCTCTGTCCCTCCATTTGTCTTTCCCTCTCTGTCTCTGTTCTTCTATCTCTGTCTCTGCTTCTCTCTGTCTCTCTCTCTGTCCCTCCATCTGTCTTTCCCTCTCTGTCACTCCCTTTCTCCTACTCTCTGTCTCTCCCCCTCTCTCTGTCTCTCTCTCTGTCCCTCCATCTGTCTTTCCCTCTATCTCTCCCTCTCTCTCCTTCTATCTCTGTCTCTCTCTCTATCCCTCCATCTGTCTTTCCCTCTCTGTCACTCACACTCTCTCCTTCTATCTCTGTCTCTGCCTCTCTCTCTGTCTCTCTCTCTCTGTCCCTCCATCTGTCTTTCCCTCTCTGTCACTCACACTCTCTCCTTCTTTCTCTGTCTCTCTCTCTCTCTCCCTATCCATCCATCTGTCCTTCCGTACCTGTCACTCCCTCTCTCTCTCTCTCTGTCCCTCCATCTGTCTTCTCTCCCTGACACTCTCCCTCTCTCTCCTTCTATCTCTGTCTATGCCTGTCTCTCTGTCCCTCCATCAGTCTTTCCCTCTCTGTCACTCCATCTCTCTCCTTCTCTCTCTGTCCCTCACTCTGTCCCTCCATCTGTCCTTCCCTCTATCTCTCCCTCTCTCTCCTTCTATCTCTGTCTCTCTCTCTATCCCTCCATCTGTCCTTCCCTCCCTGTCACTCCATCTCTCTCCTTCTCTCTCTGTCTCTCACTTTGTCTCTCCATCTGTCTTTTCCTCTCTGTCTCTCCCTTGTCTCTCCTTCTATCTCTCTCTTTCTCTCTGTCTCTCCATCTGTCTTTCCCTCCCTATCACTCCCTCTCTCTCCTTCTCTCTCTGTCTCTCTCTCTCTGTCTCTTCATCTGCCTTCCCCACCCCCTGACACTCCCTCTCTCTCCTTCTATCTCTGTCTCTGCCTCTCTCTCTGTCTCTCTCTCTGTCCCTCCATCTGTCTTTCCCTCTCTGTCACTCACACTCTCTCCTTCTTTCTCTGTCTCTCTCTCTCTCCCTATCCATCCATCTGTCCTTCCGTACCTGTCACTCCCTCTCTCTCTCTCTCTGTCCCTCCATCTGTCTTTCTCTCCCTGACACTCTCCCTCTCTCTCCTTCTATCTCTGTCTATGCCTGTCTCTCTGTCCCTCCATCAGTCTTTCCCTCTCTGTCACTCCATCTCTCTCCTTCTCTCTCTGTCCCTCACTCTGTCCCTCCATCTGTCCTTCCCTCTCTCTCCTTCTATCTCTGTCTCTCTCTCTCTGTCTCTCTGTCTGTCCCTCCATCTGTCCTGCCCTCCCTGTCCTTCTATCTCTGTCTCTCTCTCTCAGTCTCTCTCTCTGTTCCTCCATTTGTCTTTCCCTCTCTGTCTCTGTCCTTCTGTCTGCTTCACTCTGTCTCTCTCTCTGTCCCTCCATCTGTCTTTCCCTCTATCTCTCCCTCTCTCTCCTTCTATCTCTGTCTCTCTCTCTATCCCTCCATCTGTCCTTCCCTCCCTGTCACTCCATCTCTCTCCTTCTCTCTCTGTCTCTCACTTTGTCTCTCCATCTGTCTTTTCCTCTCTGTCTCTCCCTTCTCTCTCCTTCTATCTCTCTCTTTCTCTCTGTCTCTCCATCTGTCTTTCCCTCCCTATCACTCCCTCTCTCTCCTTCTCTCTCTGTCTCTCTCTCTCTGTCTCTTCATCTGCCTTCCCCACCCCCTGACACTCCCTCTCTCTCCTTCTATCTCTGTCTCTGCCTCTCTCTCTGTCTCTCTCTCTGTCCCTCCATCTGTCTTTCCCTCTCTGTCACTCACACTCTCTCCTTCTTTCTCTGTCTCTCTCTCTCTCTCTCCCTATCCATCCATCTGTCCTTCCGTACCTGTCACTCCCTCTCTCTCTCTCTCTGTCCCTCCATCTGTCTTTCTCTCCCTGACACTCTCCCTCTCTCTCCTTCTATCTCTGTCTATGCCTGTCTCTCTGTCCCTCCATCAGTCTTTCCCTCTCTGTCACTCCATCTCTCTCCTTCTCTCTCTGTCCCTCACTCTGTCCCTCCATCTGTCCTTCCCTCTATCTCTCCCTCTCTCTCCTTCTATCTCTGTCTCTCTCTCTATCCCTCCATCTGTCCTTCCCTCCCTGTCACTCCCTCTCTCTCTCTCTCTGTCCCTCCATCTGTCTTTCTCTCCCTGACACTCTCCCTCTCTCTCCTTCTATCTCTGTCTATGCCTGTCTCTCTGTCCCTCCATCAGTCTTTCCCTCTCTGTCACTCCATCTCTCTCCTTCTCTCTCTGTCCCTCACTCTGTCCCTCCATCTGTCCTTCCCTCTCTCTCCTTCTATCTCTGTCTCTCTCTCTCTGTCTCTCTGTCTGTCCCTCCATCTGTCCTGCCCTCCCTGTCCTTCTATCTCTGTCTCTCTCTCTCAGTCTCTCTCTCTGTTCCTCCATTTGTCTTTCCCTCTCTGTCTCTGTCCTTCTGTCTGCTTCACTCTGTCTCTCTCTCTGTCCCTCCATCAGTCTTTCCCTGTCTGTTTCTCCATTTCTCTCCTTCTATCTCTGTCTCTCTGTCTGTCCCTCCATCTCTCCTGCCCTCCCTGTCCTTCTATCTCTGTCTCTCTCTCTCTGTCTCTCTCTCTGTTCCTCCATTTGTCTTTCCCTCTCTGATTCTGTCCTTCTATCTGCTTCATTCTGTCCCTCTCTCTGTCCCTCCATCAGTCTTTCCCTGTCTGTTTCTCCATTTCTCTCCTTCTACATCTGTCTCTCTCTCTGTCCCTCCATTTGTCTTTCCCTCTCTGTCTCTGTTCTTCTATCTCTGTCTCTGCTTCTCTCTGTCTCTCTCTCTGTCCCTCCATCTGTCTTTCCCTCTCTGTCACTCCCTTTCTCCTACTCTCTGTCTCTCCCCCTCTCTCTGTCTCTCTCTCTGTCCCTCCATCTGTCTTGCCCTCTATCTCTCCCTCTCTCTCCTTCTATCTCTGTCTCTCTCTCTATCCCTCCATCTGTCCTTCCCTCCCTGTCACTCCATCTCTCTCCTTCTCTCTCTGTCTCTCACTTTGTCTCTCCATCTGTCTTTTCCTCTCTGTCTCTCCCTTCTCTCTCCTTCTATCTCTCTCTTTCTCTCTGTCTCTCCATCTGTCTTTCCCTCCCTATCACTCCCTTTCTCTCCTTCTATCTCTGCGTCTCTCTCTCTGTCTCTCCATCTGTCTTTCCCTCTCTGCCTCTCCCTCTCTCTCCTTCTATCTCTGTCTCTCTCTCTCGATCCCTCCGTCGGCCCTTCCCTCCCTGTCTCTCCCTCTCTCTCCTTCTATCTCTCTCTCTCTCTCTCTGTCTCTCCATCTGCCTTTCCCTCCCTGACACACTCTCTCTCTCCTTCTATCTCTGTCTCTCTCTATGTCCCTCCTTCTGTCTTTCCTTCTCTGTCTCTCCCTCTCTCTCCTTTCATCTCTGCCTCTCTCTCTCTGTCTCTCCATCTGCCTTTCCCTCTCTGTCTCTCCCTCTCTCTCCTTCTATCTCCGTCTCTCTCTCTCTGTCTTTCCATCTGTCCTTCCCTCCCTGTCACTCCCTCTCTCTCCTTCCATCTCTGTCTCTCTCTCTCTGTCTCAGCATCTGTCATTCCCTCTGTCACTCCCTCTCTGTTCTTCTCTCTCTGTTTCTCTCTCTATCCCTCCATTTGTCCTTCCCTCCGTCACTCCATCTCTCTCCTTCTCTCTCTGTCTCTCACTCTGTCCCTCGATCTGTCTTTCCCTTCCTGTCTCTCCCTCTCTCTCCTTCTTTCTCTGTCTCTGTCTCTCTGTCTTTCCATCTGTCTTTCCCTCCTTGTCACTCCCTCTCTCGACGTCCATCTCTGCTTCTCTCTCTCTCTGTCTCTCCAACTGCCTTTGCCTCTGTTTCTCTTCCACTCCCTCCTTCTCTCTCTGTCTCTCCCTCTCTCTTTGTCTCTCTGTCACTCCCTCTCTCTCCTTCTATTGCTGTCTATCTCGCTATCCCTCTATCCCTCCATCTGTCCTTCCCTCCCTGTCTCACCATCTCTCTCCTTCCATCTCTGTCTCTCTCTCTTTCCCTCCATCTGTCTTTCCTTCTCTGTCGCTCCCTCTCTCTCCTTCTATTGCTGTCTATCTCTCTATCGCTCTATCCCTCCATCTGTCCTCCCCTCCCGTCTCTCCATCTCTCTCCTTCTATCTCTGTCTCTCTCTCTTTCCCTCCATCTGTCTTTCCCTCTCTGTCACTCCCTCTCTCTCCTTCTATCTCTGTCTCTCTGTCTCTCTGTCTCTCCATCTGTCTTTCCCTCCCTGACACTCCTTCTCTGTCCTTCTATCTCTGTCTCTCTCTCTATCCCTCTATCCCTCCATCTGTCCTTCCTTCCCTGTCTCTCCATCTCTCTCCTTCTATCTCTGCCTCTCTCTCTTTCCCTCCAACTGTCTTTCCCTCTCTGTCGCTCCCTCTCTCTCCTTCTATCTCTGTCTCTCTGTCTCTGTCCCTCCATCTGTCTTTCCCTCCCTGACACTCCCTCTCTCTCCTTCTCTCTCTGTCTTTCTCTCTGTCTTTCCATTAGTCTTTCCCTCCTTGTTACTCCCTCTATCTCCCTCCATCTCTGCTTCTCTCATTCTCTGTCTCTCCAACTGCCTTTGCCTCTGTTTCTCTCCCACTCCCTCCTTCTCTCTCTGTCTCTCCCTCTCTCTTTGTCTCTCTGACACTCCCTCTCTCTCCTTCTATTGCTGTCTCTCTCTCTATCCCTCTATCCCTCCATCTGTCCTTCTCTCCCTGTCTCTCCTTCTCTCTCTCTCTTTCTCTCTGTCTCTCCATCTGTCTTTCCCTCCCTTTCCCTCCCTCTCTCTCCTCCATCTCTGTCTCTCTCTCTGTTCCTCCATCTGTCTTTCCCTCCTGGTCACTCCCTCTCTCTCCTTCCATCTCTGCTTCTCTCTCTCTCTGTCTCTCCAACTGCCTTTGCCTCTGTTTCTCTCCCACTCTCTCCTTCTCTCTCCGTCTCTGCCTCTCTCTCTGTCTCTCTGTCACACCCTCTCTCTCCATCTATCTCTGTCTCTCTCTCTATCCCTCTATCTCTCCATCTGTCCTTCCCTCTCTGTCGCTCCCTCTCTCTCCTTCTATCTCTGTCTCTCCATCTCTCTTTCCCTTCCTGTCACTCCCTCTCTGTCCTTCTATCTCTGTCTCTTTCTCTATCCCTCCAAATCTCCATCTGTCCTTCCCGCCCTGTCACTCCATCTCTCTCCTTCTCTCCCTGTCTCTGTCTCTGTCCCTCCAACTGCCTTTCCCTGTCTGTCACTCCCTCTCTGTCCTTCTATCTCTGTCTCTTTCTCTATCCCTCCAAATCTCCATCTGTCCTTCCCTCCCTGTCACTCCATCTCTGTCCTTCTCTCTCCGTTTCTCTCTCTGTCTCTCTGTCGCACCCTCTCTCTCCATCTATCTCTGTCTCTCTCTCTATCCCTCTATCCCTCCATCTGTCTTTCCCTCCCTGACACTCCCTCTCTCTCCTCTCTCTGTCTCTCTCTCTGTCCATCCATCTGTCTTTCCCTCTCTGTGTCTCCCTCTCTCTCCTTCTGTCTCTGTGTCTCTCTCTGTCCCTCCATCTGTCTTTCCCTCCCTGTCTCTCCCTCTCTCTTCTACTCTCTCTGTCTCTGCCTCTCTCTCTGTCTCTCTCCCTGTCCCTCCATCTGTCTTTCCCTCTCTGTCACTCCCTCTCTCTCCTTCCACCTCTGCCTCTCTCACTCTGTCTCTCCATCTGTCTTTCCCTCTCTGTCACTCCCTCTCTGTCTTTCTCTCTCTGTTTCTCTCTCTATCCCTCCATCTGTCCTCCCCTCCGTCATTCCATCTCTCTCCTTCTCTCTCTGTCTCTCACTCCGTCCCTCGATCTGTCTTTCCCTCCCTGTCACTCCCTCTCTCTCCTTCTCTCTCTGTCTCTCACTCTCTGTCTTTCCAACTGCCTTTCCCTCTGTGTCTCTCCCACTCTCTCCTTTTCTCTCTGTCTCTGCCTCTCTCTGTCTCTATCCCTCCATCTGTCCTTCCCTCCCTGTCTCTCCCTTTCTCTCCTTCCATCTCTGCCACTCTCTCTCTCTCTCTCCATCTGTCGTTCCCTCTCTGCCTCTCCCTCTCTCTCCTTCTATCCCTGTATCTCTCTCTCTCTATCCCACCATCTGTCTTTCCCTCTCTGTCTCTCCCTCTCTCTCCTTCTGTCCCTGTATCTCTCTCTCTCTGTCCATCCATCTGTCTTGCCCTCCCTCTCTCTCCTTCCATCTCTGTCTCTCTCTATGTTCCTCCATCTCTCTTTCCCTCTCTGTCTCTCCCTCTCTCTCCTATCTCTGTCTCTCTCTCTGTCTCTAGTTTAAATATTAAGCAAGCTATTCCACTGTGGGAGCCATCACACCCTCATGATACTGTTTGTGGAAATTTCATGCTGGCTTATTGGTTAATTTTTAAACCTGTGATTGATAGAATCTTGTTAACCAAAGGTATTAAGAGATAAGGGGCAAAGGCAGGATCTGTGGTGTTAGATAGATCACAGATCAGCCATGATCTCATTGAATGCAGGAACAGAGTTGTGGAGTTAAATTGCATCCTCCTCTTCCAGTATCCCCTGTTAAATATCCTTCTTTCTCTGTCAGTCACCCTGTCAGTCTATGTCTCTCTGTTTCTCTTTTTCTCTCTCTCTCTCTATCTCTGTGTTTCGGACAGTGTCTAGTGAGATTCACTCTGTATCCACCCCATGATGTTCCTGCCCTCGGAGTGTGTGATGTGACAGCATAGAGGGAAATTTACTCTGTCAAACCCAACATTGTGCTTGGCTTGGGAATGTTTAATGGGACAGTGTAGCTGGAACTTTACTGTGTATCCCTGGAATTTAGAAGGATATTGGATGATTTGATGAAAGTTTACAAAATAATAAGGGAAACTGATAGGGTGGACTGAGAGTAAATATTCCCACTGGCTGCGGAGTCAGGAATTTGGGGCATAGTCTGAAAATATAAAGAGTGGCCACTTTGACTTCATCCCATCGTGTCGTATGTACATTCTCACATATAGCAGGTATAGCAGCACATATATAACAGGATAGCAGGTATAACTGTAGTCATAGTATTCAGCTGAAAATTGATCAGTTACATTGTTATTTCAATCCATATTTACAGTACACACGGTACCTTACTGTTCTAATAAAGTCATATAGTGTCTATTCATCCCACTGGGGCAAAATGTCACTGGCTCAACATTCTCACCAAATACTAAAGCATTCCACAATGCAAGACTCACAAATTCAACACAAGTTTCCTTTTCTGAGTCTCGCTGGTCTGTTCTGATTCTCTGAGGGATTACTGATGCTTATCCTCCACATGAGCAGTCGTCCTAATCCCGTGTGCCTGTCCCGCTCCCAAACCCGGCATCCGCTTACATTAAGGCAAGTGATACAGGAGCGTCTCAGTGACTGAGGCAGGTGAGTCTTGAGGCTGAGCCGGGGACAGAGAGTGACCCGGGTTAATCCGACACTCCAGGGAATGTTCAAACTGAACTGTACTCTGTATCTAACCCGTGCTGTACCTTCTCTGAGATTGTTCGATGGGGCAGTGCAGACAAGGAGACTCTGATAGGGTAGACAGAGAATAACTATTCCCACTGGCTGCGGAGTCAGGAACTTGTGGCCGAGTCTAAAAATCTAAACGTAGTCTCAAAACCTTTCAGGAGTGAAGTGAAGAAACACTTCAATACACCAGGTGTGGTATCAGTTTGGAACTCTTTTCCACAAACAGCAATTGATGCTGAGACACTTGATAATTTTTAAATCTGAGTTTGATAGATTTTTGTTAAGCAAAGGTATTAAGGGGCAAAGATCGGTACATGGAGTTAGATCACACATCAGCCATGAGCTCATTGAATGACAGAACAGGGTTGAGGGGCCAAATGGCCTCCTCCTCTTCCTCTGTCCGACGACAAATATCCTGCTATCACTCTCTGTGTCTTGGTCTCTGTCTCCCTCTTTGTCTCTCTTTCTGTCTGTCTGTCTGTCTCTCTCTCTCTCCTCTCATCTGTGGAAATCCACACACATCAGTCAGCCATTTTAGGTTCATTTTCAGTGGCCATTTTATGTTACCACAACACTGGGACATTTATCGCTGTCCATCCCAAACCATCTCTCTTTGCAATCTATTTGTGTTCTCCTCACAGCTTATTGTCCCACCTAACCTATTATCTCTCTCCTTTGCTCCGTCTCACTCACACACTCTCCCCCCTCTCTCTCCCCCCCATTTCTCTCTCCCCCCATTTCTCTCTCCCCCCACGCCCTGCAATCTCTCTTTAAGTGTCCTGTTATCACATCCTTTATTATAGATTCGAACATTTTCCCTATGACTGATGTTAGACGAACAGGTCTTTAGTTCCCCATTTTCTCTCTCCTTCCTTTTGTATGTAGTGGGGTTACATTTGCTACCTTCTAATCTGCCTCTCTCACACTGCCTCTGTACCTCGCTATCTGTCGTACCCCCCTCTCTCTCTCGCTATCTCCCCCTCTCTGTCTTTTTCGCTCTCTCGCTCTATCGCTCCCTCTCTCTCTCTACCTCTGTCCACGTCTCAATTTGTGCCTCCCTCACACCATCTCTCCCTCTCTCTCTGTCTCTATCTAGCTCTCTGTCTGCCTCTCTATGTCTGCCTCTCTGTGTCTCCTTCTCTCTCTGTGCCTCTCTCACTCTCTATCTGTCTCTCCCCCAGCTCTCTCTCTCTATCTCTCCCTCTCTCTCTTTCTCAACCTCTGTCCATGTCTCAATTTGTGCCTCCCCCACACCATCTCTCCCTCCCTCTCTCCCTCCCTCTCTCCCTCCCTCTCTCCCTCCCTCTCTCCCTCCCTCTCTCTCTCTCTTTCTCCCTCTCTCCCTCCCTCTCTGTCTCTATCTCAGAGTAACAGCTCAGATGATTAACCTCTTTATCCATGTGTTATGAACACGGGACTTTGTCTAGGATGTTGCCATGACTGGAGAATTGTAGCTATGAGGATAGGCAGGGGTTGTTGTCCTTGGAACAGAGAAGGCTGAGGGAAGATCTGATTGAAATGTACAAAATGTTGAGGGTCCTGGATAGAGTGGAGGTGAAGGGCAGAGAACCATAGCAGAAAGGTCAGTGACGAGGGGGCATAGATTTAAAGTGATTGGTCGAAAAATTAGAGGGGAGTTGAGGAAACTCTTTTTCACCCAGAGGGTCGCAATGGTCTGGAACTCACTGCCTGAAAGGGTAGTTGAGGCAGAGACCCTCAACTCATTCAGAAGGAGTCTGGATAGGCACCTCAAGTGCGGTAAGCTGCAGTGCTCGGACCAAATGCTGGAAGGTGGGATGAGAATAGATTGATCGTTTTTCGGCTGGCACAGAGAGAATGGGTGAAGTGGCCGCTTTCTGTTTCTTAAAATTTCTATGTTGCCCTCGCCAACTCTATTTTACCCTCTGTTACCCTCTGAATCTCAGTCTCTCCCTCTCTGTTACCCTCTGAATCCCTGTCTCACCCTCTCTGTTACCCTCTGAATCCCAGTCTCTCCCTCTCTGTTACCCTCTGAATTCCAGTCTCTCCCTCTCTGTTACCCTCTGAATCCCAGTCTTTCCCTCTCTGTTACCCTCTGAATTCCAGTCTCTCCCTCTCTGTTACCCTCTGAATTCCATCTCTCTCCTTCTCTCTCTGTCTCTCACTCTGTCCCTCCATCTGTCTTTCCCTCTCTGTCTCTCCCTCTCTCTCCGTCTGTCTCTGTCTCTACCTCTCTCGGTGTCCCTCCATCTGTCAAAGAACAAAGAACAGTACAGCAGAGGAACAGGCCATTCTGCCCTCCAATCCTGCGCCGATCTTGATGCCTGCCCAAACTAAAACCTTCTGCACTTCCGGGGTCCGTATCCCTCTATTCCCATCCTATTCATGTATTTGTCAAGATGTCTCTTAAACGTCTCTATGGTACCTGCTTCCACCACCTCCCCCGGCAACAACTTCCAGGGACTCACCACCCTCTGTGTAAGGAACTTGCCTCGCACATCCCCTCTAAACTTTGCCCGTCTCACCTTAAACCTCTGTCCCCTCGGAACTGACTCTTCCACCCTGGGAAAAAGCTTCTGACTATCCACTCTGTCCATGCTGCTTATAACTTTGTAAACCTCTATCATGTCGCCCCTCCACCTCCGTCGTTCCAGTGAAAACAATCCGAGTTTATCCAAACTCACCTCATAGCTAATGCCCTCCAGACCAGGCAACATCTTCTGTACTCTCTCCAATATTCCAGGTCCTTCTGGTAGTGTGGCGACCAGAATTACACACAATATTCTAAGTGTGGCCTAACTAAAGTTCTGTACAGCTGCAGCATGACCTGCCTATTTTTATACTCTATGCCCCGATCGATGAAAGCAAGCATGCCGTATGCCTTCTTGACTACCTTATCCACCTGCATTGCCACTTTCAGTGACCTGTGGACCTGTACGCCCAGATCTCTCTGCCTGTCAATACTCCTAAGGGTTCTGCCATTTACTGTATACTTCCCACCTGCATTAGACCTTCCAAAATGCATTACCTCACATTTGTCCAGATTAAACTCCATCTGCCATTTCTCCGCCCAAGTCTCCAACCGATCTATATCCTGCTGTATCCTCTGACAATCTTCATCACTATCCGCAACTCCACCAACCTTTGTGTCGTCCGCAAACTTACTAATCAGACCAGCTACATTTTCCTCCAAATCATTTATATATACTACAAACAGCAAAGGTCCCAGCACTGATCCCTGCGGAACACCACTAGTCACATCCCTCCATTCAGAAAAACACCCTTCCACTGCTCCCCTCTGTCTTCTATGACTGAACCAGTTCTGTATCCATTTTGTCTTTCCCTCTCGTGTCACTCCCTCTCTCTCCTTCCATCTCTGCCTCTCACTCTGTCTCTCCATCTGTCTTTCCCTACCTGTCACTCCCTCTCTCTCCTTCTATCTCTGTGTTTCTCTCTCTCTCCATCTGTCTTTCCCTCTTGGTCTCTCCGTCTCTCTACTTCTCTATCTCTCTGTCTCTCACTCTGTCCCTCCATCTGCCTTTCCATCTCTGCAACACCCTCTCTCTCCTTCTCTCTCTGTCTCTCTCTCTGTCCCTCCATCTGTTTCTCCCTCCATGTCACTATTTCGCTCTCCTATCGCTGTCTCTCTCTCCATCTGTCTTGCCCTCCCTGTCACTCCCTCTCTCTCCTTCTATCTCTGTCTCTCTCACTATCCCTCCATCTGTCCTTCCCTCCCTGTCATTCCATCTCTTCTCTGTCTCTCTCTCTCTGTCCCTCCATCTGGCTTTCCCTCCCTGACACTCCCTCTCTCTCCTTCTGTCTCTGTCTTTCTCTCTGTCCCTCCATCTGTCTTTCCCTCCCTGACACGCCCTCTCTCTCGTTCTATCTCTGTCTCTCTCTCTGTCCCTCCATTTGTCTTTCCCTCTCTGTCACTACCACTCTCTCCTTCTATCTTTGTCTTTCTCTCTCTATCCCTCCATCTGTCCTTCCCTCCCTGTCACTCCATCTCTCTCCTTCCATCTCTGACTCTCTCTCTTTGGCTCACCATCTGTCTTTCCCTCTCTGTCTCTCCGTCTCTCTCCTCCTATCTCCATCTCCGCCTTTCTCTGTGTCCCTCCATCTGTCCTTCCCTTTCTGTCTCTCCCTCTCTCTCCTTCTATCTCTGTCTCTGCCTCTCTCTCTGTCTCGCTCTCTCTCTCTCCAATTGCCTTTCCCTCTCTGTCTCTCCCTCTCTCTCCTTCTCTCCCTGACACTCCCTGTCTCTCCTTCTCTCTCTGTCTCTCTCTCTGTCCCTCCAACTGTCTTTCCCTCTCTGTCACTCCCTCTCGGTCTTTCTATCTCTGTCTCTCTCTCTCTATCCCTCCAACTATCCTTCCCTCCCTGTCACACCATCTCTCTCCTTCTATCTCTGTCTCTCACTTTGTCCCTCCATCTGTCTTTACCTCTCTGTCTCTCTCTCTCTCTCCTTCCATCTCTGCCTCTCTCTCTCTGTCTCTCCCTCCATCTGTCCTTCCCTCCCTGTCACTCCATCTCTCTCCCTGTCTCTCTCTCTCTGTCCCTCCATCTGTCTTTCCCTCCCTAACACTCCCTCTCTCTCCTTCCATCTTCCCCTGTCTCTCTCTGTCTCTCCGTCTGTCTTTCCCTCTCTGTCTCTCCCTCTCTCTCCTTCTATCTCCGTCTCTCTCTCTCTGTCTCTCCGTCTGTCTTTCCCTCCCTGTCACTCCCTCTCTCTCCTTCCATCTCTGTCTCTCTGTTCCTCCATCTGTCTTTCCCTCTCTCTCCTATCTCTGTCTCTCTCTCTCTGTCTCCATTTTAAATATTCAGCAAGCTATTCCACTGTGGGAGCCATCACACCCTCATGATATTGTTTGTGGAAATTTCATGCTGGCTTATTGGTTAATTTTTAAATCTGTGATTGATAGAATCTTGTTAACCAAAGGTATTAAGAGATAAGGGGCAAAGGCAGGATATATGGTGTAAGTTTGATCACAGATCAGCCAAGATCTCATTGAATGCAGGAACAGAGTTGTGGAGTTAAATTGCATCCTCCTCTTCCAATATCCCCTATTAAATATCCTTCTTTCTCTTTCAGTCACCCTGTTAGTCTATGTCTCTCTGTTTCTCTCTTTCTGTCTCTCTCTCTATCTCTCTGTTTCGGACAGTGTCTAGTGAGATTCACTCTGTGTCCACCCCATGATGTTCCTGCCCTGGGAGTGTGTGATGGGACAGTGTAGAGGGAAATTTACTCTGTCAAACCCAACATTGTGCTTGGCTTGGGAATGTTTAATGGGACAGTGTAGCTGGAGATTTACTCTGTATCCCTGGAATTTAGAAGGTTATGGGGTGATTTGATGAAGGTTCAGAAAATATTAAGGAAAACTGATAGGGTGGACTGAGAGTAAATATTCCCACTGGCTGCGGAGTCAGGGATTTGGGGCATAGTCTGAAAATATAAACAGAGGCCACTTTGACTTCATCCCATCGTGTCGTATGTACATTCTCACATATAGCAGGTATAGCAGCACATATATAACAGGATAGCAGGTATAACTGTAGTCATAGTATTCAGCTGAAAATTGATCAGTTACATTGTTATTTCAATCCATATTTACAGTACACACGGTACCTTACTGTTGTAATAAAGTCAGATAGTATCTATTCATCCCACTGGGGCAAAATGTCACTGGCTCAACATTCTCACCAAATACTAAAGCATTCCACAATGCAAGACTCACAAATTCAACACAAGTTTCCTTTTCTGAGTCTCGCTGATCTGTTCTGATTCTCTGAGGGATTACTGATGCTTATCCTCCACATGAGCAGTCGTCCTAATCCCGTGTGCCTGTCCCGCTCCCAAACCCGGCATCCACTTACACAAAGGCAAGTGATACAGGAGCGTCTCAGTGACTGAGGCAGGTGAGTCTTGAGGCTGAGCCGGGCAAAGTGAGTGACCCGGGTTAATCCGACACTCCAGGGAATGTTTAAACTGAACTGTACTCTGTATCTAACCCGTGCTGTACCTTCTCTGAGATTGTTCGATGGGGCAGTGCAGATAAGGAGACTCTGATAGGGTAGACAGAGAATAACTATTCCCACTGGCTGCGGAGTTAGGAACTTGTGGGCCGAGTCTAAAAATCTAAACGTAGTCTCAAAACCTTTCAGGAGTGAAATGAAGAAACACTTCAACACACCAGGTGTGGTATCAGTTTGAAACTCACTTCCTAAAACAGCAATTGATGCTGAGAAACTTGTAAATTTTTAAATCTGAGATTGATAGATTTTTTGTTTACCAAAGGTATTAAGAGATAAGGGGCAAAGGTGGGATATATGGTGTTAGTTACATCACAGATCAGCCCTGATCTCACTGAATGAAGGAACAGGGTCGAGGGGTTAAATTGCCTCCTCATCTTCCTGTCTGATGTTAAATATCCTTCTTTCTCTCTCAGTCACCCTGTCAGTCTGTTTCTCTCTTTTTCTCTCTCTCTCTGTGTCTGTTTCGGACAGTGCAGAGTGAGATTCACTCAGTATCCACCCCATGATGTTCCTGTCCTGGGACTGTTGGATGGGACAGTGCAGAAGGAGCATTACTCTGTATCTAATCCATGCTGTACCTGTCTGGGGAATGTTGATGGCAGAGTGGAAACAGAGAGGTCTGGGACCAGGACTTAATGGTGCCTCCTAATTGACCAGTTAGCAATATTGGTGATCCACGGATGAAAGGGACATTGGCTGAGTGGATACGACATTGGCTGAGTGGATACGACATTGGCTGAGAGAGTGGACAATGGTTGTTTCAGACTGGAGGGAGGTATACAGTGGAGGTTTATATTAGGACCACTGATCTTTTTGATATATACTAATGACTTGGACTTGTGTTTACAGGGCATAACTTCAATGTTTGCCAATTTTTGTGTCATCTGCAATGCAATAAACAGGGAAGGGACTAGTAGCAGACTTCAGGAGGAGAGAGGCAGTCTGGTGAAATGGAACACACAAGAACAAATGAATTAGGAGCAGGAGTAGGCCATTCGGCCCCTCGAGCCTGCTCTGCCATTCAATGGCTGATCTGATTGCGAACTCAACTCCACTTTCCTGTCTGCGTCCCATAACCCTTGACTCCCTAATTGATCAAAAATCTATCGAACTCAGCCTTGAATCTATTCAATGATCCAGCCTTCACTGCTCTCTGGGGAAGAGAATTCCACAGACTGACCCCCCTCTGAGAGAAACACATTTCTCCTCATCTCAGTTTTAAATGGGATGTCCCTAATTTTTAAACACTGTCCCCTAGTTCTCGTCTCCCCAACAAGGGGAAACATCCTCTCAGTATCCACCCTGTCCAGTCCCCTCGGGTCCTGAGATGTTTCACTCAGATCACCTCTCATTCTTCTAAACTCCAGTGGGTATAGACCCAACCTGTTCAACCTTTCCTCATAAGATAACCCCTTCATCCCAGGAATCAGCCCAGTGAACCTTCACTGAACTACTTCGAATGCAATTATATAATTTCTTCAGTAAGGAGACCAAAAGTGTCCACAATCCTGCAGACGTCGTCTAACTTATGCCCTGTACAGCTGTAACAACACTTCCCGACTTTGATATTCTATTCACCTTGCAATAAACAACAACATTCCATTTGTCTTCCTAATCACTCGCTGTAGCTACACGGTAACATTTTGTGATTCATGTACCAGGACACCCAGATCCCTCTGTACCGTACAGTTCTGCAGTCTCTCTCCATTTCAATAATATACTGATTTATATTCTTCCTGCTAAAGTGGACAAGCTCACATTTTCCCACATTATACTCCATCTGACAATTTTTTGCTCACTCACTTAACCTTTGGAAATCTCTTTGTAAACTTTATGTCCTCTTGACAGCTGGTGAAATGATCAGACACATGGCAGGTTAACTTCAATGCTGAGAAATGTCAAATGATGCATTTAGGAAGGAAGGCTGAGTAGAAGCGATATAAACTAAATAGTCCAATGTTAAAATGGGTGCTGGTTCAGAGAGATCTGGAATTTCATTTGTGTCACTTTTTACATCTAAAAGATTCAATTTGGGGCTTGCAATCTTGTCAGTTGAATTTAGCTTCATCCTGAAAAGTGTTCGCAAACGTGTTGGGAAATGTGTCAAAAGCTGTTTCCGTTCAGACATTCCTGCATTGTGGAAGTGTGAGCTATCTTTGCAGAGACAGGAAATAGAGTTGTTTGAATGGACCTGCAGGTTTTGGTTGATGCAATAAGGTGAGAATTTGAATTGTGTCCCTTGCAGATCCACAGAATTGAAGGTCTTTACACAACACCACATGAAGTAGTTTACCAATGTCTGACAAACTTCAAAGACTTCAGACACGTGGAAGAAGAGGCGAAGGGAACAATATACAAAACCTGAGACAGTCAGACAACAGCAGTAGGAAAATGAATCTGTTTTTATGAGTTTTAATTTGAAGGCCTGAGCTGATGATTGAAAAAGCAGGAGTTCAAATCCCACACAGGGCTGTTGTGAATTTGAATTCTATTTTTTCTTTAAAAAAGCATAAATCTGGAGTTAAAAAGCCTCTAGGTTGGAATGTTTCACTCCTGTCTACGAGTGCAAAGCCCGTGTGTGTCTCAGTTTTGCTGTACTTATTAATGATTTTAAGATGATGTGGTAGAATGCAACATACCCAAGTTTACCAATGACACAAACATAGGCAGCATTATAAGCAGTGTAGCTGGAAGCATCAAATTACAAAGAGATATTAATATCTTAAATAAATGGGCAAAACTGTGGCAGTTAGATTTCAATGTCAGCAAAAAAAGACTAGAACAGAGGACTTTATAAATGGTGAAAAGAGACTTTGGGGGGTCCATGTCCATTTGATTGCAGTGTAGATTTACTAGAATGATAACTGGACTCCAAGGGTTAAATTACGAGGTGATATTACACAAACTAGGGATTTATTGCCTGGAATTTAGGAGGATCAAGGTGATTTGTTCAAAGATGTTGAGATATTAAGGGGAACTGATGGGGTAGTTTGGGAGAAACTATTTCAGCAGCTTGGGAACATAGGAACAGGAGTAGGCCATTCAGCCCATCGAGCCTGCTCCGCCATTCAATACGATCATGGCTGATCATCCACTTCAATGCCTTTTTCCCAGACTGAGCTTCCACAGCCCACTGGAGTAGAGAATTCCAAAGATTCACAACACTCTGAGTAAAAATCCGCCACTCCAGGCTAAAGGTGGTAGTAGTTTGGAACGTATCTTCTGCACGCAAACATTGATGCAAAATCAATTGTCATTTTTAAATCGAAGGTTGATCTCATCAAATGCCTTTTGAAAATTGAAATATTCTTCTTTCGCTCTCTGTCCCTGAGTCGCTCTGTTTCTGTGTGTGTGTGTGTGTGTGTTTCTGTGTGTGTGTGTTTCTGTGTGTGTGTTTCTGTGTGTGTGTGTTTCTGTGTGTGTGTGTGTTTCTGTGTGTGTGTGAGTGTTTCTGTGTGTGTGTTTCTGTGTTTGTGTGTTTCTGTGTGTGTGTTTCTGTGTGTGTGTTTCTGTGTGTGTGTGTGTTTCTGTCTGTGTGTGTGTTTCTGTGTGTGTGTGTGTCTATGTCTGTTTCTCTCTCCTCTCTCAGACCCTTTATAAAGCTCCACATACATCAGTTTGCCATTTGAAGTCAGCTGCTTTTGGTTTCACCGTATCTGCAGAGGTTACACTTCCTTATGCAGGCTGGTAAGAAACATGTATTCTGCAGTTGGCTCCAATGTTCCCGTGAAAATTTAGATGTTGTGCGTGCCCAGTTTTTTTAACGTGAGCTGTCCCTTGAAATCTTTGAAGAATCTTTGAAGACGTGTGCTATTTATTGTGGAACCGGATCTGCTTGGGACCTTTGAGGCTGCTGCACGCAGATCTGCAGGAACATTGACCAACACTCTCCATCCCAATCTCTTCCTCTTTCTCTCTGGTACTCTCTCCCCATTGCAATCCTTCCCTCTCTCTCTTATTCTCCATATCTATCCCTGTTCTTTCTCACTGTTACTCTCTCCATCTGGATGGAGGAGGAGAAAGAGAGGCATATACAGAGGCAGCTTTACTCTGTATCAAACCCCACAGTGTACCTGCCCCCTAGTTCTAGTCTTCCCCACAAGGGGAACATCCTCCCAGCATCCGCCCTGTAAAGTCCCCTCAGAATCTTGTATGTTTCAATAAGATCACCTCTCATTCTTCTAAAAGTATAGGCCCAACCTGTTCCACCATTCCTCAAAGATAACCCCTTCATCCCAGGAATCAGCCGAGTGAACCTTCTCTGAACTGATTCCAATGCATCCAGGCCTGACCATTTATCCACTTTCAAAGCTGCCAAACAGCTTCATATTTCCCCCCTCACTCTGTTTATCCCATCCAATATTTCACACTCCTCCTCTTTAACTACAATCTCTCTATCGTTCCCACTCTTTTATAAAGACGGACACAGAGAATTCATTAAGAACCATGCCCACATCTCCCACCTCCACAGGTAGGAAGAAGGAGGAGAGGCAATCTAAACTGAAGGATATAGTTATAAAGGGGCTAACATTCTCTGCCTCTTCCTTTGCTCGAATATAATCCTTGATTTCTATCATTAACAATGGTTGGAACAATTTACTGAGGTTCTGTCAAGGCTTACTCACATTCTTTATCTGTATCTCTCTGTCCCAGAGAGATGGTGAAGAAACTATTGATGTGTTTCGTTCAGTTAAGTTTGATGTCAATGTTTCCCCAGGATGTTGACGCTGGGGGATTCAGCGATGGGATAATGCTTTGAATGCCAATGGGAGGTGGTTGGATTCTCACATGTTGCAGATGGTCATTGCCTGGCACTTGTGTGATGTGAATGTTACTTGTCACTGGTCGGCCCAAACCTGAATGTTGTCCGGGTCTTGGTGCATGTGGCTCTGGATTGCTTCATTATCTGAGGTAAAATACTGCGGATGCTGGAAATCTGGAATGCATCGAGCTGAATCACTAACTCTGTTTTTCTCTCCACAGATGCTGCCTGACCTGCTCAGTATTTCCAGCACTTCCTGCTGGGATTTCATTATCTGAGGAGGTGAGAATGGAACTGAACACTGTGCAATCAACAGTGAACATCCCTACTTCTAACCTTACGATGGAGGGCAGGTCATTGAGGAAGCAGCTGAAGATGGATGGGCCGAGGACACTAACCTGAGGAACTCCTGCAGTGATGTCCTGAGACTACGATGATTGACTTCCAACAACCACAACCATGTTCCTTTGTGCTCGGTATGAGTCCAACCAGGAGATTCCAACTGACTTCAGTTTTACTCGGGCTCCTCGATGTCACACTTGGTCAAACGCTGCCTTGATGTTAAGGCCAGTCTCTCTTCCCAGTAGCAGACAGGACTGAATCGTTCCCTTTGACCCGTTGTACACTGAACAAGCTGTGCTTCTTCACAGCCTGATACAGGACTGTACTCGGCGGATTAATGTAGCCCATCAAACACTCCCAGAGCAGGTTCAGCACAGCTTAGGAATAGAGTACAGTTCCTTCAACATTCTCTCTCTGTCTTCCTCTCTCTGTCTCTCCCTCCTGCTATCTCTAACACTAGGAGAGAGACAGAGGGAGAGAGGGTTAGATATGGAGACAGAGAGTGCTGTGGAGAGGGACAAGGTTGGAGAGAGAGAGATTGCGGGGTCGAATGAAAGGGAGAATGTAAGAGAAATTAATTTGATGTAATCCTTCACTGCTGAGTGCACAAACATTTAAGAAGTAGGTATGGAGACAGAAACATCAGCAGAGATCTCTGTCTTTCTCTCTGTCTCTCCATCTGTCTTTCCCTACCCGTCACACCCTCTCTCTCCTTCTATCTCTGTCTCTCTATCTCTCTGTCTCTCCATCTGTCCTTACCTCCCTGTCACTCCCTCTCTCTCCTTCTGTCTCTGTCTCTCTATCTCTCTGTCCTTCCATCTGTCTTTCCCTCCCTGACACTCTCTCTTTCTCCCTCTATCTGTATCTCTGCCTCTCTCTCTCGCTGTCCTGCATCTGTCTTACCCTCTCTGTCACTCCCTCTCTCTCCTTCCAACTCTGCCTCTCTCTCTCTGTCTCACCATCTGTCTTTCCCTCTCTGTCTCTCCTTCTCGCTCTCTCTGTCTCTCCATCTGTCTTCACCCACCCCTTACTCCCTCTCTCTCCTTCTATCTCTGCCTCTGCCTCTCACTCTGTCTTTCTCTCTGTCCCTCCATCTGTATTTCCCGCTCTGTCACTCACTCTCTCCCTCTGTCCCTGTCTCTCTATCTCTCTATCCCTCCATCCATCCTTCCCTCTCAGTCACTCACTCTCTCCTTCTGTCTCTGTCTCTCACTCTGTCCCTCCATCTGTCTTTCCCTTCCTGACATTCCCTCTCTCTCCTAATATCTCTCTCTCTGCCTGTCTCTCTGTCTCTCTCTCTCTGTCCCTCCATCTGACTTTCCCTCTCTGTCTCTCCCTCTCTCTCCTTCTCTCTCTGTCTCTCCATCAGTCTTTCCCTCTCTGTATCTCCCTCTCTCACCTTCTCTCTGTCTCTGCCTCTCCCTCTGTCGCCCTCTCTGTGCCTCCATCTGTCTTTCCCTCTCTGTCACTCCCTCTCTCTCCTTCTATCTCTCTCTCTCTCTCTGTCTCTCCATCTGTCTTTCCCTCCCTATCACTCCCTCTCTCTCCTTCCATCTCTGCCTCTCTCTCTCTCTGTCCCTCCATTTGTCTCCCCCCTCCACACCGTCACTCCATCTCTCTCCTTCTATCTCTGTCTCTGTCACTCTCTCTGTCTCTCTCTCGATCCCTCCATCTGTCTTTCCCTCCCTGACACTCCCTCTCTCTCCTTCTCTCTCAGTCTCTCACTCTGTCCCTCCATCTGTCTTTCCCTCCCTGTCATTCCCTCTCTCTCCTTCTCTCTCTGTCTCTCTCTCTCTCTCAGTCTCTCCAACTGCCTTTCCCGCCCTGTCTCTCCCTCTCTCTCCTTCTTTCTATGTCTCTCTCTCTATCCCTCCATCTGTCCTTCCCTCCCTGTCACTCCATCGCTCTCCTTCTCTCTCTGTCTCTCACTCTGTCCCTCCATCTGTCTTTCCCTCCCTGTCATTCCCTCTCTCTCCTTCTCTCTCTGTCTCTCTCTCTCTGTCTCTCCATCTGTCTTTCGCTCCCTTTTGCTCCCTCTCTCTCCTTCCATCTCTGCCTCTCTCTCTCTGTCTCTCCATCTGTCTTTCCCTCTCTGTCTCTCCCTCTCTCTCCTTCTCTCTATGTCTCTCTCTCAATCCCTACATCTGTCTTTCCCTTTCTGTCTCTCCCTCTCTCTCCTTCCATCTCTGTCTCTCGCTCTCTGTCTCGCCATCTGTCTTTCCCTCTCTCACTCCCTCTCTGTCCCTCTCTCTGTGTCTCTCTCTATCCCTCCATCTGTCTTTCCCTCCCTGTCACTCCCTCTCCCTCCTCTCTCTGTCTGTCTGTCTCTCTCTCTGTCCCTCCATCTGTCTTTCCGTCCCGACACTCCCTCTCTCTCCTTCTCTCTCTGTCTCTCAGTCTGTCCCTCCATCTGTCTTTCCCTCCCTGTCACTCCGCCTCTCTCTACTTCTCTCTTTGTCTCTCTCTCTGTCCCTCCATCAGTCTTTCCCTCCCAGAAACTCCCTCTCTCTCCTTCTATCTGTGTTTCTCTCTCTCTGTCTCTCCATCTGTCTTTCCCTCCCTGTCACTCCATCTCTCTCCTTTTCTCTCTGTCTCGCTCCCTGTCTCTCCATCTGTCTTTCCCTCTCTGTCTCTCCCTCTCTCTCCTTCTCTCTCTGTCTCTCTCTCTCTGTCTCTCCATCTGTCTTTCCCTCCCTGTAACTCCATCTCTCTCCTTCTCTCTCTGTCTCTCTCTCTCTCTGTCTCTCTCTCCGTCCCTACATCTGTCTTTCCCTCTCTGTCTCTCCCGCTCTCTCCTTCTATCTCTGTCTCTCTCTCTCTGTCTCTCCATCTGTCTTTCCCTCTCTGTCACTCCCTCTCTCTCCTTCTCTCTCTGTCTCTCTCTCCCTGCCCCTCCATCTGTCTTTCCCTCTCTGTCTCTCCCTCTCTCTCCTTCTCTCTCTGTCTCTCACTCTGTCCCTCCATCTGTCTTTCCCTCCCTGTCACTCCCCCTCTCTCTACTTCTCTCTCTGTCTCTCTCTCTGTCCCTCCATCATTCTTACCCTCCCAGACACTCCCTCTCTCTCCTTCTATCTCTGTCTCTCTCTCTCTGTCTCTCCATCTGTCTTTCCCTCCCTTTCACCCCCTTTCTCTCCTTCCATCTCTGTCTCTCTCTCTCTCAGTCTTTCCATCTGTCTTTCCCTCCCAGACACTCCCTCTCTCTCCTTCTATCTCTGTCTCTCTCTCTCTGTCTCTCCATCTGTATTTCCCTCTCTGTCTCTCTGTCTCTCCTTCTATCTCTGTCTCTCTCTCTGTCTCTCCATCCGTCTTTCCCTCCCTGTCACTCCTTCTTTCTCCTTCTATCTCTGTCTCTCTCTCTCAGTCTTTCCATCTGTCTTTCCCTCCCAGACACTCCCTCTCTCTCCTTCTATCTCTGTCTCTCTCTCTCAGTCTCTCCATCTTTCTTTCCCTCTCTGTCTCTCCTTCTTTCACTGCCTCTCTCTCTGTCTTTCCATCTGTCTTGCCCTCCCTGTCACCCCCTCCCTCTCCTTCTATCTCTGTCTCTCTCTCTCTGTCTCTCCATCTGTCTTTCCCTCCCTGTCACTCCCTCTCTCTCCTTCTATCTCTGTCTCTCTCCCTGTCTCTCCATCTGTCTTTCCCTTTCTGTCTCTCCCTCTCTCTCCTCCCATCTCTGTCTCTCGCTCTCTGTCTCGCCATCTGCCTTTGCCTCTCTCACTCCCTCTCTGTCCTTCTATCTCTGTGTCTCTCTCTCTGTCCCTCCATCAGTCTTTCCCTCCCAGAAACTCCCTCTCTCTCCTTCTATCTGTGTTTCTCTCTCTCTGTCTCTCCATCTGTCTTTCCCTCCCTGTCACTCCATCTCTCTCCTTCTCTCTCTGTCTCTCTCCCTGTCTCACCATCTGTCTTTCCCTCTCTGTCACTCCCTCTCTCTCCTTCTCTCTCTGACTCTCTCTCTCTGTCTCTCCATCTGTCTTTCCCTCCCTGTAACTCCATCTCTCTCCTTCTCTCTCTGTCTCTCTCTCTCTGTCTCACTCTCCGTCCCTACATCTGTCTTTCCCTCTCTGTCTCTCCTGCTCTCGCCTTCTATCTCTGTCTCTCTCTCTCTGTCTCTCCATCTGTCTTTCCCTCTCTGTCTCTCCCTCTCTCTCCTTCTCTCTCTGTCTCTCACTCTGTCCCTCCATCTGTCTTTCCCTCTCTGTCACTCCCCCTCTCTCTACTTCTCTCTCTGTCTCTCTCTCTGTCCCTCCATCATTCTTTCCCTCCCAGACACTCCCTCTCTCTCCTTCTATCTCTGTCTCTCTCTCTCTGTCTCGACATCTGTCTTTCCCTCCCTTTCACCCCCTTTCTCTCCTTCCATCTCTGTCTCTCTCTCTCAGTCTTTCCATCTGTCTTTCCCTCCCAGACACTCCCTCTCTCTCCTTCTATCTCTGTCTCTCTCTCTCTGTCTCTCCATCTGTCTTTCCCTCTCTGTCTCTCTGTCTCTCCTTCTATCTCTGTCTCTCTCTCTGTCTCTCCATCTGTCTTTTCCTCCCTGTCACTCATTCTTTCTCCTTCTATCTCTGTCTCTCTCTCTCAGTCTTTCCATCTGTCTTTCCCTCCCTGTCACCCCCTTTCTCCCCTTCCATCTCTGTCTCTCTCTCTCTCAGTCTTTCCATCTGTCTTTCCCTCCCAGACACTCCCTCTCTCTCCTTCTATCTCAGTCTCTCTCTCTCAGTCTCTCCATCTTTCTTTCCCTCTCTGTCTATCCTTCTATCACTGCCTCTCTCTCTGTCTTTCCATCTGTCTTTCCCTTCCTGTCACTCCCTCTCTCTCCTTCTATCTCTGTCTCTCTCCCTGTCTCTCCATCTGTCTTTCCCTTTCTGTCTCTCCCTCTCTCTCCTTCCATCTCTGTCTCTCGCTCTCTCTGTCTCGCCATCTGTCTTTCCCTCTCTCACTCCCTCTCTGTCCTTCTATCTCTGTGTTTCTCTCTCTGTCTCTCCATCCGTCTTTCCCTCCCTGTCACTCCCAATCTGTCCTTCTATCTCTGTCTCTCTTTCAGTCTTTCCATCTGTCTTTCCCTCCCTGTCACTCCCCGTCTCTCCTTCTATCTCTGTCTTTCCATCTGTCTTTCCCTCCCTGTCACTCCCTCTCTCTCCTTCTATCACTGTCTCTCTCTCTCTGTCTCTCACTCTCTGTCTCTCCATCTGTCTTTCCCTCCCTGTCACTCCATCTCTCTCCTTCCATCTCTGCGTCTCTCTCTCTCTCTGTCTCTCCAACTTCCTTTCCCTCTCTGGTTGACTAACAGGAAGCAGAGAGTGGGGATAAATGAGTGCTATTGTGGTTGGCAATCAGTCACTCGTGGTGTGCCTCAGGGATCGGTGTTGAGACCACAATTATTTACAATTTATATCGATGATTTGGAGTTGGGGACCACGTGTAGGTTGTTAAAGTTTGCAGATGACACTAAGATGAGTGGCAGAGCAAAGTGTGCAGATGACTGAAACTTTGCAGAGGAACATAGATACATTGAGTGAGTGGGCAAAGGTCTGGCAGATGGAATACAATGTTAATAAATGTGAAGTTATTCATTTCGGTAGGAGTAACAGTAAAAAGGATTATTACTTGAATGGTAAAAAGTTGCAGCATGTTGCGATGCAGAGGGACCTGGGTGTCCTTGTGCATGAATCGCAAAAGGTTGGTCTGCAGGTACAGCAAGTAATTAGGAAGGCAAATGGAATTTTGTCCTTCATTGCTAAAGGGATTGATTTTAAAAGCAGAGATGTTATGTTGCAGCTGTATAAGGTACTGGTGAGGCCGCACCTGGAGTACTGTGTGCAGTTTTGGTCTCCTTACTTGACAAAGGATGTACTGGCACTGGAGAGGGTGCAGAGGAGATTCACTAGGTTGATTCCAGAGTTGAGGGGGTTGGCTTATGAGGAGAGACTGAGTAGATTGGGATTATATTCATTGGAATTCAGAAGAATGAGGGGGGATCTTATAGAAACTGAAATTGCAATATTATAGAAATTGAAATGTTCTTCTGTCACTCTTTTTCCCTTGGGCAGTCTGTTTGTGTGTGTGTCTGTGCATGTCGGTCTCTGTGAGTCTGTGTGTCTGTGTGTGTGTTTCTCTGTGTGTGGTTCAGTGTGTGTGGTTCTCTGTGTGTGGGTGTGTGTCTGGCTGTCTGTGTCGATGCCTGTTTCTCTCTCCTCTCTCAGAACCTCAGTAAAACTCCACATACACCAATTTGCTATTTTAATTTGGCTGCTTTTGGTGATACCACAACTGCAGAGGGTGCACTTCCTTCTGCAGGCTGGGAGGAAACCCATATCCCGCTCTTTAACGGCATATTCTGTCTGCTTTGTATACTAAATTGATTAATCCCTAATAATTGATCAAATCTGTCATTGATTACTGTTTGAAAGTCTCCAGGTTTACTTTTCTCCCAGGGCTGATTAAAAGTTAGAGTTTCCCTCAGTGTTTTTGAAATATCAAACCCTGATCCCACACCCAGCAAAGTATTTTACATGATGGGACGCTGCAAATGTTGTTATACTCAGTGCGCACGGTACCTTCATGTTGTAATAAGATGTTATAATCTCTATTCAGATAACTCTCATGCCACAGGGGCAAAATTTCACTGGGTCAACATTCTGACCAAACACTAAAACATTACAGAAAGCGAGGCTCACAAATTCAACACAATTTCCTTTTCTGTGTCTCGCTGGTCTGTTCTGATTTTCTGTTGGGTGACATCAGCCTAGATTTTGTGTTCGGACCTGAACCCACAAACGTATAACTCAGAGGCAGGATTATTACCCACTGAGGTACAGCTGGCTCCAATGTTCCCAGAAAATTTAGTTGTTGTGCACGGCAAGTTTTTTTTGACCCACGTGCAGTCCCTTTAAATCTTTAAGAATCTTCGAAGACGTTTGTTATTTATTAGGGAACAGGACCTGCGTGGTACCTTCCAGGCTGCTGCACACAGCCTTGCAGGAACACTGACCGACACTCTCCATCCCAATCTCTTCCTTTCTGGTAATCTCTCCCCATTGCTATCCTTCCCTCTGTCTGTTATTCCCTCTCTATATCTATCCCTGTCTTTCTCACTGTTACTCTCTCCATCTGGATGGAGGAGGAGAAAGAGAGGCATATATAGAGGCAGCTTTACTCGGTATCGAACCCCACACTGTACCTGTCCTGCGAATGTTTTATAGAACAGAGAGGACAGAGATTTGCTCTGTAGATAACTCCATTCTGTACTTGGCTTGGCAGCATTTGAAGGGACAGTTTAGACGGAGCTTTACTCTGTATCCCTGGAATTTTGAAGTGTAAGAGGTGTTAAGTTTAGTTTAGTTTAGAGATACAGCACTGAAACAGGCCCTTTGGCCCACCGAGTCTGTGCCGATCATCAACCACCCATTAATACTAATCCTACACTAATTCCGTATTCCTACCACATCCCCACCTGTCCCCATATTTCCCTCCCAACTACCTATACTGGGGGCAATTGCTAATGGCCAATTTACCTTTCAACCTGCAAGTCGTTGACATCTGGGAGCAAACCGGAGCACCCGGTGGAAACCCACGCAGACACAGGGAGAACTTGCAAACTCCACACAGGCAGTACCCAGAATTGAACCCGGGTCGCTGGAGCTGTGAGGCTGCGGTGCTAACCACTGTGCCACTGTGCTGGGTGAATTGATCAAAGTTTACAAGACAATACTGGAAACTGATGGGGTAGATAGAGAGAAACTCTTCTCACTGGTTGGAGGAGTCTCGGACGAGGGGCACAGTCGAAAAATCGAACATTAGTCGAAGACCCTTTCAAGGGTGAAATTTATTAACACTTCTACACACAAAGGATGGTGGAATTTTGGAATTGTCTTCCACAAATGACCCCTCCATATCTCTGCAATCTCCTCCAGCTCCACAATCCACCAATATCTGCCATCCTCTAATTCTGGCCTCTTGAACATCCCCAATTTGAATCGTTCCACCATTGGTGGCCGTGCCTTCAAGCTGCCAAGGCCCTCACTTTGGAATTCCTTTCCCAAACCTCTCCATCTCACTAACTCTCTTTCCTCTTTGAAGATTCTCCCTCAAACCAACCTCTGACCAAGTTTTTGGTCATCTGGTCTAATATCTCCTGAAGTGACTCGGTGTCAAATTTTTATTTTCTTGATTCATTTGTTGGATGTGTGCGTTAGTGGCCAGGACAGCATTTATTGCCCATTCATAATTGCCCTTGAGAAGGTGGTGCTGAGCCTCCTTCTTGAAACGCTCTAGTCCATGTGGGGTAGGTACACCCACAGTGCTGTTAGAAAGGGAGATCCAGGATTTTGACCCAGTCACAGTGAAGGAGCAGCGATATAGTTCCAAGTCAGGATGGTGTGTGACTTAAGGGAAACTTGCAGGTGGTGGTGTTCCCATACGTGTTTCCTGTTTGTTTGCTCTCTCTTCCCCTCCTTCTTTCTAGACCTCCCTGTCCTCCTGTCCCTCTGTGTTATGAGAACCTAAGAACAGAAGGAAGTGGGTGCAGGAACAGAGAGACCTGGGGATGTCTGTGCACAAATTGAAGGTGGCAGAGCTAGTTGAGAAAGTGGTTAAAAGGCATAAGGGATCCTAGGCTTTGTAAATGGAGGCTTAGAGTATAAAAGCAAGGAGGTTATGATGAAGCTTTATAAAACACTGCTTCATCCTCAACTAGTATTGTGTCCAATTCTGGACACCGTACTTCGGAAGGATGTGGGGGCTTTCGAGAGGATGCAGAAAAGACTCACGAGCAAGGTTCCAGGGATGAGGGACTTCAGTTACGTGGATGGATTGAGAAACTGGTGTTGTTCTCCAAAGAGAAGAGAAACTTGAGATGAGATTTGATCGAGGTGTTCAATCATGAGGGGTCCTGACAGAGTAGATGTAGGAGTAGGAATGCAGCACATAGGACATTCCAGACCCATTTCTGTTCAGTGTTTACTTAAACAAGCGAATTGACCATTTAATATTTTTAACTTACTTAACCCTTGTGTTCCCACAAAGATCAAGCTAGCAAATTCAACAGTGACCACTTCGACTTCATCCCATCGTGTCTTATGTACATTCTGACAGGATAGCAGGTATAACTGTAGTCATAAAATTCAGCTGAAAATTGATCATTTACATTGTTATTTCAGTCCATATTTACAGTACACACGGTACCTTACTGTTGTAATAAAGTCAAATAGTATCTATTCATCCCACTGGGGCAAAATGTCACTGGCTCAACATTCTCACCAAATACTAAAGCGTTCCACAATGCAAGACTCACAAATTCAACACAAGTTTCCTTTTCTGAGTCTCGCTGGCCTGTTCTGATTCTCTGAGGGATTACTGATGCTTATCCTCCATATGAGCAGTCGTCCTAATCCCGTGTGCCTGTCCTGCTCCCAAACCTGGCATCCACTTATGCTAAGGCAAGTGATACAGGAGCGTCTCAGTGACTGAGGCAGGTGAGTCTTGAGGCTGAGCCGGGCACAGCCGGGTTAATCCGACACTCCAGGGAATGTTTAAACGGAGCTTTACTCTGTATCGAAGATATGCTGCACCTTCTCTGAGTGTGTTCGATGGGGCAGCGTAGACGAGGAGAGTTATTCCTTACCCATTTTAAGCATGGAGAAGTGAATATCCAAGAGATTGTTTTAAATGTGATGAGGGTTTCTGCCTCTACCACCCTTTCAGGCAGTGAGTTCCAGACACCCACCAGCCACTGGGTGAAGAAACTATTGATGTGTTTCGTTCAGTTAAGTTTGATGTCAATGTTTCCCCAGGATGTTGACGCTGGGGGATTCAGCGATGGGATAATGCTTTGAATGCCAAGGGGAGGTAGTTGGATTCTCTCTTGATGCAGATAGTCATTGCCTGGCACTTGTGTGACGTGAATGTTACTTGTCACTGGTCGGCCCAAACCTGAATGTTGTCCAGGTCTCGGTGCATGTGGTTCTGGATTGCTTCATTATCTGAGGCAAAATACTGTGGATGCTGGAAATCTGGAAAGCATCGAGCTGAATCACTACCTCTGTTTCTCTCTGCACAGATGCTGCCTGACCTGCTCAGTATTTAAAGCACTTTCTGCTGGAATCTCAGCTGAAGATGGTTGGGCTGAGGACACTAACCTGATAAACTCCTGCAATGAAGGCCTGGGACTGAGATGATTGACCTCCAACAACCAAAACCATCTTCCTTTGTGCTCGGTATGATTCCAACCAGTGGAGAGATTTTCCCCGATTCCCACTGACTTCAGTTTTCCTCGGGCTCCTCGATGTCACACTCGGTCAAACGCTGCCTTGATGTTAAGGTCAGTCCCTCTTCCCAGTCGCAGACAGGAGTGAATCGTTCCCTTTGACCCGTTGTACACTGAACAAGCTCTGCTTCTTCACAGCCTGATGCAGGACTGTACACGGCTGATTAATGTAGCCCATCAAACACTCCCAGAGCAGGTTCAGCACAGCTTAGGAACAGAGTACAGTTCCTTCAACATTCTCTCTCTGTCTCTCCCTCCTGCTATATCTGACATTAGGAGAGAGACAGAGGGAGGTATGGTTAGATATGAAGGCAGAGAGAGGGCTGTAGAGAGGGACAAATTTGGAGAGAGAGAGGTTGTTGAGGTGGATGAAAAGGATAATGTAAGATATATTAATTTGATGTAATCCTTGAATGCTGTGGACACAAACATATTAGAGATAGATATGGAGAGAAAAAAACATCGGGAGAGGGGGAAATGTAGATGAAGCTGGGGCCCAGGCGGATACTTTTGATGATCCAGAAGGAATAGCCTCCATTTTAAACATCCAGCAAGCTATTCCACTGTGGGAGCCATCACACCTAAACAGACATAGACACACACTCACACACACACACAGAAACACCCGCACAATGATATTGGTTGTGCAAATTTCATGCTGGTTTATTGGTTAATTTTAAAATCTGTGATTGATAGATTCTTGTTAACCAAAGGTATTAAGAGATAAGGGGCAAAGGCAGGATATATGGTGTAAGTTACATCACAGATCAGCCAAGATCTCATCTGATGCCGGAACAGGGCTGTGGGGTTGAATTGCATCTTCCTCTTCCAATATCCCCTGTGAAGTATCCTTCTATCTCTTTTAGTCACCCTGTCAGTCCATGTCTCTCTGTTTCTCTCTTTCTGTCTCTCTCTCACTGTCTGTCTCTATCGGACAGTGTCGAGTGAGATTCACTCTGTATCCACCCCATGATGTTCCTGCCCTGGGAGTGTGTGATGGGACAGTGTAGAGGGAAATTTACTCTGTGTCAAACCCAACATTGTGCTTGGCTTGGGAATATTTAATGGGACAGTGTCGCTGGAGATTTACTGTGTATCCCTGGAATTTTGAAGGCTCAGGTGTGATTTGATGATTGTTTTCAAGATAATAAGGGAAACTGATAGGGTAGACAGAGAGTAACAATTCCCACTGGCTGCAGAGTCTAGAACATGGGGGCATAGTCTAAAAATATAAACCTAGTCTAAAAACCTTTCAGGAGTGAAATGAAGAAACACTTCAACACACCAGGTGTGGTATCAGTTTGGAACTCTCTTCCACAATCAGCAATTGATGCTGAGACACTTGTTAATTTTTAAATCTGAGTTTGATAGATTTTTGTTAACCAAAGGGATTAAGGGGCAAAGATAGGTACATGGAGTTAGATCACATATCAGCCATGAGCTCATTGAATGACAGAATAGGGTTGAGGGGCCAAATGGCCTCCTCCTCTTCCTCTGTCCTACGACAAATATCCTGCTATCACTCTCTGTGTCTTGGTCTCTGTCTCCCTCTTTGTCTCTCTTTCTGTCTGTCTGTATGTCTCTCTCTCTCTCCTCTCATCTGTGGAAATCCACACACATCAGTCAGCCATTTTAGGTTCATTTTCAGTGGCCATTTTATGTAACCACAACACGAGGACATTTATCGCTGTCTATCCCAATCAAATCTCTCTTTGTAGTCTATTTGTGTTCTCCTCACACATTGTCCCACCTAACCTAGTATCTCTCTCCTTGGCTCCGTCTCACTCACACACTCACCCCCATCTCTCTCCCCCCCATTTCTCTCTCCCCCCATTTCTCTCTCCCCCCACCCCCTGCAATCTCTCTTAAAGTGTCCTGTTATCACATCCTTTATTATAGATTCGAGCATTTTCCCAATGACTGATTTGTGCCTCCCTCACACCATCTCTCCCTCTCTCTCTGTCTCTCTCTAGCTCCCTGTCTGCCTCTCTATGTCTGCCTCTCTGTGTCTCCTTCTCTCTCTGTGCCTCTCTCACTCTCTATCTGTCTCTCCCCCAGCTCTCTCTCTCTGTCTCTCCCTCTCTCTCTTTCTCAACCTCTGTCCATGTCTCAATTTGTGCCTCCCTCACACCATCGCTCCCTCTCTCTCTGTCTCTCTCTCTCTCTCTCTCTCTGCCTCTCTCTCTCTCTGCCTCTCTCTCTTCAGCCTCTCCCTCTCTATCTCTCCCTCTCTCTCTCTCGCTGCCTCTGTCTTTGTCTCAGTTTGTGTCTCCCCCACACTATCTCTCCCTCCCTCTCTCCTTCCCTCTCTCCCTCCCTCTCTCCCTCCCTCTCTACCTCCCTCTCTCTCTCCCCCTCTCTCTCTCTTTCTCCCTCTCTGTCTCTGTCTCAGAGTAACAGCTCAGATGATTAACCTCTTTATCCATGTGTTATGAACACGGGACTTTGTCTAGGATGTTGCCAGGACTGGAGAATTGTAGCTATGAGGATAGGCAGGGGTTGTTGTCCTTGGAACAGAGAAGGCTGAGGGGAGATCTGATTGAAATGTACAAGATTTTGAGGGTCCTGGATGGAGTGGAGGTGAAGGGCAGAGAACCATAGCAGAAAGGTCAGTGACGAGGGGGCATAGATTTAAAGTGATTGGTCGAAAGATTAGAGGGGAGTTGAGGAAAATCTTTTTGATCCAGAGGGTCGCGATGGTCTGGAACACACTGCCTGAAAGGGTAGTTGAGGCAGAGACCCTCAACTCATTCAGAAGGAGTCTGGATAGGCACCTTAAGTGCGGTAAGCTGCAGAGCTCGGACCAAATGCTGGAAGGTGGGATTAGAATAGGTTGATCGTTTTTCGGCTGGCACAGAGAGAATGGGCCAAGTGGCCACTTTCTGTGCCTTAAAATTTCTATGTTTCCCTCGCCAACTCTATTTTTCCCTCTGTTACTCTCTGAATCCCAGTGTCTCCCTCTCTGTTACTCTCTGAATTCCAGTCTCTCCCTCTCTGTTACCCTCTGAATCCCAGTCTCTCCCTCTCTGTTACCCTCTGAATCCCAGACTCTCCCTCTCTGTTACCCTCTGAATCCCAGTCTCTCCCTCTCTGTTACCCTCTGAATCCCAGACTCTCCCTCTCAGTTACCCTCTGAATTCCACTCTCTCCCTCTCTGTTACCCTCTGAATCCCAGTCTCTCGCTCTCTGTTACCCTCTGAGACCCAGTCTCTCCCTTTCTGTTACCCTCTGCATTCCAGTCTCTCCCTCTCGGTTACCCTCTGAATCCCAGTCTCTCCCTCTCCGTTACCCTCTGAATCCCAGTCTCACCCTCTCTGTTACCCTCTGAATCCCAGTCTCTCCCTCTCTGTTACCCTCTGAATCCCAGTCTCTCCCTCTCCGTTACCTTCTGAATCCCATTCTCTCCCCCTCTGTTACTCTCTGAATCCCAGTCTCTCCCTCCATGTTTCCCTCTGAATCCCAGACTCTCCCTCTCTGTTACCGTCTGAATCCCAGACTCTCCCTCTCTGTTTCCCTCTGAATCCCAGACTCTCCCTCTCTGTTACCATCTGAATCCCAGTCTCTCCCTCTCTCTTACCCTCTGAGTCCCAGTCTCTCCCTGTCCGTTACCCTCTGAATCCCAGTCTCTCCCTCTCTGTTACCTGACCAGAGCTTTATCAATGTTCAGCACATCCTCTCGGCTTTTGTACTCACTGTATGCAGTGTAAATTGTGGTATTCCCCTGGGGTTTTGATTAGGACCACTGATCTTATTGATAAATGAAATACTTAGACTTGTGTATGCAGGGCATAACTTCAACATTGTGCCATTTGCAATGTAATAAACAGTGAAGGGAATAGGAGTAGACTTCAGGAGGATAGAGGCAGTCTGGTGAAATGGTCAGACACATAGCAGGTTAACTTCAATGCTGAGAAATGTAAAATGATGCATTTAGGAAGGAAGGCTGAGGAGAAGCGATATAAACTAAATGGTACAATGTTAAAATGGGTGCAGGGACAGAGAGATCTGGGATTTCATTTGTGTCACTTTTTACATCTAAAAGATTCAATTTGGGGCTTGCAATCTCTAAGTTGAATTTAGCTTTATCCTGAAAAGTGTTAGCAAACGTGTTGGGAAATGTGTCAAAAGCTGTTTCCATTCAGACATTCCTGCATTGTGGAAGTGTGAGCTATCTTTGCAGAGACAGGAAATAGAGTTGTTTGAATGGACCTGCAGGTTTTGGTTGATGCAATAAGGTGAGAATTTGAATTGTGTCCCTTGCAGATACACAGAATTGAAGGTATTTACACAACACCACATGAAGTAGTTTACCAATGTCTGACAAACTTCAAAGACTTCAGACACGTGGAAGAAGAGGCGAAGGGAACAATATACAAAACCTCAGACAGTCAGACAACAGCAGTAGGAAAATGAATCTCTTTTTATGGGTTTTAATTTGAAGGCCTGAGCTGACGATTGAAAAAGCAGGAGTTCAAATCCCACACTGGGCTGTTGTGAATTTGAATTCTATTTTATAAAAAAAAAACATAAATCTGGAGTTAAAAAGCCTCTAGGTTGGAATCATTCACTCCTGTCTACTAGTGCAAAGCCTGTGTGTGTGTCAGTTTGCTGTATTTATTAATGATTTAAGATGATGTGGTAGAATGCAACATACCCAAGTTTACCAATGACACAAAAATAGGCAGCATTGCAAGCAGTGTAACCGGAAGCATCAAATTACAAAGAGATATTAATATCTTAAATAAATGGGCAAAACTGTGGTAGTTAGATTTCCATGTCAGCATAAAAAGACTCGAACAGAGTACTTTATAAATGGTGAAAAGATAGAAATACTGGAGGTTCAAAGAGACTTTGGGGGGTCTTTGTCCATTTGAGTGCAGTGTAGATTTACCAGAATGATAACTGGACTCCAAGGGTTAAATTACGAGGTGATATTACACAAACTAGGGATTTATTGCCTGGAATTTAGGAGGATCAATGTAATTTGTTCCAAGATGTAGAGATATGAAGGGGAACTGATGGCATAGTTTGGGAGAAACTATTTCAGCAGCTTGGGATCATCGGAACAGGAGTAGGCCATTCAGCCCATCGAGCCTGCTCCGCCATTCAATACGATCATGGCTGATCATCCACTTCAATGCCTTTTTCCCAGACTGAGCTTCCACAGCCCACTGGGGTAGAGAATTCCAAAGATTCACAGCCCTCTGAGCAAAAATCCGCCACTCCAGGCTAAAGGTGGTAGTAGTTTGGAACATGTCTTCTGCACGCACACATTGATGCAAAATCAATTGTCGTTTTTAAATCGATGGTTGATCTCATCAAATGCCTTTTGAAAATTGAAATATTCTTCTTTCGCGCTCTGTCCCTGAGTCACTCTGTTTCTGTGTCTGTGTGTGTGTGTGTTTCTGTGTGTGTGTGTGTTTCTGTGTGTGTGTGTGTTTCTGTGTGTGTGTGTGTGTTTCTGTGTGTTTCTGTGTCTGTGTTTCTGTGTGTGTGTTTCTGTGTGTGTGTTTCTGTGTGTGTGTGTTTCTGTGTCTGTGTTTCTCTGTCTGTGTTTCTGTGTGTGTGTGTTTCTGTGTCTGTGTTTCTGTGTCTGTGTTTCTATGTGTGTGTTTCTGTGTGTGTGTGTTTCTGTGTGTTTCTGTGTCTGTGTTTCTGTGTGTGTGTGTGTCTGTGTGTGTGTTTCTGTGTGTGTTTCTGTGTCTGTGTGTATGTGTTTCTGTGTGTGTGTGTGTGTGTTTCTGTGTGTGTGTTTCTGTGTGTGTGTGTGTGTTTCTGTGTGTGTGTTTCTGTTTGTGTGTGTGTGTGTTTCTGTGTGTGTGTGTGTGTTTCTGTGTGTTTGTTTCTGTGTCTGTGTGTGTCTATGTCTGTTTCTCTCTCCTCTCTCAGACCCTTTGTAAAGCTCCACATACATCAGTTTGCCATTTGAAGTCAGCTGCTTTTGGTTTCACCGTATCTGCAGAGGATGCACTTCCTTATGCAGGCTGGTAAGAAACATGTATTCCGCAGTTGGCTCCAAGGTTCCCGTGAAAATTTAGATGTTGTGCGTGCCCAGTTTTTTTAATGTGAGCTGTCCCTTGAAATCTTTGAAGAATCTTTGAAGACGTGTGCTATTTATTGTGGAACAGGATCTGCGTGCGACCTTTGAGGCTGCTGCACGCAGATTTGCAGGAACATTGACCAACACTCTCCATCCCAATCTCTTCCTCTTTCTCTCTGGTACTCTCTCCCCATTGCAATCCTTCCCTCTCTCTCTTATTCTCCATATCTATCCCTGTTCTTTCTCACTGTTACTCTCTCCATCTGGATGGAAGAGGAGAAAGAGAGGCATATACAGAGGCAGCTTTACTCTGTATCAAACCCCACAGTGTACCTGCCCCCTAGTTCTAGTCTTCCCCACAAGGGGAACATCCTCCCAGCATCCGCCCTGTAAAGTCCCCTCAGAATCTTGTATGTTTCAATAAGATCACCTCTCATTCTTCTAAACTCCAATGAGTATAGGCCCAACCTGTTCCACCATTCCTCAAAGATAACCCCTTCATCCCAGGAATCAGCCGAGTGAACCTTCTCTGAACTGATTCCAATGCATCCAGGCCTGACCATTTATCCACTTTCAAAGCTGCCAAACACCTTCATATTTCCCCTCTCACTCTGTTTATCCCATCCAATATTTCACACTCCTCCTCTTTAACTACAATCTCTGCATCGTTCCCACTCTTTTATAAAGACGGACACAGAGAATTCATTAAGAACCATGCCCACATCTCCCACCTCCACAGGTAGGAAGAAGGAGGAGAGGCAATCTAAACTAAAGGATATATTTATAAAGGGGCTAACATTCTCTGCCTCTTCCTTTGCTCTAATATAATCCTTGACTTCTATCATTAACAATGGTTGGAACAATTAACTGAGGTTCTGTCAAGGCTTACTCACATTCTTTATCTGTGTCTCTCTGTCCCAGAGAGATGGTGAAGAAACTATTGATGTGTTTCGTTCAGTTAAGTTTGATGTCAATGTTTCCCCAGGATGTTGACGCTGGGGGATTCAGTGATGGGATAATGCTTTGAATGCCAAGGGGAGGTGGTTGGATTCTCTCATGTTGCAGATGGTCATTGCCTGGCACTTGTGTGACATGAATGTGACTTGTCACTGGTCGGTCCAAACCTGAATGTTTTCCGGGTCTTGGTGCATGTGGCTCTGGATTGCTTCATTATCTGAGGCAAAATATTGTGGATGCTGGAAATCTGGAAAGCATCGAGCTGAATCACTAACTCTGTTTCTCTCTCCACAGATGCTGCTTGACCTGCTCAGTATTTCCAGCATTCTCTCCTGGGATCTCAGCTGAAGATGGTTGGGCCTCGGACACTACCCTGAGGAACTCCTGCAGTGATGTCCTGGGACTGAGATGATTGACCTCCAACGACCACAACCATCTTCCTTTGTGCTCGGTGTGATTCCAACCAGTGGAGAGTATTCCCCCGATTCCCACTGACGTCAGTTTTACTCGGGCTCCTCGATGTCACACTCGGTCAAACGCTGCCTTGATGTTAAGGTCAGTCTCTCTTCCCAGTAGCAGACAGGAGTGAATCGTCCCCTTTGACCCGTTGTACACTGAACAAGCTGTGCTTTTTCTCAGCCTGATCCAGGACTGTACACGGCCGATTAATGTAGCCCATCAAACACTCCCAGAGCAGGTTCAGCACAGCTTAGGAACAGAGTATTGTTCCTTCAACATTCTCTCTCTGTCTCTCCCTCCTGCTATATCTGACATTAGGAGAGAGACAGAGGGAGAGAGGGTTAGATATGAAGGCAGAGAGAGGGCTGTAGAGAGGGATAAAATTGGAGAGAGAGAGATTGTCGAGGTGGATGAAAAGGATAATGTAAGATATATTAATTTGATGTAATCCTTCACTGCTGTGTGCACAAACATATAAGAGATAGATATGGAGAGAAAAAAACATCGGGAGATGGGGAAATGTAGTTGACGTTGGGGCCCAGGCAGATACGTTTGATGATCCAGAAGGAACAGTCTCCATTTTAAACATCCAGCAAGCTATTCCACTGTGGGAGCCATCGCATCCTCATGATAATGGTTGTGCAAATTTCTTGCTGGCATATTGGTTAATTTTTAAATCTGTGATTGATAGATTCTTGTTAAACAAAGGTATTAAGAGATAAGGGGCAAAGGCAGGATATATGGTGTAAGTTACATCACAGATCAGCCAAGATCACATTGGATGCCGGAACAGGATTGTGGGGTTGAATTGCATCTTCCTCTTCCAATATCCCCTGTGAAGTATCCTTCTATCTCTTTTAGTCACCCTGTCAGTCCACGTCACTCTGTTTCTCTTTTTCTGTCTCTCTCTCTCTCTCTGTCTCTATCAGACAGTGTAGAGTGAGATTCACTCTGTATCCACCCCATGATGTTCCTGCCCTGGGAGTGTGTGATGGGACAGTGTAGAGGGAAATTTACTCTGTGTCAAACCCAACATTGTGCTTGGCTTGGGAATGTTTAATGGGACAGTGTAGCTGGAGATTTACTGTGTATCCCTGGAATTTTGAAGGCTCAGGTGTGATTTGATGATTGTTTTCAAGATAATAAGGGAACCTGATAGGGTAGACAGAGAGTAACAATTCCCACTGGCTGCAGAGTCTAGAACATGGGGGCATAGTCTAAAAATATAAACCTCGTCTAAAAACCTTTCAGGAGTAAAATGAAGAAACACTTCAACACAATAGGTGTGGTATCAGTTTGGAACTCTCTTCCACAATCAGCAATTGATGCTGAGACACTTGTTAATTTTTAAATCTGAGTTTGATAGATTTTTGTTAACCAAAGGTATTAAGGGGCAAAGATAGGTACATGGAGTTAGATCACACATCAGCCATGAGCTCATTGAATGACAGAACAGGGTTGAGGGGCTAAATGGCCTCCTCCTCTTCCTCTGTCCGACGACAAATATCCTGCTATCACTCTCTGTGTCTTGGTCTCTGTCTCCCTCTTTGTCTCTCTTTCTGTCTGTCTGTCTCTCTCTCTCTCTCTCCTCTCATCTGTGGAAATCCACACACAACAGTCATTCATTTTAGGTTCATTTTCAGTGGCCATTTTATGTTACCACAACACGAGGACATTTATCGCTGTCTATCCCAAACCATCTCTCTTTGTAGTCTATTTGTGTTCTCCCCACAGCTTATTGTCCCACCTAACCTAGTATCTCTCTCCTTTGCTCCGTCTCACACACGCACTCTCCCCCATCTCTCTCCCTCCCATTTCTCTCTCCCTCCATTTCTCTCACCCCCCCCCACCCCGCAATCTCTCTTTAAGTGTTCTGTTATCACATCCTTTATTATAGATTCGAGCATTTTCCCTATGACTGATGTTGGACGAACAGGTCTTTAGTTCCCCATTTTCTCTCTCCTTCCTTTTGTAAATAGTGGGGTTACATTTGCTACCTTCTAATCTGCCTCTCTCACTCTGCCTCTCTCACACTGCCTCTGTCCCTTGCTATCTGTCTTTCCCCCCACTCTCTATCGCTCTATCTTTCCCTCTCTCCCTCTACCTCTGTCCATGTCTCAATTTGTGCCTCCCTCACACCATCTCTCCCTCTCTCTCTGTCTCTCTCTAGCTCTCTGTCTGCCTCTCTATGTCTGCCTCTCTGTGTCTCCTTCTCTCTGTGTGCCTCTCTCACTCTCTATCTGTCTCTCCCCCAGCTCTCTCTCTCTGTCTCTCCCTCTCTCTCTTTCTCAACCTCTGTCCATGTCTCAATTTGTGCCTCCCTCACACCATAGCTCCCTCCCTCTCTCCCTCCCTCTCTCCCTCCCTCTCTCCCTCCCTCTCTCTCTCCCTCTCTTTCTCCCTCTATCCCTCCCTCTCTCTCTCCCTCGCTCTCTCTCTCCCTCCCTCTCTGTCTCTGTCTCAGAGTTACAGCTCAGATGATTAACCTCTTTATCCATGTGTTATGAACACGGGACTTTGTCTCTCTCCCATTTTCTAGGATGTTGCCAGGACTGGAGAATTGTAGCTATGAGGATAGGCAGGGGTTGTTGTCCTTGGAACAGAGAAGGCTGAGGGGAGATCTGATTGAAATGTACAAAATGTTGAGGGTCCAGGATAGAGTGGAGGTGAAGGGCAGAGAACCAGAGCAGAAAGGTCAGTGACGAGGGGGCATAGATTTAAAGTGATTGGTCGAAAAATTAGAGGGGAGTTGAGGAAAATCTTTTTCACCCAGAGGGTCGCGATGGTCTGGGACTCACTGCCTGAAAGGGTAGTTGAGGCAGAGACCCTCAACTCATTCAGAAGGAGTCTGGAAAGGCACCTCAAGTGCGGTAAGCTGCAGAGCTCGGACCAAATGCTGGAAGGTGGGATTAGAATAGGTTGATCGTTTTTGGTCTGGCACAGAGAGAATGGGTCAAGTGGCCTCTTTCAGTGCCTTAAAATTTCTCTGTCGCCCTCGCCAACTCTATTTTTCCCTCTGTTACTCTATGAATCCCAGTCTCTCCCTCTCTGTTACTCTCTGAATCCCAGTCTCTCCCTCTCTGTTACTCTCTGAATTCCAGTCTCTCCCACTCTGTTACCCTCTGAATCCCAGTCTCTCCCTCTCTGTTACCCTCTGAATCCCAGACACTCCCTCTCTGTTACCTTCTGAATCCCAGACTCTCCCTCTCTGTTAACCTCTGAATCCCAGTCTCTCCCTCTCTGTTACCCTCTGAATCCCAGACTCTCCCTCTCTGTTACCTTCTGAATCCCAGTCTCTCCCTCTCTGTTACCGTCTGAATCCCAGTCTCTCCCTCTCTGTGACCCTCTGAATCCCAGACTATCCCTCTCTGTTACCCTCTGAATTCCAGTCTCTCCCTCTCTGTTACCCTCTGAATCCCAGTCTCTCCCTCTCTGTTACCCTCTGAATTCCAGTCTCTCCCTCTCTGTTACCCTCTGAATCCCAGTCTCTCGCTCTCTGTTACCCTCTGCATTCCAGTCTCTCCCTCTCGTTTACCCTCTGAATCCCAGTCTCTCCCTCTCTGTTACCCTCTGAATCCCAGTCTCTCCCTCTCTGTTACCCTCTGAATCCCAGTCTCTCCCTCTCTGTTACCCTCTGAATCCCAGTCTCTCCCTCTCCGTTACCCTCTGAATCCCATTCTCTCCCCCTCTGTTACTCTCTGAGTCCCAGTTTCTCCCTCCATGTTTCCCTCTGAATCCCAGACTCTCCGTCTCTGTTACCCTGTGAATCCCAGAATCTCCCTCTCTCTTACCCTCTGAGTTCCAGACTCTCCCTCTCTGTTACCCTCTGAATCCCAGTCTCTCCCACTCTGTTACCAAGTGAATCCCAGACTCTCCCTCTCTGTTACCGTCTGAATCCCAGTCTCTCCCTCTCTGTTTCCCTCTGAATCCCAGTCTCTCCCTCTCTGTTACCCTCTGAATCCCAGTCTCTCCCTCTATGTTTCCCTCTGAATCCCAGACTTTCCCTCTCTGTTACCCTGTGAATCCCAGTCTCTCCCTCTCTCTTACCCTGAGTCCCAGTCTCTCCCTCTCTCTTACCCTCTGAGTCCCAGTCTCTCCCTCTCCATTACCCTCTGAATCCCAGTCTCTCCCTCTCTCTTACCCTCGAATCCCAGTCTCTCCCTCTCTCTTACCCTCTGAGTCCCAGTCTCTCGCTCTCCGTTACCCTCTGAATCCCAGTCTCTCCCTCTCTGTTACCTGACCAGAGCTTTATAAATGTTCAGCGCACCCTCTCGGCTTTTGTACTCACTGTATACAGTGTAAATTGTGGTATTCCCCAGGGGTTTTGATTAGGACCACTGATCGTATTGATATATGAATGACTTAGACTTGGGTATACAGGGCATAACTTCAACATTGTGCCATTTGCAATGTAATAAACAGTGAAGGGAATAGGAGTAGACTTCAGGAGGATAGAGGCAGTCTGGCGAAATGGTCAGACACACGGCAGGTTAACTTCAATGCTGAGAAATGTAAAATGATGCATTTTGGAAGGAAGGCTGAGGAGAAGCGATATAAACTAAATGGTACAATGTTAAAATGGGTGCAGGGACAGAGAGATCTGGGATTTCATTTGTGTCACTTTTTACTTCTAAAAGATTCAATTTGGGGCTTGCAATCTCTAAGGTGAAATTAGCTTTATCCTGAAAAGTGTTCGCAAACATGTTGGGAAATGTGTCAAAAGCTGTTTCCATTCAGACATTCCTGCATTGTGGAAGTGTGAGCTATCTTTGCAGAGACAGGAAATAGAGTTGTTTGAATGGACCTGCAGGTTTTAGTTGATGCAATAAGGTGAGAATTTGAATTGTGTCCCTTCCAGATACACAGAATTGAAGGTATTTACAGAACACCACATGAAGTAGTTTACCAATGTCTGACAAACTTCAAAGACTTCAGACACGTGGAAGTATAGGCGAAGGGAACAATATACAAACCCTGAGACAGTCAGACAACAGCAGTAGGAAAATGAATCTCTTGTTATGGGTTTTAATTTGAAGGCCTGAGCTGATGATTGAAAAAGCAGGAGTTCAAATCCCACACTGGGCTGTTGTGAATTTGAATTCTATATTTTCTTTCAAAAAACATAAATCTGGAGTTAAAAAGCCTCTAGGTTGGAATGATTCACTCCTGTCTACTAGTGCAAAGCCCGTGTGTGTCTCAGTTTGCTGTATTTATTAATGATTTAAGATGATGAGGTAGAATGCAACATACCCAAGTTTACCAATGACACAAAAATAGGCAGCATTGTGAGCAGTGTAACTGGAAGCATCAAATTACAAAGAGATATTAATATCTTAAATAAATGGGCAAAACTGTGGTAGTTCGATTTCCATGTCAGTAAAAAAGACTAGAACAGAGTACTTTATAAATGGTGTAAAGCTAGAAACACTGGAGGTTCAAAGAGACTTTGGGGGGGTCCATGTCCATTTGAGTGCAGTGTAGATTTACCAGAATGATAACTGGACTCCAAGGGTTAAATTACGAGGTGATATTACACAAACTAGGGATTTATTGCCTGGAATTTAGGAGGATCAAGGTGATTTGTTCAAAGATGTTGAGATATTAAGGGGAACTGATGGGGTAGTTTGGGAGAAACTATTTCAGCAGCTTGGGAACATAGGAACAGGAGTAGGCCATTCAGCCCATCGAGCCTGTTCCGCCATTCAATACGATCATGGCTGATCATCCACTTCAATGCCTTTTTCCCAGACTGAGCTTCCACAGCCCACTGGGGTAGAGAATTCCAAGGATTCACAACCCTCTGAGCAAAGACATTTCTCCCCATCTCTGACCTAAGTGGCTTCCCCCTTGATTTTGAAATTGTGTCCCCTGGTTCTAGACTCCCGAACCAAAGGAGACATCTTACCTGCATCTAACCTGTCTATCCCTTTAAGTATTTAGTATGTTTCAATAAGATCACCTCTCATTCTTCTAAAGTCCAATGAGTATAGGCCCAACCTGTTCAACCATTCCTCATAAGACAACCCCTTCATCCCATGAATCAGCCGAGTGAACCTTCTCCGAACTGGTTCCAATGCATACAGGCCTGACCATTTATCCACTTTGAAAGTTGCCAAACACCTTAATATTTCCCTCTCACCCTGTTTATCCCATCCAATATTTCACACTCCTCCTCTTTAACTACAATATCTGCATCGTTCCCCCTCTTTTATAAAGAGGGAGACAAAGTATTCATTAAGAACCATGCCCACATCTCCCACCTCCATACACACGTTCCCTTTTTGGTCCCTAATACTCTATCCTTATTTATCCTCTTGCTCTTCATGTATTTGTAAAACATCTTTGTGATTTCTTTGCTTTTAATGGTAATATTATTTTCCGGCCATTTCTTTGCTCTCCTAATTTGCTTTTTCATTTCACCCTTGAACTTTCCACACTCCTCTCAGCTTTCTGTGGTATTGAGCTCTCTGTATCCGACATAAGCTTCCCTCTTGTGCCTTATCGTACCCGGTTTGATCCTTGACATCCAAGGGGCTCTAGATTTGGGAGTAGTGTTTGTCTTTGTGTGAGCATATTTGAAATCAACCCTCAGTAACTCTCACTGCTCTGACACTGATTGACCTTCAAGTAGCTGTTTCCAGTCCACTTTGCTAAAATCCCCCATCCCTGGATCCACCATCCCCTCTGCTCCCTCCAATGGACTCTCACATCCTTCCAAAAGTGTGGTCACCAGAACTGGATGCACTGTTCTGGTCGTGGCCTAACCAAAGGTTTATAAACATTCAGCATAACCTTCATGCTTTTGTACTCAAAATCTCTATTTATGAAGCCCAAGATCCCATATGATTTGCTGACTACTTTCTCAATATGTCCTGCCACCTTCAAAGATGTATGTACATGTATCCCCAGGTCTCTCTGTCCCTGCACACTCCCTAGAATTGGGCCATTATGTCTGTATTCCCTCTCCCTATCCCTTCTGCCCATCTCACATTTCCCTGTATTAAATTCCTTCTGCCACTTGTCTGCCCATTCTGCTCACCTATCAATGTCCTGTTGTAGTCGATTGATGTCATCAACACTGTTTGCATCTCCTCCAAGTTTGTTATCTCCCCCTCTATCTCCCTCTCTCCCCTCTATTTCCCTCTCTCCCCTCTATCTCCCTCTCTCCCCTCTATCTCCCTCTCCCCCTCTATCTCCCTCTCCCCCTCTATCTCCCTCTCCCCCTCTATCTCCCTCTCCCCCCTCTATCTCCCTCTCTCCCATCTATTTCCCTCTCCCCCCTCTATCTCCCTCTCCCCTCTCTATCTCTCTCTCCCCCCTCTATCTCTCTCTCCCCCCTCTATCTCTCTCAACCCCCTCCATCTCTCTCACCCCCCTCTATCTCTCACTCCCACCTCTATCTCTCTCTCCCCCTCTATCTCTCTCTCCTCCCACTATCTCTCTATACCCCAACTATCTCTCTCTACCCCAACTATCTCTCTCTCCCCCACTATCTCTCTCTCCCCCCACTATCTCTATCTCCCCCCTCTATCTCTCTCTCCCCCCTCTATCTCTCTCAACCCCCTCCATCTCTCTCACCCCCCTCTATCTCTCACTCCCACCTCTCTCTCTCTCTCCCCCTCTATCTCTCTCTCCTCCCACTATCTCTCGATACCCCAACTATCTCTCTCTACCCCAACTATCTCTCTCTCCCCCCACTATCTCTCTCCCCCCACTATCTCTATCTCCCCCCACTATCTCTCTCTCTCCCCACTATATCTCTCTCCCCCCACTATATCTCTCTCCCCCCACTATCTCTCTCTCTCCCCCACTATCTCTCTCTCCCAAAACTATATCTCTCTCCCCCCACTATCTCTCTCTCCACCCACGATCTCTCTCTCCACCCACTATCTCTCTCTCCCCGCTCTATCACTCTCTCCCCGCTCTATCATTCCCTCCCCGCTCTATCTCCCTCTCCCCTCTCCATCTCCCTCTCCCCGCTCCATCTCCCTCTCCCTGCTCCATCTCCCTCTCCCCGCTCCATCTCCCTCTCCCCACTCCATCTCCCTCTCCCCGCTCCATCTCCCTCTGCCCGCTCTATCTCTCTCTCCCCGCTCTATCTCTCTCTCCCCGCTCTATCTCTCTCTCCCCCTCTATCTCTCTCTCCCGCCTCTATCTCTCTCTCTCCACCTCTATCTCTTTCTCTCCACCTCAATCTCTCTCTCTCCACCTCTATCTCTCTCTCCCGCCTCTATCTCTCTCTCTCCACCTCTATCTCTTTCTCTCCACCTCAATCTCTCTCTCTCCACCTCTATCTCTCTCTCCCCCTCTATCTCTCCCTCTCCCCCTCTATCTCTCTTCCCCCTCTTACTCTCTTCCCCCTCTCTGTCCCTCCATCTGTCTTTCCCTCTCTGTCACTCCCTCTCTCTCCTTCTATCTCTGTCTCTCTCTCTCTATCCCTCCATCTTTCCTTCCCTCCCTGTCACTCAATCTCTCTCCTTCTATCTCTGTCTATCTCTCTCTCTCTTTCCATCTGTCTTTCCCTCCCTGACACTCACTCTCTCTCCTTCTATCTCTGTCTCTGCCACTCCCTCTGTCTCCCTCTCTGTCCTTCCATCTGTCTTTCCCTCTCTGTCTCTCCCTCTCTCTCCTTCTATCTCTCTCTCTCTGTCTCTCCATCTGTCTTTCCCTCCCGATCCCTCCCTCTCTCTACTTCCATCTCTGCCTCTCTCTCTCTGTCCCTCCACCTGTCTACCACCCCCCACCCCACCCCCCGTCACACGATCTCTCTCCTTCGATTTCTGTCTGTCTCTCTCTCTGTCCCTCCATCTGCCTTTCCCTCCCTGACACTCCCTCTCTCTCCTTCTCTCTCTGTCTCTCTCTCCGTCCCTCCATCTGACTTTCCCTTGCTGTCTCTCCCTCTCTCTCCTTCTATCTCTGTCTATCTCTCTCTCTCTTTCCATCTGTCTTTCCCTCCCTGTCACTCACTCTCTCTCCTTCTATCTCTGTCTCTCTCCCTGTCCCACCATCTGTCTTTACCTCTCTGTCACTCCGTCTCTCTCCTTCTCTCTCTGTCTCTCTCCCTGCCCCTCCATCTGTCTTTCCCTCTCTGTCTCTCCCTCTCTCTCCTTCTCTCTCTGTCTCTCCCTCCCTACCCTCCATCTGTCTTTCCCTCTCTGTCTCTCCCTCTCTCTCCGTCTCTCTCTCTCTGTCTCTCCATCTGTCTTTCCCTCTCTGTCTATCCCTCTCTGACCTTGTATCTCTGTTTCCCTCTCTCTATCTCTCCATCTGTCCTTCCATCTATGTCACTCCCCCTCTCTCTTCTTCTCTCTCTGTCTCTCTCTCTGTCCATCTGTCACTCTTTCCCTCCCAGACACTCCCTCTCTCTCCTTCCATCTCTGCCTCTCTCTGCCTTTCCATCTTTCTTTCCCTCTCTGTCTCACTCTCCCTCCTTCCATCTCTGCCTCTCTCTCTCTCAGTCTTTCCATCTGTCTTTCCCTCCCTGTCACTCCCTCTCTCTCCTTCTATCTCTGTCTCTCGTTCTCTGTCTCTCCATCTGTCCTTCCCTCCCTGTCACTCCATCTCTCTCCTCTCTCTGTCTCTCACTCTGTCCCTCCATCTGTCTTTCCCTCCCTGTCACTCCATCTCTCTCCTTCCATCTCTGCGTCTCTCTCTCTCTCTGTCTCTCCAACTGCCTTTCCCTCTCTGGTTGACTAACAGGAAGCAGAGAGTGGGGATAAATGAGTGCTATTCTGGTTGGCCATCAGTCACTGGTGGTGTGCCTCAGGGATCGGTGTTGGGACCCCAATTATTTACAATTTATATCGATGATTTGGAGTTGGGGACCACGTGTAGGTTGTTAAAGTTTGCAGATGACACTAAGATGAGTGGCAGAGCAAAGTGTGCAGATGACTGTGAAACTTTGCAGAGGAACATAGATACATTGAGTGAGTGGGCAAAGGTCTGGCAGATGGAATACAAGGTTAATAAATGTGAAGTTATTCATTTCGGTAGGAGTAACAGTAAAAAGGATTATTACTTGAATGGTAAAAAGTTGCAGCATGCTGCTTTGCAGAGGGACCTGGGTGTCCTTGTGCATGAATCGCAAAAGGTTGGTCTGCAGGTACAGAAAGTAATTAGGAAGGCAAATGGAATTTTGTCCTTCATTGCTAAAGGGATTGAGTTTAAAAGCAGAGAGGTGATGTTGCAGCTGTATAAGGTACTGGTGAGGCCGCACCTGGAGTACTGTGTGCAGTTTTGCACTTGAGAAAGGATGTACTGGCATTGGAGAGCGTGCAGAGGAGATTCACTGGGTTGATTCCAGAGTTGAGGGGGTTGGTTTATGAGGAAAGACTGAGTAGATTGGGATTATATTCATTGGAATTCAGAAGAATGAGGGGGGATCTTATAGAAACTGAAATTGAAATATTATAGAAATTGAAATATTCTTCCGTCACTCTCTGTCCCTTGGGCAGTCTGTTTGTGTGTGTGTCTGTGCATGTCGGTCTCTGTGTGTCTGTGTGTTCGTGCATGTCGGTCTGTGTGTGTGTGTGTGTGTGTGTGTGTGATTCTGTGTCTGTGTGTTTCTCTGTGTGCCTGTGTGTTTCTCTGTGTGTGGGTGTGTGTGTGTCTGTCTGTGTCGATGCCTGTTTCTCTCTCCTCTCTCAGAACCTCAGTAAAACTCCACATACATCAATTTGCTATTTTAATTTGGCTGCTTTTGGTGATACCACAACTGCAGAGGGTGCATTTCCTTCTGCAGGCTGGTAGGAAACCCATATCCCGCTCTTTAACGGCATATTCTGTCTGCTTTGTATACTAAATTGATTAATCCCTAATAATTGATCAAATCTGACATTGATTACTGTTTGAAAGTCTGCAGGTTTACTTTCCTCCCAGGGCTGATTAAAAGTTCGAGTTTCCCTCAGTGTTTTGGAAATATCAAACCCTGATCCCACACCCAGTAAAGTATTTTACATGATGGGACGCTGCAAATGTTGTTATACTCAGTGCGCACGGTACCTTCATGTTGTAATAAGATGTTATAATCTCTATTCAGATAACTCTCATGCCACAGGGGCAAAATTTCACTGGGTCAACATTCTGACCAAACACTAAAACATTACAGAAAGCGAGGCTCACAAATTCAACACAATTTCCTTTTCTGTGTCTCGCTGGTCTGTTCTGATTTTCTGTTGGGTGACATCAGCCTAGATTTTGTGTTCGGACCTGAACCCACAAACGTATAACTCAGAGGCAGGATTATTACCCACTGAGGTACAGCTGGCTCCAATGTTCCCAGAAAATTTAGTTGTTGTGCACGGCAAGTTTTTTTTGACCCACGTGCAGTCCCTTTAAATCTTTAAGAATCTTCGAAGACGTTTGTTATTTATTAGGGAACAGGACCTGCGTGGTACCTTCCAGGCTGCTGCACACAGCCTTGCAGGAACACTGACCGACACTCTCCATCCCAATCTCTTCCTTTCTGGTAATCTCTCCCCATTGCTATCCTTCCCTCTGTCTGTTATTCCCTCTCTATATCTATCCCTGTCTTTCTCACTGTTACTCTCTCCATCTGGATGGAGGAGGAGAAAGAGAGGCATATATAGAGGCAGCTTTACTCGGTATCGAACCCCACACTGTACCTGTCCTGCGAATGTTTTATAGAACAGAGAGGACAGAGATTTGCTCTGTAGATAACTCCATTCTGTACTTGGCTTGGCAGCATTTGATGGGACAGTTTAGACGGAGCTTTACTCTGTATCCCTGGAATTTTGAAGTGTAAGAGGTGTTAAGTTTAGTTTAGTTTAGAGATACAGCACTGAAACAGGCCCTTTGGCCCACCGAGTCTGTGCCGATCATCAACCACCCATTAATACTAATCCTACACTAGTTCCGTATTCCTACCACATCCCCACCTGTCCCCATATTTCCCTCCCAACTACCTATACTGGGGGCAATTGCTAATGGCCAATTTACCTTTCAACCTGCAAGTCGTTGACATCTGGGAGCAAACCGGAGCACCCGGTGGAAACCCACGCAGACACAGGGAGAACTTGCAAACTCCACACAGGCAGTACCCAGAATTGAACCCGGGTCGCTGGAGCTGTGAGGCTGCGGTGCTAACCACTGTGCCACTGTGCTGGGTGAATTGATCAAAGTTTACAAGACAATACTGGAAACTGATGGGGTAGATAGAGAGAAACTCTTCTCACTGGTTGGAGGAGTCTCGGACGAGGGGCACAGTCGAAAAATCGAACATTAGTCGAAGACCCTTTCAAGGGTGAAATTTATTAACACTTCTACACACAAAGGATGGTGGAATTTTGGAATTGTCTTCCACAAATGACCCCTCCATATCTCTGCAATCTCCTCCAGCTCCACAATCCACCAATATCTGCCATCCTCTAATTCTGGCCTCTTGAACATCCCCAATTTGAATCGTTCCACCATTGGTGGCCGTGCCTTCAAGCTGCCAAGGCCCTCACTTTGGAATTCCTTTCCCAAACCTCTCCATCTCACTAACTCTCTTTCCTCTTTGAAGATTCTCCCTCAAACCAACCTCTGACCAAGTTTTTGGTCATCTGGTCTAATATCTCCTGAAGTGACTCGGTGTCAAATTTTTATTTTCTTGATTCATTTGTTGGATGTGTGCGTTAGTGGCCAGGACAGCATTTATTGCCCATTCATAATTGCCCTTGAGAAGGTGGTGTTGAGCCTCCTTCTTGAAACGCCTGAGTCCATGTGGGGTAGGTACACCCACAGTGCTGTTAGAAAGGGAGATCCAGGATTTTGACCCAGTCACAGTGAAGGAGCAGCGATATAGTTCCAAGTCAGGATGGTGTGTGACTTAAGGGAAACTTGCAGGTGGTGGTGTTCCCATACGTGTTTCCTGTTTGTTTGCTCTCTCTTCCCCTCCTTCTTTCTAGACCTCCCTGTCCTCCTGTCCCTCTGTGTTATGAGAACCTAAGAACAGAAGGAAGTGGGTGCAGGAACAGAGAGAACTGGGGATGTCTGTGCACAAATTGAAGGTGGCAGAGCTAGTTGAGAAAGTGGTTAAAAGGCATAAGGGATCCTAGGCTTTGTAAATGGAGGCTTAGAGTATAAAAGCAAGGAGGTTATGATGAAGCTTTATAAAACACTGCTTCATCCTCAACTAGTATTGTGTCCAATTCTGGACACCGTACTTCGGAAGGATGTGGGGGCTTTCGAGAGGATGCAGAAAAGACTCACGAGCAAGGTTCCAGGGATGAGGGACTTCAGTTACGTGGATGGATTGAGAAACTGGTGTTGTTCTCCAAAGAGAAGAGAAACTTGAGATGAGATTTGATCGAGGTGTTCAATCATGAGGGGTCCTGACAGAGTAGATGTAGGAGTAGGAATGCAGCACATAGGACATTCCAGACCCATTTCTGTTCAGTGTTTACTTAAACAAGCGAATTGACCATTTAATATTTTTAACTTACTTAACCCTTGTGTTCCCACAAAGATCAAGCTAGCAAATTCAACAGTGACCACTTCGACTTCATCCCATCGTGTCTTATGTACATTCTGACAGGATAGCAGGTATAACTGTAGTCATACAATTCAGCTGAAAATTGATCATTTACATTGTTATTTCAGTCCATATTTACAGTACACACGGTACCTTACTGTTGTAATAAAGTCAAATAGTATCTATTCATCCCACTGGGGCAAAATGTCACTGGCTCAACATTCTCACCAAATACTAAAGCGTTCCACAATGCAAGACTCACAAATTCAACACAAGTTTCCTTTTCTGAGTCTCGCTGGCCTGTTCTGATTCTCTGAGGGATTACTGATGCTTATCCTCCATATGAGCAGTCGTCCTAATCCCGTGTGCCTGTCCTGCTCCCAAACCTGGCATCCACTTATGCTAAGGCAAGTGATACAGGAGCGTCTCAGTGACTGAGGCAGGTGAGTCTTGAGGCTGAGCCGGGCACAGCCGGGTTAATCCGACACTCCAGGGAATGTTTAAACGGAGCTTTACTCTGTATCGAAGATATGCTGCACCTTCTCTGAGTGTGTTCGATGGGGCAGCGTAGACGAGGAGAGTTATTCCTTACCCATTTTAAGCATGGAGAAGTGAATATCCAAGAGATTGTTTTAAATGTGATGAGGGTTTCTGCCTCTACCACCCTTTCAGGCAGTGAGTTCCAGACACCCACCAGCCACTGGGTGAAGAAACTATTGATGTGTTTCGTTCAGTTAAGTTTGATGTCAATGTTTCCCCAGGATGTTGACGCTGGGGGATTCAGCGATGGGATAATGCTTTGAATGCCAAGGGGAGGTAGTTGGATTCTCTCTTGATGCAGATAGTCATTGCCTGGCACTTGTGTGACGTGAATGTTACTTGTCACTGGTCGGCCCAAACCTGAATGTTGTCCAGGTCTCGGTGCATGTGGTTCTGGATTGCTTCATTATCTGAGGCAAAATACTGTGGATGCTGGAAATCTGGAAAGCATCGAGCTGAATCACTACCTCTGTTTCTCTCTGCACAGATGCTGCCTGACCTGCTCAGTATTTAAAGCACTTTCTGCTGGAATCTCAGCTGAAGATGGTTGGGCTGAGGACACTAACCTGATAAACTCCTGCAATGAAGGCCTGGGACTGAGATGATTGACCTCCAACAACCAAAACCATCTTCCTTTGTGCTCGGTATGATTCCAACCAGTGGAGAGATTTTCCCCGATTCCCACTGACTTCAGTTTTCCTCGGGCTCCTCGATGTCACACTCGGTCAAACGCTGCCTTGATGTTAAGGTCAGTCCCTCTTCCCAGTCGCAGACAGGAGTGAATCGTTCCCTTTGACCCGTTGTACACTGAACAAGCTCTGCTTCTTCACAGCCTGATGCAGGACTGTACACGGCTGATTAATGTAGCCCATCAAACACTCCCAGAGCAGGTTCAGCACAGCTTAGGAACAGAGTACAGTTCCTTCAACATTCTCTCTCTGTCTCTCCCTCCTGCTATATCTGACATTAGGAGAGAGACAGAGGGAGGTATGGTTAGATATGAAGGCAGAGAGAGGGCTGTAGAGAGGGACAAATTTGGAGAGAGAGAGGTTGTTGAGGTGGATGAAAAGGATAATGTAAGATATATTAATTTGATGTAATCCTTGAATGCTGTGGACACAAACATATTAGAGATAGATATGGAGAGAAAAAAACATCGGGAGAGGGGGAAATGTAGATGAAGCTGGGGCCCAGGCGGATACTTTTGATGATCCAGAAGGAATAGCCTCCATTTTAAACATCCAGCAAGCTATTCCACTGTGGGAGCCATCACACCCAAACAGACATAGACACACACTCACACACACACACAGAAACACCCGCACAATGATATTGGTTGTGCAAATTTCATGCTGGTTTATTGGTTAATTTTAAAATCTGTGATTGATAGATTCTTGTTAAACAAAGGTATTAAGAGATAAGGGGCAAAGGCAGGATATATGGTGTAAGTTACATCACAGATCAGCCAAGATCTCATCTGATGCCGGAACAGGGCTGTGGGGTTGAATTGCATCTTCCTCTTCCAATATCCCCTGTGAAGTATCCTTCTATCTCTTTTAGTCACCCTGTCAGTCCATGTCTCTCTGTTTCTCTCTTTCTGTCTCTCTCTCACTGTCTGTCTCTATCGGACAGTGTCGAGTGAGATTCACTCTGTATCCACCCCATGATGTTCCTGCCCTGGGAGTGTGTGATGGGACAGTGTAGAGGGAAATTTACTCTGTGTCAAACCCAACATTGTGCTTGGCTTGGGAATATTTAATGGGACAGTGTCGCTGGAGATTTACTGTGTATCCCTGGAATTTTGAAGGCTCAGGTGTGATTTGATGATTGTTTTCAAGATAATAAGGGAAACTGATAGGGTAGACAGAGAGTAACAATTCCCACTGGCTGCAGAGTCTAGAACATGGGGGCATAGTCTAAAAATATAAACCTAGTCTAAAAACCTTTCAGGAGTGAAATGAAGAAACACTTCAACACACCAGGTGTGGTATCAGTTTGGAACTCTCTTCCACAATCAGCAATTGATGCTGAGACACTTGTTAATTTTTAAATCTGAGTTTGATAGATTTTTGTTAACCAAAGGGATTAAGGGGCAAAGATAGGTACATGGAGTTAGATCACATATCAGCCATGAGCTCATTGAATGACAGAATAGCGTTGAGGGGCCAAATGGCCTCCTCCTCTTCCTCTGTCCTACGACAAATATCCTGCTATCACTCTCTGTGTCTTGGTCTCTGTCTCCCTCTTTGTCTCTCTTTCTGTCTGTCTGTATGTCTCTCTCTCTCTCCTCTCATCTGTGGAAATCCACACACATCAGTCAGCCATTTTAGGTTCATTTTCAGTGGCCATTTTATGTAACCACAACACGAGGACATTTTTCGCTGTCTATCCCAATCAAATCTCTCTTTGTAGTCTATTTGTGTTCTCCTCACACATTGTCCCACCTAACCTAGTATCTCTCTCCTTGGCTCCGTCTCACTCACACACTCACCCCCATCTCTCTCCCCCCCATTTCTCTCTCCCCCCATTTCTCTCTCCCCCCACTCCCTGCAATCTCTCTTAAAGTGTCCTGTTATCACATCCTTTATTATAGATTCGAGCATTTTCCCAATGACTGATTTGTGCCTCCCTCACACCATCTCTCCCTCTCTCTCTGTCTCTCTCTAGCTCCCTGTCTGCCTCTCTATGTCTGCCTCTCTGTGTCTCCTTCTCTCTCTGTGCCTCTCTCACTCTCTATCTGTCTCTCCCCCAGCTCTCTCTCTCTGTCTCTCCCTCTCTCTCTTTCTCAACCTCTGTCCATGTCTCAATTTGTGCCTCCCTCACACCATCGCTCCCTCTCTCTCTGTCTCTCTCTCTCTCTCTCTCTCTGCCTCTCTCTCTCTCTGCCTCTCTCTCTTCAGCCTCTCCCTCTCTATCTCTCCCTCTCTCTCTCTCGCTGCCTCTGTCTTTGTCTCAGTTTGTGTCTCCCCCACACTATCTCTCCCTCCCTCTCTCCTTCCCTCTCTCCCTCCCTCTCTCCCTCCCTCTCTACCTCCCTCTCTCTCTCCCTCTCTCTCTCTCTTTCTCCCTCTCTGTCTCTGTCTCAGAGTAACAGCTCAGATGATTAACCTCTTTATCCATGTGTTATGAACACGGGACTTTGTCTAGGATGTTGCCAGGACTGGAGAATTGTAGCTATGAGGATAGGCAGGGGTTGTTGTCCTTGGAACAGAGAAGGCTGAGGGGAGATCTGATTGAAATGTACAAGATTTTGAGGGTCCTGGATGCAGTGGAGGTGAAGGGCAGAGAACCATAGCAGAAAGGTCAGTGACGAGGGGGCATAGATTTAAAGTGATTGGTCGAAAGATTAGAGGGGAGTTGAGGAAAATCTTTTTGATCCAGAGGGTCGCGATGGTCTGGAACACACTGCCTGAAAGGGTAGTTGAGGCAGAGACCCTCAACTCATTCAGAAGGAGTCTGGATAGGCACCTTAAGTGCGGTAAGCTGCAGAGCTCGGACCAAATGCTGGAAGGTGGGATTAGAATAGGTTGATCGTTTTTCGGCTGGCACAGAGAGAATGGGCCAAGTGGCCACTTTCTGTGCCTTAAAATTTCTATGTTTCCCTCGCCAACTCTATTTTTCCCTCTGTTACTCTCTGAATCCCAGTGTCTCCCTCTCTGTTACTCTCTGAATTCCAGTCTCTCCCTCTCTGTTACCCTCTGAATCCCAGTCTCTCCCTCTCTGTTACCCTCTGAATCCCAGACTCTCCCTCTCTGTTACCCTCTGAATCCCAGTCTCTCCCTCTCTGTTACCCTCTGAATCCCAGACTCTCCCTCTCAGTTACCCTCTGAATTCCACTCTCTCCCTCTCTGTTACCCTCTGAATCCCAGTCTCTCGCTCTCTGTTACCCTCTGAGACCCAGTCTCTCCCTTTCTGTTACCCTCTGCATTCCAGTCTCTCCCTCTCGGTTACCCTCTGAATCCCAGTCTCTCCCTCTCCGTTACCCTCTGAATCCCAGTCTCACCCTCTCTGTTACCCTCTGAATCCCAGTCTCTCCCTCTCTGTTACCCTCTGAATCCCAGTCTCTCCCTCTCCGTTACCTTCTGAATCCCATTCTCTCCCCCTCTGTTACCCTCTGAATCCCAGTCTCTCCCTCCATGTTTCCCTCTGAATCCCAGACTCTCCCTCTCTGTTACCGTCTGAATCCCAGACTCTCCCTCTCTGTTTCCCTCTGAATCCCAGACTCTCCCTCTCTGTTACCATCTGAATCCCAGTCTCTCCCTCTCTCTTACCCTCTGAGTCCCAGTCTCTCCCTGTCCGTTACCCTCTGAATCCCAGTCTCTCCCTCTCTGTTACCTGACCAGAGCTTTATCAATGTTCAGCACATCCTCTCGGCTTTTGTACTCACTGTATGCCGTGTAAATTGTGGTATTCCCCTGGGGTTTTGATTAGGACCACTGATCTTATTGATAAATGAAATACTTAGACTTGTGTATGCAGGGCATAACTTCAACATTGTGCCATTTGCAATGTAATAAACAGTGAAGGGAATAGGAGTAGACTTCAGGAGGATAGAGGCAGTCTGGTGAAATGGTCAGACACATAGCAGGTTAACTTCAATGCTGAGAAATGTAAAATGATGCATTTAGGAAGGAAGGCTGAGGAGAAGCGATATAAACTAAATGGTACAATGTTAAAATGGGTGCAGGGACAGAGAGATCTGGGATTTCATTTGTGTCACTTTTTACATCTAAAAGATTCAATTTGGGGCTTGCAATCTCTAAGTTGAATTTAGATTTATCCTGAAAAGTGTTAGCAAACGTGTTGGGAAATGTGTCAAAAGCTGTTTCCATTCAGACATTCCTGCATTGTGGAAGTGTGAGCTATCTTTGCAGAGACAGGAAATAGAGTTGTTTGAATGGACCTGCAGGTTTTGGTTGATGCAATAAGGTGAGAATTTGAATTGTGTCCCTTGCAGATACACAGAATTGAAGGTATTTACACAACACCACATGAAGTAGTTTACCAATGTCTGACAAACTTCAAAGACTTCAGACACGTGGAAGAAGAGGCGAAGGGAACAATATACAAAACCTCAGTCAGTCAGACAACAGCAGTAGGAAAATGAATCTCTTTTTATGGGTTTTAATTTGAAGGCCTGAGCTGACGATTGAAAAAGCAGGAGTTCAAATCCCACACTGGGCTGTTGTGAATTTGAATTCTATTTTATTAAAAAAAAACATAAATCTGGAGTTAAAAAGCCTCTAGGTTGGAATCATTCACTCCTGTCTACTAGTGCAAAGCCTGTGTGTGTGTCAGTTTGCTGTATTTATTAATGATTTAAGATGATGTGGTAGAATGCAACATACCCAAGTTTACCAATGACACAAAAATAGGCAGCATTGCAAGCAGTGTAACCGGAAGCATCAAATTACAAAGAGATATTAATATCTTAAATAAATGGGCAAAACTGTGGTAGTTAGATTTCCATGTCAGCATAAAAAGACTCGAACAGAGTACTTTATAAATGGTGAAAAGATAGAAATACTGGAGGTTCAAAGAGACTTTGGGGGGTCTTTGTCCATTTGAGTGCAGTGTAGATTTACCAGAATGATAACTGGACTCCAAGGGTTAAATTACGAGGTGATATTACACAAACTAGGGATTTATTGCCTGGAATTTAGGAGGATCAGTGTAATTTGTTCCAAGATGTAGAGATATGAAGGGGAACTGATGGCATAGTTTTGGAGAAACTATTTCAGCAGCTTGGGATCATCGGAACAGGAGTAGGCCATTCAGCCCATCGAGCCTGCTCCGCCATTCAATACGATCATGGCTGATCATCCACTTCAATGCCTTTTTCCCAGACTGAGCTTCCACAGCCCACTGGGGTAGAGAATTCCAAAGATTCACAGCCCTCTGAGCAAAAATCCGCCACTCCAGGCTAAAGGTGGTAGTAGTTTGGAACATGTCTTCTGCACGCACACATTGATGCAAAATCAATTGTCGTTTTTAAATCGATGGTTGATCTCATCAAATGCCTTTTGAAAATTGAAATATTCTTCTTTCGCGCTCTGTCCCTGAGTCACTCTGTTTCTGTGTCTGTGTGTGTGTGTGTTTCTGTGTGTGTGTGTGTTTCTGTGTGTGTGTGTGTTTCTGTGTGTGTGTGTGTGTTTCTGTGTGTTTCTGTGTCTGTGTTTCTGTGTGTGTGTTTCTGTGTGTGTGTTTCTGTGTGTGTGTGTTTCTGTGTCTGTGTTTCTCTGTCTGTGTTTCTGTGTGTGTGTGTTTCTGTGTCTGTGTTTCTGTGTCTGTGTTTCTATGTGTGTGTTTCTGTGTGTGTGTGTTTCTATGTGTGTGTTTCTGTGTCTGTGTTTCTGTGTGTGTGTGTGTCTGTGTGTGTGTTTCTGTGTGTGTTTCTGTGTCTGTGTGTATGTGTTTCTGTGTGTGTGTGTGTGTGTTTCTGTGTGTGTGTTTCTGTGTTTGTGTGTTTCTGTGTGTGTGTTTCTGTGTTTGTGTGTTTCTGTGTGTGTGTGTGTGTTTCTGTGTGTGTGTTTCTGTGTGTGTGTGTGTGTGTTTCTGTGTGTGTGTGTGTGTTTCTGTGTGTTTGTTTCTGTGTCTGTGTGTGTCTATGTCTGTTTCTCTCTCCTCTCTCAGACCCTTTGTAAAGCTCCACATACATCAGTTTGCCATTTGAAGTCAGCTGCTTTTGGTTTCACCGTATCTGCAGAGGATGCACTTCCTTATGCAGGCTGGTAAGAAACATGTATTCCGCAGTTGGCTCCAAGGTTCCCGTGAAAATTTAGATGTTGTGCGTGCCCAGTTTTTTTAACGTGAGCTGTCCCTTGAAATCTTTGAAGAATCTTTGAAGACGTGTGCTATTTATTGTGGAACAGGATCTGCGTGCGACCTTTGAGGCTGCTGCACGCAGATTTGCAGGAACATTGACCAACACTCTCCATCCCAATCTCTTCCTCTTTCTCTCTGGTACTCTCTCCCCATTGCAATCCTTCCCTCTCTCTCTTATTCTCCATATCTATCCCTGTTCTTTCTCACTGTTACTCTCTCCATCTGGATGGAAGAGGAGAAAGAGAGGCATATACAGAGGCAGCTTTACTCTGTATCAAACCCCACAGTGTACCTGCCCCCTAGTTCTAGTCTTCCCCACAAGGGGAACATCCTCCCAGCATCCGCCCTGTAAAGTCCCCTCAGAATCTTGTATGTTTCAATAAGATCACCTCTCATTCTTCTAAACTCCAATGAGTATAGGCCCAACCTGTTCCACCATTCCTCAAAGATAACCCCTTCATCCCAGGAATCAGCCGAGTGAACCTTCTCTGAACTGATTCCAATGCATCCAGGCCTGACCATTTATCCACTTTCAAAGCTGCCAAACACCTTCATATTTCTCCTCTCACTCTGTTTATCCCATCCAATATTTCACACTCCTCCTCTTTAACTACAATCTCTGCATCGTTCCCACTCTTTTATAAAGACGGACACAGAGAATTCATTAAGAACCATGCCCACATCTCCCACCTCCACAGGTAGGAAGAAGGAGGAGAGGCAATCTAAACTAAAGGATATATTTATAAAGGGGCTAACATTCTCTGCCTCTTCCTTTGCTCTAATATAATCCTTGACTTCTATCATTAACAATGGTTGGAACAATTAACTGAGGTTCTGTCAAGGCTTACTCACATTCTTTATCTGTGTCTCTCTGTCCCAGAGAGATGGTGAAGAAACTATTGATGTGTTTCGTTCAGTTAAGTTTGATGTCAATGTTTCCCCAGGATGTTGACGCTGGGGGATTCAGTGATGGGATAATGCTTTGAATGCCAAGGGGAGGTGGTTGGATTCTCTCATGTTGCAGATGGTCATTGCCTGGCACTTGTGTGACATGAATGTGACTTGTCACTGGTCGGTCCAATCCTGAATGTTTTCCGGGTCTTGGTGCATGTGGCTCTGGATTGCTTCATTATCTGAGGCAAAATATTGTGGATGCTGGAAATCTGGAAAGCATCGAGCTGAATCACTAACTCTGTTTCTCTCTCCACAGATGCTGCTTGACCTGCTCAGTATTTCCAGCATTCTCTCCTGGGATCTCAGCTGAAGATGGTTGGGCCTCGGACACTACCCTGAGGAACTCCTGCAGTGATGTCCTGGGACTGAGATGATTGACCTCCAACGACCACAACCATCTTCCTTTGTGCTCGGTGTGATTCCAACCAGTGGAGAGTATTCCCCCGATTCCCACTGACGTCAGTTTTACTCGGGCTCCTCGATGTCACACTCGGTCAAACGCTGCCTTGATGTTAAGGTCAGTCTCTCTTCCCAGTAGCAGACAGGAGTGAATCGTCCCCTTTGACCCGTTGTACACTGAACAAGCTGTGCTTTTTCTCAGCCTGATCCAGGACTGTACACGGCCGATTAATGTAGCCCATCAAACACTCCCAGAGCAGGTTCAGCACAGCTTAGGAACAGAGTATTGTTCCTTCAACATTCTCTCTCTGTCTCTCCCTCCTGCTATATCTGACATTAGGAGAGAGACAGAGGGAGAGAGGGTTAGATATGAAGGCAGAGAGAGGGCTGTAGAGAGGGATAAAATTGGAGAGAGAGAGAGATTGTCGAGGTGGATGAAAAGGATAATGTAAGATATATTAATTTGATGTAATCCTTCACTGCTGTGTGCACAAACATATAAGAGATAGATATGGAGAGAAAAAAACATCGGGAGATGGGGAAATGTAGTTGACGTTGGGGCCCAGGCAGATACGTTTGATGATCCAGAAGGAACAGTCTCCATTTTAAACATCCAGCAAGCTATTCCACTGTGGGAGCCATCGCATCCTCATGATAATGGTTGTGCAAATTTCTTGCTGGCATATTGGTTAATTTTTAAATCTGTGATTGATAGATTCTTGTTAAACAAAGGTATTAAGAGATAAGGGGCAAAGGCAGGATATATGGTGTAAGTTACATCACAGATCAGCCAAGATCACATTGGATGCCGGAACAGGATTGTGGGGTTGAATTGCATCTTCCTCTTCCAATATCCCCTGTGAAGTATCCTTCTATCTCTTTTAGTCACCCTGTCAGTCCACGTCACTCTGTTTCTCTTTTTCTGTCTCTCTCTCTCTCTCTGTCTCTATCAGACAGTGTAGAGTGAGATTCACTCTGTATCCACCCCATGATGTTCCTGCCCTGGGAGTGTGTGATGGGACAGTGTAGAGGGAAATTTACTCTGTGTCAAACCCAACATTGTGCTTGGCTTGGGAATGTTTAATGGGACAGTGTAGCTGGAGATTTACTGTGTATCCCTGGAATTTTGAAGGCTCAGGTGTGATTTGATGATTGTTTTCAAGATAATAAGGGAACCTGATAGGGTAGACAGAGAGTAACAATTCCCACTGGCTGCAGAGTCTAGAACATGGGGGCATAGTCTAAAAATATAAACCTCGTCTAAAAACCTTTCAGGAGTAAAATGAAGAAACACTTCAACACAATAGGTGTGGTATCAGTTTGGAACTCTCTTCCACAATCAGCAATTGATGCTGAGACACTTGTTAATTTTTAAATCTGAGTTTGATAGATTTTTGTTAACCAAAGGTATTAAGGGGCAAAGATAGGTACATGGAGTTAGATCACACATCAGCCATGAGCTCATTGAATGACAGAACAGGGTTGAGGGGCTAAATGGCCTCCTCCTCTTCCTCTGTCCGACGACAAATATCCTGCTATCACTCTCTGTGTCTTGGTCTCTGTCTCCCTCTTTGTCTCTCTTTCTGTCTGTCTGTCTCTCTCTCTCTCTCTCCTCTCATCTGTGGAAATCCACACACAACAGTCATTCATTTTAGGTTCATTTTCAGTGGCCATTTTATGTTACCACAACACTGGGACATTTATCGCTGTCTATCCCAAACCATCTCTCTTTGTAGTCTATTTGTGTTCTCCCCACAGCTTATTGTCCCACCTAACCTAGTATCTCTCTCCTTTGCTCCGTCTCACACACGCACTCTCCCCCATCTCTCTCCCTCCCATTTCTCTCTCCCTCCATTTCTCTCACCCCCCCCACCCCGCAATCTCTCTTTAAGTGTTCTGTTATCACATCCTTTATTATAGATTCGAGCATTTTCCCTATGACTGATGTTGGACGAACAGGTCTTTAGTTCCCCATTTTCTCTCTCCTTCCTTTTGTAAATAGTGGGGTTACATTTGCTACCTTCTAATCTGCCTCTCTCACTCTGCCTCTCTCACACTGCCTCTGTCCCTTGCTATCTGTCTTTCCCCCCACTCTCTATCGCTCTATCTTTCCCTCTCTCCCTCTACCTCTGTCCATGTCTCAATTTGTGCCTCCCTCACACCATCTCTCCCTCTCTCTCTGTCTCTCTCTAGCTCTCTGTCTGCCTCTCTATGTCTGCCTCTCTGTGTCTCCTTCTCTCTGTGTGCCTCTCTCACTCTCTATCTGTCTCTCCCCCAGCTCTCTCTCTCTGTCTCTCCCTCTCTCTCTTTCTCAACCTCTGTCCATGTCTCAATTTGTGCCTCCCTCACACCATAGCTCCCTCCCTCTCTCCCTCCCTCTCTCCCTCCCTCTCTCCCTCCCTCTCTCTCTCCCTCTCTTTCTCCCTCTATCCCTCCCTCTCTCTCTCCCTCGCTCTCTCTCTCCCTCCCTCTCTGTCTCTGTCTCAGAGTTACAGCTCAGATGATTAACCTCTTTATCCATGTGTTATGAACACGGGACTTTGTCTCTCTCCCATTTTCTAGGATGTTGCCAGGACTGGAGAATTGTAGCTATGAGGATAGGCAGGGGTTGTTGTCCTTGGAACAGAGAAGGCTGAGGGGAGATCTGATTGAAATGTACAAAATGTTGAGGGTCCAGGATAGAGTGGAGGTGAAGGGCAGAGAACCAGAGCAGAAAGGTCAGTGACGAGGGGGCATAGATTTAAAGTGATTGGTCGAAAAATTAGAGGGGAGTTGAGGAAAATCTTTTTCACCCAGAGGGTCGCGATGGTCTGGGACTCACTGCCTGAAAGGGTAGTTGAGGCAGAGACCCTCAACTCATTCAGAAGGAGTCTGGAAAGGCACCTCAAGTGCGGTAAGCTGCAGAGCTCGGACCAAATGCTGGAAGGTGGGATTAGAATAGGTTGATCGTTTTTGGGCTGGCACAGAGAGAATGGGTCAAGTGGCCTCTTTCAGTGCCTTAAAATTTCTCTGTCGCCCTCGCCAACTCTATTTTTCCCTCTGTTACTCTATGAATCCCAGTCTCTCCCTCTCTGTTACTCTCTGAATCCCAGTCTCTCCCTCTCTGTTACTCTCTGAATTCCAGTCTCTCCCACTCTGTTACCCTCTGAATCCCAGTCTCTCCCTCTCTGTTACCCTCTGAATCCCAGACTCTCCCTCTCTGTTACCTTCTGAATCCCAGACTCTCCCTCTCTGTTAACCTCTGAATCCCAGTCTCTCCCTCTCTGTTACCCTCTGAATCCCAGACTCTCCCTCTCTGTTACCTTCTGAATCCCAGTCTCTCCCTCTCTGTTACCGTCTGAATCCCAGTCTCTCCCTCTCTGTGACCCTCTGAATCCCAGACTATCCCTCTCTGTTACCCTCTGAATTCCAGTCTCTCCCTCTCTGTAACCTTCTGAATCCCAGTCTCTCCCTCTCTGTTACCCTCTGAATTCCAGTCTCTCCCTCTCTGTTACCCTCTGAATCCCAGTCTCTCGCTCTCTGTTACCCTCTGCATTCCAGTCTCTCCCTCTCGTTTACCCTCTGAATCCCAGTCTCTCCCTCTCTGTTACCCTCTGAATCCCAGTCTCTCCCTCTCTGTTACCCTCTGAATCCCAGTCTCTCCCTCTCTGTTACCCTCTGAATCCCAGTCTCTCCCTCTCCGTTACCCTCTGAATCCCATTCTCTCCCCCTCTGTTACTCTCTGAGTCCCAGTTTCTCCCTCCATGTTTCCCTCTGAATCCCAGACTCTCCGTCTCTGTTACCCTGTGAATCCCAGAATCTCCCTCTCTCTTACCCTCTGAGTTCCAGACTCTCCCTCTCTGTTACCCTCTGAATCCCAGTCTCTCCCACTCTGTTACCAAGTGAATCCCAGACTCTCCCTCTCTGTTACCGTCTGAATCCCAGTCTCTCCCTCTCTGTTTCCCTCTGAATCCCAGTCTCTCCCTCTCTGTTACCCTCTGAATCCCAGTCTCTCCCTCTATGTTTCCCTCTGAATCCCAGACTTTCCCTCTCTGTCACCCTGTGAATCCCAGTCTCTCCCTCTCTCTTACCCTGAGTCCCAGTCTCTCCCTCTCTCTTACCCTCTGAGTCCCAGTCTCTCCCTCTCCATTACCCTCTGAATCCCAGTCTCTCCCTCTCTCTTACCCTCGAATCCCAGTCTCTCCCTCTCTCTTACCCTCTGAGTCCCAGTCACTCGCTCTCCGTTACCCTCTGAATCCCAGTCTCTCCCTCTCTGTTACCTGACCAGAGCTTTATAAATGTTCAGCGCACCCTCTCGGCTTTTGTACTCACTGTATACAGTGTAAATTGTGGTATTCCCCAGGGGTTTTGATTAGGACCACTGATCTTATTGATATATGAATGACTTAGACTTGGGTATACAGGGCATAACTTCAACATTGTGCCATTTGCAATGTAATAAACAGTGAAGGGAATAGGAGTAGACTTCAGGAGGATAGAGGCAGTCTGGCGAAATGGTCAGACACACGGCAGGTTAACTTCAATGCTGAGAAATGTAAAATGATGCATTTTGGAAGGAAGGCTGAGGAGAAGCGATATAAACTAAATGGTACAATGTTAAAATGGGTGCAGGGACAGAGAGATCTGGGATTTCATTTGTGTCACTTTTACTTCTAAAAGATTCAATTTGGGGCTTGCAATCTCCAAGGTGAAATTAGCTTTATCCTGAAAAGTGTTCGCAAACATGTTGGGAAATGTGTCAAAAGCTGTTTCCATTCAGACATTCCTGCATTGTGGAAGTGTGAGCTATCTTTGCAGAGACAGGAAATAGAGTTGTTTGAATGGACCTGCAGGTTTTAGTTGATGCAATAAGGTGAGAATTTGAATTGTGTCCCTTCCAGATACACAGAATTGAAGGTATTTACAGAACACCACATGAAGTAGTTTACCAATGTCTGACAAACTTCAAAGACTTCAGACACGTGGAAGTATAGGCGAAGGGAACAATATACAAACCCTGAGACAGTCAGACAACAGCAGTAGGAAAATGAATCTCTTGTTATGGGTTTTAATTTGAAGGCCTGAGCTGATGATTGAAAAAGCAGGAGTTCAAATCCCACACTGGGCTGTTGTGAATTTGAATTCTATATTTTCTTTCAAAAAACATAAATCTGGAGTTAAAAAGCCTCTAGGTTGGAATGATTCACTCCTGTCTACTAGTGCAAAGCCCGTGTGTGTCTCAGTTTGCTGTATTTATTAATGATTTAAGATGATGAGGTAGAATGCAACATACCCAAGTTTACCAATGACACAAAAATAGGCAGCATTGTGAGCAGTGTAACTGGAAGCATCAAATTACAAAGAGATATTAATATCTTAAATAAATGGGCAAAACTGTGGTAGTTCGATTTCCATGTCAGTAAAAAAGACTAGAACAGAGTACTTTATAAATGGTGTAAAGCTAGAAACACTGGAGGTTCAAAGAGACTTTGGGGGGGTCCATGTCCATTTGAGTGCAGTGTAGATTTACCAGAATGATAACTGGACTCCAAGGGTTAAATTACGAGGTGATATTACACAAACTAGGGATTTATTGCCTGGAATTTAGGAGGATCAAGGTGATTTGTTCAAAGATGTTGAGATATTAAGGGGAACTGATGGGGTAGTTTGGGAGAAACTATTTCAGCAGCTTGGGAACATAGGAACAGGAGTAGGCCATTCAGCCCATCGAGCCTGTTCCGCCATTCAATACGATCATGGCTGATCATCCACTTCAATGCCTTTTTCCCAGACTGAGCTTCCACAGCCCACTGGGGTAGAGAATTCCAAGGATTCACAACCCTCTGAGCAAAGACATTTCTCCCCATCTCTGACCTAAGTGGCTTCCCCCTTGATTTTGAAATTGTGTCCCCTGGTTCTAGACTCCCGAACCAAAGGAGACATCTTACCTGCATCTAACCTGTCTATCCCTATAAGTATTTAGTATGTTTCAATAAGATCACCTCTCATTCTTCTAAAGTCCAATGAGTATAGGCCCAACCTGTTCAACCATTCCTCATAAGACAACCCCTTCATCCCATGAATCAGCCGAGTGAACCTTCTCCGAACTGGTTCCAATGCATACAGGCCTGACCATTTATCCACTTTGAAAGTTGCCAAACACCTTAATATTTCCCTCTCACTCTGTTTATCCCATCCAATATTTCACACTCCTCCTCTTTAACTACAATATCTGCATCGTTCCCCCTCTTTTATAAAGAGGGAGACAAAGTATTCATTAAGAACCATGCCCACATCTCCCACCTCCATACACACGTTCCCTTTTTGGTCCCTAATACTCTATCCTTATTTATCCTCTTGCTCTTCATGTATTTGTAAAACATCTTTGTGATTTCTTTGCTTTTAATGGTAATATTATTTTCCGGCCATTTCTTTGCTCTCCTAATTTGCTTTTTCATTTCACCCTTGAACTTTCCACACTCCTCTCAGCTTTCTGTGGTATTGAGCTCTCTGTATCCGACATAAGCTTCCCTCTTGTGCCTTATCGTACCCGGTTTGATCCTTGACATCCAAGGGGCTCTAGATTTGGGAGTAGTGTTTGTCTTTGTGTGAGCATATTTGAAATCAACCCTCAGTAACTCTCACTGCTCTGACACTGATTGACCTTCAAGTAGCTGTTTCCAGTCCACTTTGCTAAAATCCCCCATCCCTGGATCCACCATCCCCTCTGCTCCCTCCAATGGACTCTCACATCCTTCCAAAAATGTGGTCACCAGGACTGGATGCACTGTTCTGGTCGTGGCCTAACCAAAGGTTTATAAACATTCAGCATAACCTTCATGCTTTTGTACTCAAAATCTCTATTTATGAAGCCCAAGATCCCATATGATTTGCTGACTACTTTCTCAATTTGTCCTGCCACCTTCAAAGATGTATGTACATGTATCCCCAGGTCTCTCTGTCCCTGCACACTCCCTAGAATTGGGCCATTATGTCTGTATTCCCTCTCCCTATCCCTTCTGCCCATCTCACATTTCCCTGTATTAAATTCCTTCTGCCACTTGTCTGCCCATTCTGCTCACCTATCAATGTCCTGTTGTAGTCGATTGATGTCATCAACACTGTTTGCATCTCCTCCAAGTTTGTTATCTCCCCCTCTATCTCCCTCTCTCCCCTCTATTTCCCTCTCTCCCCTCTATCTCCCTCTCTCCCCTCTATCTCCCTCCCCCCCTCTATCTCCCTCTCCCCCTCTATCTCCCTCTCCCCCCTCTATCTCCCTCTCTCCCATCTATTTCCCTCTCCCCCCTCTATCTCCCTCTCCCCCCTCTATCTCTCTCTCCCCCCTCTATCTCTCTCTCCCCCCTCTATCTCTCTCAACCCCCTCCATCTCTCTCACCCCCCTCTATCTCTCACTCCCACCTCTATCTCTCTCTCCCCCTCTATCTCTCTCTCCTCCCACTATCTCTCTATACCCCAATTATCTCTCTCTACCCCAACTATCTCTCTCTCCCCCACTATCTCTCTCTCCCCCCACTATCTCTATCTCCCCCCACTATCTCTCTCTCCCCCCACTATATCTCTCTCCCCCCACTATACCTCTCTCCCCTCACTATCTCTCTCCCCCCACTATCTCTCTCTCCCAAAACTATATCTCTCTCCCCCCACTCTCTCTCTCTCCACCCACTATCTCTCTCTCCCCGCTCTATCACTCTCTCCCCGCTCTATCATTCTCTCCCCGCTCTATCTCCCTCTCCCCGCTCCATCACCCTCTCCCCGCTCCATCTCCCTCTCCCCGCTCCATCTCCCTCTCCCCACTCCATCTCCCTCTCCCCGCTCCATCTCCCTCTGCCCGCTCTATCTCTCTCTCCCCGCTCTATCTCTCTCTCCCCGCTCTATCTCTCTCTCCCCGCTCTATCTCTCATTCCCCCTCTATCTCTCTCTCCCGCCTCTATCTCCCTCTCCCCCATCTATTTCCCTCTCCCCCTCTATCTCCCTCTCCCCCCTCTATCTCCCTCTCCCCCCTCTATCTCTCTCTCCCCCCTCTATCTCTCTCTCCCCCCTCTATCTCTCTCAACCCCCTCCATCTCTCTCACCCCCCTCTATCTCTCACTCCCACCTCTCTCTCTCTCTCCCCCTCTATCTCTCTCTCCTCCCACTATCTCTCGATACCCCAACTATCTCTCTCTACCCCAACTATCTCTCTCTCCCCCCACTATCTCTCTCCCCCCACTATCTCTATCTCCCCCCACTATCTCTCTCTCTCCCCACTATATCTCTCTCCCCCCACTATATCTCTCTCCCCCCACTATCTCTCTCTCTCCCCCACTATCTCTCTCTCCCAAAACTATATCTCTCTCCCCCCACTATCTCTCTCTCCACCCACGATCTCTCTCTCCACCCACTATCTCTCTCTCCCCGCTCTATCACTCTCTCCCCGCTCTATCATTCCCTCCCCGCTCTATCTCCCTCTCCCCTCTCCATCTCCCTCTCCCCGCTCCATCTCCCTCTCCCTGCTCCATCTCCCTCTCCCCGCTCCATCTCCCTCTCCCCACTCCATCTCCCTCTCCCCGCTCCATCTCCCTCTGCCCGCTCTATCTCTCTCTCCCCGCTCTATCTCTCTCTCCCCGCTCTATCTCTCTCTCCCCCTCTATCTCTCTCTCCCGCCTCTATCTCTCTCTCTCCACCTCTATCTCTTTCTCTCCACCTCAATCTCTCTCTCTCCACCTCTATCTCTCTCTCCCGCCTCTATCTCTCTCTCTCCACCTCTATCTCTTTCTCTCCACCTCAATCTCTCTCTCTCCACCTCTATCTCTCTCTCCCCCTCTATCTCTCCCTCTCCCCCTCTATCTCTCTTCCCCCTCTTACTCTCTTCCCCCTCTCTGTCCCTCCATCTGTCTTTCCCTCTCTGTCACTCCCTCTCTCTCCTTCTATCTCTGTCTCTCTCTCTCTATCCCTCCATCTTTCCTTCCCTCCCTGTCACTCAATCTCTCTCCTTCTATCTCTGTCTATCTCTCTCTCTCTTTCCATCTGTCTTTCCCTCCCTGACACTCACTCTCTCTCCTTCTATCTCTGTCTCTGCCACTCCCTCTGTCTCCCTCTCTGTCCTTCCATCTGTCTTTCCCTCTCTGTCTCTCCCTCTCTCTCCTTCTATCTCTCTCTCTCTGTCTCTCCATCTGTCTTTCCCTCCCGATCCCTCCCTCTCTCTACTTCCATCTCTGCCTCTCTCTCTCTGTCCCTCCACCTGTCTACCACCCCCACCCCACCCCCCGTCACACGATCTCTCTCCTTCGATCTCTGTCTGTCTCTCTCTCTGTCCCTCCATCTGCCTTTCCCTCCCTGACACTCCCTCTCTCTCCTTCTCTCTCTGTCTCTCTCTCCGTCCCTCCATCTGACTTTCCCTTGCTGTCTCTCCCTCTCTCTCCTTCTATCTCTGTCTATCTCTCTCTCTCTTTCCATCTGTCTTTCCCTCCCTGTCACTCACTCTCTCTCCTTCTATCTCTGTCTCTCTCCCTGTCCCACCATCTGTCTTTCCCTCTCTGTCACTCCGTCTCTCTCCTTCTCTCTCTGTCTCTCTCCCTGCCCCTCCATCTGTCTTTCCCTCTCTGTCTCTCCCTCTCTCTCCTTCTCTCTCTGTCTCTCCCTCCCTACCCTCCATCTGTCTTTCCCTCTCTGTCTCTCCCTCTCTCTCCGTCTCTCTCTCTCTGTCTCTCCATCTGTCTTTCCCTCTCTGTCTATCCCTCTCTGACCTTGTATCTCTGTTTCCCTCTCTCTATCTCTCCATCTGTCCTTCCATCTATGTCACTCCCCCTCTCTCTTCTTCTCTCTCTGTCTCTCTCTCTGTCCATCTGTCACTCTTTCCCTCCCAGACACTCCCTCTCTCTCCTTCCATCTCTGCCTCTCTCTGCCTTTCCATCTTTCTTTCCCTCTCTGTCTCACTCTCCCTCCTTCCATCTCTGCCTCTCTCTCTCTCAGTCTTTCCATCTGTCTTTCCCTCCCTGTCACTCCCTCTCTCTCCTTCTATCTCTGTCTCTCGTTCTCTGTCTCTCCATCTGTCCTTCCCTCCCTGTCACTCCATCTCTCTCCTCTCTCTGTCTCTCACTCTGTCCCTCCATCTGTCTTTCCCTCCCTGTCACTCCATCTCTCTCCTTCCATCTCTGCGTCTCTCTCTCTCTCTGTCTCTCCAACTGCCTTTCCCTCTCTGGTTGACTAACAGGAAGCAGAGAGTGGGGATAAATGAGTGCTATTCTGGTTGGCCATCAGTCACTGGTGGTGTGCCTCAGGGATCGGTGTTGGGACCCCAATTATTTACAATTTATATCGATGATTTGGAGTTGGGGACCACGTGTAGGTTGTTAAAGTTTGCAGATGACACTAAGATGAGTGGCAGAGCAAAGTGTGCAGATGACTGTGAAACTTTGCAGAGGAACATAGATACATTGAGTGAGTGGGCAAAGGTCTGGCAGATGGAATACAAGGTTAATAAATGTGAAGTTATTCATTTCGGTAGGAGTAACAGTAAAAAGGATTATTACTTGAATGGTAAAAAGTTGCAGCATGCTGCTTTGCAGAGGGACCTGGGTGTCCTTGTGCATGAATCGCAAAAGGTTGGTCTGCAGGTACAGAAAGTAATTAGGAAGGCAAATGGAATTTTGTCCTTCATTGCTAAAGGGATTGAGTTTAAAAGCAGAGAGGTGATGTTGCAGCTGTATAAGGTACTGGTGAGGCCGCACCTGGAGTACTGTGTGCAGTTTTGCACTTGAGAAAGGATGTACTGGCATTGGAGAGCGTGCAGAGGAGATTCACTGGGTTGATTCCAGAGTTGAGGGGGTTGGTTTATGAGGAAAGACTGAGTAGATTGGGATTATATTCATTGGAATTCAGAAGAATGAGGGGGGATCTTATAGAAACTGAAATTGAAATATTATAGAAATTGAAATATTCTTCCGTCACTCTCTGTCCCTTGGGCAGTCTGTTTGTGTGTGTGTCTGTGCATGTCGGTCTCTGTGTGTCTGTGTGTCCGTGCATGTCGGTCTGTGTGTGTGTGTGTGTGTGTGTGTGTGTGTGTGTGTGATTCTGTGTCTGTGTGTTTCTCTGTGTGCCTGTGTGTTTCTCTGTGTGTGGGTGTGTGTGTGTCTGTCTGTGTCGATGCCTGTTTCTCTCTCCTCTCTCAGAACCTCAGTAAAACTCCACATACATCAATTTGCTATTTTAATTTGGCTGCTTTTGGTGATACCACAACTGCAGAGGGTGCATTTCCTTCTGCAGGCTGGTAGGAAACCCATATCCCGCTCTTTAACGGCATATTCTGTCTGCTTTGTATACTAAATTGATGAATCCCTAATAATTGATCAAATCTGACATTGATTACTGTTTGAAAGTCTGCAGGTTTACTTTCCTCCCAGGGCTGATTAAAAGTTCGAGTTTCCCTCAGTGTTTTGGAAATATCAAACCCTGATCCCACACCCAGTAAAGTATTTTACATGATGGGACGCTGCAAATGTTGTTATACTCAGTGCGCACGGTACCTTCATGTTGTAATAAGATGTTATAATCTCTATTCAGATAACTCTCATGCCACAGGAGCAAAATTTCACTGGGTCAACATTCTGACCAAACACTAAAACATTACAGAAAGCGAGGCTCACAAATTCAACACAAGTTTCCTTTTCTGTGTCTCGCTGGTCTGTTCTGATTTTCTGTTGGGTGACATCAGTCTAGATTTTGTGTTCGGACCTGAACCCACAAACGTATAACTCAGAGGCAGGATTATTACCCACTGAGCTACAGCTGGCTCCAATGTTCCCAGAAAATTTAGTTGTTGTGCACGGCAAGTTTTTTTGACCCACGTGCAGTCCCTTTAAATTTTTAAGAATCTTCGAAGACGTGTGTTATTTATCACAGAACAGGACCTGCGTGGTACCTTCCAGGCTGCTGCACACAGCTTTGCAGGAACACTGACCGACACTCTCCATCCCAATCTCTTCCTTTCTGGTAATCTCTCCCCATTGCTATCCTTCCCTCTCTCTGTTATTCTCTCTCCATATCTATCCCTGTCTTTCTCACTGTTATTCTCTCCACCTGGATGGAGGAGGAGAAAGAGAGGCATATATAGAGGCAGCTTTACTCGATATCTAACCCCACACTGTACCTGTCCTGCGATTGTTTTATAGAACAGAGAGGACAGAGATTTGCTCTGTAGATAACTCCATTCTGTACTTGGCTTGGCAGCATTTGAAGGGACAGTTTAGACGGAGCTTTACTCTGTATCCCTGGAATTTTGAAGTGTAAGGGGTGTATAGTTTAGTTTAGAGATTCAGCACTGAAGCAGGCCCTTCGGCCCACCGTTGGTGGCCGTGCCTTCAAGCTGCCAAGGCCCTAACTCTGGAATTCCTTTCCTAAACCTCTCCATCTCACTAACTCTCTTTCCTCTTTGAAGATTATCCCTCAAACTAACCTCTGACCAAGTTTTTGGTCATCTGGTCTAATATCTCCTGAAGTGACTCGGTGTCAATTTTTTATTTTCTTGATTCATTTGTTGGATGTGTGCGTTAGTGGCCAGGACAGCATTTATTGCCCATTCATAATTGCCCTTGAGAATGTGGTGTTGAGCCTCCTTCTTGAAACGCTCTAGTCCATGTGGGGTAGGTACACCCACAGGGCTGTTGGGAAGGGAGATCCAGGATTTTGACCCAGTCACAGTGAAGGAGCAGCGATATAGTTCCAAGTCAGGATGGTGTGTGACTTAAGGGAAACTTGCAGGTGGTGGTGTTCCCATACATGTTTCCTGTTTGTTTGCTCTCTCTCCCCCTCCTTCTGTCTAGACCTCCCTGTCCTCCTGTCCCTCTGTGTTATGAGAACCTAAGAACAGAAGGAAGTGGGGGCAGGAACAGAGAGACCTGGGGATGTCTGTGCACAAATTGAAGGTGGCAGGGCTAGTTAAGAAAGTGGTTAAAAGGCATATGGGATCCCAGGCTTTGTAAATAGAGGCTTAGATTATCAAAGCAAGGAGGTTATGATGAAGCTTTATAAAAAACTGCTTCATCCTCAACTAGTATTGTGTCCAATTCTGGACACCGTACATTCGGACGGATGTGGGGGCTTTAGAGAGGATGCAGAAAAGACTCACGAGCAAGGTTCCAGGGATGAGGGACTTCAGTTACGTGGATGGATTGGAGAAAGTGGTGTTGTTCTCCATAGAGAAGAGAAACTTGAGATGAGATTTGATAGAGGTGTTCAAAATCATGAGGGGTCCTGACAGAGTAGATGTAGGAGTAGGAATGCAGCACATAGGACATTCCAGACCCATTTCTGTTGAGTGATTACTTAAACAAGTGAATTGACCATTTAATATTTTTAACTTACTTAACCCTTGTGTTCCCACAAAGATCAAGCTAGCAAATTCAACAGTGGCCACTTTGACTTCATCCCATCGTGTCTTATGTACATTCTCACAGGATAGCAGGTACAACTGTAGTCATAGTATTCAGCTGAAAATTGATCAGTTACATTGTTATTTCAGTCCATATTTACAGTACACACGGTACCTTACTGTTGTAATCAAGTCATATAGTATCTATTCATCTCACTGGGGCAAAATGTCACTGGCTCAACATTCTCACCAAATACTAAAGCATTCCACAATACAAGACTCTGAAATTCGACAAAAGTTTCCTTTTCTGAGTCTCGCTGGTCTGTTCTGATTCTCTGAGGGATTACTGATGCTTATCCTCCACATGAGCAGTCGTCCTAATCCCGTGTGTCTGTCCTGCTCCCAAACCTGGCATCCGCTTACATTAAGGCAAGTGATACAGGAGCGTCTCAGTGACTGAGGCAGGTGAGTCTTGAGGCTGAGCCGGGCACAGTGAGTGACCCGGGTTAATCCGACACTCCAGGGACAGTTTAAACTGAACTGTACTCTGCATCTAACCCGTGCTGTACTTTCTCTGAGAGTGTTTGATGGGGCAGTGCAGACGAGGAGAGTTATTCCTTACCCATTTTAAACATGGAGAAGTGAATGTCCAAGAGATTGTTTTAAATGTGATGAGGTTTTCTGCCTCTACCACCCTTTCAGGCAGTGAGTTTCAGACACCCACCAGCCACTGGGTGAAGAAACTATTGATGTGTTTCGTTCAGTTAAGTTTGATGTCAATGTTTCCCCAGGATGTTGACGCTGGGTGATTCAGCGATGGGATAATGCTTAGAATGCCAAGGGGAGGTGGTTGGATTCTCTCTTGTTGCAGATGGTCATTGCCTGGCACTTGTGTGACGTGAATGTTACTTCCCACTGGTCGGCCCAAACCTGAATGTTGTCCGGGTCTTGGTGCATGTGGCTCTGGATTGCTTCATTATCTGAGGCAAATTACTGTGGATGCTGGAAATCTGGAAAGCATCGAGCTGAATCACTAACTCTGTTTCTCTCTCCACAGATGCTGCCTGACCTACTCAGTATTTAAAGCACTTTCTGCTGGGATCTCAGCTGAAGATGGTTGGGCTGAGGACACCACCCTGATGAACTCCGGCAATGAAGGCCTGGGACTGAGATGATTGACTTCCAACAACCAAAACCATCTTCCTTTGTGCTCGGTATGATTCCAACCAGTGGAGAGATTTCCCCCGATTCCCACTGACTTCAGTTTTACTCGGGCTCCTCGATGTCACACTCGGTCAAACGCTGCCTTAATGTGAAGGTCAGTCTCTCTTCCCAGCAGCAGACAGGAGTGAATCGTTCCCTTTGACCCATTGTGTACTGAAAATGCTCTGCTTCTTCACAGCCTGATACAGGACTGTACACGGCCGATTAATGTAGCCCATCAAACGCTCCCAGAGCAGCTTCAGCACAGCTTAGGAACAGAGTACAGTTCCTTCAACATTCTCTCTCTGTCTCTCCCTCCTGCTATCTCTGACATTAGGAGAGAGACAGAGGGAGAGAGGGTTAGATATGAAGGCAGAGAGAGGGCTGTAGAGAGGGACAAATTTGGAGAGAGAGAGGTTGTTGAGGTGGATGAAAAGGATAATGTAAGATATATTAATTTGATGTCATCCTTCTCTGCTGTGGACAAAAACGTATTAGAGATAGATATGGAGAGAAAAAAACATCGGGAGAGGGGGAAATGTAGATGAAGTTGGGGCCCAGGCGGATACTTTTGATGATCCAGAAGGAATAGCCTCCATTTTAAACATCCAGCAAGCTATTCCACTGTGGGAGCCATCACACCCAAACAGACATAGACACACACACACACACAGAAACACCCGCACAATGATATTGGCTGTGCAAATCTCATGCTGGTTTATTGGTTAATTTTTAAATCTGTGATTGATAGATTCTTGTTAACCAAAGGTATTAAGAGATAAGGGGCAAAGGCAGGATATATGGTGCAAGTTACATCACAGATCAGCCAAAATCTCATTTGATGCCGGAACAGGGTTGTGAGGTTGGATTGCATCTTCCTCTTCCAATATCCCCTGTGAAGTATCCTTCCATCTCTTTTAGTCACCCTGTCAGTCCATGTCTCTCTGTTTCTCTTTTTCTGTCTCTCTCTCTCTCTGTCTCTATCGGACAGTGTAGAGTGAGATTCACTCTGTATCCACCCCATGATGTTCCTGCCCTGGGAGTGTGTGATGGGACACTGCAGAGGGAAATTTACTCTGTGTCAAACCAAACATTGTGCTGAGCTTGGGAATATTTAATGGGACAGTGTAGCTGGAGATTTACACTGTATCCCTGGAATTTTGAAGGCTCAGGTGTGATTTGATGATTGTTTTCAAGATAATAAGGGAAACTGATAGGGTGGACAGAGAGTAACATTTCTCACTGGCTGCAGAGTCTAGAACATGGGGGCATAGTCTAAAAATATAAACCTAGTCTAAAAACTTTTCAGGAGTGAAATGAAGAAACACTTCAACACACCAGGCGTGGTATCAGTTTGGAACTCTCTTCCACAATCAGCAATTGATGCTGAGACACTTGTTAATTTTTAAATCTGAGTTTGATAGATTTTTGTTAACCAAAGGTATTAAGGGGCAAAGATAGGTACATGGAGTTAGATCACACATCAGCCATGAGCTCATTGAATGACAGAACAGGGTTGAGGGGCTAAATGGCCTCCTCCTCTTCCTCTGTCCTACGACAAATATCCTGCTATCACTCTCTGTGTCTTGGTCTCTGTCTCCCTCTTTGTCTCTCTTTCTGTCTGTCTGTCTGTCTCTCTCTCTCTCCTCTCATCTGTGGAAATCCACACACATCAGTCAGCCATTTTAGGTTCATTTTCAGTGGCCATTTTATGTCACCACAACACTGGGACATTTATCGCTGTCTATCCCAAACCATCTCTCTTTGTCGTCTATTTGTGTTCTCCTCACAGCTTATTGTCCCACCTAACCTAGTATCTCTCTCCTTTGCTCTGTCTCACTCACACACTCTCCCCCATCTCTCTCTCCCCCCATTTCTCTCTCCCCCAGCCCCTGCATTCTCTCTTTAAATGTCCTGTTATCACATCCTTTATTATAGATTCGAGCATTTTCCCTATGACTGATGTTAGACGAACAGGTCTTTAGTTCCCCATTTTCTCTCTCCTTCCTTTTGTAAATAGTGGGGTTAGATTTGCTACCTTCGAATCTGCCTCTCTCACACTGCCTCTGTCCCTCGCTATCTGTCTTACCCCCCTCTCTCTCTCGCTATCTCTCCCTCTCTGTCTTTTTCTCTCTCTCGCTCTACCGCTCCCTCTCTCTCTCTCTCTCTCTGTCCATGTCTCAATTTGTGCCTCCCTCACACCATCTCTCCCTCTCTCTCTGTCTCTCTCTTGCTCTCTGTCTGCCTCTCTATGTCTGCCTCTCTGTGTCTCCTTCTCTCTCTGTGCCTCTCTCACTCTCTATCTGTTTCTCCCCCAGCTCTCTTTCTCTTTCTCTCCCTCTCTCTCTTTCTCAAACTCTGTCCATGTCTCAATTTGTGCCTCCCTCACACCATCGCTCCCTCTCTCTCTGTCTCTCTCTATCTCTCTCTCTGCATCTCTCTCTCTCTGCCTCTCTCTCTTCTGCCTCTCCCTCTCTATCTCTCCCTCTCTCTCTCTCGCTGCCTCTGTCCACGTCTCAGTTTGTGTCTCCCCGACACCATCTCTCCCTCCCTCTCTCCCTCCCTCTCTCCCTCCCTCTCTCTCTCCCTCTCTCTCTCTCTTTCTCCCTCTTTGTCTCTGTCTCAGAGTAACAGCTCAGATGATTAACCTCTTTATCCATGTGTTATGAACACGGGACTTTGTCTAGGATGTTGCCAGGACTGGAGAATTGTAGCTATGAGGATAGGCAGGGGTTGTTGTCCTTGGAACAGAGAAGGCTGAGGGGAGATCTGATTGAAATGTACAAAATTTTGAGGGCCCTGGTTGGAGTGGAGATGAAGGGCAGAGAACCATAGCAGAAAGGTCAGTGACGAGGGGGCATAGATTTAAAGTGATTGGTCGAAAAATTAGAGGGGAGTTGAGGAAAATCTTTTTCACCCAGAGAGTCGCGATGGTCTGGAACTCACTGCCTGAAAGGGTAGTTGAGGCAGAGACCCTCAACTCATTCAGAAGGAGTCTGGATCGGCACCTCAAGTGCGGTAAGCTGCAGAGCTCGGACCAAATGCTGGAAGGTGGGATTAGAATAGGTTGATCGTTTTTCGGCTGGCACAGAGAGAATGGGCCAAGTGGCCACTTTCTGTGCCTTAAAATATCTATGTTGCCCTCGCCAAGTCTATTTTTCCCTCTGTTAATCTCTGAATCCCAGCCTCTCCCTCTCTGTTCCTCTCTGAATTCCAGTCTCTCCCTCTCTGTTACCCTCTGAATCCCAGTCTCTCCCTCTCTGTTACCCTCTGAATCCCATTCTCTCCCCCTCTGTTACTCTCTGAATCCCAGTCTCTCCCTCTCTGTTACCCTCTGAATCCCAGTCTGTCCCTCTCTGTTACCCTCTGTATCCCAGTCTCTCCCTCTCTGTTACCCTCTGAATCCCAGTCTGTCCCTCTCTGTTACCCTGTGAATCCCAGACTCTCCCTCTCTGCTACCGTCTGAATCCCAGTCTCTCCCTCTCTGTTTCCCTCTGAATCCCAGACTCTCCCTCTCTGTTACCATCTGAATCCCAGTCTCTTCCTCTCTGTTACCCTCTGAATCCCAGTCTCTCCCTCTATCTTACCCTCTGAATCCCAGACTCTCCCTCTCTGTTACCCTGTGAATCCCAGACTCTCCCTCTCTCTTAGCCTCTGAGTCCCAGTCTCTCCCTCTCCGTTACCCTCTGAATCCCAGACTCTCCCTCTCTCTTACCCTCTGAGTCCCAGTCTCTCCCTCTCCTTTACCCTCTGAATCCCAGTCTCTCCCTCTCTGTTACCTGACCAGAGCTTTATAAATGTTCAGCACACCCTCTCGGCTTTTGTACTCACTGCATACAGTGTAAATTGTGGTATTCCCCAGGGGTTTTAATTAGGACCACTGATCTTATTGATATATGAATGACTTAGACTGTGGTATACAGGGCATAACTTCAACATTGTGCCATTTGCAATGTAATAAACAGTGAAGGGAATTGGAGTAGACTTCAGGAGGATAGAGGCAGTCTGGTGAAATGGTCAGACACATAGCAGGTTAACTTCAATGCTGAGAAATGTAAAATGATGCATTTAGGAAGGAAGGCTGAGGAGAAGCGATATAAACTAAATAGTACAATGTTAAAATGGGTGCAGGGACAGAGAGATCTGGGATTTCATTTCTATCACTTTTTACATCTAAAAGATTCAATTTGGGGCTTGCAATCTCGAAGTTGAATTTAGCTTTATCCTGAAAAGTGTTCGCAAACGTGTTGGGAAATGTGTCAAAAGCTGTTTCCATTCAGACATTCCTGCATTGTGGAAGTGTGAGCTATCTTTGCAGAGACAGGAAATAGAGTTGTTTGAATGGACCTGCAGGTTTTAGTTGATGCAATAAGGTGAGAATTTGAATTGTGTCCCTTCCAGATACACAGAATTGAAGGTATTTACAGAACACCACATGAAGTAGTTTACCAATGTCTGACAAACTTCAAAGACTTCAAACACATGGAAGAAGAGGAGAAGGGAACAATGTACAAAACCTGAGACAGTCAGACAACAGCAGTAGGAAAATGAATCTCTTTTTATGGGTTTTAATTTGAAGGCCTGAGCTGATGATTGAAAAAGCAGGAGTTCAAATCCCACACTGGGCTGTTGTGAATTAGAATTCTATATTTTCTTTCAAAAAACATAAATCTGGAGTTAAAAAGCCTCTAGGTTGGAATGATTCACTCCTGTCTACTAGTGCAAAGCCCGTGTGTGTCTCAGTTTGCTGTATTTATTAATGATTTAAGATGATGAGGTAGAATGCAACATACCCAAGTTTACCAATGACACAAAAATAGGCAGCATTGTGAGCAGTGTAACTGGAAGCATCAAATTACAAAGAGATATTAATATCTTAAATAAATGGGCAAAACTGTGGTAGTTAGATTTCCATGTCATTAAAAAAGACTAGAACAGAGTACTTTATAAATGTTGTAAAGATAGAAACACTAGAGGTTCAAAGAGACTTTGGGGGGTCCATGTCTATTTGAGTGCAGGGTAGATTTACCAGAATGATAACTGGACTCCAAGGGTTCAATTACGAGGTGATATTACACAAACTAGGGATTTATTGCCTGGAATTCAGGAGGATCAAGGTGATTTGTTCAAAGATGTTGAGATATTAAGGGGAACTGATGGGGTAGTTTGGGAGAAACTATTTCAGCAGCTTGGGAACATAGGAACAGGAGTAGGCCATTCAGCCCATCGAGCCTGCTCCGCCATTCAATACGATCATGGCTGATCATCCACTTCAATGCCTTTTTCCCAGACTGAGCTTCCACAGCCCACTGGAGTAGAGAATTCCAAAGATTCACAACACTCTGAGTAAAAATCCGCCACTCCAGGCTAAAGGTGGTAGTAGTTTGGAACGTGTCTTCTGCACGCAAACATTGATGCAAAATCAATTGTCATTTTTAAATCGAAGGTTGATCTCATCAAATGCCTTTTGAAAATTGAAATATTCTTCTTTCGCGCTCTGTCCCTGAGTCACTCTGTTTCTGTGTGTGTGTGTGTGTTTGTGTGTGTCTGTGTGTTTCTGTGTGTGTGCTTCTGTGTGTTTCTGTCTGTGTGTGTGTTTCTGTGTGTGTGTGTGTGTGTTTTTCTGTGTGTGTGTTTCTGTGTGTCTGTGTGTGTCTATGTCTGTTTCTCTCTCCTCTCTCAGACCCTTTGTAAAGCTCCACATCCATCAGTTTCCCATTTGAAGTCAGCTGCTTTTGGTTTCACCGCATCTGCAGAGGTTACACTTCCTCATGCAGGCTGGTAAGAAACATGTATTCCGCAGTTGGCTCCAATGTTCCCGTGAATATTTAGATGTTGTGCATGCCCAGTTTTTTTAACGTGAGCTGTCCCTTGAAATCTTTGAAGAATCTTTGAACACGTGTGCTATTTATTGTGGAACAGGATGTGCGTGGGACCTTTGAGGCTGCTGCACGCAGATTTGCAGGAACATTGACCAACACTCTCCATCCCAATCTCTTCCTCTTTCTCTCTGGTACTCTCTCCCCATTGCAATCCTTCCCTCTCTCTCTTATTCTCCATTTCTATCCCTGTTCTTTCTCAATGTTACTCTCTCCATCTGGATGGAGGAGGAGAAAGAGAGGCATATACAGAGGCAGCATTACTCTGTATCAAACCCCACAGTGTACCTGCCCCCTAGTTCTAGACTTCCCCACAAGGGGAACATCCTCCCAGCATCCGCCCTGTAAAGTCCCCTCAGAATCTTGTATGTTTCAATAAGATCACCTCTCATTCTTCTAAACTCCAATGAGTATAGGCCCAACCTGTTCCACCATTCCTCAAAGATAACCCCTTCATCCCAGGAATCAGCCGAGTGAACCTTCTCTGAACTGATTCCAATGCAGCCAGGCCTGACCATTTATCCACTTTCAAAGCTGTCAAACACCTTCATATTTCCCCCCCTCACTCTGTTTATCCCATCCAATATTTCACACTCCTCCTCTTTAACTACAATCTCTGTATCGTTCCCACTCTTTTATAAAGACGGACACAGAGAATTCATTAAGAACCATGCCCACATCTCCCACCTCCACAGGTAGGAAGAAGGAGGAGAGGCAATCTAAACTAAAGGATATAGTTTTAAAGGGGCTAACATTCTCTGCCTCTTCCTTTGCTCTAATATAATCCTTGATTTCTTTCATTAGCAATGGTTGGAACAATTTACTGAGGTTCTGTCAAGGCTTACTCACATTCTTTATCTGTATCTCTCTGTCCCAGAGAGATGGTGAAGAAACTATTGATGTGTTTCGTTCAGTTAAGCTTGATGTCAATGTTCCCCAGGATGTTGACGCTGGGGGATTCAGTGATGGGATAATGCTTTGAATGCCAAGGGGAGGTGGTTGGATTCTCTCATGTTGCAGATGGTCATTGTCTGGCACTTGTGTGACATGAATGTTACTTGTCACTGGTCGGCCCAAACCTGAATGTAGTCCGGGTCTTGGTGCATGTGGCTCTGGATTGCTTCATTATCTGAGGCAAAATACTGTGGATGCTGGAAATCTGGAAAGCATCGAGCTGAATCACTAACTCTGTTTCTCTCTCTCCACTGATGCTGCCTGACCTACTCAGTATTTGCAGCACTTCCTGCTGGGATTTCATTATCTGAGGAGGTGTGAATGGAACTGAACACTGTGCAATCAACAGTGAACATCCCTACTTCTGACCTTACGATGGAGGGCAGGTCATTGAGGAAGCAGCTGAAGATGGATGGGCCGAGGACACTAACCTGAGGAACTCCTGCAGTGATGTCCTGCGACTACGATGATTGACTTCCAACAACCACAACCATTTTCCTTTGTGCTCGGTTTGAGTCCAACCAGCAGATTCCCACTGACTTCAGTTTTACTCGGACTCCTCGATGTCACACTCGGTCAAACGCTGCCTTGATGTTAAGGTCAGTCTCTCTTCCCAGTAGCAGACAGGAGTGAATCGTCCCATTTGACCCGTTGTACACTGAACAAGCTGTGCTTCTTCACAGCCTGATACAGGACTGCACACGGCCGATTAATGTAGCCCATCAAACACTCCCAGAGCAGGTTCAGCACAGCTTAGGAATAGAGTATAGTTCCTTCAACATTCTCTCTCTGTCTTCCTCTCTCTGTCTCTTCCTCCTGCTATCTCTGACACGAGGAGAGAGACAGAGGGAGAGAGGGTTAGATATGCAGACTGAGAGAGTGTTGTGGAGAGGGACAAGGTTGGAGAGAGAGAGATTGCGCGGTCGATTGAAAGGGAGAAAGGATGAGAAATTAATTTGATGTAATCCTTCACTGCTGTGTGCACAAACATTTAGGAGATAGGTATGGAGACAGAAACATCGGGAGAGATCTCTGTCTCTCTCTCTGTCTCTCCATCTGTCTTTCCCTTCCTGTCTCTCGCTCTCTCTCCTTCTATCTCTGTCTCTCCCTCTGTTCACCATCTGTATTTCCCTCTCTGTCACTCACTCTCTCAAACTGTCCCTGTCTCTCTCTCTCTCTATCCCTCCATCCATCCTTCCCTCCCTGTCAATCCATCTCTCTCCTTCTATCTCTGTCTCTCACTCTGTCCCTCCGTCTGTATTTCCCTCTCTGTCACTCACTCTCTCATACTGTTCCTGTCTCTCTCTCTCTCTATCCCTCCATCCATCCTTCCCTCCCTGTCAATCGCTCTCTCTCCTAATATCTCTGTCTCTGCCACTCTCTCTGTCACTCCATCTGACTTTCCCTCTCTGTCTCTCCGTCTTTCTCCTTCTATCTCGCTCACTGCCTGTCTCTCTCTCTCTCTCTGTGCCTCCATCTGTCTTTCCCTCTCTGTCTCTCCCTCTCTCTACTTCTATCTCTCTCTCTCTCTCTGTCTCTCCATCTGTCCTTCTCTCCCAGTCACTCTATCGCTCTCCTTCTCTCTCTCTCTGTCTCTCTGTCCCTCTATCTGTCTTTCCGTCCCTGACACTCCCTCTCTCCCTTTCTCTCTCTGTCTCTCCATCTGTCTTTCCCTTGCTATCTCTCCCTCTATCTCCTTCTATCTGTCTATCTCTCTCTCTCTTTCCATCTGTCTTTCTCTCCGTGTCACTCCCTCTCTCTCCTTCCATCTCTGTCTCCTCCTCTCTCTGTGTCCCTCCATCTGTCTTTCCCTCTCTGTCTCTCCCTCTCTCTCCTTCTATCTCTGTCTCTCTCTCTCTGTCCCTCCACCTGTCTCCCCCCACCCCCACACCGTCACTTCATCTCTCTCCTCCTATCTCTGTCTCTGACTCTCTCTCTGTCTCTCTCTCTATCCCTCCATCTGTCTTTCCCTCCCTGTCACACCCTCTCTCTCCTTCCATCTCTGCCTCTCTCTCTGTCTCTCCAACTGCCTTTCCCTCTCTGTCTCTCCCTCCCTCTCCTTCTGCTTCTGTCTCTCTCTCTCTATCCCTCCATCTGTCCTTCCCTCCCTGTCACTCCATCGCTCTCCTTCTCTCTCTGTCTCTCACTCTGTCCCTCCATCTGTCTTTCTCTCCCTGTCATTCCCTCTCTCTCCTTCTCTCTCTGTCTCTCTCTCTCTCTCTCTCTGTCCCTCCATCTGTCTTTCCCTCTCTGTCTCTCCCTCTCTCTCCTTCTATCTCTGTCTCTCTCTCTCTGTCTCTGCATCTGCCTTTCGCTCCCTGTCACTCCCTCTCTCTCCTTCCATCTCTGCCTCTCTCTCTCTGTCTCTCCTTCTGTCTTTCCCTCTCTGCATCTCCCTCTCTCTCCTTCTCTCTATGTCTCTCTCTCGATCCTTCCATCTGTCCTTCCCTCTATGTCACTCCACACTCTCCTTCTATCTCTGTCTCTCTCCCTGTCTCTCCATCTGTCTTTCCCTTTCTGTCTCTCCCTCTCTCTCCTTCCATCTCTGTCTCTCGCTCTCTGTCTCGCCATCTGTCTTTCCCTCTCTCACTCCCTCTCTGTCCCTCTCTCTCTGTGTCTCTCTCTATCCCTCCATCTCTCTTTCCCTCCCTGACACTCCCGCTCTCTCCTTCTATCTCTGTCTCTCTCCCTGTCTCTCCATCTGTCTTTCCCTCTGTCTCTCCGTCTCTCTCCTTCTATCTCTGTCTCTCTCTCTCTGTCTCTCCATCTGTCTTTCCCTCCCTGTCACTCCATCACTCTCCTTCTCTCTCTGTCTCTCTCTCTCTGACCCTGCATCTTTCTTTCCATCCCTGACACTCCCTCTCTCCCCTTCTCTCTCTGTCTATCACTCCGTCCCTCCATCTCTCTTTCCCTCCCTGACACTCCCTCTCTCTCCTTCTATCTCTGTCTCTCTCCCTGTCTCGCCATCTGTCTTTCCCTCTCTGTCTCTCCGTCTCTCTCCTTCTATCTCTGTCTCTCTCTCTCTCTCTTTCCATTTGTCTTTCCCACCGTGTCACTCCCTCTCTCTCCTTCTCTCTCTGTCCCTCTCTCTCTGTCCCTCCATCTGTCTTTCCCTCCCTCTGTTTCCTTCTATCTCTGTCTCTCTCCCTGTCACTCCACCTGTTTTTCCCTCTCTGTCACTCCCTCTCTCTCCTTCTCTCTCTGACTCACTCTCCCTGCCCCTCCATCTGTCTTTCCCTCTCTGTCTCTCCCTCTCTCTACTTCTATCTCTGTCTCTCTCTCTCTGTCGCTCCATCTGTCTTTCCCTCTCTGTCACTCCCTCTTTCTCCTTCTCTCTCTGTCTCTCTCTCTGTTTTCCATCAGTCTTTCCCTGCCTCTCTTTCCTTCTATCTCTCTCTCTCTCTCTGTCCCTCCATTTGTCTTTCCCTCCCAGTGACTCCCTCTCTCTCCTTCTATCTCTGTCTCTCTCTCTGTCTCTCCATCTGTCTTACCCTCCCTGTCACTCCCTCTCTCTCCTTCTATCTCTGTCTCTCTCCCTCTGTTCACCATCTGTATTTCCCTCTCTGTCACTCACTCTCTCATACTGTCCCTGTCTCTCTCTCTCTCTATCCCTCCATCCATCCTTCCCTCCCTGTCAATCCATCTCTCTCCTTCTATCTCTGTCTCTCACTCTGTCCCTCCGTCTGTATTTCCCTCCCTGTCACTCACTCTCTCATACTGTCCCTGTCTCTCTCTCTCTCCATCCCTCCATCCATCCTTCCCTCCCTGTCAATCGCTCTCTCTCCTAATATCTCTGTCTCTCTCTCTGTCTTTCCATCTGTCTTTCCCTCCGTGTCACTCCTTCTCTCTCATTCTCTCTCTGTCCCTCTCTCTCTGTCCCTCCATCTGTCTTTCCCTCCCTCTCTTTCCTTCTATCTCTGTCTCTCTCCCTGTCCCTCCATCTGTTTTTCCCTCTCTGTCACTCCCTCTCTCTCCTTCTCTCTCTGTCTCTCTCTCCCTGCCCCTCCATCTGTCTTTCCATCTCTGTCTCTCCCTCTCTCTACTTCTATCTCTGTCTCTCCATCTGTCTTTCCCTCTCTGTCACTCCCTCTTTCTCCTTCTCTCTCTGTCTCTCTCTCTGCTTTCCATCAGTCTTTCCCTCCCTCTCTTTCCTTCTATCTCCCTCTCTCTCTCTGTCCCTCCATTTGTCTTTCCCTCCCAGTCACTCCCTCTCTCTCCTTCTATCTCTGTCTCTCTCTCTCTGTCTCTCCATCTGTCTTTCCCTCCCAGTCACTCCTTATTTCTCCTTCTATCTCTGTCTCTCTCTCTCTGTCTCTCCATCTGTCTTTCCCTCCCTGTCACTCCATCTCTCTCCTTCTATCTCTGTCTCTCTCTCTCTGTCTCTCCATCTGTCTTTCCCTCCCTGTCACTCCCTCGTTCTATTTCTGTCTCTCTCTCAGTCTTTCCATCTGTCTTTCCCTCCCAGACACTCCCTCTCTCTCCTTCTATCTCTGCCTCTCTCTCTCTTTTTCCATCTGTCTTTCACTCCCTGTCACTCCCTCTCTCTCTTTCTATCTCTGTCTCTCTCTCTCTGTCTCTCCATCTGTCTTTCCCTCCCTGTCACTCCATCTCTCTCCTTCTATCTCTGTCTCTCTCTCTCTCTGTCTCTCCATCTGTCTTTCCCTCCCTGTCACTACTTCTTTCTCCTTCTCTCTCTGTCTCTCTCTCTCTCTGTCTCACCATCTGTCTTTCCCTCTCTGTCACTCCATCTCTGACCTTGTATCTCTGTTTCCCTCTCTCTATCTCTCCATCTGTCCTTCCATCTATGTCACTCCATCTCTCTCCTTCCATCTCTGTCTCTCTTTCTCAGTCTTTCCATCTGTCTTTCCCTCCCTGACACTCCCTCTCTCTCCTTCTGTCTCTGTCTCTCTCTCTCAGTCTTTCCATCTGTCTTTCCCTCCCTGACACTCCCTCTCTCTCCTTCCATCTCTGTCTCTCTCTCTCAGTCTTTCCATCTGTCTTTCCCTCCCTGCCACTCCCTCTCTCTCCTTCTATCTCTGTCTCTCTCTCAGTCTTTCCATCTGTCTGTCCCTCCCTGTCACTCCCTCTCTATCCTTCTATCTCTGTCTCTCTCTCCTTCTGTCTCTCCATCTGTCCTTCCCTCCCTGTCACTCCATTTCTCTCCTTCCATCTCTGTCTCTCTCTCTCAGTCTTTCCATCTGTCTTTCCCTCCCTGACACTCCCTCTCTCTCCTTCCATCTCTGCCTCTCTCTCTGTCTCTCCAACTGCCTTTCCCTCTCTGTCTCTCCCTCCCTCCCCTTCTTTCTCTGTCTCTCTCTCTCTATCCCTCCATCTGTCCTTCCCTCCCTGTCACTCCATCGCTCTCCTTCTCTCTCTGTCTCTCACTCTGTCCCTCCATCTGTCTTTCTCTCCCTGTCATTCCCTCTCTCTCCTTCTCTCTCTGTCTCTCTCTCTCTCTCTCTCTCTCTCTGTCCCTCCATCTGTCTTTCCCTCTCTGTCTCTCCCTCTCTCTCCTTCTATCTCTGTCTCTCTCTCTCTGTCTCTGCATCTGCCTTTCGCTCCCTGTCACTCCCTCTCTCTCCTTCCATCTCTGCCTCTCTCTCTCTGTCTCTCCTTCTGTCTTTCCCTCTCTGTATCTCCCTCTCTCTCCTTCTCTCTGTGTCTCTCTCTCGATCCTTCCATCTGTCCTTCCCTCTATCGCACTCCACACTCTCCTTCTATCTCTGTCTCTGCCTCTCTCTCTGTGTCTCTCTCTATCCCTCCATCTGTCTTTCCCTCCCTGTCACTCCCTCTCTCTCCTTCTATCTCTGTCTCTCGCTCTCTGTCTCGCCATCTGTCTTTCCCTCCCTGTCACTCCCTCTCTCTCCTTCTATCTCTGTCTCTCTCTCTCAGTCTTTCCATCTGTCTTTCCCTCCATGTCACTCCCTCTCTCTCCTTCTATCTCTGTCTCTCGCTCTCTGTCCCTTCATCTGTCTTTCCCTCCCTGTCACTCCATCTCTCTCCTTCCACCTCTGCGTCTCTCTCTCTCTCTGTCTCTCCAACTGCCTTTCCCTCTCTGGTTGACTAACAGGAAGCAGAGAGTGGGGATAAATAAGTGCTATTCTGGTTGGCAATCAGTCACTGGTGGTGTGCCTCAGGGATCGGTGTTGGGACCGTAATTATTTACAATTTATATTGATGATTTGGAGTTGGGGACCACGTGTAGGTTGTTAAAGTTTGCAGATGACACTCAGATGAGTGGCAGAGCAAAGTGTGCAGATGACTGTGAAACTTTGCAGAGGAACATAGATACATTGAGTGAGTGGGCAAAGGTCTGGCAGATGGAATACAATGTTAATAAATGTGAAGTTATTCATTTCGGTAGGAGTAACAGTAAAAAGGATTATTACTTGAACGGTAAGAAGTTGCAGCATGCTGCTATGCAGAGGGACCTGGGTGTCCTTGTGCATGAATCGCAAAAGGTTGGTCTGCAGGTACAGCAAGTAATTAAGAAGGCAAATGGAATTTTGTCCTTCATTGCTAAAGGGATTGAGTTTAAAAGCAGAGAGGTTATGTTGTATAAGGTAATGGTGAGGCCGCTCCTGGAGTACTGTGTGCAGTTTTGGTCTCCTTACTTGAGAAACAATGTACTGGCACTGGAGAGGGTGCAGAGGAGGTTCACTCGGTTGATTCCGGAGTTGAGGGGGTTGGCTTATGAGGAGAGACTGAGTAGATTGGGATTATATTCATTGGAGTTCAGAAGAATGAGGTGGGATCTTATAGAAACTGAAATTGAAATATTATAGAAATTGAAATATTCTTCTGTCACTCTCTGTCCCTTGGGCAGTCTGTTTGTGTGTGTGTCTGTGCATGTCGGTCTCTGTGTGTCTGTGTGTCTGTGTGTCTGTGCATGTCGGTCTCTGTCTGTGTGTCTCTGTGTGTCTGTGCATGTCGGTCTGTGTGTCTCTGTGTCTCTGTGTCTGTGCATGTCGGTCTCTGTCTGTTTGTCTCTGTGTGTCTGTGCATGTCGGTCTCTGTGTGTCTGTGTGTCTCTGTGTCTGTGTATGTCGGTCTCTGTCTGTGTGTATCTGTGTGTCTGTGTGTCTCTGTGTCTGTGCATGTCGGTCTCTGTCTGTGTGTCTCTGTGTGTCTGTGCATGTCGGTCTCTGTGTGTCTGTCTGTCTCTGTGTGTCTATGCATGTCGGTCTGTGTGTGTGTTTCTGTGTGTGTGTGTGCGTGTGTGGTTCTGTGTGTGTGTTTCTGTGTGTGTGGTTCTGTGTGTGTGGTTCTGTGTGTGTGGTTCTCTGTGTGCATGTGTGTTTCTGTGTGTGTGTGTGTGTGTGTGTGTCTGTCTGTGTCTATGCCTGTTTCTCTCTCCTCTCTCTGTACCTCAGTAAAACTCCACATACATCAATTTGCTATTTTAATTTGGCTGCTTTTGGTGATACCACAACTGCAGAGGGTGCATTTCCTTCTGCAGGCTGGTAGGAAACCCATATCCCGCTCTTTAACGGCATATTCTGTCTGCTTTGTATACTAAATTGATTAATCCCTAATAATTGATCAAATCTGACATTGATTACTGTTTGAAAGTCTGCAGGTTTACTTTCCTCCCAGGGCTGATTAAAAGTTCGAGTTTCCCTCAGTGTTTTGGAAATATCAAACCCTGATCCCACACCCAGTAAAGTATTTTACATGATGGGACGCTGCAAATGTTGTTATACTCAGTGCGCACGGTACCTTCATGTTGTAATAAGATGTTATAATCTCTATTCAGATAACTCTCATGCCACAGGGGCAAAATTTCACTGGGTCAACATTCTGACCAAACACTAAAACATTACAGAAAGCGAGGCTCACAAATTCAACACAAGTTTCCTTTTCTGTGTCTCGCTGGTCTGTTCTGATTTTCTGTTGGGTGACATCAGCCTAGATTTTGGGTTCAGACCTGAACCCACAAACGTATAACTCAGAGGCAGGATTATTACCCACTGAGCTGCAGCTGGCTCCAATGTTCCCAGAAAATTTAGTTGTTGTGCACGGCAAGTTTTTTTTGTCCCATGTGCAGTCCCTTTAAATTTTTAAGAATCTTCGAAGACGTGTGTTATTTATCACAGAACAGGACCTGCGTGGCACCTTCCAGGCTGCTGCACACAGCTTTGCAGGAACACTGACCGCCACTCTCCATCCCAATCTCTTCCTCTCTGGTAATCTCTCCCCATTGCTATTCTTCCCTCTCTCTGTTATTCCCTCTCTAAATCTATCCCTGTCTTTCTCACTGTTACTCTCTCCATCTGGATGGAGGAGGAGAAAGAGAGGCATATATAGAGGCAGCTTTACTCGGTATCTAACCCCACACTGTACCTGTCCTGCGAGTGTTATATAGAACAGAGAGGACAGAGATTTGCTCTGGAGATAACTCCATTCGGTACTTGGCTTGGCAGCATTTGAAGGGACAGTTTAGACGGAGCTTTACTCTGTATCCCTGGAATTTTGAAGTGTAAGGGGTGTTTAGTTGAGTTTAGTTTAGAGATTCAGCACTGAAGCAGGCCCTTCGGCCCACCGAGTCTGTGCCGACCATCAACCACCCATTAATACTAATCCTACACTAATTCCATATTCCTACCACATCCCCACCTGTCCCCATATTTCCCTACCACTTACCTATACTGGGGGCAATTGCTAATGGCCAATTTACCGATCCACCTGCAAGTCTTTGGCATGTGGGAGGAAACCAGAGCACCCGGAGGAAACCCACGCAGACACAGGGAGAACTTGCAAACTCCAAACAGGCAGTACCCAGAATTGAACCCGGGTCGCTGGAGCTGTGAGGCTGCGGTGCTAACCACTGCGCCACTGTGCTGGATGAACTGATCAAAGTTTACAAGACAATACTGGAAACTGATGGGGTAGATAGAGAGAAACTCTTCTCACTGGTTGGAGGAGTCTCGGACGAGGGGCACAGTCGAAAAATCGAACATTAGTCGAAGACCCTTTCAAGGGTGAAATTTATTAACACTTCTACACACAAAGGATGGTGGAATTTTGGAATTGTCTTCCACAAATGATCCCTCCATTTCTCTGCAATCTCCTCCAGCTCCACAATCCACCAATATCTGCCATCCTCTAATTCTGACCTCTTGAACATCCCCAATTTGAATCGTTCCACCATTGGTGGCCATGCCTTCAAGGCCCTAACTCTGGAATTCCTTTCCTAAACCTCTCCATCTCACTAACTCTCTTTCCTCTTTGAGGATTCTCCCTCAAACCAACCTCTGACCAAGTTTGTGGTCATCTGGTCTAATATCTCCTGAAGTGACTCTGTGTCAAATTTTTATTTTCTTGATTCATTTGTTGGATGTGTGCGTTAGTGGCCAGGACAGCATTTATTGCCCATTCATAATTGCCCTTGAGAAGGTGCTGTTGAGCCTCCTTCTTGAACCGCTGCAGTCCATGTGGGGTAGGTACACCCACAGTGCTGTTAGGAAGGGAGATCCAGGATTTTGACCCAGTCACAGTGAAGGAGCAGCGATATAGTTCCAAGTCAGGATGGTGTGTGACTTAAGGGAAACTTGCAGGTGGTGGTGTTCCCATACGTGTTTCCTGTTTGTTTGCTCTCTCTCCCCCTCCTTCTTTCTACACCTCCCTGTCCTCCTGTCCCTCTGTGTTATGAGAACCTAAGAACAGAAGGAAGTGGGTGCAGGAACAGAGAGACCTGGGGATGTCTGTGCACAAATTGAAGGTGGCAGAGCTAGTTAAGAAAGTGGTTAAAAGGCATATGGGATCCTCGGCTTTGTAAATGGAGGCTTAGAGTATAAAAGCAAGGAGGTTATGATGAAGCTTTATAAAACACTGCTTCATCCTCATCTAGTATTGTGTCCAATTCTGGACACCGTACTTTCGGAAGGATGTGGGGGCTTTCGAGAGGATGCAGAAAAGATTCACGAGCAAGGTTCCAGGGATGAGGGATTTCAGTTACCTCGATAGATTGGAGAAACTGGTGTTGTTCTCCACAGAGAAGAGAAACTTGAGATTAGATTTGATAGAGGTGTTCAAAATCATGAGGGGTCCTGACAGAGTAGATGTAGGAGTAGGAATGCAGCACATAGGACATTCCAGACCCATTTCTGTTCAGTGATTACTTAAACAAGTGAATTGACCATTTAATATTTTTAACTTACTTAACCCTTGTGTTCCCACAAAGATCAAGCTAGCAAATTCAACAGTGGCCACTTTGACTTCATCCCATCGTGTCTTATGTACATTCTGACAGAATTGCAGGTCTAACTGTAGTCATAAAATTCAGCTGAAAATTGATCAGTTACATTGTTATTTCAGTCCATATTTACAGTGCACACGGTACCTTACTGTTGTAATCAAGTCATATAGTATCTATTCATCCCACTGGGGCAAAATGTCACTGGTTCAACATTCTCACCAAATACTAAAGCATTCCACAATGCAAGACTCACAAATCCAACACAAGTTTCCTTTTCTGAGTCTCGCTGGTCTGTTCTGATTCTCTGAGGGATTACTGATGCTTATCCTCCACATGAGCAGTCGTCCTAATCCCCTGTGCCTGTCCTGCTCCCAAACCCAGCATCCACTTACATTAAGGCAATTGATACAGGAGCGTCTCAGTGACTGAGGCAGGTGAGTCTTGAGGCTGAGCCGGGCACAGTGAGTGACCCGGATTAATCCGACACTCCAGGGAATGTTTAATCGGAGCTTTACTCTGTATCTGAGCCATGCTGTACCTTCTCTGAGAGTGTGCGATGTGGCAGTGTAGACGAGGAGAGTTATTCCTTACCCATTTTAAACATGGAGAAGTGAATATCCAAGAGATTGTTTTAAATGTGATGAAGTTTCCTGCCTCGACCATCCTTTCAGGCAGTGAGTTCCAGACACCCACCAGCCACTGGGTGAAGAAACTATTGATGTGTTTCGTTCAGTTAAGTTTGATGTCAATGTTTCCCCAGGATGTTGACGCTGGGTGATTCAGCGATGGGATAATGATTTGAATGCCAAGGGGAGGTGGTTGGATTCTCTCTTGTTGCAGATGGTCATTGCCTGGCACTTGTGTGACCTGAATGTTACTTGCCACTGGTCGGCCCAAACCTGAATGTTGTCCGGGTCTTGGTGCATGTGGCTCTGGATTGCTTCATTATCTGAGGCAAAATACTGTGGATGCTGGAAATCTGGAAAGCATCGAGCTGAATCACTAACTCTGTTTCTCTCCACAGACGCTGCCTGACCTGCTCAGTATTTAAAGCACTTTCTGCTGGGATCTCAGCTGAAGATGGCTGGGCTGAGGACACTACCCTGATAAACTCCTGCAGTGAAGGCCTGGGACTGAGATGATTGACTTCCAACAACCAAAACCATCTTCCTTTGTGCTCGGTATGAGTCCAACCAGTGGAGAGATTTCCCCTGATTCCCACTGACTTCAGTTTTACTCGGGCTCCTCGATGTCACACTCGGTCAAACGCTGCCTTGATGTTAAGGTCAGTCTCTCTTCCCAGTAGCAGACAGGAGTGAATCGTTCCCTTTGACCCGTTGTACACTGAACAAGCTGTGCTTCTTCACAGCCTGATACAGGACTGTACACGGGCGATTAATGTAGCCCATCAAACACTCCCAGAGCAGCTTCAGCACAGCTAAGGAACAGAGTACAGTTCCTTCAACATTCTCTCTCTGTCTCTCCCTCCTGCTATCTCTGACACTGGGAGAGAGACAGAGGGAGAGAGGGTTAGATATGAAGGCAGAGAGAGGGCTGTAGAGAGGGACAAATTTGGAGAGAGAGAGGTTGTTGAGGTGGATGAAAAGGATAATGTAAGATATATTAATTTGATGTAATCCTTCACTGCTGTGTACACAAACATATAAGAGATAGATATGGAGAGAAAAAAACATTGGGAGAGGGGGAAATGTAGATGAAGTTGGGGCCCAGGCGGATACTTTTGATGATCCAGAAGGAATAGCCTCCATTTTAAACATCCAGCAAGCTATTCCACTGTGGCAACCATCACACCCAAACAGACATAGACTCACACACACACACAGAAACACCCACACAATGATATTGGTTGTGCAAATTTCATGCTTGTTTATTGGTTAATTTTTAAATCTGTGATTAATAGATTCTTGTTTACCAAAGGTATTAAGAGATAAGGGGCAAAGGCAGGATATATGGTGTAAGTTACATCACAGATCAGCCAAGATCTCATTTGATGCCGGAACAGGGCTGTGTGGTTGAATTGCATCCTCCTCTTCCAATATCCCCTGTGAAGTATCCTTCTTTCTCTGTCAGTCACCCTGTCAGTCCATGTCTCTCTGTTTCTCTTTTTCTGTCTCTCTCTCGCTGTCTGTCTCTATCAGACAGTGTAGAGTGAGATTCATTCTGTATCCACCCCATGATGTTCCTGCCCAGGGAGTGTGTGATGGGACAGTGCAGAGGGAAATTTACTCTGTGTCAAACCCAACATTGTGCTTGGCTTGGGAATATTTAATGGGACAGTGTAGCTGGAGATTTACTGTGTATCCCTGGAATTTTGAAGGCTCGGGTGTGATTTGATGATTGTTTTCAAGATAATAAGGGAAACTGATAGGGTGGACAGAGAGTAACAATTCCCACTGGCTGCAGTGTCTAGAACATGGGGGCATAGTCAAAAAATATAAACCTCGTCTAAAAACCTTTCAGGAGTGAAATGAAGAAACACTTCAACACACCAGGTGTGGTATCAGTTTGGAACTCTCTTCCACAATCAGCAATTGATGCTGAGACACTTGTTAATTTTTAAATCTGAGTTTGATAGATTTTTGTTAACCAAAGGTATTAAGGGGCAAAGATAGGTACATGGAGTTAGATCACACATCAGCCATGAGCTCATTGAATGACAGAACAGGGTTGAGGGGCTAAATGGCCTCCTCCTCTTCCTCTGTCCTACGACAAATATCCTGCGATCACTCTCTGTGTCTTGGTCTCTGTCTCCCTCTTTGTCTCTCTTTCTGTCTGTCTGTCTGTCTCTCTCTCTCTCCTCTCATCTGTGGAAATCCACACACATCAGTCAGCCATTTTAGGTTCATTTTCAGATGCCATTTTATGTTACCACAACACTGGGACATTTATCGCTGTCTATCCCAAACCATCTCTCTTTGTAGACTATTTGTGTTCTCCTCACAGCTTATTGTCCCACCTAACCTAGTATCTCTCTCCTTTGCTCCGTCTCACTCACGCACTCTCCCCCATCTCTCTCACCCCCATTTCTCTCCCCCCCATTTCTCTCCCCCCCCCCCCGCAATCTCTCTTTAAGTGTCCTGTTATCAAATCCTTTATTATAGATTCGAGCATTTTCCCAATGACTGATGTTAGACGAACTGGTCTTTAGTTCCCCATTTTCTCTCTCCTTCCTTTTGTAAATAGTGGGGTTACATTTGCTACCTTCTCATCTGCCTCTCTCACTCTGCCTCTCTCACACTGCCTCTGTCCCTCGATATCTGTCTTTCCCCCCTCTCTCTCTCGCTCTATCTCTCCCTCTCTCTCTCTCTACCTCTGTCCACATCTCAATTTGTGCCTCCCTCACACCATCTCCCCTCTCTCTCCGTCTCTCTCTAGCTCTCTGTCTGCCTCTCTATGTCTGCCTCTCTGTGTCTCCTTCTCTCTCTGTGCCTCTCTCACTCTCTATCTGTCTCTCCCCCAGCTCTCTCGCTCTCTTTCTCAACCTCTGTCCATGTCTCAATTTGTGCCTCCCTCACACCATCGCTCCCTCTCTCTCTGTCTCTGTCTATCTTCCTCTCTGCCTCTCTCTCACTCTCTGCCTCTCCCTCTCTATCTCTCCCTCTCTCTCTCTCTCGCTGCCTCTGTCCACGTCTCAGTTTGTGTCTCCCCCACACCATCTCTCCCTCCGTCTCTCCCTCCCTCTCTCCCTCCCTCTCTCTCTCCCTCTCTTTCTCCCTCTCTCCCTCCCTCTCTGTCTCTGTCTCAGAGTAACAGCTCAGATGATTAACCTCTTTATCCATGTGTTATGAACACGGGACTTTGTCTCTCTCCCATTTTCTAGGATGTTGCCAAGACTGGAGAATTGTAGCTATGAGGATAGGCAGGGGTTGTTGTCCTTGGAACAGAGAAGGCTGAGGGGAGACCTGATTGAAATGTACAAAATTTTGAGGGTCCTGGATGGAGTGGAGGTGAAGGGCAGAGGACCATAGCAGAAAGGTCAGTGGCGAGGGGGCATAGATTTAAAGTGATTGGTCGAAAAATTGGAGGGGAGTTGAGGAAAATCTTTTTCACCCAGAGGGTCACGATGGTCTGGAACTCACTGCCTGAAAGGGTAGTTGAGGCAGAGACCCTCAACTCATTCTGAAGGAGTCTGGATAGGCACCTTAAGTGCGGTAAGCTGCAGTGCTCGGACCAAATGCTGGAAGGTGGGATTAGAATAGGTTGATCGTTTTTCGGCTGGCACAGAGAGAATGGGCCAAGTGGCCGCTTTCTGTGCCTTAAAATTTCTATGTTGCCCTCGCCAACTCTATTTTACCCTCTGTTACCCTCTGAATCTCAGTCTCTCCTTCTCTGTTCCCCTCTGAATCCCATTCTCTCCCTCTCTGTTTCCCTCTGAATCCCAGTCTCTCCCTCTCTGTTACCCTCTGAATTCCAGTCTCTCCCTCTCTGTTACCCTCTGAATCCCAGTCTTTCCCTCTCTGTTACCCTCTGAATTCCAGTCTCTCCCTCTCTGTTACCCTCTGAATCCCAGTCTCTCCCTCTCTGTTACCCTCTGAATTCCAGTCTCTCCCTCTCTGTTACCCTCTGAATCCCAATCTCTCTCTCTCTGTTACCCTCTGAATTCCAGTCTCTCCCTCTCTTTTACCCTCTGAATCCCAGTCTCTCCCTCTCTGTTACCCTCTGAATTCCATCCTCCCTCTCTGTTACCCTCTGAATCCCAGTCTTTCCCTCTCTGTTACCCTCTGAATTTCAGTCTCTCCCTCCCTGTTACCCTCTGAATCCCAGTCTCTCCCTCTCTGTCACCCTCTGAATTCCAGTCTCTCCCTCTCTGCTACCCTCTGAATTCCATCTCTCTCCTACTCTCTCTGTCTCTCACTCTGTCCCTCCATCTGTCTTTCCCTCTCTGTCTCTCCGTCTCTCTCCTTCTATCTCTGTCTCTGCCTCTCTCTCTGTCTCGTTCTCTGTCACTCCATCTGTCGTTCCCTCTCTGTCTCTCCCTCTCTCTCCTTCTATCTCTGTCTCTCCCTCTCTGTCTCTCCATCTGTCTTTCCCTCCCTGACTCTCCCTTTCTCTCCGTCTGTCTCTGTCTCTACCTCTCTCTCTGTCCCTCCATCTGTCAAAGAACAAAGAATAGTACAGCACAGGAACAGGCCATTCGGCCCTGCAAGACTGCGCCGATCTTGATGCCTGCCCAAACTAAAACCTTCTGCACTTCCGGGGTCCGTATCCCTCTATTCCCATCCTATTCATGTATTTGTCAAGATGCCTCTTAAACGTCTCCATGGTACCTACTTCCACCACCTCCCCCGGCAACACGTTCCAGGCACTCACCACTCTCTGTGTAAGGAACTTGCCTCGCACATCCCCTCTAAACTTTGCCCCTCTCACCTTAAACCTCTGTCCCCTAGTAACTGACTCTTCCACCCTGGGAAAAAGCTTCTGACTATCCACTCTGTCCATGCCACTGATAACTTTGTAAACCTCTATCATGTCGCCCCTCCACCTCCGTCGTTCCAGTGAAAACAATCCAAGTTTATCCAAACTCTCCTCATAGCGAATGCCCACCAGACCAGGCAACATCCTGGTCAACCTCCTCTGTACCCTCTCCAAAGCTGCCAGGTCCTTCTGGTAGTGTGGCGACCAGAATTACACGCAATATTCTAAGTGTGGCCTAACTAAAGTTCTGTACAGCTGCAACATGACTTGCCTATTTTTATACTCTATGCCCCGACCAATGAAGGCAAGCATGCTGTATGCCTTCTTGACTACCTTATCCACCTGTGTTGCACTTTCAGTGACCTGTGGACCTGTACGCCCAGATCTCTCTGCCTGTCAATACTCCTAAGGGTTCTGCCATTTACTGTATACTTCCCACCTGCATTAGACCTTCAGAAATGTATTACCTCACATTTCTCCGAATTAAACTCCATCTGCCATTTATCTGCTCAATTCTCCAACCGATCTATATCCTGCTGTATCCTCTGACAATCCTCATCACTATCCGCAACTCCACCAACCTTTGTGTCGTCCGCAAACTTACTAATCAGACCAGCTACATTTTCCTCCAAATCATTTATATATCCTACAAACAGCAAAGGTCCCAGCAGTGATCCCTGCAGAACACCACTAGTCACATCCCTCAATTCAGAAAAACACCCTTCCACTGCTACCCTCTGTCTTTTATGAACGAGCCAATTCTGTATCCATTTTACCTTTCCCTCTCTGTCACTCCCTCTGTCTCCTTCTATCTCTGTCTATCTCTCTGTTCCTCCATCTGTCCTTCCCTCTCTGTCACTCCACCTCTCCCTCTCTCCTTCTCTCTGCCTCTCCCTCTCTCTCTTTCCCTCTCTCTGTCCCTCCATCTGTCTTTCTCCCTCTGTCACTCGCTCTCTCTCTGTCTATCTCAGTCTCTACTTCTCTCTCTGCCCCTCCATTTGACTTTCCCTCTCTGTCACTCCATCTCTCTCCTTCTATCTCTGTCTCTCTCCAGCTATCCCTCCATCTGTCCTTCCCTCCCTGTCACTCCATCTCTCCCATTCTCTCTCTGTCTCTCACTTTGTCCCTCCATCTGTCTTTCCCTCCATGACACTCCATCTCTCTCCTTCCATCTCTGTCTTTCTCGCTGTCTCTCCATCTGTCTTTCCCTCCCTGTCACTCCCTCTCTTTCATTCCATCTCTGCCTCTCTCTCTGTCTCTCCATCTGTCTTTCCCTCTCTGTCTCTCCCTCTCTCTACTTCTCTCTCTCTTTGTCTCTCTCTCTGTCCCTCCAGCTGTCTTTCCCTCCCTGACACTCCCTCTCTTTCCTTCCATCTCTGTCTCTCTCTCTGTCCCTCCATCTGTCCTTCCCTCCCTGTCACTCCCTCTCTCTCCTTCTATCTCTGTCTCTCTTCTATCCCTCCATCTGTCCTTCCCACCCTGTTGCTCCATCTCTCTCCTTCTCTCTCTGTCTCTCTCTCTCTGTCCCTCCATCTGTCTTTCCCTCCCTGACACTCCCTCTCTCTCCTTCTCTCTCTGTCCCTCTCTCTGTTCCTCCATTTGTCTTTCCATCACTGTCACTCATTCTCTCTGTCTCTCACTTTGTCCCTCCATCTGTCTTTCCCTCCATGACACTCCCTCTCTCTCCTTCCATCTCTGTCTTTCTCGCTGTCTCTCCATCTGTCTTTCCCTCCCTGTCACTCCCTCTCTTTCATTCCATCTCTGCCTATCTCTCTGTCTCTCCATCTGTCTTTCCCTCTCTGTCTCTCCCTCTCTCTACTTCTCTCTCTCTTTGTCTCTCTCTCTGTCCCTCCATCTGTCTTTCCCTCCCTGACACTCCCTCTCTTTCCTTCCATCTCTGTCTCTCTCTCTGTCCCTCCATCTGTCCTTCCCTCCCTGTCACTCCCTCTCTCTCCTTCTATCTCTGTCTCTCTTCTATCCCTCCATCTGTCCTTCCCTCACTGTTGCTCCATCTCTCTCCTTCTCTCTCTGTCCCTCTCTCTCTGTCCCTCCATCTGTCTTTCCCTCCCTGACACTCCCTCTCTCTCCTTCTATCTCTCTCTTTCTCTCTGTCTTCCCATCTGTCCTTCCATCCCTATCAATCCCTTTCTCTCCTTCCATCTCTGCCTCTCTCTCTCTGTCTCTCCATCATTCTTTCCCTCTCTGCGTCTCCCTCCCTCTCCTTCTGTCTCCGTCTCTCTCTATTCCTCCGTCTGTCCTTCCCTCCCTGTCACTCCCTCTCTCTCCTTCTATCTCTCTCCTTCTCTCTTTCTCTCCATCTGTCTTTCCCACCCTGACACTCCCTCTTTCTCCTTCTAACTCTGTCTCTCTCTCTATCCCTCCATCTGTCCTTCCCACCCTGTCCCTCCATCTGTCTTTCCCTGTCTGTTTCTCCCTCTCTCTCCTTCCATCTCTGCCTCTCTCTCCCTGTCCCTCCATCTGACTTTCCCTCTCTGTCTCTCACTCTCTCTCCTTCTCTCTCTGTCTCTCTCTCTGTCTCTCCATCTATCTTCCCCACCGCCTGTCACTCCCTCTCTCTCCTTCTATCTCTGTCGCTTTCTCTCTATCGATCCATCTTTCCTACCCTCCCTGTCACTCCATTTTTCTCCTTCTCTCTCTGTCTCTCACTTTGTCCCTCCTTCTGTCTTTCCCTTCCTGACACTCCCTCTCTCTCCTTCTATCTCTGTCTCTGCCACTCTCTCTGTCTCTCTCTCTTGTTGCTCCATCTGTCTTTCCCTCTCTGTTTCTCCGTCTCTCTCCTTCTCTCTCTCCTTCTCTCATTCTCTCTGCCTCTCTCTCTCTGTCCGTCCATCTGTCTTTCCCTCTCTGTCTCTCCCTCTTTCTCCTTCTCTCTCTGTCTCTGTCTCTCTCTGTCTCTCTCTCTGTCTCTCTCTCTGTCCCTCCATCTCTCTCCTTCTATCTCTGTCTGTCTCTCACTCTGTCCCTCCATCTGTCTTTCCCTCTCTGTCTCTCCATCTCTCTCCTCTCTCTGTCTCTTTCTTTGCTCCTCCATCTGTCTTTCCCTCTCCGTCTCTCTCCGTCTCTCTCCTCTCTCTCTCTCTGCCTCTCTCTCTCTGTCTCTCTCTCCCTGTCCCTCCATCTGTCTTTCCCTCTCTGTCTCTCCCTCTCTCTCCTTCTCTCTCTGTCTCTCTCTCTGTCTCTCCATCTATTTTCCCCACCGCCTGTCACTCCCTCTCTCTCCTTCTATCTCTGTCGCTTTCTCTCTATCGATCCATCTTTCCTACCCTCCCTGTCACTCCATCTTTCTCCTTCTCTCTCTGTCTCTCACTTTGTCCCTCCATCTGTCTTTCCCTCCCTGACACTCCCTCTCTTTCCTTCCATCTCTGTCTCTCTCTCTGTCCCTCCATCTGTCCTTCCCTCCCTGTCACTCCCTCTCTCTCCTTCTATCTCTGTCTCTCTTCTATCCCTCCATCTGTCCTTCCCTCCCTGTTGCTCCATCTCTCTCCTTCTCTCTCTGTCTCTCTCTCTCTGTCCCTCCATCTGTCTTTCCCTCCCTGACACTCCCTCTCTCTCCTTCTATATCTCTGTTTCTCTCTGTCTTCCCATCTGTCCTTCCCTCCCTATCAATCCCTTTCTCTCCTTCCATCTCTGCCTCTCTCTCTCTGTCTCTCCATCATTCTTTCCCTCTCTGCGTCTCCCTCCCTCTCCTTCTGTCTCCGTCTCACTCTATTCCTCCGTCTGTCCTTCCCTCCCTGTCACTCCCTCTCTCTCCTTCTATCTCTCTCCTTCTCTCTTTCTCTCCATCTGTCTTTCCCACCCTGACACTCCCTCTCTCTCCTTCTAACTCTGTCTCTCTCTCTATCCCTCCATCTGTCCTTCCCACCCTGTCACTCCATCTCTCTCCCTGTCTCACTTTCTCTGTCTCTCCATCTGTCATTCCCTTCCAATCAGTCCCTCTCTCTCCTTCCATCTCTGCCTCTCTCTCTCTCTGTCTCTCCATCTGTCTTTCCCTCTCTTTCTCTCCCTCTCATTCCTTCCATCTCCATCTATCACTCTCTGTCTTTCCATGTGACTTTCCCTCTCTGTCACTCCCTTTCTCCTTCTCTTTCTCTTTCCCTCCATCTGTCCTTCCCTCCCTGTCACACCGTCTCTCTCCTTCTCTCTCTGTCTCTCTCTCTCTGTCCCTTCTTCTGCCTTTCCCTGCCTGACACCCCCTCACTCTCCTTCTATCTCTGCCTCTCTCTCTGTCCCTCCATCTGTCTTTTCCTCCCTGTCACTCCCTCTCTCCCCTTCTATCACTGCCACTCTCTCTGTCTCTCTCTCTCTGTCCCTCCATCTGTCTTTCCCTGTCTTTTTCTCCCTCTCTCTCCTTCCATCTCTGCCTCTCTCTCCCTGTCCCTCCATCTGTCTTTCCCTCTCTGTCTCTCTCTCTCTCTCCTTCTCTCTCTGTCTCTCTCTCTGTCTCTCCATCTATCTTCCCCACCGCCTGTCACTCCCTCTCTCTCCTTCTATCTCTGTCGCTTTCTCTCTATCGATCCATCTTTCCTACCCTCCCTGTCACTCCATCTTTATCCTTCTCTCTCTGTCTCTCACTTTGTCCCTCCTTCTGTCTTTCCCTTCCTGACACTCCCTCTCTCTCCTTCTATCTCTGTCTCTGCCACTCTCTCTGTCTCTCTCTCTTGTTGCTCCATCTGTCTTTCCCTCTCTGTTTCTCCGTCTCTCTCCTTCTCTCTCTCCTTCTCTCATTCTCTCTGCCTCTCTCTCTCTGTCCGTCCATCTGTCTTTCCCTCTCTGTCTCTCCCTCTTTCTCCTTCTCTCTCTGTCTCTGTCTCTCTCTGTCTCTCTCTCTGTCCCTCCATCTCTCTCCTTCTATCTCTGTCTGTCTCTCACTCTGTCCCTCCACCTGTCTTTCCCTCTCTGTCTCTCCATCTCTCTCCTCTCTCTGTCTCTTTCTTTGTTCCTCCATCTGTCTTTCCCTCTCCGTCTCTCTCCGTCTCTCTCCTCTCTCTCTCTCTGCCTCTCTCTCTGTCTCTCTCTCCCTGTCCCTCCATCTGTCTTTCCCTCTCTGTCTCTCCCTCTCTCTGTCCCTCTCTCTGTCTCTCTCTCTGTATCTCCATCTATCGTCCCCACCGCCTGTCACTCCCTCTCTCTCCTTCTATCTCTGTCGCTTTCTCTCTATCGATCCATCTTTCCTACCCTCCCTGTCACTCCATCTTTCTCCTTCTCTCTCCGTCTCTCTCCTCTCTCTCTCTCTGCCTCTCTCTCTGTCTCTCTCTCCCTGTCCCTCCATCTGTCTTTCCCTCTCTGTCTCTCCCTCTCTCTGTCCCTCTCTCTGTCTCTCTCTCTGTATCTCCATCTATCGTCCCCACCGCCTGTCACTCCCTCTCTCTCCTTCTATCTCTGTCGCTTTCTCTCTATCGATCCATCTTTCCTACCCTCCCTGTCACTCCATCTTTCTCCTTCTCTCTCTGTCTCTCACTTTGTCCCTCCTTCTGTCTTTCCCTTCCTGACACTCCCTCTCTCTCCTTCTACCTCTGTCTCTGCCACTCTCTCTGTCTCTCTCTCTTGTCCCTCCATCTGTCTTTCCCTCTCTGTTTCTCCGTCTCTCTCCTTCTCTCTCTCCTTCTCTCATTCTCTCTGCCTCTCTCTCTCTGTCCGTCCATCTGTCTTTCCCTCTCTGTCTCTCCCTCTTTCTCCTTCTCTCTCTGTTCTGTCTCTCTCTGTCTCTCTCTCTGTCTCTCTCTCTGTCCCTCCATCTCTCTCCTTCTATCTCTCTCTGTCTCTTTCTTTGCTCCTCCATCTGTCTTTCCCTCTCTGTCTCTTCGTCTCTCTCCTTCTCTCTCTCTCTCTGCCTCTCTCTCTGTCTCTCTCTCTGTGTTCCTCCATCTGTCTTTCCCTCTCTGTCTCTCCCTCTCTCTCCTTCTATCTCTGTCTCTCCATCTGTCTTTCCCTCTCTGTCTCTCCCTCTCTCTCCTTCTCTCTCTGTCTCTCTCTCTGTCCCGCCATCTGTCCATCAGGCTCCTGGATGCCACACTCGGTCAAACACGGCTTTGATGTTCAGGTCAGTCTCTCTTCCCAGTAGCAGACAGGAGTAAATCGATCCCTTTGACCCATTATACACTGAACTTGCTCTGCTTCTTCACAGTCAGATACAGGACTGTACACAGCCGATTAATGTAGCCCATCAAACACTCCCAGAACAGGTTCAGCACAGCTTAGGAACAGAGTATAGTTCCTTCAACATTCTCTCTCTGTCTCTCCCTCCTGCTATCGCTGACACGAGGACCGAAACAGAGGGAGAGAGGGTTAGTTATGAAGGCAGAGAGAGGGCTGTGGAGAGGGACAAAGTTGGAGAGAGGGAGATTGTTGAGGTGGATGAAAAGGATAATGTAAGATATTTTAATTTGATGTAATCCTTCACTGCTGTGGACACAAACATATAAGAGACAGATATGGAGAGAAATAAACATCGGGAGAGGGGGAAATGTCGATGATGTTGGGGCCCAGGCAGATACTTTTGATGATCCAGAAGAAATAGCCTCCATTTTAAACATTCAGTGAGCTATTCCACTGTGGGAGCCATCACACCCTCATGATATTGTTTGTGGAAATTTCTTGCTGGATTATTGGTTAATTTTTAAACCTGTGATTGATAGATTCTTGTTCCGCAAAGATAGTAAGAGATAAGGGGCAAAGGCAGGATACATGATCTCATTGAATGCCGGAACAGGGTTGTGGGGTTAAATTACATCCAATATCCGATGTTAAATATCCTTCTTTCTCTGTCAGTCACCCTGTCAGTCTATGTCTCTCTGTCAAACTAAATGGTACAATGTTAAAATGGGTGAAGGAACAGAGAATCCTTCCCCATCCAGGAGCTGACCGTGTCTCTCTCTCTCTCTCTCTCTCTCTCTCTGCCCCCTCTCTCACTCCCCGCTTTTTACTGTCTCTCTTTCTCTTTCAATCCTGATCCTGACTTTTCTCGGAATCCTTCTTGGTTGAATAGTACCCTGAAATGTTTCAGTCTCACTGTTACAAGAAACAAGTCACATTTCTGTGGTATTTTCGATATCTTAATGATTCAATTTGGAGCTTGGATTGTGTCAGGTAAATGTGGTTTCTCATTCAGACATTCCTGCATTGTGGAACTGTCAGTTATCTGTGCAGGGACAGGATATCGGGGTGTCTGAATGGAGTTGAAGATTTTGGTTGCTTGAATAGGGTGTGAATTAGATTGTGGATTGTGTCCCTGAAGGTATTTAAGCCGATGACCTGAGAGAATGAAGTGGTTTACCAATGTCTGAATAACATCAAAGTCTTCAAACACACGAAAGAACAAGATTGGAGACACTACACAAAAGCTGAGACAGTCAGGTCACAACAGGAGGAAGGTGAATGTCTTTCACAGTTTGTAATCTGAAAGCCTGAGCTAATGACTGAAAAAGTCGGAGTTCAAATCCCACATTGGGCTCTTGTGAATTTGAATTTCTCTGAAAATAAAAAATAACGCTGGAATAATAAATCCTCCAGGATGAAATGATTCAATCTCACTGCTCTGACACTGATTTACCTTCAAGTAGCGTTTTCCAGTCCACCTTTTCTAAATCGCCTTCCACCGACCCAGCTGATCTTTTTGATATATAGTAAAGACTTGGACTTGGGTTTTACAGGGCATAACTTCAACATTGCGCCATCTGCAATGTAATAAACAGAGAAGGGAATAGTAGTAGGAAATCTCTGTCTTCTCTGCTTTATAAAACACTGTCAGGGCAGGTACAGTGTGGGGTTCAGGAGGATAGAGGCAGTCTGGTGAAATGGTCAGTCACATGGCAGGTTAACTTCAATGCTGAGAAATGTAAAATGATGCATTTAAGAAGGAAGGCTGAGGATAAGCGATTTAAACTAAATAGTACAATGTTAAAATGGGTGCTGGGTCATAGAGATCTGGAATCTGGAGAGATCTGTGTCAGTTTTTATATCTGAAAGATTCAATTTGGGGCTTCGAGTCTTGTCAGTTGAATTTAGCTTCATCCTGAAAAGTGTTAGCAAACAATTTGGGAAATGTGTCAAAATCTGTTTCCATTCATACATTCCTGCATTGTGGAAGTGTGAGCTTTCTTTGCAGAGACAGGAAATAGAGTTGTTTGAATGGACCTGCAGGTTTTAGTTGATGCAATAAGGTGAGAATTTGAATTATGTCCCTTCCAGATACACAGAATTGAAGGTATTTACAGAACACCTCATGAAGTAGTTTACCAATGTCTGACAAACTTCAAAGACTTCAAACACATGGAAGAAGAGGCGAAGGGAACAATATACAAAACCTGAGACAGTCAGACAACAGCAGTAGGAAAATGAATCTCTTTTTATGGGTTTTAATTTGAAGGCCTGAGCTGATGATTGAAAAAGCAGGAGTTCAAATCCCACACAGGGCTGTTGTGAATTTTAATTCTATTTTTTCTTTCAAAAAACATAAATCTGGATTTTAAAAGCCTCTAGGTTGGAATGATTCACTCCTGTCTACTAGTGCAAAGCCCGTGTGTGTCTCAGTTTTGCTGTATTTATTAACGATTTAAGATGATGAGGTAGAATGCAACATACCCAAGTTTACCAATGACACAAAAATAGGCAGCATTGTAAGCAGTGTAGCTGGAAGCATCAAATTACAAAGAGATATTAATATCTTAAATAAATGGGCAAAACTGTGGTAGTTAGATTTCCATGTCAGCAAAAAAAGACTAGAGTACTTTATAAATGGTGTAAAGCTAGAAACACTGGAGGTTCAAAGAGACTTTGGGGGGTCCATGTCCATTTGAGTGCAGTGTAGATTTACCAGAATGATAACTGGACTCCAAGGGTTAAATTACGAGGTGATATTACACAAAACTAGGGATTGATTGCCTGGAATTTAGGAGGATCAAGGTGATTTGTTCAAAGGTGTTGAGATATTAAGGGGAACTGATGGGGTAGTTTGGGAGAAACTATTTCAGCAGCTTGGGAACATAGGAACAGGAGTAGGCCATTCAGCCCATCGAGCCTGTTCCGCCATTCAATACGATCATGGCTGATCATCCACTTCAATGCCTTTTTCCCAGACTGAGCTTCCACAGCCCACTGGAGTAGAGAATTCCAAAGATTCACAACACTCTGAGCAAAGACATTTCTCCCCATCTCTGACCTAAGTGGCTTCCCCCTGATTTTGAAATTGTGTCCCCTGTTTCTAGACTCCCGAACCAAAGGAGACATCTTACCTGCATCTAACCTGTCTATCCCTTTAAGTATTTAGTATGTTTCAATAGGATCACCTCTCATTCTTCTACAGTCCAATGAGTATAGGCCCAACCAGTTCAACCATTCCTCATAAGGCAACCCCTTCATCCCATGAATCAGCCGAGTGAACCTTCTCTGAACTGGTTCCAATGCATCCAGGCCTGACCATTTATCCACTTTCAAAGTTGCCAAACACCTTAATATTTCCCTCTCACTCTGTTTATCCCATCCAATATTTCACACTCCTCCTCTTTAACTACAATATCTGCATTGTTCCCCCTCTTTTATAAAGACGGACACAGAGAATTCATTCAGAACCATGCCCACATCTCCCAACTCCACAGGTAAACATTCAGCATAATTTTCATGCTTTTGTAATCAAAGTCTCTATTTATGAAGCTTAAGATCCCAGATGCTTTGCTGACTACTTTCTCAATATGTCCTGCCACCTTCAAAGATGTATGTACATGTATCCTCAGGTCTCTCTGTCCCTGCACACTCCCTAGAACTGGGCCATTAAGTCTATATTCCATCTCCCTATCCCTTCTGCCCATCTCACATTTCCCTGTATTAAATTCCTTCTGACATTTGTCTGCCCATTCTGCTCACCTATCTATGTCCTGTTGTAGTCGATTGATGTCATCAACACTGTTTGCATCTCCTCCAAGTTCGTTAACGGCAAATATTAAAATTTTACAAGAAGCACTGACTTTTGGGGAACACTGCTGTCTACCATCTTCCTGTCTGAAAAACAACCATTTACCACAACTGGCTGTTTTCTGTCCTTTCACCAATTTTTGATCCAAGCTGACATTGGCCCTCCTATCCCATGAGCCTCAGTTTTGTTGACCAGAATTTTATGTGCTACTTTGTCAAACGCTTTCTTCAAATCCATATAAAATCCATTGCATTCCCTTCATCAACCTTCTCTGTTACTTCATCAAATTCTTGCTGGCTTTCCCTAATTAACTCAAACCTCTCCAAGTGCCTGTTGATTTTTTTCTCTTTCAATGATTTCTCCAATTGTCCTTTTGAAAGCTACTATTGAATCTGTCTCCACCACTATCAGACATTGCATTTCAAATCTGAAGCACTTGTGTGGAAAAAAATCCTTTTCCTCATGTCACCAAAGATTGTTTTTGCCGATCACCTTCAATCTGTGCTCTCTGGTTATCAATCCTTCAGCCATTGGAAACACTTTCTCTTTATTTCCTCCATCTAAAGCTTTCATGATTTTATACACCTCGATCAAACATCCTTTTAATCTTCTCTGCTCTAAGGAGAACAAGCCCAGTTTCTCCAGTCTATCAGTGTAACTGTAATAATCTCATCCAGGAACCGTTCTAGTAAATCTCTTCTGTACATTCACCAAAGCCTCCATGTCTTTCCTAAAGTGTGGTTCCAGAATTGGACACAATACTGCAGCTGAGGACAAACTATTATTTTATAAATGTTTAGCATCACTTCCTGACTTTTACACTCTATACCTGTTTATAAAGCTCAGGATCCCATCGGCTTTATTAACCCATCAACAAAGGGGGAAAGTGTACCAGAACAATTGATCAGTTCCCTTAGACATGAATCCGTGAGTCGTTCCAAGGCTGGCGGGAGGGTTTAGAGAGAACCCCAAACTGGTCATTTTTTGAAGCAGAAAACCATCAATGCATTGGCAGGGATATTAATAAAGCCCTTCGGAAGACAGGAGGAGGCCATTCGTCCCCTCGAGACTGTCCTGCCCATTCATTCAGGTCATGGCTGATTTGCTCCTTATCCACAATGAGCTGTCTCGGCTCTGAACACATTAATACCCTTTCCGAACAAATCTCTACCGACAATCAGGAATTAATGTCATTGCCTGTTAATACTGGGGAATTCCTTCCCTAAACCTCTCCGTCTCTCTATCTCTCATTCCTGCTCAAAGACGTGCCTTAAAACTAACCTCTTTGACCAAGCTTCTTGTCATCAGCCTTAATCTCAACTTCTGTGGGTTTGGTGTCAGATTTTGTTTCATAATGCACCCTGTGCAGTGTCTTTGGGACTTTTTATTCCTCACCTTCTCCTTCACTCCGTCTGTCTCTCTCTCTCTCCCCCTTCCCCCCCCCCCCATCTCTCCCTCTCGCTCTCTCTTCATCCCCTCACCCCCCTCTCTCTTTTTCTCCCCCTCACCCCCGTCTCTCCCTCTTTCTCCCTCTTTGTCCCCCCCAACCCCTCTCTCTCTCTTTCTCCCCCTCAATCCCTCTTTCCCTCTCTCTCTCTTTATACCCCCTGCCCCTCTCTCTCTCTCTCTCTCTTTCTGCCCCTCACCCCCTGTCTCTCTCTCTATCTCTTTGAAAAATTCAGCGATGGGATAATGCTTTGAATGCCAAGGGGAGGTGGTTGGATTCTCTCTTGTTGCAGATGGTCATTGCCTGGCACTTGTGTGACGTGAATGTTACTTGCCACTGGTCGGCCCAAACCTGAATGTTATCCAGGTCTTGGTGCATGTGGCTATAGATTGCTTCATTATCTGAGGCAAAATACTGTGGATGCTGGCAATCTGGAAAGCATCGAGCTGAATCACTAACTCTGTTTCTCTCTCCACAGATGCTGCTTGACCTGCTCAGTATTTAAAGCACTTTCTGCTGGGATCTCAGCTGAAGATGGCTGGGCTGAGGACACTACCCTGATGCACTCCTGCAGTGAAGGCCTGGGACTGAGATGATTGACTTCCAACAACCAAAACCATCTTCCTTTGTGCTCGGTCTGATTCCAACCAGTGGAGAGATTTCCCCCGATTCCCACTGACTTCAGTTTTACTCGGGCTCCTCGATGTCACACTCGGTCAAACACTGCCTTGATGTTAAGGTCAGTCTCTCTTCCCAGTAGCAGATAGGAGTGAATTGTTCCCTTTGACCCATTGTACACTGAACAAGCTGTGCTTCTTCACAGCCTGATACAGGACTGTACACGGCCCATTAATGTAGCCCATCAAACACTCCCAGAGCAGGTTCAGCTCAGCGAAGGAACAGAGTACAGTTCCTTCAACATTCTCTCTCTGTCTCTCCCTCCTGCTATCTCTGACATTAGGAGAGAGACAGAGGGAGAGAGGGTTAGATATGAAGGCAGAGAGAGTGCTGTCGAGAGGGACAAATTTGGAGAGAGAGAGGTTGTTGAGGTGGATGAAAAGGATAATATAAGATATATTAATTTGATGTAATCCTTCACTGCTGTGGACACAAACATATTAGAGATAGATATGGAGAGAAAAAAAACATCGGGAGAGGGGGAAATGTAGATGAAGTTGGGGCCCAGGCGGATACTTTTGATGATCCAGAAGGAATAGCCTCCATTTTAAACATCCAGCAAGCTATTCCACTGTGGGAGCCATCACACCCAAACAGGCATGGACACACACACACACACAGAAACACCCACACAATGATAGTGTTTGTGCAAATTTCATGCTGGTTTATTGGTTAATTTTTAAATCTGTCATTGATAGATTCTTGTTAACCAAAGGTATTAAGAGATATGGGGCAAAGACAGGATATATGGTGTAAGTTACATCACAGATCAGCCAAGATCACATTGGATGCCGGAACAGGGCTGTGTGGTTGAATTGCATCTTCCTCTTCCAATATCCCCTGTGAAGTATCCTTCTATCTCTTTTAGTCACCCTGTCAGTCAATGTCTCTCTGTTTCTCTTTTTCTGTCTCTCTCTCTGTCTGTTTCAGACAGTGTAGAGTGAGATTCACTCTGTATCCACCCCATGATGTTCCTGCCCTGGGAGTGTGTGATGGGACAGTGTAGAGGGAAATTTACTCTGTGTCAAACCCAACATTGTGCTTGGCTTGGGAATATTTAATGGGACAGTGTAGCTGGAGATTTACTGTGTATCCCTGGAATTTTGAAGGCTCAGGTATGATTTGATGATTGTTTTCAAGATAATAAGGGAAACTGATAGGGTGGACAGAGAGTAACAATTCCCACTGGCTGCAGAGTCTGGAACATGGGGGCATAGTCTAAAAATATAAAGCTCGTCTAAAAACCTTTCAGGAGTGAAATGAAGAAACACTTCAACACACCAGGTGTGGTATCAGTTTGGAACTCTCTTCCACAAACAGCAATTGATGCTCAGACACTTGTTAATTTTTAAATCTGAGTTTGATAGATTTTTGTTAACCAATGGTATTAAGGGGCAAAGACAGGTACATGGAGTTAGATCACACATCAGCCATGAGCTCATTGAATGACAGAACAGGGTTGAGGGGCCAAATGGCCTCCTCCTCTTCCTCTGTCCTGCGACAAATATCCTGCTATCACTCTCTGTGTCTTGGTCCCTGTCTCCCTCTTTGTCTCTCTTTCTGTCTGTCTGTCTGTCTGTCTGTCTCTCTCTCCTCTCATCTGTGGAAATCCACACACAGATCAGTCAGCCATTTTAGGTTCATTTTCAGTGGCCATTTTATGTTACCACAACACTGGGACATTTATCGCTGTCTATCCCAAACCATCTCTCTTTGTAGTCTATTTGTGTTCTCCCCACAGCTTATTGTCCCACCTAACCTAGTATCTCTCTCCTTTGCTCCGTCTCACTCACACACTCTCCCCCATCTCACTCCCCCCATTTCTCTCTCCCCCAATTTCTCTCTCCCCACTTCCCCCTGCCCCCGCAATCTCTCTTTAAGTGTCCTGTTATCACATCCTTTATTGTAGATTCGACCATTTTCCCTATGACTGATGTTAGACGAACAGGTCTTTAGTTCCCCATTTTCTCTCTCCTTCCTTTTGTAAATAGTGGGGTTACATTTGCTACCTTCTAATCTGCCTCTCTCACTCTGCCTCTCTCACACTGCCTCTGTCCCTCGCTATCTGTCTTCCCCCCTCTTTCTCGCTCTATCTCTCCCTCTCTCTCTTTCTCAACCTCTGTCCACGTCTCAATTTGTGCCTCCCTCACACCATCTCTCCCTCTCTCTCTGTCTCTCTCGAGCTCTCTGTCTGCCTCTCTATGTCTGCCTCTCTGTGTCTCCTTCTCTCTCTCTGCCTCTCTCTCTCTCTGCCTTTCTCTCTCTGACTCTCCCTCTCAATCTATCCCACTCTCTCTTTCACTGCCTCTGTCCACGTCTCAGTTTGTGTCTCCCCCACACCATCTCTCCCTCCCTCTCTCCCTCCCCCTCTCTCTTTCTCCCTCTCTCCCTCCCTCTCTGTCTCTGTCTCAGAGTTACAGCTCAGATGATTAACCTCTTTATCCATGTGTTATGAACACGGGACTTTGTCTCTCTCCCATTTTCTAGGATGTTGCCATCTGGAGAATTGTAGCTATGAGGATAGGAAGGGGTTGTTGTCCTTGGAACAGAGAAGGCTGAGGGGAGATCTGATTGAAATGTACAAAATTTTAAGGTACCTGGATAGAGTGGAGGTGAAGGGCAGAGAACCATAGCAGAAAGGTCAGTGACGAGGGGGCATAGATTTAAAGTGATTGGTAGAAAAATTAGAGGGGAGTTGAGGAAAATCTTTTTCACCCAGAGGGTCGCAATGGTCTGGAACTCACTGCCTGAAAGGGTAGTTGAGGCAGAGACCCTCAACTCATTCAGAAGGAGTCTGGATAGGCACCTCTAGTGCGGTAAGCTGCAGTGCTCGGACGAAATGCTGGAAGGTGGGATGAGAATAGGTTGATCGTTTTTCGGCTGGCACAGAGAGAATGGGTGAAGTGGCCGCTTTCTGTGCCTTAAAATTTCTATGTTGCCCTCGCGAACTCTATTTTTCCCTCTGTTACGCTCTGAATCTCAGTCTCTCCCTCTCTGTTACCCTCTGAATCCCTGTCTCTCCCTCTCTGTTACCCTCTGAATTCCAGTCTCTCCCTCTCTGTTACCCTCTCAATCCCAGTCTCTCCCTCTCTGTTACCCTCTGAATCCCAGTCTTTCCCTCTCTGTTACCCTCTGAATTCCAGTCTCTCCCGCTCTGTTACCCTCTCAGTCCCAGTCTCTCCCTCTCTGTTACCCTCTGAATCCCAGTCTTTCCCTCTCTGTTACCCTCTGAATCCCAGTCTCTACCTCTCTGTCACCCTCTGAATCCCAGTCTCTCCCTCTCTGTTACCCTCTGAATTCCAGTCTCTCCCTCTCTGTTACCCTCTGAATTCCTTCTCTCTCTGTCTCTCACTCTGTCCCTCCATCTGTCTTTCCCTCTCTGTCTCTCCGTCTCTCTCCTTCTATCTCTGTCTCTGCCTCTCTCTCTGTCTCGCTCTCTGTCACTCCATCTGTCTTTCCCTACCTGACACTCCCTCTCTCTTCCTCTGTCTCTGTCTCTACCTCTCTCTCTGTCCCTCCATCTGTCAAAGAACAAAGAACAGTACAGCGCAGGAACAGGCCATTCGGGCCCTCCAATCCTGCGCCGATCTTGATGCCTGTCCAAACTAAAACCTTCTGCACTTCCGGGGTCCGTATCCCTCTATTCCCATCCTATTCATGTATTTTTCAAGATGTCTCTTAAACGTCTCTATGGTACCTGCTTCCACCACCTCCCACGGCAGCAAGTTCCAGGCACTCACCACCCTCTGTGTAAGGAACTTGCCTCGCACATCCCCTCTAAACTTTGCCCCTCTCACCTTAAACCTCTATCCCCTAGTAACTGACTCTTCCACCCTGGGAAAAAGCTTCTGACTATCCACTCTGTCCATGCCGCTTATAACTTTGGAAACCTCTATCATGTCGCCCCTCCACCTCCGTCGTTCAAGTGAAAACAATCCGAGTTTATCCAAACTCTCCTCATAGCTAATGCCCTCCAGACCAGGCAACATCCTGGTAAACCTCCTCTGTACCCTCTCCAAAGAAAAAAACATCAGTAGAGGGGGAAATGTAGATGAAGTTTCTCTCTCTCTTCCAGTTAACTTGGTGGCGATTGTGAGCCTGTCCCGAGCAAAGTGTGGTCTCTCCAAATGTATCAGTGTCTACCTGGTGGGAATGGCAGTATATGATCTCCTGGTCGTTATCACTGAACCCATATTGAGCTGGATTGTTTGAATTTATTTCCCATATTCATTCCTGAGAATTACTGCTGTGTGTTCTCTCATTAACGTTCTGCTTTCTGCATCCACAGTTGTTTCTGTCTGGCTCACAGTCACTTTCACCTTTGATCGATTTGTGGCCTTTTGTTGTGAGAAGCTGATAACAAAATATTGCAGCGAGAAAAGGGCGGCTGTGGTTGTGGGAACAGTGAGTGTGCTGGGCTGTTTAGAGTCTCTCCCCTGGTACTTTACACTGGAACAATATTACATTATTGATAATGTTCCCATGTGTTGTGTTTATAAACTGAGCTTCTTAACATCCCCCATATGGGGGGCATTTGAATTGCTTGACCTCATTTTAACCCCTTGTGTCCCGGTCTTTCTGATTTTGCTGCTCAATGTTCTGACTGTCAGACGGATTTTATTCTCCAGTAAAGTCCGCAGGGGATTCCGGCGCCACAGCAATGCAGAGAATCACAAGGACCCAGAGATTGAGAATCGCAGGAAATCAATTATTTTACTCTTCAGTATATCCGGCAGTTTTATCCTGTTATGGGTGACCTGGGTTGTGTATAACATTTATATTCGAATTACAGATAATTATTATTATTCCTCCAACACTGACCCTCTCTTTATCACAGAACAAACATCAAAGATGCTGCAGGTTCTCAGTTCCTGCAAAGATGCTGCAGAATCTCAGTTCCTGCAAAGATGCTGCAGGTTCTCAGTTCCTGCAAAGATGCTGCAGGTTCTCAGTTCCTGCACCAACACATGTATTTACATTGTGATCCAGACTAAATTCAGACAGGAGCTGAAGAAGGGGGTGAAATACCCTCTCAATCTCATTGTTAAATTAGTGAAATCATAGAAAGAGCTGAAGGGTTTCAAACACTGGAACTAGATCCCATTCCCCCTCCTCCCCCCCAGACCCCCAGCTCCACCTCCCACCCTCCACCCGCCTCTGTGATTCTTTGACTGGCGCCATCTTTAGTCCTGGCAGCGAATGAACGTGGGCAGACCCTGATGGTTCACGGGAATAGGATACGTTTGCGCATGTGCCAGTGCAGCGCCACCTCGTGGTTGCTGTTGTCAACAACAGCAGCCAGTGGACAAAGCTGCAAATCGGAGTGAATGTGAGGTCGTGAGCAGGGCAGTAACTGCAGTGTGTCAGGGACACCAGCAGATGGAGATAGACAAGAGGGGAGCAGTAACTGCAGTGAGGCAGTGGCACCAGCAGATGGAGATGGTGAGGAGGGACAGTAACTGCAGTGAGTTAGGGACACCAGCAGATGGAGATGGACAGAGGGGAGCAGTAACTGCAGTGAGGCAGTGACACCAGCAGATGGAGATGTTGTGTGGGCCAGTAGCTGCAGTAAGACAGGGATACCAGCAGATGACGATGGTGAGAGGGGGCAGGAACCGCAGTGAGGCAGGGACACCAGGAGATGGAGATGGTGAGAGGGGGCAGGAACCGCAGTGAGGCAGGGACACCAGCAGATGACGATGGTGAGAGGGGGCAGGAACCGCAGTGAGCAGGGACACCAGGAGATGGAGATGGTGAGGAAAGGACAGTAACTGAAGTGACACAGGGACACCAGCAGATGGAGATGGTGAGAGAGGGACATTAACTGCAGTGAGACAGGGACACCAGGAGATGGAGATGGTGACAAAGGGTCATTAACTGCAGTGAGACAGGGACACCAGCAGATGGAGATGGTGAGGAAAGGACAGTAACTGCAGTGAGACAGGGACACGAGGAGACGGAGATGGTGAGGAAGGGACAGTAACTGCAGTGAGACAGGGACACCAGCAGATGGAGATGGTGAGAGAGGGACATTAACTGCAGTGAGACAGGGACACCAGCAGATGGAGATGGTGAGAGAGGGACATTAAATGCAGTGAGACAGGGACACCAGCAGATGGAGATGGTGAGAGAGGGACATTAACTGCAGTGAGACAGGGACAACTGGAGAAGGAGATGGTGACGAAGGGACATTAACTGCAGTGAGGCAGGGACACCAGGAGATGGAGATGGTGCTGAAGGGGCATTAACTGCAGTGAGACAGGGACACCAGCAGATGGAGATGGTGAGAGAGGGACATTAACTGCAGTGACACAGGGACACCAGCAGATGTAGATGGTGAGAGGGGGACAGTAACTGCAGTGAGACAGGGACACCAGCAGATGGAGATGGTGAGAGAGGGACATTAACTGCAGTGACACAGGGACACCAGCCGATGGAGATGGTGAGAGGGGGAACAGTAGCTGCAGTAAGACAGGGATACCAGCAGATGGAGATAGTGAGAGGAGGACAGCAGCTGCAGTAAGACAGGGACACCAGCAGATGGAGATGGTGAGAGGGGGACAGTAACTGCAGTGAGACAGGGACACCGGCAGAAGGAGATGGTGAGAGGGGGACAGTAACTGCAATGATACAGGGACACCAGCAGATGGAGATGGTGAGAGAGGGACATTAACTGCCCTGAGACAGGGACACCAGCAGATGGAGATGCTGAGCCATTACTGATGGAGTTTCTCTTGCTGAGTTTGAAAGTTTCCACAAGTCTGAAGAATTTACATTATTTTAAACTTGAGATGCTGAATAAAATAATTTCAATGCAACTTTTGTAAAATGGCTATTTTTCCACTGTGTGAACACTTGTAACATGAAACTCGTTCCTGTTTGGAAAGTTATATTGAGTGATTAAAGGTAATGTATAAATAAAACAACAGGATCAAATAAAACTGAACAAGTTATTTATAAATAAAAACTCTCAATATAAGTTGTGTTGAGTTCTTGATCACCTACGTTATGACATCTCTCTCTCTCACACTTCTCTTTCTATGTTGGTATCTTCTCTACCATAACTAAGAGTAGTTGAAATTTTGATCCAATTGACCTTTGAAATTTAATATTGAATCTGCTTTCAGAAACCTGCCAGACAGTGAATTCCAGACCATAATAACTCCCTGCCTTTTTGTTTCACCCCTCTACTAGTGTAAACAGTCTCTCCTCATATCTCCAAAATGAGGGAAAGATTTTGAATGCAATTAATTTCTGCAGGATAGCAGCTGCAGAGGATCTGGAACCTCCTGAATTTGGACAAACAATGAACAGAAATCCCTCTGAATCCCTCAGGAGAACAGAGGATAGAAACAGTCAGGAAGCAAAGGGAAACAAGTGACACTTTATTGCAGCAGTAAAAATTCTTTGTCAGAATGTAGAGGTCTTTATTGCTGAACTTTCTATAAACTGGAGGAGAAAAGTGGAAGATCTTTAATACCATTGGTGTTAAATGGCCATTTCCCAGCTTTGTAAACCCTTGTAACATTAAACTGGTGAATGTTAAGAAGGTTCTATTGATTGATTACAGTTAATACATAAATACAGCAGCATCAAATACAGGGCAAAGAATCATTGACAAATATTGCTGCAAATATGGGTAAGAATTGTTGTGTGAAATGTCACTGGTTATAAAAGTTCTCTTGGCTGCCTCATTAACCTGGCTCTAGTTTCAGTCTTCGTCACACAGTGGAAATGAAAAACCGAATAAAAACCGCATCTTTGTACTGCAGTCAAACAGGCCTCTCCAGCAATAACACTTTGTCAGAATTTCAAGGTAATTGCAATGAGTCATTTTCTGAACTTTCTGTTAACTGGAGGTGAATAGTGAAAGACATTTAATACAATGAGTGTTAAAAGGCCAGTATCCAAACCGGCCCCTCCAGGTTTTAAATTACAGCAGCTTTTCTGCTCTGTTAATGAGGTTTTTGGTGGAGGGAGAGAGAGAGAGAGAGAGGCAGACAGGTTTCTATCTGGAATGGTCCATTTGGGATATGTCTGGAATATCCCTCTCTCCCCCATTCGCTGTTTACACAGAGACTCACCTTCGACTGTCCCATACCTGGAAGGGAGTGTCCAGATGGATGAAGCTGAGAGCTGGTTGGTTAAGCTGCATTTTGGGTAGACTGTCTGTTTTGAGTGACAGGTTCTGGGATATATTAGGACAACATCAGACCACATTCTTTCCTTCCATGCAGCTGGTTTCTGAAGGTGAGTTTCTGTGTCTCAATCTCTGTGGCCAGGTGAATTGGAACTGATTACAGTGTGTGTGTGAGAGAGAGTCCAGTCTGAATCCCCCTCTCTCTCTGTCCCAGCCCTGATGCTTTTCTCCAGATCCCACCACAATGCCCCTCTCCAGGATCTCTTCCCCATGGATGAGTTGATGGCGGGAAGGTGTTAGAGTCCAACGATGGAAAGCAGACGGTGTGGGATGTTGTGTATCACATCTTTATTGTCTGTTTCTGCTTTTCTCCCTTCTTCTGACTCAGTCTCTTTCACTAAGTCTCTCTCACTGAATCTCTCTCTCACTCAATCTCTCTGTCATTGAATCTCTCTCTGAATCACTCTCTCACTCAATCTCTCTCTCATTGAATCTCGCTCTCACTGAATCTCTTTCTCACTCAATCTCTCTCTCACTGACCCTCTCTCTCACTGAATAACTCTCCAACCGAATCTCTCTCCCACTGAATCTATCTCACACTGAAAATCTCGCTCACTGAAACTCTCTCTCACTCAATCTCTCTCTCCCTCAATCTCTCTCCCACTGAATCTCTCTCCCACTGAATCTCTCTCCCACTGAATCTCTCTCCCTTTGAAGCTCTCTCCCACTGAATCTCTCTCTCACTGAATATCTCTCCCACTCAATCACTCTCTCACTGAAACTCTCTCACTCAATCTCTCTCCCACTCAATCTCTCTCTCACTCAATCTCTCTCTCACTCAATCTCTCTCACTCAATCTCTCTCTCACTCAATCTCTCTCTCACTCAATCTCTCTCGCACTCAATCTCTCTCACACTCAATCTCCCTCTCACTCAATCTCCCTCTCACTCAATCTCCCTCTCACAGACTCTCCCTCGCACTCAATCTCCCTCGCACTCAATCTCCCTCGCACTCAATCTCTCCTCACTCAATCTCTCCTCACTCAATCTTTCCTCACTCAATCTCTCATCACTCAATCTCCCCTCACTCAATCTCTCCTCACTCAATCTCTCCTCACTCAATCTCTCCTCACTCAATCTCTCATCACTCAATCTCTCATCACTCAATCTCTCCTCACTCAATCTCTCTCCCACTCAATCTCTCTCTCTCTCTCTCTCTCAATCTCTCTCTCTCTCTCTCAATCTCTCTCTCTCTCAATCTCTCTCTCTCCCTCAATCTCTCTCGCACTGAATCTCTCTCTCACTCTCTCTGTTTCTGAATCTCTCCCTCACCTTGTATTTCTGTCTCTGTTTTTCTCACTATCTCTCTGTTCCTCCGTCTCTCTCTCTCTCCCTCACTTTGTGTTTCTCTCTCTCTCTGAGTGATTGTGCTTCTTTCTGTCTCAATGGCTTTCTCTGTCCTTTCTCTCAATCTCTCTGTGATGCTCTGTCCTCTCTCTCAATATCTCTGTGATTTTCTGTCCTCTCTCTCAATCTCTCTGTGATTCTCTGTCCTCTCTCTCAATCTCTCTGTGATTCTCTGTCCTCTCTCTCAATCTTTCTGTGATTCTCTGTCCTCTCTCTCAATCTCTCTGTGATTCTCTGTCCTCTCTCTCAATCTCTCTGTGTTTCTCTGTCCTCTCTCTCAATCTCTCTGTGATTCTCTGTCCTCTCTCTCAATCTCTCTGTGATTCTCTGTCCTCTCTCTCAATCTCTCTGTGATTCTCTGTCCTCTCTCTCAATCTCTCTGTGATTCTCTGTCCTCTCTCTCAATCTCTCTGTGATTCTCTGTGTCTTTCTCACTGGCTTTCTGTCTGTCTCTTTGGTGCCTTCAATTTCTTTGTGTCTCTGTTATTTCCCTCCACTTTTTTCCCTTCTCTCTTTCTTTGTATCTTTCTGTCTTCTCTATTTCACTTTCTATCATTTCTCTCTCTCTTTCCAAATTTTTCTGTCTTTTCCTGACCCTATCCACCTCCCTCAATTTATCCACCGCCCTCAATTTATCCACCGCCCGCAATTTTTATCCACCATGCAAATCTTTTTCCTGCAATTCCCCCCGCCAAAAAACATCCCCCCCTTGTACAGACACCCCCGATCTAAATAATCCTCATCTGCAGATAACTGTCTGATATCCCCTGTTAAATGACCCCCATCTAATCCCCTCATTATCAACAGACCCCCATCTAATTATCCCCTTCCCTCTGTTACAAGACAACCCATCAAACTACCACCCGCCCAGGACAGATTCCCATCTAAATAGACCCCGGGAACAAACACCCATTTAAGTTCCCCCCGGGAACAAACTCCCATGTAAATACACCCCCAGTAAGTGACTCCCATCTGAATAACACCCCCCAGGAAAAGACGCCCATCTAAATACCCCCCGGGAACAAACTCCCATCTTAATACCCACACCCCGGAACAGACTGCCATCTAAATACACCCCCCAGAACAAACTGCCATCTAACTACACCCCAGGAACAAACTCAAATCAAAACACCCCCCGGGAACAAACGACCAACTGAATACATCCCCAGAACAAACTCCCATCTAGATACACCCCCAGGAACAAACTCCCATCTAAATATCTCCCCATGAACAAACAACCATCGAAATACCCCCCCCCCCCCCGTTAACAAACTCCCCTCTGAATAACCCCCAGGAACAACTCCCAGCTCAATACCCTCCTGGAACAAACTCCCCTCTGAATAACCCCCCAGGAACAAACTCCCATCTAAATACCTCCCCATGAACAAACTACCATCTAAATACCCCCCTTCCGGGAACAAACTCCCATCGAAATACCTCCCCATGAACAAACTACCATCTAAATACCCCCCGGGAACAAACTCCCCTCTGAATAACCCCCCACGAACAAACTCCCATCTCAATACCCTCCTGGAACAAACCCCCCTCTGAATAACCCCCCAGGAACAAACTCCCATCTAAATACCTCCCCATGAACAAACTTCCATCTACATACCCCCCGGGAACAAACTCCCCTCTGAATAACCCCCCAGGAACAAACTCCCATCTCAATACCCTCCTGGAACAAACTCCCCTCTGAATACCCCCCGGGAACAGACTCCCATCTCGAGACCCGCCCGCAACAGACCCCCATCTAAATACCCACCGTTCTGTGAACAGACTCCCATCTAACTACCCCCCCATTAACTGAACCCAATCTAATTCTCCCCCTGCTCTCCTCTGTAAACTCTCCCGGTTTCTAAATACCCTCCCTTTCCTGTAAAAGCCCCCTCTACTAATTCCCACCCTGTATCATCACCCCCGTGAACTGCCCCCTACCCCCCTCATCCCCCACCATGTTATTCCCACCTCCATCACTTTCCTGGGTTTGGCTCCGTCTCCCGACAATCTTTCGTTCATTTTAATTCCAGATCTGGATAAGCCACTGGAATTCCAACAACTTGCTCCCAGATCCCCGGCACCTTTAACTCCTGTCCGGCCAAAATCAGGGCCGGGCATTGAGCAAGGACCTTCAGAGGCTAACTGGCATTCTGAGCCTTTAACGCACAGGAAGATCCCAGCCCCAGACACAGCCCTCTCTGCAGAAAGGTGTTTCACCTGCTCTCCCCATCGGCTTCAGGGAATCAAAGAGAGGGAGACACACACAAACACTCACAAATTGATTTTGCACAGGGACGGGAAGAGGCTATTCAGCCCTTTGATCCTGTCCCACCCATGTTCGATAATGGCTGACTTGCCCCTTCCCCCATTGAACCACAAGGAGACAGGCAGAGACAGTCGGGGAGCAGATACAGTGAGTCAAAGAGACACTGGGCTGGACTCGGACTTGGTGCCAATGGTGCAAACCAGGGTGGAGGGGAGGAGGGTGGTTGTGTATCGGCTGTCCGTTCAGAATCTCTACCCTGTTTTTACCTCAATGGGAGCAAAACTGGGCAGAGATGGAAAGCAGGATCCCACTTCACAATCACCCTGTACAACACCAAGGCTGTGAGTTCAAATCCACCACCTGACAGAGGGACAGAAGCACAGAAAACAGATCCCGGGATTAGGACAGAACAGAGAGAGAGAAAAATAAATGGAAAGGGAGATGGAGAATGAGATGCAGGGAGTCCGACACCAGTGAGAGAAACTGAGAACAGAGGGTCGGAAATACTGAGAAGGGCAGAGAGAGAGAGAGAAATGGAGATATTGAAAAAGATTCCAGATGAAGAGAGAGACGCAGAGACAGAAAGATATGGAGAGGCAGAGATACAAAGTAAGATGCGTTTACTGAATAGAGAGGGATGCTGCGGCATGGGGGAAATGCAGAGATAATCTTGCAGGAAAGGAGGAGCAGCGATGGAAAGATTCAGGGATTTGGAAGTGAGTGAGAGAAGAAATGGAGTGAGAGAGAGACAGATAAAGATGCAGAGAGTCGCAGAGAGAGAAAGACAATGGAAACTTGTGAGACTCTAGAGTGAGTCAGAGATAGAAAGGATGTTGAGAGATACAGAGGTAGGGATTTAAAGATGTGAAGAAACAGAGCTAGGAACAAGGAGGAAGGTGCAGGGAACAAGTAGCAGCAAGAGATGGAGAGAGGGAAATCTATGCGATTACATTGACTGTTCTGGAGCAGCAATTCCCAAACTATTCCCTTCGGAGCACCCTCCAGCCCCCTCCCTTGTGGTAAAAAAAAATCCACAGACCCCCGAAAACACAAAATCAAAATACTGAGGATGCTGGAAATCTGAAATAAAAACTGTTCTGGAAATTCTGAGCATTTCCAGCACTTTGTTTTTCTATCAGCCCCGAAATCACACAGTATTCTTTTCTGTATTTAGAAATGAATTTGACAATGACAAATGTATATTTACTATTATTTTCCCTCCCTGGTTAAAGCTCTTGTTTGTGAATTCCACGTGGCTAAAAGATTCTTCCTCTGCATCATCGCAGCTGCAGCTTCCGAAAAGATTCTCCTTGGGAATAAGAGAAATAAAATTGATTCAAACAAAGCAAAGCATGTTTGCACAGAAATAAAACGCAGCAAGAGCCCAGGGCTCTTTCTCACAAACTCACTGACATAAAACAATCTCTCAGTGACTTACAAACACATCCCCTGACACAGAGCCAGAGACTGGGAAGTGTGGATGTGTTTACCCTGTCATTTCCTGCTCTCTCTCTCTCTATTTCTCTCTGTCTGTCTCGACATCTGTTTCTGCCTCATTGTAAAAACACACAAACACTGGAGACCCCCATCCCCTCTCCTGTAGAAGGATAGAGAGAGAAATTCACATTCCCATCCCTGAAAAACTGAATTCAAATGGTCCCCAGGTGTTTCATTTCACTGTCAAATTCAGCCCACAGCCTAAAACACCAGCATTATTAGGGAATGAGAACAAGCCTTTACAAACCTTCACATTTCACCCATTTCATTGCTGATTCACAGAAGTATTTGACACTCAATGAATTAATTTTTAAAGTGCTCGTCACTGTTGCAATGTTGGAAATGCTGCAGGTCATTGGTACACAGCAAGATGCCACAAGCAGCAGTGTGATAACAGCCTGCAAGCTGTGCACAGCAAGATCCCAGCAATGGTGACACTTCAACCAAGGTTTGAGTGTGGATTTCTCTCTCTCTCCGTCTTTCTCCATCTTTCTCTGCCTTCCCTCCCTTCAGCCGCACGCCGCCTCTCTCCCTCTCTCTCTCTCTCTGTTTAACCTGCCACCTCCAGCTGTTTCGCACTCTCCCTCTTTTTCTCTCCACCTGTTTCTGCCTCAGTGTTGTAATGTAGAAATTGATGCAGGGAATGTATGCACAGCAGGATCCCACAATGTGATCATAGCCAAATATCCCATCACAGTCCTCAGAAAATGCTAAACTCCATCTTTAAACTGAAAACAAACTTTATACAGCTTCACGTTCAGCTCTTGTAATTATTGGCCCTCAGGAGCAGTTGACACTCAATGAATTAATTTTGAAAGTGGTCCACTGTTGCAATGCAGGAAACCTGCAGGCAGTGTGTGCACAGCAAGATCCCACAGGCAGAAATCTTATATGCAGATAATCTGCTTTTAGTGCACAGCAAGATCCCAGCAATGGTGACACTTCAATATTCAGTTTACCAAGGTTTTGAGTGTAGATTTCTCTCTCCCTCTCTCTCAGTCTCTGTCCATCTTTCTCTGCCTTCCCTCCCTCACTCACCTGTCTCTCTCTCTCTGCATTTAACTTGTCACCTCTAGCTGTTTCTCACTCTCCCTCTTTTTCTCTCCATCTGGTTCTGCCTCAGTGTTGTCATGCAGGAATTGATGCAGGGAATGGATGCACAGCAGGATCCCACAATTGATTAAAAGGCATTGTTAAGCAAAAATAGCACAGCAAGAGCCCAGGAATTGCCCTCAGTGACACAGACACTATCTCAGCAACACACAAATACAGACAAATCACAGTTAATAAACCAGAGTGTAAAAGGGTTCAGACAGCATCCTCCACCTCTCTCTCCCTGTCTCTGTATCTCTCTCCCCTGTCTGTGTATTTCTCTCCCCTGTCTCTGTATCTCTCTCCCCTGTCTCTGTATCTCTCTCCCTGTCTCTGTATCTCTCTCCCATGTCTGTGTATTTCTCACCCCTGTCTGTGTATTTCTCTCCTCTGTCTCTGTATCTCTCTCCCCTGTCTCTGTATCTCTCTGCCCTGTCTCTGTATCTCTCTCCTCTGTCTGTGTATTTCTCTCCCCTGTCTCTGTATCTCTCTCCCTGTCTCTGTATCTCTCTCCCCTGTCTCTGTATCTCCCTCCCCTGTCTGTGTAGTTCTCTCCCCTGTCTGTGTATTTCTCTCCCCTGTCTCTGTATCTCTCTCCCTGTCTGTGTATTTCTCTCCCCTGTCTGTGTATTTCTCTCCCCTGTCTCTGTATCTCTCTCCCCTGTCTGTGTATTTCTCTCCCCTGTCTCTCTCTCTCCCCATCCATATCTGTTTTTGTCCCTCTATCTCACATGTAATCTTGACTGAAAATAGCTATGAAATATTTCTGTCTCACCATTTAAACCAACAACAAATCACACTGCTGTGTGTGTTTTTAACTATTAAAGGTTTACATAGAGAGACAGAGGGAAAGAATTGTGGAGAAAGACAGAGAGAATTCGAAACTCAGAACTTCAGTAAACTGAATTGTTTGAATCGGGAACATTTGACACTCAGTGAACTGTATAAGTGCTCGTCACTATTGCAATGTTGGAAACACTGCATTCCTTATGTGCACAGCAAGATCCCACAATTTATTTCATCCTCAAATTCACGTCACTGTCCTAAATACCAGCATCACTTTAGATGTTTCAGTAAGAACAGAGAAGAGGGTAAAAGACGGGTGGGGGGGGGGGGGGGGGGTGGGTGTGGCATTGTTAATCAAGGAAAGTATTACAGCGGCAGAAAGGACGTTTGAGGACTCGTCTACTGAGGGAGTATGGGCTGAGGTTAGAAACAGGAGAGGAGAGGTCACCCTGTTGGGAGTTTTCTATAGACCTCCGAATAGTTCCAGAGATGTAGAGGAAAGGATAGCGAAGATGATTCTCGACAGGAGCGAGAGTAACAGGGTAGTGGTTATGGGGGACTTTAACTTTCCAAATATTGACTGGAAATACTATAGTTCGAGTACTTTAGATTGGTCTGTTTTTGTCCAGTGTGTGCAGGAGGGTTTTCTGACACAGTATGTGGACAGGCCAACTAGGGGCGATGCCACATTGGATTTGGTACTGGGAAATCAACCCGGCCAGGTGTTCGATTTAGATGTAGGTGTGCACTTTGGTGATAGTGATCACAATTCGGTTAGGTTTACCTTAGCGATGGGCAGGGACAGGTATATACCGCAGGGCAAGAATTATAGCTGGGGGAAAGGAAATTATGACGCGATTAGGCAAGGTTTAGGATGTGTAGGATGGGGAAGGAAACTGCAGGGGATGGGCACAAACGAAATGTGGAGCTTATTCAAGGAGCAGCTAATGCGTGTCCTTGATAAGTATGTACCTGTCAGGCAGGGAGGAAGTTGTCGAGCGAGGGAGCCGTGGTTTTCTCAAGAAGTTGAAGCGCTTGTCAAGAGGAAGAGGGCGGCTTATGTTAGGATGAGACGTGAAGGCTCAGTTAGCGCGCTTGAGAGTTACAAGCTAGCCAGGAAGGATCTAAAGGGAGGGCTAAGAAGAGCAAGGAGAGGACATGAGAAGTCATTGGCGGATAGGATCAAAGAAAACCCTAAGGCTTTCTATAGGTATATCAGGAATAAAAGAATGATAAGAGTTCGAACAGGGCCAATCAAGGATAGTAGTGGGAGGTTGTGTGCGGAATCAGAGGAGATAGGGGAAGCGTTAAATGAATATTTTTCGTCAGTATTTACAGTAGAGAAAGAAAATGTTGCCGAGGAGTTTACTGAGATACAGCCTACTAGGCTAGATGGGATTGAGATTCACAAGGAGGAGGTGTTAGCAATTTTGGAAAGAGTGAAAATAGATAGGTCCCCTGGGCCAGATGGGATTTATCCTAGGATTCTCTGGGAAGCCAGGGAGGAGATTGCAGAGCCGTTGTTGTTGATCTTTATGTCGTCATTGTCGACAGGAGTAGTGCCGGAGGACTGGAGGGTAGCAAATGTTGTCCCCTTGTTCAAGAAGGGGAGTAGAGACAGCCCTGGTAATTATAGACCTGTGAGCCTTACTTCGGTTGTGGGTAAAATGTTGGAAAGGGTTATAAGAGATAGGATTTATAATCATCTTGAAAAGAATAAGTTCATTTGCGATAGTCAGCACGGTTTTGTGAAAGGTAGGTCGTGCCTCACAAACCTTATTGAGTTTTTCGAGAAGGTGACCAAACAGGTGGATGAGGGTAAAGCCGTGGATGTGGTGTATATGGATTTCAGTAAGGCGTTTGATAAGGTTCCCCACGGTAGGCTATAGCAGAAAATACGGAAGTATGGGGTTGAAGGTGATTTAGAGCTTTGGATCAGAAATTGGCTTGCTGAAAGAGGACAGAGGGTGGTGGTTGATGGCAAATGTTCATCCTGGAGTTTAGTTACTAGTGGTGTACCGCAAGGTTCTGTTTTGGGGCCACTGCTGTTTGTCATTTTTATAAATGACCTGGAAGAGGGTGTAGAAGGGTGGGTTAGTAAATTTGCGGATGACACGAAGGTCGGTGGAGTTGTGGATAGTGTCGAAGGGTGTTGTAGGGTACAGAGGGACATAGATAGGCTGCAGAGCTGGGCTGAGAGATGGCAAATGGAGTTTAATGCGGAGAAGTGTGAGGTGATTCACTTTGGAAGGAGTAACAGCAATGCAGAGTACTGGGCTAATGGGAAGATTCTTGGTAGTGTAGATGAGCAGAGAGATCTTGGTGTCCAGGTACATAAATTCCTGAAAGTTGCTACCCAGGTTAATAGGGCTGTTAAGAAGGCACATGGTGTGTTAGCTTTTATTAGTAGAGGGATCGAGTTTCGTAGCCACGAGGTCATGATGCAGCTGTACAAAACTCTGGTGAGGCCGCACCTTGAGTATTGCGTGCAGATCTGGTCACCGCATTATAGGAAGGATATGGAAGCTTTGGAAAGGGTGCAGAGGAGATTTACTAGGATGTTGCCTGGTATGGAAGGAAGGTCTTACGAGGAAAGGCTGAGGGACTTGGGGTTGTTTTCGTTAGAGAGAAGGAGGAGGAGAGGTGACTTAATAGAGACATACAAGATAATCAGAGGGTTAGATAGGGTGGATAGTGACAGTCTTTTTCCTCGGATGATGATGGCAAACACGAGGGGACATAGCTTTAAGTTGAGGGGTGAAAGATATAGGACAGATGTCAGAGGTAGTTTCTTTACGCAGAGAGTAGTAGGGGCGTGGAACGCCCTGCCTGCAACAGTAGTAGACTCGCCAACTTTAAGGGCATTTAAGTGGTCATTGGATAGACATATGGATGAAAATGGAATTGTGTAGGTCAGGTGATCGGCGCAACATCGAGGACCGAAAGGCCTGTACTGCGCTGTAATGTTCTAAAAAAAACATCACTCTGGAATTATACCGGCTTCAAGCTCAGGACTTTAATTCCAGGCCTTCAGGAAAGCTTTACACAAAATGAATTCACTTCTAAAATGGTGTGACAGGGAGGGAAGTGTCCTCAATGTTGTCATGTAGGAAATGCTGCAGGCCACTAGATGCACATCAAGATCCCACAAGCAGCAATGTGATAATAGCCAGATTTCAGTCCCTAGAAAGGGTAAAACTCCCTCTTTAAACTGGGAACAAGCTGCTGATTCCGTCTCACCATTTCAAATAACGACAAATCACATTGCTGTGTGTGGTATGTTTATTTTTATTTATTAAAGGTTTAAGTGGCGATGGAGAGTGTGTAACCGAGACAGAGAAGAGAAAGCATGGGGGGAGATAGAGACACAGGGAAAGAATGTGGAGACAGAGGGAAAGCTAACCTCATAACTACAGTAGAATGAATTAAAATGGGCACCGTGCATCTTATTTCACTAAGTTCACGAAGCATTGCCCAAAACATCAGCAAACCTCACAGACAGGGTTGGATGGAGCAATTGCAAATGGGACTCCTTCCTGGGGCTGCTCCTTTAACCCCAGGCTTTCAACATGTTTAAAACTCCAGAGACCCAATCCGACAGGAACTAGTTAACCCAGGGCCCCAGAGAGGATATTAAACCTCGGGCCAATAAACAGACATAACTCACGTGGGCTCTTTGGGTGCAGCCTGTGGACAAGGCCTCAGTCCGTCCCCTCGGGAGGAAGCTCCTGTCCAAAGATTCCTCGTCCAAACTTACCCTCTTTTCATCTTCACGATGCAGTTTTCAGAATGAAAATTCCTGAAGGCAAGAGGGAAAGAGAGAAAATTGATTGAAAGGCATTTTTAAAGAAAATAACTCCGTACATCTTATTTAACAGTAAAGATTCCGAACATTGCCCAAAGCACACGGATTACTCTAGAATTATAACAAGCCTTTAGAAACTATCACATTTGTGACTTAATTTCAAGCTTTTGACCCTCAATGAGTTAATTTTTAAAGTGGTCGTCACTGTTACAATGTTGGAAAAGCTGCAGGCCATTGGTGCACAGCAAGATCCCACAAACAGCATTCTGATAACAGCCAGCTACCCCTCCTCTCCCCCTCTGATTCTCTCTATCTTTCCCTCACTCTCTGGCGTCTCTCTCCCTCCTGGTACTCTCATTCAGAGAGACAGATGGAGAGAGAGAATGAATCTTGCGAAGTGGGCTCCAGAGAGGAAATTGAACCTCGGGCTGATAAATAGACACGACTCACGTAGGCCCTTTGGGTGCAGCCTGTGGACAAGGCCTCAATCTGTCCAAGGATTCCTCGTCCCAAACTTTCCCTCTTTTCACCTTCACCGTGCAGTTTTCAGAATGAAAATTCCTCAGGGGAAAGAAGGAGAAAAAAAATGGATTAAAATACAAAGCGAGGACATATTTCAACTAAATTGCATAGCAAGAGCCCAGGGTTTCCTTTCTCAGTTACACAGACAATCAGCAATATTCAAATACAATCAAATCACAGTTATAAACCAGATTGAGACAGAGAGAGCACACACACAGATACACAGACACACACACTGAATCAGACTGGGGAATGTGTCCACTCTCTCTAGAGAGAGAGTGAAAGGTGGCTTTTGTGATTGGAACTGAGATCTTCAAACCCAGTTTATATCCTGAGTGAGCTGTTTGCAAACTCCACCCCTTGAGCCTCTGACATGTTGGGCTGTCTCTCAATCACCTGCCTCGGGGGCGGGGGAGGAGGCCTGTCCATTGACATGTTAATCCCAACACAGCAATGCTTTCAGCCATCTCGTAGTTAACTTCAAACCTTTAATTCTTTCCCTGCAGTTTGAAAATATCAAACATTGATACTGAGCTTGTGATTGGGGATTTTTACTGACATCAGAGTGGATTGTAAAGTGTCTCCCCTTCCCTCACTTCTAAAGTCTCTCAGGGTTGTTGATGTGTGCTGACAGTTTTTTCAGTGTCCAGTCCCTTTCAACTTGTAATTAAATCTGCAGAACACAAATAAATGTAAAGTTTCTCCTACAAGCTGTTTTGTCCTCCTCCTTCCAAGGTCTCTCTCCGTCACTCCCTATCTCTCGCACTGTCCTTCACAGGACTGGGCAGACACTGGGGATTGTTACTGAAGTTCTGTTGGCCATTTTTACTGTCATCAGTGTGGATTGTAAAATCTGTGTGTGTGTCTGTGTGTGTGTGTGTGTGTGTGTGTGTCTCTGTGTGTGACTTTGTGTGTGTCTATGTGTGTGTGTCTGTGTGTCCCTTTATGTGTGTGACTGCATGTTTGTGTGTGTGAGAGAGAGAATCTCAGGGTCACCTCTCTGCATCTCTATCTCTCCTTCTCTCTCTCTTTCTCCTTCTCTCTCTACCTCTCCCTCTCCCAGTCTGCTTCTCTCATAGAAACATCGAAAATAGGCGCAGGGGCAGGCCATTCGGCCCTTTGGGCCTGCTCCGTCATTCAATAAATATCATGACCAATGGTCTAATTCAGTACCCTGTTCCCACTTTCTCCCCATACCCCTTGATCCCTTTGACATTAAGAAATATATCTCTCTCCTCCATGAATATATTTAATGACTTGGCCTCCACTGCCTTCTGCGGTAGAGAATTCCACAGGTTCACCACCCTCTACCCCATCTATCTCTCCCCCTCTATCTCCGTTTCCACCCTCTATCTCCCTCTCCCCCTCTATCTCCCTCTCCCCCTCTATCTCCCAATCCCCGTCTGTCTGCCTCTCCCGCTCTCTCTCCCTCTCCTCCCTCTATCTCCCTCTCCCCGCTCTCTCCCTCTCCTCCCTCTATCTCCCTCTCCCCCCTCTATCTCCCTCTCCCCCTCTATCACCCTCTCCCCCCTCTATCTCCCTCTCCCCCTCTGTCTCCCTCTCCCCCTCTATCTCCCACTCCCACTCTACCTCCCTCTCCCCCTCTACCTCCCTCACCCCCTCGATCTCCCTCTCCCCCTCTATCTCCCTCTCCCCCTCTATTTCCCTCTCCTCCCCCTCTATCTCCCTCTCCTCCCCCTCTATCTCTCTCCTCCCCCTCTATCTCTCTCCTCCCCTCTATCTCTCTACTCCAACTCTATCTCTCACTCCCCCTCTATCTCTTTCTCCCCTCTCTCTCCCGCTCTCCGTTCCCCGTACAACTTTCTGTCCCCCCATATATCCCTCTCGTTGTCTTTTGCTATCACTGTCTCTGTCTCTCTCTCTTTCTCACTGCCGCTGCCTCTCTCTCTGTTTCTCTCTGTGTCTCCATCTCTCTCTCTCTGTCTGTGTGTCTCTCTCTCTCTCTCTGTTACTCTCTCTCTTTCTCTGTCACTGTCTCATTATTTTCCTCTCTCTATCTCTGTCTCCCTCTCTATTTCTGCCTCTTCCTATCTGTCGCTCGATCTGTCCCTCCATCTGTCTTTCCCTCCCTAACACTCCACCTCTCTCCTTCTCTCTCTGTCCCTCCATCTGTCTTTCCCTCTCTGTCACTCCCTCGGTCCTTCTCTCTGTCTCTCCCTCTCTCTCCTTCTCTCTCTCTGTCCTTCCATTTGTGTTTCCCTCCCTGTCACTCCCTCTCTCTCGTTCCATCTCCCTCTCCTGTCCCTCTGTCTCTTTTTCTCCATCTCTCCCTCTCTCTCTCTGCCTCTGTCCATAACTCTGTCTCTTTCTCTGACACCATTTCTCCCTTTCTCTTCCCCCTCTCTCTTTTCATCTCTCCCGTCCTCCCTCGCTCCCAGGACAGCAATGGTTTAAACCATTTTTCCTTCCTTTATTATCCCTCCGTCTCTGTCCCTCTCTCTCCCCCTCTCTCTGTCTCTACCTCTCTCTCTGTCTCTATCTGTCCCTCCATCATTCTTTCCCTCTCTGTCATTCCTTCTCTCTCCTTCTATCTCTGTCTCTCTCTCTGTACCTCCATCTGTCCTTCCCTCCCTGTCACTCCCTCTCTCTCCTCTCTCTGTCTCTCTTTCTCTGTCTCTCCATCTGACTTCCACCACCCCCCGTCACTCCTTCTCTCTCCTTCTATCTCTGTCTCTGCTGCTCTCTCTGTCTCTCTCTCTCTGTCCCTCCATCTGTCTTCACCTCCCTGTCACTCCCTCTCTCTCCTTCCATCTCTGCCTCTCTCTCTCTGTCTCCCCATCTGTCTTTCCCTCTCTGTCTCTCCATCTCCCTCCTTCTCTCTCTGTCTCTCCATCTGTCTTCCTTCCCCTGTCACTCCTTCTCTCTCCTTCTATCTCTGTCTCGCCCTCTCTCGCTCTGTCCCTCTATCTGCCTTTCCCTCTCTGTCACTCCCTCTCTCTCCTTCTATCTCTGTCTGTCTTTCTCCAACGGTCCATCTGTCCTACCCTCCCTGTCACTCCCTCTCTCTCCTTCTATCTCTGTCTCTCTCTCTCTGTCTCTCCATCTCTCTTTCCCTCTCTGTCACTCCCTCTCTCTCCTTCTATCTCTGTCTCTGTCATTATCTCCGTCTCTCCATCGATCACTGGCTCTTCCTCTACTTTTGCCTCTCTCTCTCTCTCTCTCTCACCCTCTCTCCCAATCCCTGTCTCTCCCAATCCCTGTCTCTCTTCCTCTGTGCCTCCCTCTCTCGCTCTCTCCACCTCTGTCTCTCCCTCAGTCTGTCTCTTTCTCTCCATCTTTCTGTATCCCTCCCTATCTGTCCCATTCTATCCTTCCATCTCTCTGTGTCCCTCCATCTGTCTTTCCCTCTTTCTCACTCGCTCTCTCTCTCCTTCGAACTCTGTCTCTCTCTGTATACCTCCATCTGTCTTTCCCTCCCTGTCCATCCCTCTCTCTCCTTCCATCTCTGTCTCTCTCTCTCTCTGTCCCTCCACCTGTCTTTCCTTCTCTGTCACTCCCTCTCTCTCCTCTCTCTGTCTCTCTCTCTGTCCCTCCATCTATCTTTCCCTCCCTGTCACTCCCTCTCTTCTTCGCTCTCTGACCCTCTCTCTGTCTCTCTCTCCCTCCATCTGTCTCTCCCTCTCTGTCTCTCCCTCTCTCTCTCTACCCTTCTATCTCTGTCTCTCTCTGGCATTATCTCTGTCTCTGCATCTATCACTGGCTGTTCCTCTATCCTTCTCTCTCTCTCTGTATCTCTCTCTCTGTTCCATCTGAATCCCAGTCTCTCCCTCTCTGTTACTCTTTGAATCCCAGTCTCTGCCTCTCTATTATCCTCTGAATCCCAGTCTCTCCTTCCCTGTTACCCTCTGAATCCTAGTCACTCCCTCTCTGTTAACCTCTGTAACCCTCTGAATCCCACTCTCTTCTCTCTGTTATCCTCTGAATCCCACTCTCTTCTCCCTGTTACCCTATGAATCCCACTCTCTTCTCTCTGTTACCCTCTGAATCCCAGTCTCTTCTCTCTGTTACCCTCTGAATCCCAGTCTCTCTCTCTCTGTTGCCCTGTAAATCCCTGTCTCTCCCTTTCTGTTACCCTCTGAATCCCAGTCTCTCCCTCCCTGTTACCCTCTGAATCCCAGTCTCTCCCTCTGTGACGTTTTGAACCCAGTCCCTCCTTCCCTGTTACCCTCTGAATCCCAGTCTCTGTATTATCCTCTGAAACCCAATCTCTCCCTCTCTGTTGCCCTCTGAATCACAAACTCTGCCACTCTATTATCCTCTGAATCCCAGTCTCTCGCTATCTGTTACCCTAAGGAATCAGTGAACATTCACTCCAAGGTCCCGCTGTTCACAGACACAGAGAGAATGTTGGAGACAGTCACGTTGTTTGGTTAGATCGAAAAGGCAAATGTCAAATATAATCATAGTTTGATGTAATCCTGTGTACACGGAGGTACAAGAAATAGGCATAGAGTGTGAAACACCAGGAGAGAGGGAGAAATAAAGATGGAGAGAGTGTAACAGTGAGAAAGGGAGAGATATACATGGAGAGAGAAGTGGAAAGCGACTCTGACTGGTAATCTCTCTCCATCTCCATCTTGCCCTCTCCCTTACCATTCAATCGCAAGTTCCCCACTCTGCTACTCTCTCCATGTTTATATGTCTCCTCTTCTCTCTCTATCTCCCTCTGTCCCCTCTCAATCCCAATCTTCGCTGTGTCAAATCTTCCAGTCTGCTGAACACAGCTTTGCAGGAACACTGACCGACACTCTCCATCCCAATCTCTTCCTCTTTCTCACTGATACTTCCTCCCCATTGCTATCCTTCCCTCTCTCTGTTTTACTCTCTCTATATCTATCCCTGTCTCTCTCACTGTTACTCACTCCATCTGGATGGAGGAAGGGAAAGAGAGGCACATATCGAGTCAGCTTTATCTGTATATACCCCCACACTGTACCTGCCCTGGGAGTGTTTGATATAACAGTGAGGACAGAGATTTACTCAATAGCTAACTAACAGCTTGGCAGCATTTGATGGGACAGTGTGGACGGAGCTTTACTCTATATCCCTGGAATTTCGAAGGTTAAGGGGTGATCTAATCAATGTTTAAAGTTGTGGATGGGTTGCCAATCAAGGGGGCTGCTTTGTGCTGGACGGTGTCGAGCTTCTGGAGTGTTGTCGGTCCTGCACTCATCCAGGCAAGTGGAGAGATCCCATCACACACCTGACTTATGTCTTGTAGGTGGTGGAAAGGCTTTGGGGTGTCAGTGGTGAGTCACTTGTAGCCACAGTACTGATGTGATTACTTCAGCTCAGTTCCTGGTCACTGTCTCCCCAGGATGTTGATGCTGGAGGATTCAGCGATGGGATAATGCTTTGAATGCCAAGGGGAGGTGGTTGGATTCTCTCTTGTTGCAGATGCTCATTGCCTGTCTGTGTTTCGTTCTGTGCTCTGGGACCAATTTCCTCATGGGGACGTCTTCATGGTGCCTCATAATTGACTAGTTAGCAATATGAATGCTCATGGAATTAATGGGACAGGGACAGAGTGGATACAACATTGGCTAAGGGACAGAACACAGAGAGTAGTGGTGAATGGTTGCTTCAGACTGGAGGACGGTGTCTATGCCTGACATAATCTTATACGCTTCTTTTCAATCTCCCCTCAATCTCCTTTGTTCTAAGGAGACCAAACACAGCTTTTCTAACCTAACTTTGTAGCTAAAATCCCTCATCCCTGGAACCATTCTGGTAAATCTCCTCTGCACCATCTCAAGGACCCTCACCTCCTTCTTAAAGTGTGGGGACCAGAACTGGACACAATTTTCCAGTTGGGGCCTAATTAGAGCTTGATAAATGACCAGCATAACCTCCCTGCTTTTGTAGTCACTATGTACAGTATCCATTGTGGTATAGGGATATTCCCCAGGGGTTTGGATTCGGACCACTGATCTTTTTGATATATATGAATGACTTGGACTTGGGTTTACAGTGCATAACTTCAACATTGTGCCATCTGCAATGGAATAAACAGGTAAGGGAAAGTAGTAGACTTCAGGAGAATAGACAGAGCCTGGTGAAATGGTCAGACACATGGCAGGTTAAATTTAATGCTGAGAAATGTAAAATGATGCATTTTGGAAGGAAGGCTGAGCAGAAGCAATATACACTAAATGGTACAATGTTAAATTGGGTGCAGGGACAGAGAGACCTGGGATTTCATTTGTGTCAATTTTTCTCTCTTCAAGATTCAATTTGCGGCTTGCAATCTGTAAGTTGAATTTAGCTCCACCCTGAAACGTGTCAGCAGACATGTTGGGAAATGTGTCAAAACTGTTTCCATTCAGACATTCCAACATTGTGGAAGTGTGAGCTATCTTTGCAGAGACAGGAAATCGGGTTGTTTGAATGGACCTGCAGGTTTTGGTTATTGCAATAAGGTGAGAATTTGAATTGTGTCCCTTGCAGATGCACAGAATTGAAGGTATTTACAGAACACCACATGAAGTAGTTTACCAATGCCTGACAAACTTCAAAGACTTCAGACACATGGAAGAAGAGGAAAAGGGAACAATATACAAAACCTGAGATGGTCCGACTACAGCAGTAGGAAAATGAATCTATTTTTATGGGTTTTAATTTGTAGGCCTGAGCTGAGAGTTACAAGCTAGCCAGGAAGGATCTAAAGGGAGAGCTAAGAAGAGCGAGGAGAGGACACGAGAAGTCATTGGCGGATAGGATCAAGGAAAACCCTAAGGCTTTCTATCGGGAGATCAGGAATAAATGAATGACTAGAGTTAGATTAGGGCCAATCAAGGATAGTAGTGGGAAGTTGTGTGTGGAAGCAGAGGAGAAGGGGAAGCGTTAAATGAATATTTTTCGTCAGTATTTACAGTAGAGAAAGAAAATGTTGTCGAGGAGAATACTGAGATTCAGGCTACTAGGCTAGATGGGATTGAGGTTCACAAGGAGAAGGTGTTAGCAATTTTGGAAAGTGTGAAAATAGATAAGTCCCCTGGGCCAGATGGGATTTATCCTAGGATTCTCTGGGAAGCCAGGGAGGAGATTGCAGAGCCTTTGTCCTTGATCTTTATGTCGTCATTGTCGACAGGAATAGTGTCGGAAGACTGGAGGATAGCAAATGTTGTCCCCTTGTTCAAGAAGGGGAGTAGAGACAGCCCTGGTAATTTTAGACCTGTGAGCCTTACTTCAGTAGTGGGTAAAATGTTGGAAAAGGTTATAAGAGGTAGGATTTATAATCATCTTGAAAAGAATAAGTTCATTAGCGATGGTCAGCACGGTTTTATGAAGGGTAGGTCGTGCCTCACAAACCTTATTGAGTTTTTTGAGAAGGTGACCAAACAGGTGGATGAGGGGAAAGCCGTGGATGTGGTGTATATGGATTTCAGTAAGGCGTTTGATAAGGTTCCCCACGGTAGGCTATTGCAGAAAATATGGAAGTATGGGATTGAAGGTGATTTAGTGCTTTGGATCAGAAATTGGTTAGCTGAAAGAAGACAGAGGGTGGTGGTTGATGGCAAATGTTCATCCTGGAGTTTAGTTACTAGTGGTGTACCGCAAGTTTCTGTTTTGGGGCCACTGCTGTATGTCATTTTTATAAACGACCAGGATGAGGGTGTAGAAGGGTGGGTTAGTAAATATGCGGATGACACGAAGGTCGGTGGAGTTGTGGATAGTGCCGAAGGATGTTGTACCTTACAGAGGGACATAGATAGGCTGCAGAGCTGGGCTGAGAGATGGCAAATGGAGTTTAATGCGGAAAAGTGTGAGGTGATTCAATTTGGAAGGAGTAACAGGAATGCAGAGTACTGGGCTAATGGGAAGATTCTTGGTAGTGTAGATGAACAGAGAGATCTTGGTGCCCAGGTGCATAAATCCCTGAAAGTTGCCACCCAGGTTAATAGGGCTGTCAAGAAGGCATATGGTGTGTTAGCTTTTATTAGTAGGGGGATCGAGTTTCGGAGCCACGTGGTCATGCTGCAGCTGTACAGAACTCTGGTGAGACCGCACCTGGAGTATTGCATGCAGTTTTGGTCACCGCATTATAGGAAGGATGTGGAAGCTATGGAAAGGGTGCAGAGGAGATTGACTAGGATGTTGCCTGGTATGGAAGGAAGGTCTTCCGAGGAAAGGCTGAGGGACTTGAGGTTGTTAACGTTAGCGAGAAGGAGGAGGAGAGGTGACTTAATAGAGACATATAAGATAATCAGAGGGTTAGATAGGGTGGATAGTGGGAGTCCTCTTCCTCGGATGGTGATGGCAAACACGAGGGGAAATAGCTTTAAGTTGAGGGGTGATAGATATAGGACAGATGTCAGAGGTAGTTTCTTTACTCAGAGAGTAGTTGGGCCGTGGAACGCCCTGCCTGTAGCAGTCGTAGACTCGCCAACTTTAAGGGCATTAAAGTAGTCATTCTGTAGACATATGGATGAAAATGGAATAGTGTAGGTCAGATGGTTTCACAGGTCAGTGCAACATCGAGGGCCGAAGGGCCTGTACTGTGCTGTAATGTTCGATGTTCCATGATGATTGAAAAAGCAGTTCAAATCCCACACTGGGCTGTTGTGAATTTGAATTCTGTTTTTATCCAAATAAAAAACCCATATCTCTGGAATTGAAAAATCTCTAGGATGGAATGATTCACTCCTGTCTACTGGTGCAAAGTCCGTGTGTGCCTCAGTTTTGCTGTATTTATTAACGATTTAATATGATGGGGTAGAATGTCACATACCCATGTTTACCAATGACACAAAATAGGCAGCATTGTGAGCAGTGTAGCTGGAGGCACCAAATTATGGCACAGTGGTGCAGTGGTTTGCACTGCAGCCTCACAGCTCCAGTGACCCGGGTTCAATTCTGGGTACTGCCTGTGTGGAGTTTGCAAATTCTGCCTGTGTCTGCGTGGGTTTCCTCCGGGTGCTCCGGTTTCCTTCCACATGCCGAAGACTTGAAGGTTGATGGGTAAATTGGCCATCATAAATTGCCCCCAGAATAGGTAGCTGGTAGGGAAATATAGGAACAGGTGGGGATATGGTAGGAGTATGGAATTAGTGTAGGATTAGTCTAAATGGGAGGGCCGAAGGGCCTGTTTCATTGTGGTATAACTAAACTAAACTAAAGATATTAATATCTTAAATAAATGGGCAATACTGTGGTCGATAGATTTTAAAAAGACGAGAACAGAGTATTTTATAAATGGTGAAAAACTAGAAACACTGGAGGTCGAAAGAGACATGTGGGGGGTGGGGGGTGGGGGTCCATGTCCATTTGAGTGCAATGTAGATTTACCAGAATGATAACTGGACTCCAAGGGTTAAATAACGAGGTGATATTATACAAACTGGGGAGGTATTCCCTGTAATTTAGGAGGATCAAGGTGATTTGATCAAAGTTGTTGAGATTTTAAGGGGAGCCATGCCCATAAATCCCACCTCTATACACCAATTCCCTTTTTGATCCCTAATTCTCTATCCTGAGTTATCCTCTTGATCTTCGTGTATTTATAAAACATCTCAGTGCTTTCCTTGATTTTACTTGGTTATATTATTTTCTGACTATCTCTTTGCTTTCCTAATTTGCCTTTTAATTTCACCCCTGCACTTTCTTCACTCCTCTCGGCTTTCTGTGGTATTGAGCTATCTGTATCTGACATAAGCTTCCCTCCTCTGATATCCCTGAAGGACCCTCACATCCTTCCTAATGTTTTTGTCCCTGGATTCAGTGTCCACTGCAGACAGATCAGTTACATTGACAATAGAAATGCCAGGAGTGAACAAGGTCAATGCAATAATATGGAAAATGTAAATGACACCACTCATAATTGTAGCATCCGTCCAGTATGAGTACAGATTTCAGGTTTATTCCGAGAGAGGTCTTACTCAGAAAATGTCATTGACATTGAAATGATTGTGTTTTATCAACCACATTATTTACATCAGAGACAAAGCTGCTGATGTAATGAGTTTGTTCAGGTGAGTGTAACTGATAGCAATGATCAGGGGTATAACCGTGTAGTGGGCATGTTCAAAAAGATTGCAAACGATACAAAAAAATGGCCATGTGGTTGAGAGAGACCGTTGCCGTGCCTTCAAACTGCCAACACCCTAACTCTGGAATTCTTTTCCTAAACCTCTCCGTCTCACTAACTCTCTTTCCTCTTTGAAGACGCTCCCTCAAACCAACCTCTCTGACCAAGTTTTTGTTCGTCTCGTGTAATATCTCCTTTAGTGACTCGGTGTCAACTTTTTATTTGCCTCATTTATTTGTTGGATGTGTGCGTTAGTGGCCAGGCCAGCATTTATTACCCATTCCTAATTGCCCTTGAGAAGGTGGTGTTGAGCCTCGTTATTCAACCGCTGGAGTCCTTGTGGGGTAGGTACACCCACATTGCTGTTCGGAAGCAAGTTCCAGATTTTGACCCAGTAACAGTGAAGGAATGGTGATATAGTTTCAAGTTAGGATGGTGTGTGACTTTCGTTGTTATGTGCGGACAGTATTTTCAGTGCGCAGTCTTTTAAAATTTTTAATTATTTTTTTTTTTCACGTGGTTAGATGTAAAGTTTCTCCGACAATCTGCCTGCCGCCCCGGATCTCCTCACGCTTTCTGCCCGTCTCTCCCTCCTTCTCTAAATCCACTGCTTTACTCTGTATCTAAACTCACACTGTACCTGTCCTGGGAGGTCTCATTACGGTGCTTATGCAATGAGTTATACAGTTCCAGCATAACCTCCCTGCTCTTATATACTTTAACAGCCTTGTTGGGAATGGCACTGCAGTTTGAAAATATGAAACACTGATCCAACACTCACCCCTAAAACACTCACACTAACCTCCAAAAACAGGACTGGGCAGATAATGAGGATTGTTAATGATTGTTCCAACTTGTCTCATCCTCTCTCTGTCTCTCTCTCTCATGTCAGTTTCTTCCCACCTCCCTCTCTCTCTTTCTGCCGCATCCTCTCCCTCTTTCTCTGCCTCTTTCCATGACTCTGTCTCGAACCCCATCTCTCTCTCCTTGAACAGAAATATTTCTCTACATTTCTTGGTTAATTTTGAACCTGCAAATCTTGCCCTTGCTGGGAACATCACTGCAGTTTGAAAATATCAAACATTGATCAACACTCACCCCCTGAACTCTCACACTAAACCCCCAATACAGGACTGTGCAGATAATGGCGATTGTTACTGAGGTTCTGTCAATGTCCCCTCACACACTGTATCCCATTTTCCCTGCTTCTAATCTTTGTCAGTGTTCAATAATATGTTTTTCAATGGTATTTCATCTCACTTCAGTTTGAAAATATCAATCACTGATGCAACACTTGCCCCCAAAACACTCACACTGAAACCCCTGATCTTTCCTTTCAAAGTTAGTTCATTCACACAGCCAGTTTTACTTTTTAATTCTATCTTTTTTCAACGTTATTAAATGTACCGTTTTTCCTATAATCTCGCGTTCTCTCTCTCTCTCCCTCTCTCTCTGTTTCTCCCTCTGTTTGTCTTCCTCCCTCTCTCTCTGTCCCTTTCTCTCTCTGCATCTGCTCTCTCCCTCTGTATCTGTCTTCCTCGCTTTATCCCTGTCTCTCCCTCTGCAACTGCCTGCCCCCTTTATGTATCTCTCCCTCTGAATTTGACTGCCTCTCTTTCTGTCTCCCTCCCTCTGTCTCTGTTCCACTCTGTCTGTGTCTCTCTCCATCTGTGTTTCACGCCCTCCATCTCTCTGTCCCTCTGCACATGGACAGCAATGCTTTGAGCCATTTGTTTGGTTAATTTTGAATCTTTAACTCTTGCTTTTGTTGGGAATGTCAATGCAGTTTGAAAATATCAAACCCTCACCTCACACTCATCCCTAAAACACTCACATTAAAGCCCAAATACCGGACTGGGCAGACAATGGGGATTGTTACTGGAGTTCCATCAAGGTCTCATTTCACTATCTCTTCTGTCTCTCACTGTCTTCCACTTTGTCCCTCCCTCTCCATTTTCCCATTTGTTTTTGTTTCCCTCTCTCCTCTTTCCTTCATCGCCCCCAACTTTATACATAGAGAGGGTGCTCCTTCCACTTTATAAATAGAGAGGGAGCTCCCTCCACTTTCTCCATCGAATGGGAGCTCCTTCCACTTATACATAGAGAGGGAGCTCCCTCCTCTTTGTACGAAGAGGCGGAGCTCCCTCTCCCTTAAACATAGAGAGGGAGCTCCCTCTGTTTTATATGGCTGCCGTGGTGGGATTTGAACCCCAGTCCTCAGGCCATCAGGTTGGGCCTCTGGATTACGTGACCAGTGATATTATCACTGCCCAACTGCCTCCCAAATGGCTGCGGAGAGTGTCTGCTCCGGAATATCACTCACAGTAGTTTCTGGGCTGTAACCCTGAACATAGTCCCGAATCAGAGACTCAAAGTTCACATTTTAACTGGGAAAAGACAGGAACAGAATGAAACGGGATTGCTTTTGTCCCTGGATTCAGTGTCCACTGCAGACAGATCAGTTACATTTACAATAGGAATGCCAGGAGTGAACAAGGTCAATACAATAATACGGAAAATGTAAATGCCGCCACTCATAATTGAAGCATCCGTCCAGTATGAGTACAGATTTCAGGTTTATTCCGAGAGAGGTCTCACTCAGAAAATGTCATTGACATTGAAATGATTGTGTTTTACCCACCACGTTATTTACATCAGAGTCAAAGTTGCTGATGTAATGTGTTTGTTCAGGATACTGTAACTAATAGCAATGATCAGGGGTATAACCATGTCAGTGGAGACTTATCCCCTGGATAAATCAGTACCCATTGGAATGGATCAGCTCAGAGTGCCTGCTGGAGCTGTGGATTCCAGGCTAATAGAAGTCTCTGCTTCTCATAGAAATGGGATATCCAGTTATGTATCAGATACAAGACATTTATTATCCTGTACTTGCAGCAATTGGAGTTCCTGGTAAGCAGTATCTCCGCTGTTAATGGTGTAAATCGATGTTAACTGTGCTGCTGTACGAGCTATTATTTCTCAATGTTTGTGTTACACATCCCCCAGCTCTTTTCCAGCAATTTAATGATGGAATTTCCTCACTGTCCACACTTTCATTCTTGCAGGAGCTGCATTATGTCTTCAATTGTATTGCTTTAAGTAACCCTGGCATTGCTACTGGATTATTCTGTGTATGGAATGTATTTGAAGAAACGGTCTTGGTTAGGATCAAGAATCAGACCAGCAGGAGCTTTTAACAGTTTCATGATGTGGATTTAACCAGTCCTGGAATATTTTTATGATTTTGTTTTCAGTGATTGAGAATGAAACATCTCACGGTCTCAGTGTTACAAGGGGACAGAACAATGTCCTCCCTCCCCAATAACATGGCTCAGTTTAACTGGGATTTCAATGTATTTATTGATTATCACTGTTATCAAATATTATTTCATTCTGTGTGTTTCTGACGCTGCTTCAGAAGTCTGGCTACTGAACTGAGTTTGCTGCTGACACTTTCACTTCTCCTTCTCTGCTTCACTGTGGACCTTCACTGTCACTGGACTACATTGTAAAATAGAAAGTATTGATGTGATGTTTTACTGGTTTTCACTCTATCAGTTGCAATCAAGAGTCTTTCCATTTATCTGTAGATTATCAGCTGCAGTGCTGATGTTGGTGTTTTATTAATTAAACAATCCCACATTCTAACAGATTACTTTATAATTCCAGGAGAAGGAATTTCAATGATTGTGAGGTTTGTCTGGAAGTAGCTTTCGTTCCTGTTTATTCCATGCATTGTTGATGAAGTGAAGAGTGCAGGTGAACAGGTGGAGACTTGAGTGTTCTGTAGATACAGTAAATTATTCACAGAGGTTTCACCATTGAACAAACTGACTCTGAGAATCGAATCCTTGAACCTGGGGCTGGTGAACAGAACACAGGCGCAGAATGTTAGGAATAAATCATGAGCCAAAAGTAACATTTAGTAAACGTTTTCAGAGTGTGAGTGGTCCAGGGACAGAGCAAAGAAGAAAAGGAACAGAGAGAACAAAACCGAGCGAAAGAGATAAGCAGAAGTAAAGAGAAAGAAAAAGAAGCAGCAGTGTAAATAATTCACTATCATAAAGTGCTGGAATGTCCAGAACAATGAGTGAGAGAAACTGTAAGTTGAAGTTGTCTGTTGTCAGATTGTGTTCATTTTCCTGTTGGACTTGATCCTGTGTGTTGATTTCTGTCAAGTGCTCATTTTGTTTTGTAGAAAGTTCCTATTCCTTACTTAGTGACTGAATAAACACAATAGAATCAGTTCATCACTGATGGTAATTCATTATTTAAATACGACACTTTAAAATCTCTGTAACTGCTGAATCAAAAAAGAGCGAGGCTGATATCAGAAATATATTTAAATTTATATTTAATAGCCTGTACAAACGAAATATATTGACTATATTGTATAAACAATGAACTGTTCTCCAACACCAATAACCACAGGGATTACTGTTTGAATGTATTAATTGAGTTGTATTACTGGGATCTATAGATTAGATTTCCTCTAACACTCTGCTGCAGTCTCTCCCTGTGAATCTCAGCCTCTCCTCTCACTGTATTGAATCCTCAGTCTCCTCATCCATTGCTTCAGTTTATCCACTTTCCCAAACCATCTGCTCCAGTCTCCCCTCCTGCTCCAACATGTCCTTTCCCTGGAATTTACAAGGTTATGGGGTGATTTGATGAATGTATTCAAGATAATAAGGGACACTAAACGGGTGGACAGAGAGTAACAATTACCACTGGCTGTGGAGTCAGGAACTTGGGGGCATAGTCTAAAAACCTTTCAGGAGTGAAATGAAGAAATACATCAACACACCAGGTGTGGTATCAGTTTGGAACTCTCTTCCACAAACGGCAATTGATGCTGAGACACTTGTTCGATGTTAAATCAGAGATTGATAGATTTTTGTTAACCAAAGGTATTAAGGGGCAAAGATAGGTACATGGAGTTAGATCACACATCAGCCATGAGCTCATTGAATGACAGAAGAGGGTTGAGGGGCCAAATGGCCTCCTCCTCTTCCTCTGTCCAATGACAAATATCTTGCTATCACTCTCTGTGTCTTGGCCTGTGTCTCTCTCTTTGTCTCTCTTTCTGTCTGTCTGTCTGTCTCTCTCTCATCTCTCAAACATCTGTGGAAATCCACAAACATTAGTCAGTCATTATAGGCTGGTTCTCGGTGGCCATTTTATGTTCCCACAACACTGGGACATTTATTCCAGAGACTGACTGCTCACCCATGTGAGGGTAGTGCTCAAATTGTGACAGAGCCACAGACATGGAGACACTGAGACACTCCGCACGAGAAAGGAATCAATCATTCCCTTGCGCCCAATAATTCTCCCTCCACTGTGATTAGGCTGCGTGGCCTGTAATTAATCAGTCTATTACTTTCACCCTTGTTAATCAATAGTACAACATGTGTAGTCCTCCAGTCCTCTGGCAACACGACTGCAACCAGAGAGGATTGGAAAATGATGGTCAGAGCCTCTGCTATTTCCACCCTTGCTCCGCTAAAGAGTCTGAGCCTGGTGAATTTTCAGCTTTCAACGATGCTGAACCCCTGAATATTTCCTCTCTCACTGTTTACCCCATTCAATATTTCAAACCCCTCCTCATTGACTACAATGTCTGTGTCGTCCCCTCTTTTGTGAAGGCAGTCGCTATGTATTCATGAAGAACCATGCCCGCAACTTCCGCCTCCACGGTTAGGAAGAAGGAGGAGAGACGATATAAAGTAAAGGATAGAATTCTAAAGGAGGTGCAGGAACAGACACATCTGGGGAGTATTTTTGCACCAATCGCTGAAGGTGGCAGGTCAGGTTCAGAAAGTGGTTAAATGGCAAAAGGGATCGTGAGATTAGAAATAGAGACATTGAATACAAAAGCAAGGAAAATATGACCTTTGTAAAACGCTAGTTTGCCTTCAACTGGAGCATTGTCCAATTCTGGACACCGTACTTTAGCAAGAATGTGGCGGCATTCGAGAGGGTGCAGAAAAGATTCACAAGAATGGTTCCAGGGATGAAGGACTTCAGTTACGTGGATAGATTGGAGAAGGTGGGATTGTTCTCTGTGTCTCTCTCTGTCTTCCTCTCTCTATCTCTCCCTCCTGCTATCTCTGGAACTAAGAGGGAGACAGAGGGAGAGAGGCTTAGATATGCAGATAGAGAGAGTGCTGTTGAGAGTGACAAGGTTGGAAACAGAGAGATTGTTGGGGTGGATTGAAAGGGAGAATGTAAGATATATTCATTTTGTAATCCTTTATTGCTGTGTACGCAAACAGAGAAGGATAGGTATGTAGAGTAAAATATTGGTCGAGTGGGAGAAATGTGGATGAAGTTGGGACCCAGGCGGCCAGTTTTGATGATCAGGAAGGAAAACGCTCCATTGTAAACATCCAGCAAGGTATTCCACCATGGAAGCCATCACACCCTCATGATATTGGTGTGGAAATCTTGTAATCTATGCCCATTGTTATTGACCCCTCTGTTCAGGGAAATGGTCCTTCCTATCCACTCTATCTAGGCCCGTCATTATTTTATACACCTCAATTAAATCTTCCCTTCAACCTTCTCTGTTCCAAAGAAAACAATTCCAGCCTATCCAATCTTTACTCATAGTTAAAATTCTCCATTCCTGACAACATCCTCTGTAAATCTCCTCTGTACCGTCTCTCGTATGATCACATCCTTCCTGTAATGTGGTGACCAGAACTGTACACAGTACTCTAGCTGTGGTCTAACTAGTGTTTTATACAGTTCTAGCATAACCTCCCTGCTCTTATAATCTCTACATCGGCCAATAAAGGAAAGTATTCCATAAGCCTTCTTAACCACCTTATCCACCTGTCCTGTTACCCTCAGGAATCAGTAGACAGTCACTCCAAGACCCCTCTGTTCACAGTCTGAGAGAATGTTCAGTTCGATTGAAAGAGCAAATGTAAACCATAATAATTTGATGTAACCCTTCAATGCAGTATACACAGACATACGAGCGAGATGTATGGAGTGTGAAACATCGGGGTAGAGGGAGAAAAATAGATGGAGATGGTAACAAATTGGAAAGGAGTGATCGGGACTGAGAGAGAGGTAATCTCTGGTAAACTCTCTTGCTGGTAATCTCTCTCCATCTCTATCTCTCTCTTCCCCTCTCTTCTACTCTCTGAAACACTATTTCTTCTCTTTGTTACTCACTTTCCAAGTCTATCTCTCAACTTTTCTCCCTCTATCTCTGTCTCCATCTGGACACTATCTCAATCTCTCCCTCTTGCTTTCAGGATGGGAAGAGGGAGAAAGAGAGGCAGAGAAAGGGTGTTGCAGGCAGTGAGAGATGAGGAGAAAGAGACAGAGGAACAGTGAGTCTGGCATTGGTAGATGGATCATTACTCTGTATTTAACCCCGTGCTTACCTGCCCTGTGAGTATTCGATGGGGACAGTCTCGGACGGGGGAGACTGTCTAAAGATCAAAAATTAGTCGAAAGCCCTTTCAAAGATGAAATTCAGAAACACTTCTGCATAGAAAGAGGGGTAGAAGTTTGGAACTGTCTTCCACAAATGACCCCTCCCCATCTCTGCAATCACCTCCAGCTCCGCAATCCACCAATATCTGCCATCCTCTAATTCTGGCCTCTTGACCATCCTCAATTTGAATGGTCCCACCATTGGTGTCTGTGCCTTCAAGCTGCCAGGACCCTAACTCTTGAATTCCTTTCCTAAAGCTCTCCGTCTCATTAACTCTCTTTCCTCTTTGAAGACGCTCCCTCAGACCAACCTCTTTGACCACGTTTTTGTTCGTCTCGTGTAATATCCCCTTAAGTGACTCGATGACAACATTTAATTTGCCTTATTTATTTGTTGGATGTGTGCGTTACAGGCCAGGCCAGCATTTATTGCCCATTCCTAATTGCCCTTGAGAAGGTGGTGTTGAGCCTCCTTCTTGAACCGCTGCAGTCCATGTGGGGTAGGTACACCCACAGTGCTGTTCGGAAGGGAGTTCCAGGATTTTGACCCAGTAACAGTGAAGGAATGGCGATATAGTTTCAAGTTGGGATGGTGTGTGACTTTCGTTGTTGTGTGGACATTATTTTCAGTGCGCAGTCCATTTATATTTTTAATTATTTATTTTTTCATGTGGTTAGATGTAAAGTTTCTCCGACAATCTTACTGCCTCCCCGCATCTCCTCACTCTTTCTGCCCTTCTCTCCCTCCTTCTCTAAATCCACTGCTTTACTCTGTATCTAAACTCACACTGTACCTGCCCTGGGAGGTCTCATTATGTTGCTTAAGCAATGAGTTATACAGTTCCAGCATAACCTCCCTGCTCTTATATACTTTAACAGCCTTGTTGGGAATGTCACTGCAGTTTGAAAATATGAAACACTGATCCAACATTCACCCCTAAAACACTCACACTAACCTCCAAAAACAGGACTGGGCAGATAATGAGGATTGTTAATGATTGTTACAACTTGCCTCATCCTCTCTCTTTCTCTCCCTCTCATGTCTGTTTCCTCCCATCTTACTCTCTCTCTCTCCCTCACCCTCTTCCTCTTTCTCTGCCTCTTTCCATGACTCTGTCTCTGACACCATCACTCTCTCCTTGGACAGAAATGTTTTTATCCATTTCTTGGTTAATTTTGAACCTGTAAATCTTGCCCTTGCTGGGAACGTCACTGCAGTTTGAAAATATCAAACACTGATCAACAATCGCACCCTAATCTCTCACACTAAATCCCCAATACAGGACTGTGCAGATAATGGGGATTGTTTACTGAGGTTCTGTCAAGGCCCCCTCACACACTATATCCCATTTCACCTGCTTCTAAAGTTTGTCAGTGTTTAATAATATCTTTATCAATATTATTAAATGTCACTTCAGTTTGAAAATATCAATCATTGATCGAACACTCACCCCCAAAACACTCACACGAAACCCCTGATCTTTCCTTTCAAAATTAGTTCTTGCACACAGCCAGTTTTACTTCTTAATTCTATCTTTTGTCAACATTATTCGATATAAATTTTTTCCTATAATCTCGCCGTCCCCTTCTCTCCCTGTCTGTCTCCCTCTCTCTCTCACTGTCCCTTTCTCCCTCTGCATCTGTCTCTCTCCCTTTCTGTCTGTCTCATTCCCTCTGCATCTGCCTGCCTCCCTTTCTGTCTGTCTCATTCTGCATTTGCCTGACACCCTTTCTCTCTGTCCCCGTCTGTCTCTGTTTCTCCTTTTTCCTCGATCATTCTAGCTCCGTCTCTCTCTCTACCTCTGTCTCTGTCCCACTCCGTCTGTGTCTCTCTCCGTCTGTGTCTCACTCCTTCCATCTCTCCGTCCCTCTGTACATGGACAGCAATGCTTTGAGCCATTTGTTTGGTTAATTTTGAATATTTAACTCTTGCTTTTGTTGGGAATGTCAATGCAGTTTGAAAATATCAAACACTCATCTAACACTCATCCCTAAAAACCTCACATTAAACCCCAAATACCGGACTGGGCAGACAATGGGGATTGTTACTGGGGTTCCGTCAAGGTCTCATTTCACTATCTCTTCTGTCTCTCACTGTCTTCCACTTTGTCCCTCTCTCTCCATTTCCACATTTGTTTCTGTTTCCCTCTTAACCTCTTTCCTTCATCGCCCCCAACTTTATAAATAAAGAGGGAGCTCCCTCCACTTTATACGTAGAGAGGGCGCTCTCTTCACTTTATACATGGAGAGGGAGCTCCCTCTGTTTTATTTAGCTGCCCTTGTGGGATTTGAACCCCTGTCCGAAGGCCATCAGTCTGGGCCTCTGGATTACATGACCAGTGATCTTGTCACTACCCAACTGCCTCCCAAATGGATGAGTACAGTGTCTGTCCCATAATATCACTCACAGTACTTTCTGGACTGTAACCCTGAACATGGTCCCGAATCAGAGACTCAAAGTTTACATTTTCACTGGGAAAATGCAGGAACAGAGTGAAACGGGATTGCTTTTGTCCCTGGATTCAGTGTCCACTGCAGACAGATCAGTTACATTTACAATAGAAATGCCAAGAGTGAACAATAATATGAAAAATGTAAATGACGCCTCTCATAATTGCCATCCATCCAGTATGAATACAGATTTCAGGTTTATTTCCGAGAGAGGTCTTACTCAGAAAATATCATCGACATTGAATTGATTGTGTTTTATCCACCACATTATTTACATCAGAGTCAAAGCTGCTGATGTAATGTGTTTGTTCAGGTGAGTGTAACCAATAGCAATGATCAGGGATATAACCGTGTCAGTGGAGACTCATCCCCTGTATAAATCAGGACCCATTGGAATGGATCTGCTCAGAGTGCCTGGTGGAGCTGTGGATTCCAGGCTAATAGAAGTCCCTGCTTCTCACAGAAATGGGATATCCAGTAATGCATCTGATAGAAGACATTTATTATCCTGTACTTGCAGCAATTGGAGTTGCTGGGAAGCAGTATCTCAGCTGTTAATGGTCTAAATCGATGTTAACTGTGCTGCTGTACGAGGTATTATTTCTCAATGTGTGTGTTCCACATCCGCCTGTTCTTTTCCAGCAATTTACTGATGGAATCTCCTCATTGTCTACTCTTTCATTCTTGCAGGAGCTGCATTGTGAATTTAATGGTATTGTTTTAAGTAACTGTGGCATTGTTACCGGATTATTCTGTGTTTTGAATGTATTGGAATGAGATGTTTCAGTGAGGATCAATAATCAGACCATTAGGAGTGTTTAACAGTTTCATGATGTGGATCTAACCGGTCCTGGAATATTTTTATGATTGTTTTTGCAGTGATTGATAATGAGACATCTCACAGTCTCCGTGTTACAAGGGGACAGAACAATGTCCTCCCTCCCCAATAACATGGCTCAGTTGAACTGGGATTTCAATGTGTTTATTGATTATCACTGTTATCAAATATTATTTCATTCTGTGTGTGTCTGACGCTGCTTCAGAGGTCTGGCTACTGAACTGAGTTTGCTGCTGACACTTTCACATCTCCTTCTCTGCTTCACTGTGGACACTTCACTGTCACTGGACTACATTGTAAAATAGAAAGTATTGATGTGATGATTTATTGGTTTTCACTCTATCAGTTGGAATCAAGAGTCTTTCCATTTATCTGTAGATTATCAGCTGCAGTGCTGATGTTGGTGTTTTATTAATTAAACAATCCCACATTCTAACAGATTACTTTATAATTCCAGGAGAAGGAATTTCAATGATTGTGAGGTTTGTCTGGAAGTAGCTTTCGATCCTGTTTATTCCATGTATTGTAGATGAAGTGAAGAGTGTAGGTGAACAGGTGGAGACTTGAGTGTTCTGTAGATGCATTAAATTATTCACAGAGGTTTCACCATTGAACAAACTGACTCTGAGAATCGAGTCATTGAACCTGGGGCTGGTGAACAGAACACAGACGCAGAATGTTAGGAATAAATCAGATGTGAAAATCAGCATGAGGTAACAATTTACAGCGTGTGAGTACTCCAGAGAGATAGGGAAGGAGAAAAGGAGCAGGGAGAACGAAACCGAGGGAAAGAGATAAGCAGAAGTAAAGAGAAAGGGAAAGAAGCAGCAGTGTAAATAATTCGCTATCATAAAGTGCTGGAATGTCCAGAACAATTAGTGAGAGAAACTGTGAGTTGAATTTGTCTGTCGTCAGATTGTGTTCATTTTCCTGTTGGACTTGATCCTCTGTGTTGATTTTTGTCAGGTCCTCATTTTGTTTTGTAGAAAGTTCCTATTCCTTACTTAGTGACTGAATAAACAGAATAGAATCAGTTCTTCACTGATGGTAATTCATTATTTAAATACTGCTCTTTAAAATCTCTGTGACTGCTGAATTCAATAAAGAGCGAGGCTGATATCAGAAATATATTTAAATTTATATTTAATAGCCTGTACAAACTAAATATATTGACTATATTGTAGAAACAATGAACTGTTCTCCAACACCAATAACCACAGGGATTATTGTTTGAATGTATGAATTGAGTTGTATTACTGGGATCTATAGATTAGATTTCCTCTTACACTCTGCTGCAGTCTCTCCCTGTGAATCTCAGCCTCTCCTCTCACTGTATTGAATCCTCAGTCTCCTCATTCATTGCTTCAGTTTATCCACTTTCCCATACCATCTGCTCCAGTCTCCCCTCCAGCTCCAACATGTCCTTTCCCTGGAATTTACAAGGTTGTGGGGTGATTTGATGAATGTATTCAAGATAATAAGGGAAACTGAACGGGTGGACAGAGAGCAACAATTCCCACTGGCTGCGGAGTCAGGAACTTGGAGGCATAGTCTAAAAATCTAAACGCAGTCTAAAAACCTTTCAGGAGTGAAATGAAGAAACACTTCAACACACCAGGTGTGGTATCAGTTGGGAACTCTCTTCCACAAACGGCAATTGATGCTGAGACACTTGTTAGTTTTTAAATCTGAGTTTGATAGATTTTTGTTAACCAAAGGTATTAAGAGGCAAAGATAGGTACATGGAGTGAGAACACACATCAGCCATGAGCTCATTGAATGACAGAAGAGGGTTGAGGGGCCAAATGGCCTCCTCCTCTTCCTCTGTCCAGTGACAAATATCTTGCGATCACTCTCTGTGTCTTGGTCTGTGTCTCTCTCTTTGTCTCTCTTTCTGTCTGTCTGTCTGTCTCTCTCTCTCCTCTCTCAAATATCTGTGGAAATCCACAAACATTAGTCAGCCATTTTAGGCAGGTTCTCGGTGGCCATTTTATGTTACCACAACACTGGGACATTTATTCCAGAGACCGACTCCTCACCAATGTAACGGTGCTGCTCAAATTGTGACAGAGACACAGACATGGAGACACTGAGACACAGTACTAGAAAGGAATTAATCATTCCCTTGTGCCCAATAAATTGCCCTCCACAGTGATTAGGCTGGGTGGCCTGTAATTACTCAGTCTTTTACTTTCTCCCTTGTTAATCAAGAGTACAACATACGCAGTCCTCCAGTCCTCTGGCAGCACGACTATAACCAGAGAAGATTGGAAAATGATGGTCAGAGCCTCTGATATTTCCTCCCTTGCACCTCTTAACAGCTTGAGCCTGGTGAATTTTCAGCTTTCAAAGATGCTAAACCCCTTAATATTTCCTCTCTCACTGTTTATCCTATTCAATAATTCAAATCCCTCCTCATTGACTACAATGTCTGTGTCCCCTCTTTTGTGAAGGCAGTCGCAATGTATTCATTCTGAACCATGCCCACATCATCCGCCTCCACGTTTAGGAAAAAGGAGGAGAGACGACATAAAGTAAAGGACAGAAATCTAAAGGAGGTGCAGGAACAGGCACATCTGGGGAGTATTTGTCCTCCAATCATTGAAGGTGGCAGGACAGGTTCAGAAAGTGGTTAAACGGCAGAAGGGGTCCTGAGAATATAAATAGAGACATTGAATACAAAAGCAAAGAAATTATGACCTTTGTAAAATGCTGGTTTGCCTTCAACTGGAGCATTGTCCAATTCTGGACTCCGTACTTTATGAAGAATGTGGGGGCATTAGAGAAAAGATTCACAAGAATGGTTCCAGGGATGAGGGACTTCAGTTACGTGGATAGATTGGATAAGCTGGGGTTGTTCTCTGTGTCTCTCTCTGTCTCTCCCTCCTGCTATCTCTGACACTAAGAGGGAGACAGAGGGAGAGAGGCTTAGATATGCAGATAGAGGGAGTGCTGTTGAGAGGGACAAGGTTGGAGAGAGAGAGATTGTTGGGGTGGATTGAAAGGCACAATGTAAGATCTATTTATTCAATGTATTCACTGTTGTGTACGCAAACAGAGAAAGATAGGTATGTCGAGTGAAATATTGGTAGAGTGGTAGATATGTGGATGAAGTTGCGGCCCAGGTGGACAGTTTTGATGATCAGGAATGAAATCGCTCCATTGTAAACATCCAGCCAGGTATTCCACCATTTGAGCCATCACACCCTCATGATATTGGTGCGGAAATCTTGTAATCCATGCCATTGGTTATTGACCCCTCTGTTAAGGGTAATGGGTTTTTCCTATCCACTCTATCTTGGCCCGTCATTATTTTACACACCTCAATTAAATCTTCCCTTCAACCTTCTTTGTTCCAAAGAAAACAATTCCAGCCTATCTAATCTTTACACATAGTTACAATTCTCCATTCCTGACAACATCCTCTGTAAAAGTCCTCAGTACCCTCTCTAGTGTGATCACATCCTTCCTGTAATGTGGTGACCAGAACTGTACACAGTACTCTTGCTGTGGTCTAGCTAGTGTTTTATAAAGTTCTAGCATAACCTCCCTGCTCTTATATTCTCTACATCAGCCAATAAAGGAAAGAGTTCCGAAGAAGGGTCACTGACCCGAAACGTTAACTCTGCTTCTCTTTTCACAGATGCTGCCAGACCTGCTGAGTGGTTGCAGCATTTCTTGTTTTTATTTTAAAGTATTCTGTAAGCCTTCTTAACCAGCTTATCCAACTGTCCTGTTACCCACAGGAATCAGTGGACATTCACTCCAAGGCCCCTCTGTTCACAGTCGAAGAGATTGTTCAGTTAGATTGAAAGAGCAAATGTAAAACATAATAATTTGATGCAATCCTTCACTGCAGTAGACACAGACATACGAGCGAGAGGCATGGAGTGTGAACCATCGGGGTAGAGGGAAAAAAATAGACGGAGATGGTAACAAATTGGAAAGGAGTGATCGGCACAGACAGAGAGGTAAGCTCTGGTAAACTCTCTTGCTGGTAATCTCTCTCCATGTCTATCTCTCTCTTCCCCTCTCTTCGACACTATGAAACCCTATTTCTTCTCAGAGAGAGTCTGAGAGTGTCTGAGAGAGTCTGAGAGTGTCAGAGAGAGTCAGAGAGTGTCAGAGAGTGTCAGAGAGAGTCAGAGAGTGTCAGAGAGTGTCAGAGAGAGTCAGAGAGAGTCAGAGAGTGTCCTAGTCTATCTCCCCCTTTTCGCTCTCTATCTCCCTCTGCACACTATCTCAATCTCTCCCTCTTGCTCTCAGGATGGGAAGAGGGAGAAGGAGAGGCAGAGAAAGGGTGTTGCAGGCAGTGAGAGATGAGGAGAAAGAGACAGAAGAACAGCAAGTGTGGCATTGGTAGATGGATCTTTGCTCTGTATCTAACCCCGTGCGTACCTGTCCTGTGAGTATTCGATGGGGACAGTCTCAGACGGGGGAGATTGTCTAAAAATCAAAAATTAGTCGAAAGCTATTTCAAAGATAAAATTTAGAAACACTTCTACATACAAAGGGTGGTAGAAGTTTGGAACTGTCTTCCACAAATCACCCTTCCCTATCTCTGCAATCTCCTCCAGCTCCACAATCCACCAATATCAGCGATCCTCTAATTCTGGCCTCTTGACCATCCTCAATTTGAATGGTCCCACCATTGGTGGCCGTGCCTTCAAGCTGCCAAGACCCTAACTCTGGAATTCCTTTCATAAACCTCTCCGTCTCACTAACTCTCTTTCCTCTTTGAAGACGCTCCCTCCAACCAACCTCTTTCACCAATGTTTTGTTCGTCTCGTCCAATAGCTCCTTAACTGATTCGGTGTCAACTTTTTATTTGCCTTATTTATTTTTTGGATGTGTGTGTTACTGGCCAGGCCAGCATTTATTACCCATTCCTAATGGCCCTTGAGAAGGTGGTGTTGAGCCTCCTTCTTGAACCACTGCAGTCCATGTGGGGTAGGTACACCCACAGTGCTGTTTGGAAGGGAGTTCCAGGATTTTGACCCAGTAACAGTGAAGGAATGGCGAAATAGTTTCAAGTTAAGATGGTGTGTGACTTTAGTTGTTGTGTGCGGACAGTATTTTCAGTGTACAGTCCATTTATATTTTTAATTATTTATTTTTTTCACGTAGTTAGATGTAAAGTTTCTCCTACAATCTGACTGCCTCCCCGTAGCTCCTCACTCTTTCTGCCCGTCTCTCCCTCCTTCTCTAAATCCACTGCTTTACTCTGTATCTAAACTCACACTGTACCTGCCCTGGGAGGTCTCATTATGGTGCTTAAGCAATGAGTTATACAGTTCCAGCATAACCTCCCTGCTCTTATATACTTTAACAGCCTTGTTGGGAATGTCACTGCAGTTTGAAAATATGAAACACTGATCCAACATTCACCCCTAAAACACTCACACTAACCTCCAAAAACAGGACTGGGCAGATAATGAGGATTGTTAATGATTGTTACCACTTGTCTCGTCTTCTCTCTGTCTCTCCCTCTCATGTCTGTTTCCTCCTATCTTTCTCTCTCTCTCTCCCTCACCCTCTCCCTCTTTCTCTGCCTCTTTCCATGACTCTGTCTCAAGCACCATCTCTCTCTCCTTGGACAGAAATGTTTTTATCCATTTCTTGGTTAATTTTGAACCTGTAAATCTTGCCCTTGCTGGGAACGTTACTGCAGTTTGAAAATATCAAACACTGATCAACACTCGCCCCCCAAACTCTCACACTAAACCCCCAATACAGAACTGTGCAGATAATGGAGATTGTTACTGAGGTTCTGTCAAGGTCCCATCACACACTATATCCCATTTCTCCTGCTTCTAAAGTTTGTCAGTGTGAAACAATATTTTTTTCAATAATATTAAAGGTTACTTCAGTTTGAAAATACCAATCATTGATCTAACAATTACCCCCAAAACACTCACACTAAACCCCTGATCTTTCCTTTCAAAATTAGTTCCTGCACACAGCCAGTTTTACTTTTTAATTCTATCTTCTTTCAACATTATTAGATGCAATGTTTTTCCTATAATCTCGCCCTCCCTCTCTCTCTCTCTCTCTCTGTCTCTCCCGCTGTTTCTGTTTCTCCCTCTGTTTGTCTCCCTCCCTCTCTCTCTCTCACTGTCCCTTTCTCCCTCTGCATCTGTCTCTCTCCCTCTGCATCTGCTTGTCTCCCTTTCTGTCTGTCTCACTCTGCATTTGCCTGCCTCCCTTTCTGTCTCTCTCCCTCTGTCTCTGTTTCTCCTTTTTCCTCTATCATTCTACCTCTGTCTCTCTCTCTCCCTCTGTCTCTGTCCGCAGTCTGTCTGTGTCTCTCTCCGTCTGTGTCTCACTCCTTCCATCTCTCCGTCGCTCTGCACATGGACAGCACTGCTTTAAGCCATTGGTTTGGTTAATTTTGAATCTTTAATTGTTGCTTTTGTTGGGAATATCAATGCAGTTTGAAAATATCAAACACTCATCTAACATTCATCCTTAAAACCCTCACATTAAACCCCAAATACCGTCTGGGCAGACAATGGGGATTGTTCCTGGGGTTCCGTCAAGGTCTCATTTCGCTTTCTCTTCTGTCTCTCACTGTCTTCCACTTTGTCCCTATCTCTCCATTTCCCCATTTGTTTTCGTTTCCCTCGCTCCTCTTTCCTTCATCGCCCCCAACGTTATAAATAAAGAAGGAGCTCCCTCCACTTTATACATAGAGAGGGAGCTCCCTCCACTATATACATAGAGAGGGCGCTCCCTCTACTTTATACATAGAGAGGGCGCTTCCTCCACATTATAAATAGAGAGGCTGCTCCTTCCACTTTATAGCTGGAGAGCGAGCTCCCTCTACTTTCTACACAGAAAGGGAGCTCCCTCTGTTTTATGTAGCTGCTGTGGTGGGATATGAACCCCTGTCCCCAGGCCATCAGGTTGGGCCTCTGAATTACGTGACCATTGATATTATCACTACCCAACTGCCTCCCAAATGGATGCGTACAGTGTCTGTCCCATAATATCACTCACAGTAGTTTCTGGGCTGTAACCCTGAACATGGTCCCGAATCAGAGACTCAAAGTTTACATTTTAACTGGGAAAAGGCAGGAACAGAGTGAAACGGGATTGCTTTTGTCCCTGGATTAAGTGTCCACTGCAGACAGATCAGTTACATTTCCAACAGAAATGCCAGGACGGTACAAACTCAATGCAATAATATGGAAAATGTAAATGACCCCTCTCAAAATTGCCATCCATCCAGTATGAGTGCAGATTTCAGGTTTATTCCCGAGAGACGTCTTGCTCAGAAAATGTCATTGACATTGAAATGATTGTGTTTTATCCACCACATTATTTACATCAGAGTCAAAGCTGCTGATGTAATGTGTTTGTTCAGGTGACTGTAACTAATAGCAATGATCAGGGGTATAACCGTGTCAGTGGAGACTTATCCCCTGTATAAATCAGGACCCATTGGAATGGATCAGGTCAGAGTGCCTGGTGGTGCTGTGGATTCCAGGCTCACAGAAGACTCTGCTTCGCACAGAAATGGAATATCCAGTAATGTATCAGATAGAAGACATTTATTATCCTGTACTTGCAGCAATTGGAGTTCCTGGTAAGCCAGTATCTCAGCTGTTAATGGTGTAAATCGATGTGAACTGTGCTGCTGGGTATTACTTCTCACTGTGTGTGTTACACAGCCGCCTGTTATTTTCCAGCAATTTATTGATGGAATCTCCTCATTGTCTACTCTTTCATTCTTGCAGGCTTTGTATCATGTCTTTAATGGTATTGGTTTCGGTAGCCGTTGCATTCTTACTGTATTATTCTGTGTAGCGAATGCTTTTGACTGAGGTGTTTTAGTTAAGATCAAAAATCAAACAATCAGGAGTTTTCAGCAGTTTCATGATGTGGACCAAATCTGTCCTGGATTATTTATATGAATCTTTATATTTTGGTGATCAATAATGGGACATCTCACAGTCTCAGTGTTACATGCGGACAGAACAATGTCCTCCCTCCCCAATAACATGGCTCAGTTTAACAAGGATTTCAATGTATTTGCTGATTATCACTGTTATCAAATATTATTTCATTCTGTGTGTGTCTGATGCTGCTTCAGAAGTCTGGCTACTGAACTGAGTTTGCTGCTAACACTTTCACTTCTCCTTCTCTGCTTCACTGTGGACCTTCACTGTCACTGGACTACATTGTAAAATAGAAAGTATTGATGTGATGTTTTACTGGTTTTCACTCTGACACTTGGAATCAAGAGTCTTTCCATTTATCTGTAGATTATCAGCTGCAGTGCTGATGTTGGTGTTTTATTAATTAAACAATCCCACATTCTAACAGATTACTTTATAATTCCAGGAGAAGGAATTTCAATGATTGTGAGATTTGTCTGGAAGTAGCTTTCAATCCTGTTTATTCCATGTATTGTAGATGAAGTGAAGAGTGTAGGTGAACAGGTGGAGACTTGAGTGTTCTGTAGATACATTAAATTATTCACAGAGGTTTCACTATTGAACAAACTGACTCTGAGAATAGAATCATTGAACCTGGGGCTGGTGAACAGAACACAGACGCAGAATGTTAGGAATAAATCATATGTGAAAAGCAGCATTAAGTAACAGTTTGCAGGGTGTGAGTACTCCAGAGAGATAGGGAAGGAGAAAAGGAGCAGGGAGAACGAAACCGATGGAAAGAGATAGGCAGAAGTAAAGAGAAAGAGAAAGAAGCAGCAGTGTAAATAATTCACTATCATAAAGTGCTGGAATGTCCAGAACAATTAGTGAGAGAAACTGTGAGTTGAAGTTGTCTGTTGTCAGATTGTGTTCATTTTCCTGTTGGACTTGATCCTCTGTGTTGATTTCTGTCAGGTCCTCATTTTGTTTTGTAGAAACTTCCTATTCCTTACTTAGTGACTGAATAAACAGAATAGAATCAGTTCATCACTGATGGTAATTGATTATTTAAATACTACACTTTAAAATCTCTGTGACTGCTGAATTCAATAAAGAGCGAGGCTGATATCAGAAATATATTTAAATTTATATTTAATAGCCTGTACAAACTAAATATATTGACTATATTGTAGAAACAATGAACTGTTCTCCAACACCAATAACCACAGGGATTATTGTTTGAATGCATGAATTGAGTTGTATTACTGGGATCTATCGATTAGATTTCCTCTAACACTCTGCTGCAGTCTCTCCCTGTGAATCTCAGCCTCTCCTCTCACTGTATTGAATCCTCAGTCTCCTCATCCATTGCTTCAGTTTATCCACTTTCCCAAATCATCTGCTCCAGTCTCCCCTCCTGCTCCAACATGTCCTTTTCCTGGAATTTAGAAGGTTATGGGGTGATTTAATGAATGTTTTCAAGATAATAAGGGAAACTGAACGGGTGGGCAGAGAGTAACAATTCCCACTGGCTGCGGAGTCAGGAACTTGGAGGCATAGTCTAAAAATCTAAACGCTGTCTAAAAACCTTTCAGGAGTGAAATAAAGAAACACTTCATCACACCTGGTGTGGTATCAGTTTGGAACTCTCTTCCATAAACAACAATTGATGCTGAGACACTTGTTAGTTTTTAAATCTGAGTTTAATAGATTTTTGTCAACCAAAGGTATTAAGGGGCAAAGATAGGTACATGGAGTTAGATCACACATCAGCCATGAGCTCATTGAATGACAGAAGAGTGTTGAACGGCACACTGGCACAGTGGTTAGCACCGCAGCCTCACAGCTCCAGCGACCTGGGTTCAATTCCGGGTTCTGCCTGTGTCCAGTTTGCAAGTTCTCCCTGTGTCTGCGTGGGTTTTCTCCAGTTTCCTCCCACATGCCAATGACTTGCAGGTTGATAGGTAAATTGACCATTAGAAATTGCCCCTAGTCTAGGTAGGTGGTAGGGAAATATAGGGACAGGTGGGGATGTGGTAGGAATATGGAATTAGTGTAGGATTAGTATAAATGGATGGTTGATGGTCGGTGCTGACTCGGTGGGCCGAGGGGCCTGTTTCAGGGCTGTATCACTAAACTAAAATGGCCTCCTCTTCCTCTGTCCAATGACAAATACCTTGCTGTCACTCTCTGTGTCTTGGTCTTTGTCTCTCTTTCTGTCTGTCTCTCTCTCCTTTCTCAAACATCTGTGGAAATCCACAAACATTAGTCAGCAATTTTAGGCTGGTTCTCGGTGGCAATTTTATGTTACCACAACACTGGGACATTTATTCCAGAGACAGACTCCTCACCAATGTTAGGGTCGTGCTCAAATTGTAACAGAGACACAGACGTGGAGACACTGAGAGACACAGTACTTGAAAGGAATTAATCATTCCCTTGTGCCCAATAAGTTTCCCTCCACTGTGATTAGGCTGGGTGGCCTGTAATTACTCAGTCTATTACTTTCACCCTTGTTAATCAACAGAACAACATACACAGTCCTCCAGTCCTCTGGGAGCAAGACTTTAACCAGAGAGGTTTGGAAAACGATGGTCAGAGCCTTTGCTATTTCCTCCCTTGTACCTCTAAACAGTCTGAACCTGGTGAATTATCAGCTTTCAAAGATGCTAAACCCCTGAATATTTCCTCTCTCACTGTTTATCCCATTCAATATATCAAACCCCTCCTCATTGACTACAATGTCTGTGTCATCTCCCCTTTTTTGAAGACAGCCGCAATGTATTCATTAAGAACCATGCCCGCATCTTCTGCCTCCATGGTTAGGAAAAAGGAGGAGAGACGATATAAAGTAAAGGATAGAATTCTAAAGGAGGTGCAGGAACAGACACATCTGGGGGGTATTTGTACACCAATCACTGAAGGTGGCAGGGCAGGTTCAGAAAGTGGTTAAACGACATAAGGGGTCCTGAGATTATAAATAGGGACATTGAATACAAAGGCAAGGAAACTATGACCTTTGTAAAATACTGGTTTGCCTTCAACTGGAGCATTGTCCTATTATGGACACCGTACTTTAGGAAGAATGTGGGGGCATTAGAGAGGGTGCAAAAAAGATTCACAAGAATGGTTCCAGGGGTGAGGGACTTCAGTTACGTGGATACATTGGAGAAGGTGGGATTGTTCTCTGTGTCTCTCTCTGTCTTCCTCTCTCTATCTCTCCCTCCTGCTATCTCTGAAACTAAGAGGGAGACAGAGGGAGAGAGGCTTAGATATGCAGATAGAGAGAGTGCTGTTGAGAGGTACAAGGTTGGAGACAGAGAGATTGTTGGGGTGGATTGAAAGGGAGAATGTAAGATATATTGATTTGATGTAATCCTTTATTGCTGTGTACACAAACAGAGAAGGATAGGTATGTAGAGTGAAATATTGGTCGAGTGGGAGAAATGTGGATGAAGTTGGGGCCCAGGCGGCCAGTTTTGATAATCAGGAAGGAAAACACTCACACGAAACCCCTGATCTTTCCTTTCAAAATTAGTTCTTGCACACAGCCAGTTTTACTTTTTAATTTATTCTTTTGTCAACATTATTAGATATAATGTTTTTCCTATAATCTCGCCGTCCCCTTCTCTCCCTGTCTGTCTCTCTTTCTCTGTCTCTGTTTCTCCCTCTGTTTGTCTCTCTCCCTCTCTCCATCACTGTCCCTTTCTCCCTCTGCATCTGTCTCTCTCCCTCTGTATCTGTCTCACTCGCTTTCTCCCTCTCTCTCTCCCTCTGCATCTGTCTGCCTCCCTTTCTCTCTGTCTCATTCTGCATTTGCCTGACACCCTTTCTCTCTGTCCCCGTCTGTCTCTGTTTCTCCTTTTTCCTCTATCATTCTAGCTCCGTCTCTCTCTCTCTACCTCTGTCTCTGTCCCACTCTGTTTCTCTCTCCATCTGTGTCTCACTCCCTCCATCTCTCTGTCCCTCTGCACATGGACAGCAATGATTTGAGCCATTTGTTTGGTTAATTTTGAATCTTTAACTATTGCTTTTGTTGGGAATGTCAATGCAGTTTGAAAATATCAAACACTCATCTAACACTCATCCCGAAAATCCTTACATTAAACCCCAAATATCGGACTGGGCAGACAATGGGGATTGTTACTGGGGTTCCGTCAAGGTCTCATTTCACTATCTCTTCTGTCTCTCACTGTCTTCCACTTTGTCCCTCTCTCTCCATTTCCCCATTTGTTTCCGTTTCCCTCTTCACCTCTTTCCTTCATCGCCCCCAACTTTATAAATAGAGTGTGTGCTCCCTCTGCTTTATACACAGAAAGGGGGCTCCCTCTGGTTTATATAGCTGCCGTGTTGGGATATGAACCCCTGTCCCCAGGCCATCAGTTTGGGCCTCTGGATTACATGACCAGTGATATTATCACGACCCAACTGCCTCCCAAATGGATGTGTACAGTGTACAGTGTGTGTAATATCACTCACAGTAGTTTCTGGGCTGTTACCCTGAACATGGTCCCGAATCAGAGACTCAAATTTCACATTTTAACTGGGAAAAGGGAGGAACAGAGTGAAACAGGATTGCTTTTGTCCCTGGATTCAGTGTCCACTGCAGACAGATCAGTTACATTTACAATGGAAATGCCAGTAGTGAACAAGGTCAATACAATAATATGGAAAATGGGCGGCACAGTGGCGCACTGGTTAGCACCGCAGCCTCACAGCTCCAGCGACCCGGGTTCAATTCTGGGTACTGCCTGTGTGGAGTTTGCAAGTTCTCCCTGTGTCTGCGTGGGTTTCCTCCGGGTGCTCCGGTTTCATCCCACATGCCAAAGACTTGCAGCTTGATAGGTTAATTGGCCATTATAAATTGCCCCTAGTATAGATTGGTGGTAGGGAAATATAGGGACAGGTGGGGATGTGGTAAGGATATGGGATTAGTGTAGGGTTAGTATAAATGGGTGGTTGATGGTCGGCACAGACTCGGTGGGCCGAAGGGCCTGTTTCAGTGCTGTATGTCTAAACTAAACTAAACTAAATGATGCCTCTCATAATTGCCATCCATCCAGTATGAGTACAGATTTCAGATTTATTTCAGAGAGAGGTCTTACTCAGAAAATGTCATTGACATTAAATTGATTGTGTTTTATCCACCACATTATTTACATCAGAGTCAAAGCTGCTGATGTAATGTGTTTGTTCAGGTGAGTGTAATTAATAGCAATGATCAGGGGTATAACCGTGTCAGTGGAGACTTATCCCCTGTATAAATCAGGACCCATTGGAATGGATCAGCTCAGAGTGCCTGGTGGAGCTGTGGATTCCAGGCTAATAGAAGTCCCTGCTTCTCACAGAAATGGGATATCCAGTACTGCATCAGATAGAAGACATTTATTATCCTGTACTTGCAGCAATTGGAGTTGCTGGTCAGCCAGTATCTCACCAGTTAATGGTATAAATCGATGTTAACTGTGCTGCTGTACTCGGTATTATTTTCCTCTGTGTGTGTTACACAGCCGCCTGTTCTTTTCCAGCAATTTACCGATGGAATCTCCTCATTGTCGACTCTTTCATTCTTGCAGGAACTGTATTATGTATTTAATGGTATTGTTTTAAGTAACTGTGGCATTATTACTGGATCATTCTGTGTATTGAATGTATTGGAATGAGATGTTTCAGTGAGGATCAATAATCAGACCATCAGGAGTTTTTAACAGTTTCATGATGTGGATCTCACCGGTCCTGGAATATTTTAATGATTTTTAATATTTTAATGATGAGTCGAAGAGACTTAGTAGTTGGCAGGAAAAAAGACAGAGGCGCAAGGGGAGAGCCAACTGTCCAACAGCCCCAACAAACAAATTTCTCTGCAGCACCTGTGGAAGAGCCTGTTACTCCAGAATTGGCCTTTATAGCCACTCCAGGCGCTGCTTCACAAACCACTGACCACCTCCAGGCGCGTATCCATTGTCTCTCGAGATAAGGAGGCCCAAAAGAAAAGAAAGAATTCTGTGTATTGAATGTATTGGAATGAGATGTTTCAGTGAGGATCAATAATCAGACCATCAGGAGTTTTTAACAGTTTCATGATGTGGATCTCACCGGTCCTGAAATATTTTAATGATTTTTTTCAGTGATTGATAATGAGTCATCTCACAATCTCAGTGTTACAAGGGGACAGAACAATGTCCTCCCTCCCCAATAACATGGCTGAGTTTAACTGGGATTTCAATGTATTGAGGCTCCACCTCCAGCTGCCTCGTCCAACCTGATAGGAATACAGTAACATAGGAGCAGGAGGAGGCCATTCAGCGCTTCTAGCCTGCTCCACCATTCGAAATCACGACGGATACTCAAACTCAGCGCTGCGGTTTTCAGCCTTTTCCCATGTGGGAACAGTCCCTGTCTGTTCCCTAAACCCAGAGCAACAAACCGGCTACACATCCCGCTCTCCACAAACCTTCCCAACCAACAGTCTGGAGACAAATTCCCAATTAACCCATTGGATTCCATCTCTGTAAATCTCCTTCTCATTCCCCACTGACACTGCATCCTCACTCAGTACTTCCAGTAGATCCGGTGCTGACTTTATTCACTTTCTGCATCAATTTCCCAATTCATTGTTAATAATTGTGTTTTCAAACATTTCACTGTGACAAAGCACTGCCCGGGTCAATGAATCAGTTTTCACTGCTCGATGCAGCAACAAAGCTGGAAATCTCAGCCCAGATCCTGTCAAACTGCTGCTTTGTCTCCAGGTCTGATCAGTAATTTCTCTGCTTCCTTTTCTCTCTCTCTTCCAGTTAACTTGGTGGCGATTGTGATCCTGTCCCGAGGAAAGTGCGGTCTCTCCAAATGTATCAGTGTATACCTGGTGGGAATGGCAGTGTCTGATCTCCTGGTCGTTATCACTGATCCCATATTGATCTGGATAGTTCCAATTTATTTCCCATATTCATTCCTGTTCATTACTCCTGTGTGTTCTCTCATTATCGTTCTGCTTTCTGCATCCACAGTTGTTTCTGTCTGGCTCACAGTCACTTTCACCTTTGATCGATTTGTGGCCATTTGTTGTGTGAAGCTGAAAACAAAATATTGCAGCGCGAAAAGGGCGGCTGTGGTTGTGGGAACAGTGAGTGTGCTGGGCTGTTTAGAGTCTCTCCCCTGGTACTTTACACAGGAACAAGATTACATTATTGATAATGTTCCCATGGATTGTGTTTATCAACTGAGCTTCTTGACTTCCCCCATATGGGGGGCATTTGAATTGTTTGACCTCATTTGAACCCCTTGTGTCCCGATCTTTCTGATTTTGCTGCTCAATGTTCTGACTGTCAGACGGATTTTATTCTCCAGTAAAGTCCGCAGGGGATTCCGGCGCCACAGCAATGCAGAGAATCACAAGGACCCAGAGATGGAGAATCGCAGGAAATCAATTATTTTACTCTTCAGTATATCCGGCAGTTTTATCCTGTTATGGGTGACCCGGGTTGTGTTTATCATTTATAGGAGAATTGCAGATATTTATTATTATTCCTCCTACACTGACCCTCTCTTTATCACAGATCACACATCAAATATGCTGCAGATTCTCAGTTCCTGCACCAACACATGTATTTACATTGTGACCCAGACTAAATTCAGACAGGAGCTGAAGAAGGGGGTGAAATACCCTCTCAATCTCATTGTTAAATTAGTGAAATCATAGAAAGAGCTGAAGGGTTTCAAACAGTGGAACTAAATCCCATTCCCCCTCCTCCCCCCCCACGCCAGACCCCCAGCTCCACCTCCCACCCTCCACCCGCCTCTGTGATTATTTGACCGGCGCCATATTTAGGCCTGGCAGCTGCCTGAGCGTGGGAAGACCATGACGTTTGTCTGGAATAGTGTACTTTTGCGCATGTGCCAGTACAGCGCCACCTTGTGGTTGCTGTTGTCAACAACAGCAGCCAGTGGACAAAGCTGCAAATCGGAGTGAATGTGAGGTCGTGAGCAGGGCAGTAACTGCAGTGTGTCAGGGACACCAGCAGATGGAGATGGACAGAGGGGAGCAGTAACTGCAGTGAGGCAGTGACACCAGCAGATAGAGATGGTGAGTGGGCCAGTAGCTGCAGTAAGATAGGGATACCAGGAGATGGTGATGGTGAGAGGGGGACATTAACTGCAGTGAGACAGGGACACCATGAGATGGAGAAGGTGAGAAAGGGACAGTAACTGAAGTGACACAGGGACACCAGCAGATGGCGATGGTGAGAGGGGGCAGTAACCGCAGTGACACAGGGACACCAGCAGATGGAGATGGTGAGAGAGGGACATCAACTGCAGTGAGGCAGGGTTACCAGCCTATCGAGATGGTGAGAGGGGGACAGTAACTGCAGTGAGGCAGGGGTACCAGCCTATCGAGATGGTGAGAGGGGGACAGTAACTGCAGTGAGACAGGGACACCAGGAGATGGAGATGAGGAGAGGGGGCAGTAACTGCAGAGAGACATGGACACCAGCAGATGGAGATGGTGAGAGGGGGACAGTAACTGCAATGATACAGGGACACCAGCAGATGGAGATGGTGAGAGAGGGACATTAACTGCCCTGAGACAGGGACACCAGCAGATGGAGATGCTGAGCCATTACTGATGGGAGTTTCTCTTGCTGAGTTTGAAAGTTTCCACAAGTCTGAAGAATTTACATTATTTTAAACTTGAGATGCTGAATAAAATAATTTCAATGCAACTTTTGTAAAATGGCTATTTTTCTACTGTGTGAACACTTGTAACATGAAACTCGTTCCTGTTTGGAAAGTTATATTGAGTGATTAAAGGTAATGTATAAATAAAACAACAGGATCAAATAAAACTGAACGTTATTTACAAATAAAAACTCTCAATATAAGTTGTGTTGAGTTCTTGATCACCTACGTTATGACATCTCTCTCTCTCACACTTCTCTTTCTATGTTGGTATCTTCTCTACTATAACTAAGAGTAGTTGAAATTTTAATCCAATTGACCTCTGAAATTTAATATTGAATCTGCTTTCAGAAACCTGCCAGACAGTGAATTCCAGACCATAATAACTCCCTGCCTTTTTGTTTCACCCCTCTACTAGTGTAAACAGTCTCTCCTCATATCTCCAAAATGAAGGAAAGATTTTGAATGCAATTAATTTCTGCAGGATAGCAGCTGCAGAGGAGCTGGAACCTCCTGAATGTGGACAAACAATGAACAAAAATCCCTCTGAATCCCTCAGGAGAGCAGAGGATAGAAACAGTCTGGAAGCAAATGGATAAAAGTGACACTTTATTGCAGCAGTAAAAACTCTTTGTCAGAAAGCAGAGGTCTTTATTGCTGAACTTTCTATAAACTGGAGGTGAAAAGTGGAAGATCTTTAACACCATTTGTGATAAATGGCCATTTCCCAGCTTTGTAAACCCTTGTAACATTAAACTGGTGAATGTTAAGAAGGTTTTATTGATTGATTACAGCTAATACATAAATACAGCAGCATCAAATACAGGGCAAAGAATCATTGACGAAGACAACTGTAAATATGGGTAAGAATTGTTATGTGAAATGTCACTCGTTATAAAAGTTCTCTTGGCTGCCTCATTAACCTGGCTCTAGTTTCAGTCTTTGTCACACAGTGGAAATGAAAAACCGAATAAAAACCGCATGTTTGTACTGCAGTCAAACAGGCCTCTCCAGCAATAACACTTTGTCAGAATTTCAAGGTAATTGCAATGAGTCATTTTCTGAACTTTCTGTTAACTGGAGGTGAATAGTGAAAGACATTTAATGCAATGAGTGTTAAATGGCCATTATCCAAACCGGCCCCTCCAGGTTTTAAATTACAGCAGTTTTTCTGTTCTGTTAATGAGGTTTTTGGGGGAGGGAGAGAGAGAGAGAGAGGCAGACAGGTTTCTATCTGGAATGGTCCATTTGGGATATGTCTGGAATATCCCTATCTCCCCCTTTCGCAGTTTACACAGAGACTCACCTTGGACTGCCCCATACCTGGGAGGGAGTGTCCAGATGGAGGAAGCTGAGAGCTGGTTGGTTAAGCTGCATTTTGGGTAGACTGTCTGTTTTGAGTGACAGGTTCTGGGATATATTAGGACAGCATCAGACCACATTCTTTCCTTCCATGCAGCTGGTTTCTGAAGGTGAGTTTCTGTGTCTCAATCTCTGTGCCCAGGTGAATTGGAACTGATTACAGTGTGTGTGTGTGAGAGAGTCCAGTCTGAATCCCCCGCACTTTTTGTCCCAGTCCTGACGCTTTTCTCCAAATCCCACCACGATGCCCCTCTCCAGGATCTTTTCCCCATGGATGAGCTGATGGAGGGAAGGTGTTCGAATCCAACAATGGAAAGCAGACGGTGTGGGATGGTGAGTATCACATCTTTATTGTCTGTTTCTGCTTTTCTCCCTTCTTCTGACTCAGTCTCTTTCACTAAGTCTCTCTCACTGAATCTCTCTCTCACTCAATCTCTCTCTCACTGTCTCCCTCGCACTGAATCTCTCTCGCACTGAATCTCTCTCGCACTGAATCTCCCTCGCACTGAATCTCTCTCGCACTGAATCTCCCTCTCACTCAATCTCCCTCTCACTCAATCTCCCTCTCACAGACTCTCCCTCTCACAGACTCTCCCTCTCACAGACTCTCCCTCGCACAGATTCTCCCTCGCACTCAATCTCTCGCCTCACTCACTCTGGCCTCACTCACTCTCGCCTCACTCAATCTCTCCTCACTCAATCTCTCTCTCACTCAATCTCTCTCTCACTCAATCTCTCTCTCACTCAATCTCTCTCTCGCACTGAATCGCTCTCTCTCACACTGAATCTCTCTCTCACACTGAAGCTCTCTCTCACTGAATCTCTCTCTCGCACTGAATCTCTCTCTCTCGCACTGAATCTCTCTCTCACTGAATCTCTCTCGCACTGAATCTCTCTCGCACTCAATCTCTCTCGCACTGAATCTCTCTCTCACTCTCTCTATTTCTCAATCTCTCCCTCACCTTGTATTTCTGTCTCTGTTTTTTTCTCTCTCTCTCTCTCTCTGTTCCTCCATCTCTCTCTCTCTCTCTCACTTTGTGTTTTTCTCTCTCTCTCTCTGAGTGATTGTGCGTCTTTCTGTCTCAATGGCTTTCTCTGTCCTCTCTCTCAATCTCTCTGTGTTTCTCTGTCCTCTCTCTCACTCTCTCTGTGATTCTGTGTCCTCTCTCTCAGTCTCTCTGTGTTTCTCTGTCCTCTCTCTCAATCTCTCTGTGTTTCTCTGTCCTCTCTCTCAATCTCTCTGTGATTCTGTGTCCTCTCTCTCAATCTCTCTGTGTTTCTCTGTCCTCTCTCTCAATCTCTCTGTGATTCTCTGTCCTCTCTCTCAATCTCTGTGATTCTCTGTCCTCTCTCTCAATCTCTGTGATTCTCTGTCCTCTCTCTCAATCTCTCTGTGATTCTCTGTCCTCTCTCTCAATCTCTTTATGATTCTCTGTCCTCTCTCTCAATCTCTCTGTGATTCTCTGTCCTCTCTCTCAATCTCTTTATGATTCTCTGTCCTCTCTCTCAATATCTCTGTGATTCTCTGTGTCTTTCTCACTGGCTTTCTGTCTGTCTCTTTGGTGCCTTCAATTTCTTTGTGTCTCTGTTATTTCCCTCCACTTTTTTCCCTCCACTTTTTTCCCTTCTCTCTTTCTTTGTATCTTTCTGTCTTCTCTATTTCTCTTTCTATCATTTCTCTCTCTCTTTCCAAATGTTTCTGTCTTTTCCTGACCCTATCCACCACGCTCAATTTATCCACCGCCCGCAATTTGTATCCACCACGCAAATCTTTTTCCTGCAATTCCCCCCGCCAGAAAACATCCCCCCCCTTGTCCAGACACCCCCGATCCAAATAATCCTCATCTGCAGAAAACTGTCTGATATCCCCTGTTAAATGACCCCCATCTAATACCCTCATTATCAACAGACCCCCATCTAATTATCCCCTTCCCTCTGTTACAAGACAACCCATCAAACGACCACCTGCCCAGGACAGATTCCCATCGAAATAGACCCCGGGAACAAACACCCATCTAAATACCCCCTGGGAACAAACTACCATCTAAATACACCCCCAGTAACTGACTCCCATCCGAATAACACCCCCCAGGAACAGACCGCCATCTAAATACCCCCGGGAACAAACTCCCATCTTAATACCCCCACCCCGGATCAGACTGCCATCTAAATACATCCCCCAGAACAAACTGCCATCTAACTACACCCCAGGAACAAACTCCCATAAAATACACCCTCAGGAACAAACTCCCATCTAAATACCTCCCCATGAACAAACTCCCATCTAAATACCCCCCGGGAACAGACTCCCATCTCGATACCCTCCTGGAACAAACTCCCCTCTGAATAACCCCCCAGGAACAAACTCCCATCTCAATACCCTCCTGGAGCAAACTCCCCTCTGAATAGCCCCCCAGGAACCAACTCCCATCTAAATACCTCCCCATGAACAAACTGCCGTCTAAATACACCCCCCCCCCCCGGGAACAAACTCCCCTCTGAATAACCCCCCAGGAACAAACACCCATCTAAATACCTCCCCATGAACAAACTACCATCTAAATACCCCCCCCCCCCGGGAACAAACTCCCCTCTGAATAACCCCCCAGGAACAAACTCCCATCTCATTACCCTCCTGGAACAAACTCCCCTCTGAATAACCCCCCAGGAACAAACTCCCATCTCAATACCCTCCTGGAACAAACTCCCCTCTGGATAACCCCCCAGGAACCAACTCCCATCTAAATACCTCCCCATGAACAAACTGCCATCTAAATACCTCCCCATGAACAAACTGCCATCTAAATACCCCCCCCACTGGGAACAAACTCCCCTCTGAATAACCCCCCAGGAACAAACTCCCATCTAAATACCCCCCGGGAACAGACTCCCATCTCTATACCTGCCCGCAACAGACTCCCATCTAAATACCCACCGTTCTGTGAACAGACTCCCATCTAAATACCCCCCCCCCCCATTAACTGAACCCAATCTAATTCTCCCCCTGCTCTCCACTGTAAACTCTCCCGGTTTCTAAATACCCTCCCTGTCCTGTAAAAGCTTCCCCTCCACTAATTCCAACCCTGTATCATCACCCCCGTGAACAGCCCCCTACCCCCCTCACTCCCCACCGTGTTATTCCCACGTCCATCACTTTCCTGGGTTTGGCTCCATCTCCCGACAATCTTTCGTTCATTTTAATTCCAGATCTGGATAAGCCACTGGAATTCCAACAACTTGCTCCCAGATCCCCGGCACCTTTAACTCCTGTCTGGCCAAAATTAGGGCCGGGCATAGAGCAAGGACCTTCAGAGGTTAACTGGTATTCTGAGCCTTTAACGCACAGGAAGATCCCAGCCCCAGACACAGCCCTCTCTGAAAAAAGGTGTTTCACCTGCTCTCCCCATCGGCTTCAGGGAATCAAACAGAGGGAGACACAAACAAACACTCACACATTGATATTGCACAGGGGCGGGAAGAGGCCATTCAGCCCTTTGATCCTGTCCCACCCATGTTAGATAATGGCTGAACTGTCCCTTCCCCCATTGAACCACAAGGAGACAGGCAGAGACAGTCGGGGAGCAGATACACAGAGAGTCAAAGAAACACTGGGCTGGACTCGGACTTGGTGCCAATGGTGCAAACCAGGGTGGAGGGGAGGAGGGTGGTTGTGTATCGGCTGTCCATTCAGAATCTCTACCCTGTTTTTACCTCAATGGGAGCAAAACTGGGCAGAGATGGAAAGCAGGATCCCACTTCACAATCACCCTGTACAACACCAAGGCTGTGAGTTCAAATCCACCACCTGACAGAGGGACAGAAACACAGAAAACAGATCCCGGGATTAGGACAGAACAGAGAGAGAGAAAAATAAATGGAAAGGGAGCTGGAGAATGAGATGAAGGGAGTCCGACACCAGTGAGAGAAACTGAGAACAGAGGGTCGGAAATACTGAGAAGGGCAGAGAGAGAGAGAGAAATGGAGATATTGAGAAAGATCCCAGACCAAGAGAGAGACGCAGAGACAGAAAGATAAGGAGGGGCAGAGATACAAAGTAAGATGCGTTTACAGAATAGAGAGGGATGCTGCGGGATGGGGGAAATGCAGAGATAATCTTGCAGGAAAGGAGGAGCAGCGATGGAAAGATTCAGGGATTTGGAAGTGAGTGAGAGAAGAAATGGAGTGAGAGAGAGACAGATAAAGATGCAGAGAGTCGCAGAGAGAGAATGACAATGGAAACTTGTGAGACTCTAGAGAGAGGCAGAGATAGAAAGGATGTTGAGAGATACAGAGATAGGGATTTAAAGATGTGAAGAAACAGAGTTAGGAACAAAGAGGAAGGTGCAGGGAACAAGTTGCAGCAAGAGATGGAGAGAGGGAAATCTACGGGATTACATTGACTGTTCTGGAGCAGCGATTCCCAAACTATTCCCTTTGGAGCACCCTCCAGCCCCCTCCCTTGTGGTTAAAATAAAATCCACAGACCCCCGAAAAAACAAAATCAAAATACTGAGGATGCTGGAAATCTGAAATAAAAACTGTTCTGGAAATACTGAGCATTTCCAGCACTTTGTTTTTCTATCAGCCCCGAAAACACAAACAGTTTTCTTTTCTGTATTTAGAAATGAATTTGACAATGACAAATATATTTTTATTATTATTTTCCCTCCCTGGTTAAAGCTCTTGTCTGAGAATTCCACGTGGCTAAACGATTCTCCCTCTGCATCATCACAGCTGCAGCTTCCGAAAAGATTCTCCTTGGGAATAAGAGAAATAAAATTGATTCAAACAAAGCAAAGCATTTTTGAACAGAAATGAAACACAGCGAGAGCCCAGGACTCTCTCTCAAACTCACTGACATAAAACAATCTCTCAGTGACTCCCCATCTTACAAACACATCCTCCGACACAGAGCCAGAGACTAGGAAGTGTGGATGTGTTTCCCCTGTCATTTCCTGCTGTCTCTCTCTCTCTCTCTCTCTCTCTCTCTCTATTTCTCTGTGTCTCTCTACATCTGTTTCTGCCTCATTGTGAAAACACACAAACACTGGAGACCCCCATCCCCTCTCCTGCAGAAGGATGGAGAGAGAAATCCACATTCCCATCCCTGAAAAACTGAATTCAAATGGTCCCCAGGTGTTTCATTTCACTGTCAAATTCAGCCCACAGCCTAAAACACCAGCAATATTCGGGAATGAGAACAAGCCTTTACAAACCTTCACATTTCACCCATTTCATTGCTGATTCACAGAAGTATTTGACACTCAATGAATTAATTTTTAAAGTGCTCGTCACTGTTGCAATGTTGGAAATGCTGCAGGACATTGGTACACAGCAAGATCCCACAAGCAGCAGTGTGATAACAGCCTGCAAGCTGTGCACAGCAAGATCCCAGCAATGGTGACACTTCAACCAAGGTTTTGAGTGTGGATTTCTCTCTCTCTCTGTCTTTCTCCATCTTTCTCTGCCTTCGCTCCCTCACCCACACTCCGCATCATTCTCTCTCTCTGTTTAACCTGCCACTTCCAGCTGTTTCTCACTCTCCCTCTTTTTCTCTCCATCTGTGTCAGCCTCGGTGTTGCAATGCAGGAATTGATGAAGGGAATGTATGCACAGCAGGATCCCACAATGCGATCAGAGCCAGATATCCCAATACAGTCCTCAGAAAATGCTAAACTCCATCTTTAAACATATTACAAACCTGTATACAGCTTCATGTTCCGCTCAGGAGCAGTTGACACTCAATGAATTAAATTTTAAAGTGGGCCTCAATGTTTCAATGCAGGAAACCTGCAGGCAATCTGTGCACAGCAAGATCCCAGAGGCAGCAATATGACAATATGCAGGTAATCTGTTTTTAGTGATGTAAGTTTAGAGATCCCAGAGGGAGGAACATTCCTGCTGTTTGAAAACTCAAACACCCCTCTCCCTGTCTTTCTCCTGCTCCCGCCCCACACCCCATCCACATCTGTTTCTTTTTCTCTCGATCTGGGATTTAATCTGGATTGAAACGTCCTCTGAAGTGTTTCTGTCACCGTTGAAAATAACCACACGTCACATTTTGGCTCCGATTGATTAATGGTTAAAATAGGGAAAGTGCAGGGGAGAGAAAAGCAGAGGAAGATGGAGAGAAAACACAGAGAAATCCACACTTATACCCTCAGGAAGCTGAATTTTAAAGTGTCCTCATTGTTTGAATGTAGGAAATGCGGCAGGGCACTAGATGCACAGCAAGATCCCACAAGCAACAATCTACGGGTGGAGCCAGAGGAAATGGGCGAGATGCGAAATGAGGACTTTGCATCAGTATTCAGCAAGGAGAAGGATTTGGTGGATGATGAGCCTAGGGAAGGGAGTGCAGATGGTCTCAGTCATCTCATTATCAAAAAGGAGGTGGTGTTGGGTGACTTGCAAAGCATTAAAGTAGATAAGTCCCCAGGGCCTTTTGGAATCTACCCTAGAATACTGAGGGAGGCAAGGGAAGTAATTGCTGGGGCCTTGACAGAAATCTTTGCATCCTCATTGGCTACAGGTGAGGTCCCAGAGGACTGGAGAAAAGCCAATGTTGTTCCTTTGTTTAAGAGGGGTAGCAAGGATAATCCAGGAAATTATAGGCCGGTCAGCCTTATGTCAGTGGTAGGGAAACTATAAGAGAGGATTCTTCGGGACAGGATTTACTCCCATTTCGAAACAAACGAACTTATTAGCGAGAGGCAGCATGGTTTTGTGAAGGGGAGGTCGTGTCGAACAAATTAGATTTAGTTTTTTGAGGAAGTGACGAACATGATTGATGAAGGAAGGGCCCTGGATGTTGTTTATATAGACTTTAATAAAGACTTTGACAAGGTCCCGCATGGCAAACTGGTGCACATGGGATCAGAGGTGAGCTGGCAAGATGGATACAGAACTGGCTCGGTCATAGAAGACAGAGGGTATCAATGGAGGGATGTGACTAGTGGTGTTCCGCAGGGATCAGTGCTGGGACCTTTGCTGTTTGTAGTATATATAAATGATTTGGAGGAAAATGTAGCTGGTCTGATTAGTAAGTTTGCGGACGACACAAAGGTTGGTGGAGTTGCGGATAATGATGACGATTGTCAGAGGATACAGCAGGATATAGATCGGTTGGAGACTTGGGCGGAGAAATGGCAGATGGAGTTTAATCCGGACAAATGTGAGGTAATACAATTTGGAAGGTCTAATGCAGGTGGGAGGTATACAGTAAATGGCAGAACCCTTAGGAGTATTGACAGGCAGAGAGATCTGGGCTTACAGGTCACTGAAAATGGTAACGCAGGTGGATAAGGTAGTCAAGAAAGCATTCGGCATGCTTGCCTTCATCGGTCGGGGCATAGAGTATAAAAGTGACAAGTCATGTTGCAGCTGTACAGAACCTTAGTGAGGCCACACTTAGAATATTGCGTGCAATTCTGGTCGCCACACTACCAGAAAGACGTGGAGGCTTTGGAGAGGGTACAGAGGCGGTTTACCAGGATGTTGACTGGTCTGGAATGCATTAGCTATGAGGAGAGGTTGGAAAAACACGGATTGCTTTCACTGGAACGACGGAGGTGGAGGAGCGACATGATAGAAGTTTACAAAGTTATGAGCGGCATGGACAGAGTGGATAGTCAGAAGCTATTTCCCAGGGTGGAAGAGTCAGTTCCTGGGGACATAGGTTTAAGGTGCGATGGGCAAAGTTTAGAGGGGATGTGCGAGGCAAGCTTTTTACACAGATCGTGGTGAGTGCCTGGAACTTGCTGCCAGGGGAGGTGGTGGAAGCACATACGATAGCGACCTTTAAGAGACATCTTGACAAATACATGAATAGGATGGGAATAGAGGGATATGGGCCGCGGAAGTGCAGAAGGTGTTAGTTTCGGCAGGCATCAAGATCGGCGCAGGCTTGGAGGGCCGACTGGCCTGTTCCTGTGCTGTACTGTTCTTTGTTCTTTGAAGAATGTGGGGGCTTTAGAGAGGGTGCAGAAAAGATTCATGAGCAAGTTTCCAGGGATGAGGGACTTCAGTTACGTGGATAGATTGGAGAAGCTGGGGTTGTTCTCCAGAGAGAAGAGAAACTTGAGATGAGATTTAATAGAGGTATTCCAAATCATGAGGGGTCCGGACAGAGTAGATGTAGGAGTAGGAATGCAGCACATAGGACATTCCAGACCCATTTCTGTTGAGTATTTACTTAAACAAGTGAATTGAACAGTTAATATTTTTATATTACTTAACCCTTGTGTTCCCACAAAGATCAAGCTAGCAAATTCAACAGTGGCCACTTTGACTTCATCCCATCGTGTCTTCTGTCCATTCTCTCAGGATAGCAGGTATAACTGTAGTCATAAAATTCAGCTGAAAATTGATCAGTTACATTGTTATTTCAGTCCATATTTACAGTACACACGGTACCTTACTGTTGTAATCAAGTCATATCGTGTCTATTCATCCCACTGGGGCAAAATGTCACTGGCTCAACATTCTCACCAAATACTAAAGCATTCCACAATGCAAGACTCACAAATTCAACACAAGTTTCCTTTTCTGAGTCTCGCTGGTCTGTTCTGATTCTCTGAGGGATTACTGATGCTTATCCTCCACATGAGCAGTCGTCCTAATCCCGTGTGCCTGTCCTGCTCCCAAACCCGGCATCCACTTACATTATGGCAAGTGATACAGGAGCATCTCAGTGACTGAGGCAGGTGAGTCTTGAGCCGGAGCCGGGGACAATGAGTGACCCGGGTTCATCCGACACTCCAGGCAAAAGGTGGTTGTACTTTGGAACGTGTCTTCTGCACACGCAAATTGATGCAAAATCAATTGTCATATTTAAATCGAAGATTGATCTCATCAAATGCCTTTTAAAAATTGAAATATTCTTCTTTCGCTCTCTGTCCCTGAGTCACTCTGTTTCTGTGTGTGTGTGTGTGTGTGTGTGTGTGTGTCTCTCCCTGTTTCTCTCCTCTCTCAGACATTTTTGAAAACTCCACATACATCAGTTTACCATTTGAAGTCAGCTGCATTTGGTTTCACCACATCTGCAGAGGTTGCACTGCCTTATGCAGGCTGGTAAGAAACCTATATTCCGCAGTTGGCTCCGATGTTCCCATGAAAATTTGGATGTTGTGCGTGTCCAGTTTTTTTTTCCGTGAGCTGTCCCTTGAAATCTTTGAAGAATCTTTGAAGACGTGTGCAATTTATTGTGGAACAGGATCTGCGTGGGACCTCTGAGGCTGCAGCACGCAGATTTGCAGGAACATTGACCAACACTCTCCATCCCACTCTCTTCCTCTTTCTCTCTGGTACTCACTCCCCATTGCTATCCTTCCCTCTCTCTGTTATTCTCCATATTTATCCCTGTCTTTCTCACTGCTTCTCTCTCCATCTGGATGGAGGAGGAGAAAGAGAGGCATATATAGAGGCAGATTTACTCTGTATCTAATCCCACACTGTACCTGCCCCCTAGTTCCAGACTCCCCCACAAGGGGAGCATCCTCCCAGCATCTGCCCTGTAAAGTCCCCTCAGAATCTTGTATGTTTCAATAAGATCACCTCTCATTCTTCTAAACTACAATGTGTATTAGCTGCTTGCCCTGCTCAGTATATCCAGCATTTTCTGCTGGGATCTTAGCTGAAGATGGTTGGGCTGAGGACACTACCCTGATAAGCTCCTGCAGTGAAGGACTGGGACTGAGATGATTGACTCCCAACAACCACAACCATCTTCCTTTGTGCTCGGTTTGATTCCAACCAGTGGAGAGCTTTCCCCCTGATTACCACGGACTTCAGTTTTACTCGGGCTCCTCGATGTCACACTCGTCAAACGCTGCCTTGATGTTAAGGTCAGTCTCCCTTCTCAGTAGCAGACAGCAGTGATTCATTCCCACGGACCCGTTGTGCACTGAACATGTTCTGCTTCTGCACAGCCTGATACAGGTCTGTACACGGCTGATTAATTTAGCCCATCAAACACTCCCAGAGCAGGTTCAGCACAGCTTTGGAACAGAGCACAGTTCCTTTCACATTCTCTCTGTCTCTCCCTCCTACTATCACTGACAATTGGAGAGAGACAGAGGGAGAGAGGGTCAGATATGAAGGCAGAGAGAGGGCTGTAGAGAGGGACAAAGTTGCAGAGAGAGAGATTGTTGAGGTGGATGAAAAGAATAATGGACGATATATTAATTTGATGTAATCCTGCACTGCCGTGTGCACAAACATATAAGAGATAGGTATGGAGAGAAAAAACATAGGGAGAGGAAGAAATGTCGATGAAGTTAGGGCCCAGGTGGACACTTTTGATGATCCAGAAGGAATAGCCTCCATTGCAAACATCCAGCAAGCTATTCCAATGTGGGAGCCATCACACCCTCATGATATGTTGTTGTGGAAGTTTCATGCTGGTTTATTGGTTACTTTTTAAACCTGGGATTGATAGATCCTTGTTAACCAAAGGTATTAAGAGATAAGGGGCAAAGGCAGGATCTATGGTGTAAGTTAGATCACAGATCAGCCATGATCTCATTGAATGCCGGAACAGAGTTGTGGGGTTAAATTGCATCCTCCTCTTCCAATATCCCCTGTTAAATATCCTTCTTTCTCTGCCAGTCACCCTGTCAGTCTATGTCTCTCAGTTTCTCTCTTTCTATCTCTCTCTCTCTCTCTGTCTGTGCAGAGTGAGATTCACTCTGTATCCACCCCATGATGTTCCTGCCCTCGGAGTGTGTGATGGGACAGCATAGAGGGAAATTTACTCTGCGTCAAACCCAACATTGTGCTTTGGGGGCATAGTCTAACACTCTAAACGCAGTCTAAAAACCTTTCAGGATTAAAATGAAGAAATACTTCAACACACCAGGTGTGGTATCAGTTTAGAACTCTCTTCCACAAACGACAATTGATGCTGAGACACTTGTTAATTTTGAATTCTGAGTTTGATAGATTTTTGTTAACCAAAGGTATTAAGGGGCAAAGATAGGTGCATAGAGTTAGATCACACATCAGCCATGAGCTCATTGAATGACAGCGGAGGGTTGAGGGGCCAAATGGCCTTCTCCTCTTCCTCTTCCCTACGACAAATATCCTGCCATCACTCTCTTTGTCTCGGTCTGTGTCTCTCTCTTTGTCTCTCTTTCTGTCTGTCTGTCTGTCTCTCTCTCTCTCCTCTCTCAAACATCTGTGGAAATCCACAAACATTAGTCAGCCATTTTAGGATGGTTGTCGGTGGCCATTTTATGTTACCACAACACTGGGACATTTATTTCAGAGACGGACTCCTCACCAATGTAAGGGTAGTGCTTAAAATGTGACAGAGACACAGACATGGAGACATTGAGACACACAGTACTAGAAAGGAATTAATCATTCCCTTGTGCCCAATTATTTTCCCTCCACTGTGATTAGGCTGGGTGGCCTGTAATTACTCAGTCTATTACTTTATCCCTTGTTAATCAACAGTACAACATACGCAGTCCTCCAGTCCTCTGGCAGCATGACTATAACCAGAGTGGATTGGAAAATGATGGTCAGAGCCTCTGCTATTTCCTCCCTTGCACCTCTTGGCAGTCTGAGCCTGGTGAATTATCAGCTTTCAAAGATGCTAAACCCCTTAATATTTCCTCTCTCACTGTTATCCCATTCAATATTTCAAGCCCCTCCTCAGTGACTACAATGTTTGTGTCGTCCCCTCTTTCCTGAAGAAAGTCGCTGTATATTCATTAAAAACCTCCCACAGCCAAAGACTTGCAGGTGATAGGTAAATTGGCCATTGTAAATTGTCCCTAGTGTAGGTAGGTGGTAGGGAATATGGGATTACTGTAGGGTTAGTATAAATGGGTGGTTGCTGGTCGGCACAGACTCGGTGGGACTAAGGGCCTGTTTCAGTGCTGTCTCTCTTAATAAAAATAAATAAATAAACCATGCCCGCATCGTCCGCCTCCACGTGTCGGAAAAAGGAGGGGAGACGATATAAAGAAAAGGATAGAATTCTCAAGGAGGTGCAGGAACAGACTGATCTGGGGGGTATTTGTACACACATCACCAAAGGTGGCAGGGCAGGTTGAGAATGTGGTGAAAACGCATAAAGTGTCTTGGGTTTTATAAATAGAGACATAGAGTACAAAAGCAAGGCGGCTATGTTACACCTGTGTAAAACACTGGTTTGGCCTCACTTGAGGAAGGATGTGGAGGCATCAGAGAGGGTGCAAAAAAGATTCACAAGCCTGGTTCCAGAGATGAGGGACTTCAGTTACGTGGATAGATTGGAGAAGCTGGGGTTGTTCTCTGTGTCTTTCTCTGTCTTCCCCTCTCTCTGTCTCTCCCTCCTGCTATCTCTGACACGAAGAGGGTGTCAGAGGGAGAGAGGGTTAGATACGCAGGCAAAGAGAGGGCTGTCGATATGGACAAGGTTGGAGGGAGAGCGATTGTTGGGGTGGACTGAAAGGGAGAATGTAAGACATATTAATTTTATTTAATCCTTTACTGCTGTGTGCACAAACATATTCGAGATAGGTCTGGATAGAGGGAGAAATGGAGATGAATTTGGGCCCAGGTGGCCCCTCTCCCCCTCTCTCTCTCTCCCTCTGAACCTATCCCCCTCGCACCCTCTATTTAATTCTCTCTCTCCTTCTCTCTCTCCCACTCCCCCACTCTTTCCCTCCCACTCTATCTTCCTGTCTCTCCCTTCCTACCCCCTCACTCACCCTCCCTCTCTCCCTCCCACTCTCTCTCTCCCCTCCCTCTCTCTAACTCTCTCTCGCCCTGTCTCTCTGTCGTTGAATCTCTGTCTCTCTCTCCCTCCCCCTCTATCTCTCTCTGTCTCTCACTCTGTCCCTCTATCTCTCTCTCTCTGATTTTTTTTCAGTTCCTTCAGACATATGGATTTATTGGAGAGCATGGGTTATTCTCATGGTCCTTCCTATCCACTCTATCTGGGCCCATCATCATTTTCCCCACCTCGATTAAATCTCCCCTCAGCCTCCTCTGTTCCAAAGAAAACAACTCCAGCCTGTCCAATCTTTCATCATCGCTAAAATTCTCCATTCCTGAAAACCTCCTCTGTATCCTCTCTCCTGCAATTACATCCTTCCTGTCATGTGCAAACAGGAATTCATGCTGGCTTAATTGTTAATTTTTAAATCTGGGATTGATAGATTCTTGTTAACCAAAGGTATTAAGAGATAAGGGGCAAAGGTGGGATATATGGTGTTAGTTAGATCACAGATCAGCCCTGATATCATTGAATGCTGGAACAGGGTTGAGGGGTTAAATTGCCTCCTCCTCTTCCTATGTCCGATGTTAAATATCCTTCTTTCTCTCTCAGTCACCCTGTCTGTCTGTGTCTCTCTATTTCTCTCTTTCTGTCTCTCTCTCTGTTTCGGATCGAGTAGAGTGAGATTCACTCTGTATCCTCCCCATGATGTTCCTGGCCTGGGAGTGTTGGATGGGACAGTGTAGAAGGAGCATTACTCTGTATCTAATCCATGCTGTACCTGTCCAGGAAACGTTGATGGGAGAGTGCAAACAGAGAGGTCTGGGACCAGTGTCCTCATGGGGAGGACTTAATGGTGCCTCCTAATTGACAAGTTAGCAATATTGGTGCTCCATGAATGAAAGGGGCAGTGGCTGAGTGGATACGACATTGGCTGAGTGGATATGACATTGGCTGAGAGAGTGGACAATGGTTGTTTCAGACTGGAGGGAGGTATACAGTGGAGGATCATATTAGGACCACTGATCTTTTTAATATATACTAATGACTTGGACTTCTGTTTACAGGGCATAACTTCAATGTTTGCCAATGTTTGTGGCATCTGCAATGCAATAAACATGGAAGGGACTGGGAGCAAACTTCAGGAGGATAGAGGTAGTCTGGTGAAATGGAACACACAAGAACACAAAACGCCCAACATAGGATTGGACAGAACATGGGGATATTTTATGAAGGTTCTGTTGGTTGATTTTTACCGATGTGCAGATTGTGCACTCTCTGTGTGTCGGTTTGTGTGAGCATCAGTGTCTGTATCTGTGTGTGTGTCTCTGCTTATGCTGTGTTTCACCCGATCTCAGTTTTTTACTGCACAAGACCATTTCTCTCTTTATAATACAATAGGCCCTGTCTTTATTCTGTATCTTACCCCATGCAGCCCGTGCGCTGGGAGTTTGTGATGGGACAGTGCAGAGGGAAATTTACTCTGTGTCTAACCCAACACTGTGCTATTCTTGGGAGTGTTTAATGGGACAGTGTAAATGGAGCTTTACTCTTAAACCCTGAAATTTAGAAGATTAAGGGTGATTTGATGAAAGTTTTAAGAACATTAAGGGAAACTGATAGGGTAGACAGAGAGAAACTATTCCCATTGGCTGCAGAGTCCTGAACATGGGGACATAGTCTAAAAATCTAAACATAGTCTAAAAACATTTCAGGAGTAAAATGGATAAACAATTCATCACACCAGGGGTGGTTTCACTCTGGAACTCTCTTCAACAAACAACAATTGATCCTGAGACATTTGTTAATTTTTAAATCTGAGTTTGATAGATTTTTGTGAACAAAAGTTATTAAGTGATATGGGGCAAAGACGAGTACACGGAGTTAGATCACAGACCAGCCATGATCACATTGAATGACAGAACAGGGTTGAGGGGCCAAATGGCCTCCTCCTCTTCCTCTGTCCTCTGACAAATATCCTGCTATCACTCTCTGTGTCTGAGACACCCTCTCGGTCTGTGTCTCCCTCTTTGTATTTCTGTCTGTCTCTCTTTCCCTCCTCTCTCAGAATATCGGTCAGCTATTTCCAGTTTGTTTTCAGTGGCCATTTTATGTTCCCACAGCACTGGGACATTTATTTCAGAGACTAACTCCTCACTAACGTAAGGTTAGTGCTCTTAACTTGACATAGAAACTGATCCTGGGATTCAGCTGAATGCAGCTTCTCATCCTGAAAAGTGTTAGCAAAGTGTTGGGAAATGTATCAAAAGCTGTTTCCATTCAGACATTCCTGCATTGTGGAAGTGTGAGCTATCTTTGCAGAGACAGGAAATAGAGGTGTTTAAATGGACCTGCAGGTTTTGGTTGATGCAGTAAGGTAAGAATTTGAATTGTGTCCCTTGCACATACACAGAATTGAAGGTATTTACAGAACACCACATGAAGTAGTTTACCAATGTCTGACAAACTTCAAAGACTTCAGACACATGGAAGAAGAGGAGAAGGGAACAATATCCAAAACCTGAGACAGTCAGACAACAGCAGTAGGAACATGAATCGCTTTATGGGTTTTAATTTGAAGGCCTGAGCTGATGATTGAAACAGCAGGAATTCAAATCCCACACAGGGCTGTTGTGAATTTGAACTGTTTTTTTCTTAAAAAAAACATAAATCTGGAATTAAAAAACCTCTAGGATGGAATGATTCACTCCTGTCTACTAGTGCAAAGCCCGTGTGTGTCTCAGTTTTGCTGTATTTATTAATAATTTAAGATGATGAGGTAGAATGCCACATACCCAAGTTTTCCAATGACACAAAAATAGGCAGCATTGTAAGCAGTGTAGCTGGAAGCATCAAATTACAAAGAGATATTAATATCTTAAACAAATGGGCAAAACTGTGGTCGATAGATTTCAATGTCTGTAAAAAATGACGAGAGCAGAGTACTTTATAAATAGTAAAAAACTAGAAACACTGGAGGTCCAAAGAGACTTGGGGGGTCCTTGTCCATTTGAGTGCAGTGTAAATTTACCAGAATGATAACTGGACTCCAAGGGTTAAATTACGAGGTGATATTACACAAACTAGGGATTTATTCCCTGGAATTTAGGAGGATCAAGGTGATTTGATCAAATTGTTGAGATTTTAAGGGGAACCATGCCCACATCTCCCACCTCCATACACACATTCTCTTTTTAGAACATAGAACATAGAACAGTACAGCACAGTACAGGCCGTTCGGCCCACGATGCTGTGCCAAACCTTTAACCTACTCTAGGATCAAACTACCTACAAACCCTTCATTCTACTGTCATCCATGTATCTATCCAAGAGTGGCTTAAATGTCCCTAATGTATCTGCTTCTACTACCACCGCTGGCAGCGCATTCCACGCACCCACCACTCTCTGTGTAAAGAACCTACCTCTGACATCTCCCCGAAACCTTCCTCCAATCACCTTAAAATTATGCCCCCTGGTGATAGCCCTTTCCACCCTGGGAAAAAGTCTCTGACTATCCACTCTATCTATGCCTCTTATCATCTTGTACCCCTCTATCAAGTCACCTCTCATCCTTCTGCGCTCCAATGAGAAAAGCCCTTGCTCCCTCAACCTTTCTTCGTAAGACATGCCCTCCAGTCCAGGCAGCATCCTGGTAAATCTCCTCTGCACCCTCTCTCAAGCTTCCACATCCTTCCTATAATGAGGCGACCAGAACTGAACACAATATTCCAAGTGTGGTCTAACCAGGGTTTTATAGAGCTGCAGCATAACCTCGCGGCTCTTCAACTCAATCCCCTGTTAATGAAAGCCAACACACCATACGCCTTCTTAACAACCCTATCAACTTGGGTGGCAACTTTGAGCGATCTATGGACACGGAACCCAAGATCCATCTGTTCCTCCACACTTCCACAATGCAGGAATGTCTGAATGGAAACAGCTTTTGACACATTTCCCAACACGTTTGCTAACACTTTTCAGGATGAGAAGCTGCATTCAGCTGAATCCCAGGATCAGTTTCTCTGTCAAGTTTAAAGCACTAACCTTACATTAGTGAGGAGTCAGTCTCTGAAATAAATGTCCCAGTACACAACGGGCCAAAGGGAACGATTTACTCCTGTCTGCAACTGGGAAGAGAGACTGACATTAACATCAAGGCAGCGTTTGACTGAGTGTGCCATCAAGGAGCCCGAGTAAAACTGAAGTCAGTAGGAATCGGCTGGTTGGAGTCATACCGAGCACAAAGGAAGATGGTTGTGGTTGTTGGAGGTCAATCATCTCAGTCTCAGGACATCACTGCAGGCTGACTTAATTGTTAATTTTTAAATCTGGGATTGATAAGATTCTTCTTAACCAAAGGTATTGAGAGATAAGGGGCAAAGGTGGGGTAAATGACATTAGTTAGATCACAGATCAGCCCTGATCTCACTGAATGCTGGAAGAGTGTTGAGGGGTTAAATTGCCCTCCCCGCTTCCTATGTCCGATGTTAAATATCCTTCTTTCACTCTCAGTCACCCTGTCTTTGTATGTCTCTCTATTTCTCTCCTTCCATCTCTCTCTCTCTGTCTTTCTCGGAGAGCGTAGAGCGAGATTCACTCTGTATCCACACCATGATGTTCCTGCCCTGGGAGTCGTCTCTGCTTTTGCTGCGTTTCTCCCGGTCTCAGTTTGTACTGCACAAGACCATTTCTCTGTTTATAATACAATAGGCCCTGTCTTTACTCTGTATCTCACCCCATGCTGCCCCTGCCCTGGAAGTGTGTGATGGGACAGTACAGAGGGAAAATTACTCTGTGTCTAACCCCACACTGTGCTTAGCTTGGGAGAGTTTAATGGGACAGTGTAGATGGAGCTTTACTCTGTATCCCTGGAATTTAGAAGGTTAAGGGGTGATTTGAACCCCTGTCCCCAGGCCATCAGGTTGGGCCTCTGGATTACATGAACATTGATATTATCACTACCCAACTGCCTCCCAAATGGATGCGTACACTGTCTGTCCCGTAATATCACTCACAGTAGTTTCTGGGCTGTAACCCTGAACATGGTCCCGAATCAGAGACTCAAAGTTCACATTTTAACTGGGAAAAGGCAGGAACAGAGTGAAGCGGGATTGCTTTTGTCCCTGGATTCAGTGTTCACTGCAGACAGATCAGTTACATTTACAAAAGAAATGCCAGGAGTGAACAAGGTCAATGCAATAATATGGAAAATGTAAATGACGCCTCTCAGAATTGCCATCTATCCAGTATGAGTACAGTTTTCAGGTTTATCCCCGAGAGAGGTCTTACTCAGAAAATATCATTGACATTGAAATGATTGTGTTTTATCCACCACATTATTTACATCAAAGTCAAAACTGCTGATATAATGTGTTTGTTCTGTTGAGTGTCACTAATAGCAATGATCAGGGGTATAACCGTGTCAGTGGAGATTTATCCCCTATAGTGGGCATGATCAAAAAGATTGCAGGTGATACAAAAAAATGGCCGTGTGGTTGAGAGAGAGCAGAATAGCTGTCGACTGTAGGAAGATGTTAATGGACTAGTCAGGTGGGCAGACAAGTGGCAAATGGTATTCAACGCAGAGAACTGTTAGGTGATGAATTTGGGGAGGTCGAGCTCGGCAAAGGAATGCACAATTAATGGGAGAGTCCTTCCAGGTGTAGAAGAAGTGTGGGACCTTGGAGTGAATGTTCACAGATCCATGAAGATAGCAGGACAGGTCGCTAAGAGAATTAAGAAGACATAGGGAATACGTTTCCTTTATATCCGAGGTGTCGAATAGGAGAGAGGTTATGCTGTCACTATATAAGTCATTGGTTGGGCTGAACCGTGAGTACTTTGTGCAGTTCCATTCACCACATTACAGAACGGATTTAATTGCACTAGAGAGGGTACAGAGCACATTTACGAGGATGTTGCCAGGTCTGGAAAATAATTTTGCCGTGAGGAAATATTGGATAGGCTGGGGCTGGTGTGCTTGGAACAGATCTGATTGAAATGTACAGGATGTTGAGTGGAGGTGAAGGTTCTATTGTCCTTCGCAGAGAGTTCAGTGACTAGGGGGAATAGATGTAAAATGATTGTCAAAATAATCAGAGGGGAGATGAGGCAAAATGTTTTCACCCAGAGGCTGATGTGGGTCTGGAACTCGCTGCCTGAAAAGGTAGTTGAGGCAGAGATCCACAACTCATTCAAAAGGAGTCTGCATATGCACCTCAAGTGCCGTAATCTGCAGGGTTACGGACCAAATGCTGGAAGGTGGGATGAGAATAGGTGGATCGTTTTTGGGCTGGCACAGACACAATGGGCCAAGTGGCCTCTTTCTGTGCATTAAACGTTCTATGATTCTCTTTCTATGATATAACGTTTCATTTTAATTCGCCAAGAACTGACGATCTCTGATTAATATTTAGCCCTCCAGCCAGAATAATACCTTTGCTACAATAAACGTAGCATCGAATTCCAATGATCAGTTCCAGCTCCTCTCTCTGGTCCAGATAACAGACATTTCCACAATTCGGGAATGAACAACACAAAACTTCCCCATCTCCAATGATCAACCCCAGCTTCTCTCTTTAGCTTGTCCAGTAACATAGCAATTCTGCAATGTGTGAATGAACTCCATTTAACTATGCAACCTGCACTCTCTGGCCCAGAAAACACGCAGTTCCAAAAGGTGAATGACGAAATTCTACAGTGTGTATTGTACAATGGGAGATCCTCTCGCTGGCCCAGATAAAAGGCAGAGCTACAATGTGGCAAAGTATGGATAACAAAAAAAATGAGAGAGAGAGAGAGAGACGAAAGAGCCGGGTTGCAGACTGTCTGGACGAAGGAGACAGGTTGCCAGACCACATGAAAGAAAGAGACGAGGTGACAGAGATTGAGATATAGGAAGCAGACAGATTGATACAGAAGTACAGACAGGGAGTGAGAAAAAGGATTGAAGAGAGAGAGAGAAAAGAAAAGTACAGAGCACCAAACAGAGTGAGGTAGAGACGTGGGGAGAGGAATGAAAAAGACTGTTAGGCAGACGGAATGTGCACGAGAGACAGACAGGGAATGAGAGAGAGAGAGAGAAAAAAAACGAGAATGGAAGTGAGAGAGAGTCATAAAGAGCAAAATCCGAGAGAGAGAGAGCAAGAGCCAGTAGGCTGGAGAGATAGATAGAGTGCTAGAGAGAAAGAGAAGGCGAGTGAGAGAGAATGAGACAGAGAAAGAGGGAAAGTGAGAGAGAATGAGACAGAGAAAGAGAGGGGCTGACTTGGAATCACACAGACTGACAGTAGGGAGAATCATAGTTTGAGAGTGACAGGTTGGCAAAGAAAATGAGAAAGAGAGAGAGAGAAAGAAAGAGTGAGAGAGAATGAGAGGGAGAGAAAGAGGGTGAACGAAAGTTGGACAGGTACAGCATGAAATAAAGAGAAAGAGACTGACGTGGAATGAGAGAGTAAATCAGACACGGAGAGAGACAGACATAGAACGAGTGAGAGAGAGGGGGAGTGACAATGAGACAGACAGAGCAGGGGAGAGAGACAGACAGACACAGAGAGAAAGTCAGACAGATGGATCTGAATTTGTTCAACGTGAGACTTGAGCTGAGGTTGGAATTGACATGTGTCACTGCCTCCCGAACATTTTCCAATCCCTGTGTGGAGTCTGTCAGGGGGATCAGACATTTTCAAACTGCAGTAATGTTCCCGACAAGGGCTTAGAGTTAAATGTTTCACATCAAGAAAACAGGTCCCCTGGTCAAACTGGTTCTGTCCTCATTGTGCTGAATTAACATGTCAATGGACAGGACCCCAAGGAACATATTGAACAACATCACAACGAGTAACATTTTTAAAAATTCTTTCATAGGATGTGGGCGTCGCAGGCCAGGCCAGCATTTAATGTCCATCCCTAATTGCCCTTGAACTGAGTGGCTTGCGAGGCCATTTCAAGGGCATGTAAGAGTTAACCACATTGCTGTGGATCTGGTGTTACATGTAGGCCAGACCAGGTAAGGACAGCAGATTTCCTTCCCAAAAGGACATTAGTGAATCAGATGGGTTTTTACAACAATTGACAATGGGTTCGTGGCCATCATTAGACTAGCTTGAAATTAAACCATATTCACTGGTGAAGCAAACTGCTGAGCTGGGTTGTGTCTGGGTGGAAAGGAGTCCCAGAGAGTTTTGGAATGAGGAATATTATTGGACAGACTGTCCATCCGCCTTGGACAGTGTCCTTCACCCAGAGGCAGGATTCAATGTGTCTACCTACATTTGTGTCAGTCTTTTGATCCCTCATTTCAACATGTGCCTGTTGGATTGTGGTCCTTGATTTTTAAAATGGATTAAAGTTTTGGTTAATTTAGGCCTGGCCTGTCATTACGACACGAACGTGTTAATCCTCGATGCAGTCATTTCGGAAGGATAGGTGGAGGGGAAAAGGAGGTGTGATAGTGCTGTTAATGCAGGACGAGACAGTACATTAGTGAGACAGCATCTTAGATCAAAGGAGTAAGGTATAGAATCAGTTTGGGTGGAGTTAAGAAACAGCAAGAGGCAGCAAACATTGGTGGGAGATGATTTGCAGACCATCAAACTGCAGTGGTAATGTTGGACATGGGAAACATTAGGAAATTACAGCTGTATGTAACATGGGTAATACAGTAACAATGGACATCTTCAATTTACAGATAGATTGCCTCATGCTAATTAGCACTAATTCTGTGGAGGATGAATTCCTAGTATGTGTATGAGATGGATGACTGGAGCAGTATGGTGAAGAACCAACTAGGGATTGAGCTGTTTCAGGTTTTGTATTTTGTAATGAGAAAGGGCTAATTAATAACCTTTCTGTCAAGGAGCCATTGTGAAATCGTGACCACAATATGATAGTATTTTACATTTGAAAAAATGTTATAGTTCATTCTGAAACGAGGCTTGTAAATCTGAACAAAGGAAACTATGAAGATATGAATGGCAAATTGCCTGTGGTGTGTTGGGAAAATGCATTGAACGATTTGACAGTAGACAGACAATGGCTGCAGTTAAAGATGTTATTTCACGGTTGACAAGAAATGTACATTCCTCGAAGGACCTAAAACCCAACAGGAAAGGTGAATCATCCCTGGCGAAACAAGATTGCATTCGGTCAAACTTGTAAGCCTTGCAAGGGCACCAGGAAACGTGGCAAGCCCGAGGATTGGGAGCGATTTAGAAACCAACAAAGGAGAACCAATAAACTAATCGGGAAAGGGAAAATAAATCTGGAATGTAAACTAGCTAGAAACTTAATGCTTCTTTATGTATATGAAAAGGAATAGATTAGCAAGGACGGATGTGGGTCCATTGCAAGCGGTGATAGGAGAGTTTGTGATGGAGAATGAGGAAATGGCGGAGAGACTAAACAATTACTTTGTATCTATCTTCACGGAGGAAGATACAGAAAATCCTCAAGTAATTCTAGGGAAACATGGGACTTGTAAAAATGAGGAACTGAAATCAATTAGTATAAATAAAGAGGTAGTTATTGAAAAAATAATTGTATTGTAAATTAATAAATCCCCTGGACTAGATGAGCTACATCCCAGAGTATTGAAGGAATTGGCTATAAAATAGTAGATGCATCCGTGGTTATCTTTCAAAATTCTATCCATTCTGGAAGGGTTCCTGCACACTGCAAATTAACAAATGTCACCCCAATTTTTAAGAAGAGAGCGAAAGAGAAACAGAGAACTATAAACCTGTTAATTTGATGTCAGTAGTAGTGAAAATGTTAGAATCTATTAAGAAGATGAGATATCACAGCACTTGGAACAAATGATATGATCGGGCTCAGTCAATGTGGATTTATAAAACGGAAATCATGTTTGACAAACCTGTTGGAGTTTATTTTTTGAGGATGTTCCTTGCCGCATAGAGAAAGGAAAACCAGTGGATGTGCTGTCTTTGGATTTTAATACGGCTTTTGATAAGATGCCGCACAGGAGATGAATAAACAGAATTAGAGCACATGGGATTGGGAATAACATACAACTATGGATTGAGAACTGGTTAACAGAAAGAAAGCAGAGAGTAGGAATAAATGAGTCATTGCCAAGATGGCAGCTGTTAGTAATAGGGTACCACAAGGATCAGTGCTTCAGCCACAGCTGTTCACAATCTATCTAAATGGGTGGCACAGTGGCTCAGTGGTTAGCTTTACAGCTGCAACGACCCGGGTTCAGTTCTGGGTACTGCCTGTCCGAGATTTGCAAGTTCTCCCAATGACCATGTGGTTTTCCGCCGGGTGCTCCGCTTTCCTCCCACAGCCAAAGACTTGAAGGTTGATCGGTAAATTGGCCATTATAATGGTGGGGATGTGGTAGGCAATATGGGGTTAATGTAGGATTAGTATAAATGGGTGGTTGTTGCTCGGCACAGACTCGGTGGACCGAAGGGCCTGATTCAGTGCTGTATCTTTAAATACATATAAAATAAAATGGTTTGGACGTGGGGGTCAAAGGGAATATTTCCAAATTTGCTGATGACACAAAACTAGCTGGGAAATTAAGTTGTAAGGAGGATGCAAGGAGGCTTTAAGGGGATTTGGACAGGCTTCGTGAATGTGCAAGAACATGGCAGATGGAATATAATGTCAGTAAGTGTGGAGTGATCCTTCCTTCTTTCTTTCTTTCTTTCTCGTTCTTTCTTTCTTTTGTCTCCTTGTCTCGAGAGACAATGGATAAGTGCCTGGAGGTGGTCAGTGGTTTGTGAAGCAGCGCTTGGTGTGGCTCTAAAGTCCGATTCTAGAGTGACAGACTCTTCCACCGGCGCTGGTTGTCGGGGCTGTTACACAGTTGGCTCTCCCCTTGCGCTTTTGTCTTTTTTCCTGCCAACTGCTAAGTCTCTTCCACTCGCAACACTTTAGCCCCACCTTTATGGCTGTCCCCTAGCTCTGGTGATCACCAGCAACTGACGCCCACGACTTGTGATCAATGTCACAGGACTTCATGTCGCATTTGCAGACGTCTTTAAAGCGGAGACATGGACGGCCGGTGGGTCTGATAACAGTGACGAGTTCGCTGTACCATGTGTCCTTGGGGATCCTACCATCTTCCATGTGGCTCACATGGCCAAGCCATCTCAAGCACCACTGGCTCAGTAGGGTGTATATGCTGGGGATGTTGGCTGCCTCGAGGACTTCTGCATTGGAGATACGGTCCTGCCGCCTGATGTCTAGGATTCTTTGGAGGCAGCGAAGATGGAATGAATTGAGACGTCACTCTTGGCTGACATAAGTTGTCCAAGCCTGGCTGCCATAGAGCAAGGTATTGAGGACACAGGCTTGATGCACTCGGACTTTTGTGTTCCGTGTCAGTGCACCATTTTCCCACACTCTCTTGCCCAGTCTGTACATAGCTGCGGGCGCCTTTCCAATGCTCTTCTTGATTTCTGCATCGAGAGACAGGTTACCGGTGATAGTTAAGCCTCGGTCGGTGAACTCTTGAACCAGTTCCAGAGAGTGATCGACTTTGGTAGAAAAACAGAAAGGCAGAGTATTTCTTAAATGGTGAGAGGCTGTGAAGTGTTGATGTCCAAAGGGATCTGGGTGTCCTGGTTCATCAGTCACTAAAAGCTAGTACGCAGATGCAATAAGCATTTAGGAAGTCAAATGGTATGCTGGCCTTCATTGCAATGGCATTTGAATACAGGTTATAAAGATATGTTGCTGCAATTGTAAAAAGCCTTGGTGAGACTCACTTGGAGTATTCTATACAGTTATGGTCTCCTGATGTTAAGATGTGTTTACTTGCCACAGAGAGAGTGCAATAGAGGTTCAGCACATTAACCCTGGAATGGCGGGATTATCTGATTGGGAGATATTGCAGAAACTGGGCCTGTATTCGCTAGAGTTTTGAAGAATGAAAGTTGATCTCATTGAAAGTTACTGCATTCTTACAGGGAGTGACAGGGTAGATGTGGGTCGGATGTTTCTCTGGCTGCTGAGTCTGGAACCAAGCGACACAGTCTCAGAATAAGGGACAGGCCATTTGAGACTGAGATGAGGAGGAATTTCTTTCCTCAGATGGTGGTGAATTTGTTGAATTCCGAACCCCATAGGGATGAGGAAGCTCAATCACTGAGCATGTTCAAGACAGAAATCTATAGATTTCTGGATATTAATGACATTTAGGCATATGGAGATAGTGGGTAAAAATGCTGTAGAGGTAGATGATCAGCCATGATCTGTTTGAACGACACTGTTAGAATAACAGAGCAGGCTCGCCAGCCGAATTGCATACTCCTGCTCCTATTTCCTGTAATCCTATGAGCGATCAATGAGAAGTGCGAATATTTCTGATAATTCCATGACAATGCCTGTTTTCCGGGCAATGCAATGAATTCCATGGTTAAGTGAAATGCACAGCAGCCATTTTAAATTCGCTTGATCCACCGTACCATTTTAAGTGATTTATGACGACAGCTGTGATTTTATGTGATATGCCGATTGGTTCTTTTAAATGACAAGCACAGTTGTCGTTTACGTTTCTTGTATGGCTGCCATTTTATGTTATATGCGTTGCAGCCATTTTAAGTGGCATACAAGGTACATATATTAAGTGATATGCACTGTGGCCATTTTAAGTGATATCACCTGCAGCCATTTCAATTGACAGGTATAGTGGTCATTTTAAGTGAAATATGCTGAGGTCATTTAAAGTGATATTTTCTGTGACTGTTTTCATTATATATCCGTCAATGAAATGACAAGATATTTGCTCTGGCAATTTTCAGTGATGTGCCCTGAGTCCATTTTATGTGATATGCCTATTGGTAATATAAAATCACATTTTGATGTTTGCTGTGGCAATTTTAAGAGATATTTGCGGTGGTCAGTTGAAGTGATATTTGCTGCAGTTATCTTTAGTGGCATGAAGGAAAGAAAAGAAGGAAAGGCTTGCACTTGCATTGCGTTGTTTAGAACCACGGGACGTCTCGAAGTGCCTTCCAGCCATGTAAATGTTTCTGATGTGGGGTCACTGCTGGAATGTGGAAAACAGAGCAGTTAATTGACACACAGTAATATATCACAAACAGCAAGGTGATAATAAACAGATCATCACAGATCATCATTGAGGGCAAAATATTGGCTGGGACACCGCAGATAAGGCCCCACTCTCCTTCCAAATAGTACTTTGTGATCTTTTATCTGCAAAAAGAAGGCAAAGAGGGTTCAATTTAACGGGTCATCCCCAAAAATGCACCTTTGATAGTGCAGCACTTCATCAGTACTGGCCCTTCAACAGTGCAGTGCTCCCGTAGTATTGAAGATCGGATAATGCAGCCCTCCACCAATATTGCCCTGCTGACAGTGCAGGGCCCCAAAGGTACTGCCCCTCTGACAGTGCAGCATTCCTCCAGTACTGTCTCTGCTGACAGGGCCGAGTTCCCCCAGTAATATCTCACCGACAGTCCGGTACCTCTTCAATACTGACCTTCCCACAGTACAGTATTGTCTCTGTACTTACCCAACAACTGTGTAGCATGCTATTAGTAATTCACCTCAAACAGGGCATCACTCCCACATTGCTGCCCCTCCAACTGTGTGGTTTCCCACCCTATTGGCCCACTGGCGATGCAGTGATTCCTCAATACTGCCCCTTCAACAGTGAATCACTCTCTCAGTACTGCCCATCCAACAGTGCAGCACTCCCTCAGTACTGCTCCATTCAATAGTACAGTAGTTCTTCTGCACTGCTCCCTCTAGCAGAAGGAGTAGGCCATTCGGCCCTTCGAACCTGCTACTCCATTCAATGAGATCATGCATGATCTAATCACGACCTTGAGTCCACTTCCCTCCTTGCAACCCCCACCCGCACTCTCCCCCACAACATAACCATTGTCTCTCATGTTAATGGATATTTGTCGATCTCAGCCTTGAATATATTCAATGACTCAGCTCCACTGCTCGCTCGGGTGGAGAATTTCAAATATTAACAACAGCCTGAGAGAGGAAATTCCTCCTCACGTCTGACTTAAATGGGAGACACATTAATATGAAACTGTGCTACCTAGTTCTAGATTTCCCCACGAGAAAAAGCTTCCTCTCAACTTCTACCCTGTCAGGTCTCCTCAGAATCCTTTACTTCGCAGTAAGAGCAACTGTCAATCTTCAAACTCCGTTGAGTATGGATACAACTGGTCTAACATTTCCTCATTAGAGAAACCTCTCATCCCAGGATTCAACCTCGTGAACATTCACTGATCTGCTTCCATTGCAAGTATATCGCTCCTTAAATAAGGTGACCAAAACTGCAGACTGTGCTCTAGTTGCCTTCTCACATATGGCCTGTACAATTGTAGCAATGCTTCACTAGTTTTATACTTCATCCCCTTTGCAAAGAATACCAACAATCCATTTACCATCCGAATTACTTGCTGTACTTGCATGCTGACATTTTCTGATTCCTGTACATGGACACCCAGGTTTCTCATACCGCAGCATTCTGCCGTCTCCCACCACATAAATAATAGTCCTCTTTTCTGTGATTCCCACCGAAGTGGTAACCTCACATCGTACTCCACGTTATACTCCGTCTGCCACATTTTCCCCACTCACTTAAGTTATATATTTCCCTTTGCAGACTATGTTTACCCTCATCACAACTTGCCTTCCTACCAATCTACGCCTCCTCAACAAATTTGGCTACAGGACTTCATCCAAGTCATTATTATTGACTGTAAAACTTTGAGGCTCCAGCACTGATCCCTGTTGTACTCCACTAGTTACAGCTTTTCACCCTGAAAATAATCCATTCATCCCGACTCTCTGCTTCCTGTTATTTAACTAATCCTCTTTTCATGCTGATATATCGACTGTTAGGCTGTTTCCAGTGACGTACCACAGGGCTCGCTAATAGATCCAATGCTTTTTGTGCGATAGATTTAGGATTTTGGACGTAAATGTCGGGGAAATGATCAAAACGATTTCAGGCGATACAAAAAAAATGGCACCTTATTTGATGGACAGAAGAATACCTGTGGACTGCAGGAAGATGTTAATGGACTAGTCAGGTGGGCAGACAAGAGGCAAATGGTATTCAACGCAGAGACGTGTGAGGTGATGAATTTGGGGAGGTCGAGCTCGGCAAAGTAATACACATTTAATGGTAGAATCCTTCCAGATGTAGAAGAAGTGTGGGATCTTGGAGTGGATGTTCACAGATCCATGAAGATAGCAGGGCAGGTCGCTAAGAGAGTTAAGAAGGATCGGGAATACGTTTCCTTTATTAGCCGAGGTGCAGAATAGGAGAGAGGTTATGCTGTAACTATATAAGTCATTGGTTGGGCCACACCGTGAGTACTTTGTGCAGTTCCGGTCACCACATTACAGAAAGGATTTAATTGCAGTAGATAGGGTACAGAGCACATTTACGCGGATGTTGCCAGGTCTGGAAAAAATGTTGCTGTGAGGAAATATTGGAGAGGCTGGGGCTGTTGTGTTTGGAACAGAGAAGTCTGAGGTGAGGTTAGATTGAAATGTTGTTTTGAGGGGCCTGGATAGAGTGTACGTGATGGGCCTATTTACCTTCGAAGAGAGGTCAGTGACAAGGGGGCATCAATGTAAAGTGAGATAAAAACAGGAAACGCAGGAAATACGCAGCCGGTCTGGCAGCATCTGTGGAGAGAGAAGCAGAGTTAACTTTGCATGACGGTGACCCCTCATCAGAACCTTCATCATTGACCTGAAACATGAGCCAGGGATGGTTGTCGGGGTGGAGGAGGTTACAGAGATCAGGAGGGTTGTCGGGCTGAGGACGTTAGAGAGAGAGGGAGGGTTGCAGAGCCTGGAGTTAGTGACAGAGATAGGGAAGGTTGTGGTACTGGAGGAGGTGACAGACATAGGGAGGATTGGATGGCCCGGAGGAGGTTACAGAGACAGGACATGTTATCGGGGCTGGAGGAGGCAGCAGAGATAGGGAGCTCTGTAGGGGGGGAGGTGGAGGTGGTTACAGAGATAGGGAAGGTTGTGGTACTGGAGGAGCTGACAGAGATTGGGAGGATTGTAGGGCTCGGAGGTGCTTACAGAGAAAGGATGCGCTGTTACGGCTGGAGGAGGTTACAGTGATAGGGAGGGTGATCTGGGCAGTCGGAGGTTACAGAGATAGGGAGGGTTGTAGGGGCCGGAGGAGGTGACAGAGCTAGGGAGGATTGTATGGTCTGGAAGATGTAACAGGGTTAAGGAGGGTTGTAGGGACTGAGAAGGTTACAGAGCTAGGGAGAGTTTCCAGCGTTTGAGAAGGTGACAGAGCTGGGGAGGGCTGTAGGGGCTGGAGGAGTTTAGTGAGATGGGAAGTGTTGTGGGGGATGGAGGTGGTTACAGAACTAGGAAAGGCTGTTGGACTGGAGTTGGTTATGGAAATAGGGAGGGTTGTCGGGCCTGGAGCAGGTGACAGAGCTAGGGAGGGCTGTAGGGGCTTGTGGAGGTTACAGTGATCGGGAAGCTTGTAGGGGCTGGAGTAGGTGACAGAGGTAGTGAGGGATCTAGGGATTGGAGTAGGTGACAGAGGTAGGGTGGGTTGTCGGGTCTGGCAGATGTGACAGGATAGGGATAGATGTAGTGGCAGGAGAAAGTGACAGAGATAGGGACGTTTATAAGAGCTGGAGGAGGGTAGAGAGGAAGAGAGGGTTGTAGGGGCTGGCGGAAGCCACCGAGATAGGGGGTGCTGTTGTGCTGAAGGGGCAACTGAGCTAGGGAGGGTTGTCGGGGCTGGAGGATGTTACTGAAATAGGGAGAGTTTGAGGGGCTGGAGGAGATAACAGAGATAGGGAATGTTGTGGGACTGAGGAGATAACAGAGATAGGGAGGGTTGTAGCGGATGGAGGGAGGTTACAGAAAAACGGAGGGTTGTAGGGACTTGAGGAGGTGACAGAGATAGGAAGAGTTGTCGGGCCTGGAGGAGGTCACAGCAGTATGGAGTATTGTGGGGCAGAGGACGCAACTGAGCAAGAGTGTGTTGTTGAGGCTGGAGGAGGTCACAGGAACAGGGAGGGTTGTAGGGGCTGGAGGAAGTCACCGAGATAGGGAGTGTTGCAGGGGCTGGGGGAAATGACAGAGATAGGGATAGTTGTAGGAGAGGGAGCTGCCTCCACTTTATACATGGAGAGGGAGCTCCCTCCGCTTTATACATAGAGAGGGAGCTGCCTCCACTTTATACATGGAGAGGGAGCTGCCTCCTCTTTATACATGGAGAGGGAGCTCCCTCCACTTTATACATAGAGAGGGAGCTCCCTCCAATTTATACATGGAGAGGGAGCTGCCTCCGCTTTATACATATAGAGGGAGCTCCCTCCACTTTATACATGGAGAGGGAGCTGCCTCCACTTTATACATGGAGAGGGAGCTGCCTCCACTTTATACATGGAGAGGGAGCTCCCTCCGCTTTATACATAGAGAGGGATCTCCCTCCACTTTATACATGGAGAGGGAGCTGCCTCCGCTTTATACATATAGAGGGAGCTCCCTCCACTTTATGCATAGAGAGGGATCTGCCTCCACTTTATACATGGAGAGGGAGCTGCCTCCACTTTATACATGGAGAGGGAGCTCCCTCCACTTTATACATAGAGAGGGAGCTCCCTACACTTTATACATGGAGAGGGAGCTGCCTCCGCTTTATACATATAGAGGGAGCTCCCTCCAGTTTATTCATAGAGAGGGAACTCCCTCCACTTTATACATGGAGAGGGAGCTGCCTCCACTTTAGACATGGAGAGTGAGCTGCCTCCACTTTATACATGGAGAGGGAGCTCCCTCCGCTTTATACATAGAGAGGGAGCTGCCTCCACTTTATACATTGAGAGGGAGCTGCCTCCACTTTATACATCGAGAGGGAGCTGCCTCCACTTTATACATGGAGAGGGAGTTGCCTCCACTTTATACATGGAGAGAGCTCCCTCCACCTTAAACATGGAGAGGGAGCTGCCTCCACTTTATACATGGAGAGGGAGCTCCCTCCGCTTTATACATAGAGAGGGAGCTCCCTCCACTTTATACATAGAGAGGGAGCTCCCTCCACTTTATACATAGAGAGGGAGCTGCCTCCACTTTATACATGGAGAGGGAGCTGCCTCCGCTTTATACATATAGAGGGAGCTCCCTCCACTTTATACATAGAGAGGGAGCTCCCTCCACTTTATACATGGAGAGGGAGCTCCCTCCACTTTATACATAGAGAGGGAGCTGCCTCCACTTTATACATAGAGAGGGAGCTCCCTCCACTTTATACATAGAGAGGGAGCTGCCTCCACTTTATACATGGAGAGGGAGCTGCCTCCACTTTATACATAGAGAGGGAGCTGCCTCCACTTTATACATAGAGAGGGAGCTGCGTCCACTTTATACATGAAGAGGGAGCTGCCTCCACTTTATACATGGAGAGGGAGCTGCCTCCACTTTGTACATGGAGAGGGAGCTCCCTCCACTTTATACCTTGAGGGGGGCTGCCTCTAATAAACAGCTGCCATGGTGGGTTTTGAACCCCTGTCCCCAGCCCATCAGGTTGGGCCACTGGATTACTTAACCGGTGATATTATCACTAAGCGACTGCCTCCCTAATGGATGTGTACAGTGTCTGTCCCCCAATATCACCCACGGTTTCTGGGCTCTAAGCCTGAACATGGTCCCGAATCAGAGACTCAAAGTTCACATTTTAACTGGGAAAAGGCAGGAACAGAGTGAAACGGGATTGCTTTTGTCCCTGGATTCAGTGTCCACTGTGGACAGATCAGTTACATTTACAAAAGAAATGCCAGGAGTGAACAAGGTCAATATAATAGTATGGAAAATGTAAATGACACCACTCATAATTGTAGGATCCGTCCAGTATGAGTACAGATTTCAGGCTTATTCCCGAGAGAGGTCTTTCTCAGAAAATGTCATTGATATTGAATTGATTGTGTTTTATCAACCACATTATTTGCATCAGAGTCAAAGCTGCTGATGTAATGTGTTTGTTCAGGTGAGTGTAACTAATAGCAATGATCAGGGGTATAACCGTGTCAGTGGAGACTTACCCCCTGTATAAATCAGGACCCATTGGAATGGATCAGCTCAGAGTGCCTGCTGGAGCTGTGGATTCCAGGCGAATAGAAGTCTCTGCTTCTCACAGAAATGGGATATCCAGTAATGTATCATGTACTCCGCATTTATTATCCTGTACTTGCAGCAATTGGAGTTCCTGGTAAGCAGTATCTCAGCTGTTAATGGTGTAAATCGATGTTAACTGTGCTGCTGTACTCGGTATTATTTTCCTCTGTGTGTGTTACACAGCCACCTGTTCTTTTCCAGCAATTTACTGATGGAATCTACTCATTGTCTACTCTTTCATTCTTGCAGGAACTGCATTATGTATTAAATGGTATTGTTTTAAGTAACTGTAGCTTTGTTCTCAGATTATTCTGTGTATTGAATGTATTGGAATGAGATCTTTCAGTTCAGATCAATAATCAGACGATTAGGACTTTTTAACATTTTCATGATGTGGATCTAACCGGGCCTGGAATATTTTTATGATTTCTTTCAGTGATTGATAATGAGACATCTCATGGTCTCAGTGTTACAAGGGGACAGAACAATGTCCTCCCTCCCCAATAACGTGGCTCAGTTTAACTGGGATTTCAATGTATTTATTGATTATCACTGTTATCAAATATTATTTCACTCTGTGTGTCTGACGCTGCTTCAGAAGTCTTGCTACTGAGCTGAGTTTGCTGCTGACACTTTTATTTCTCCTTCTCTGCTTCAGTGTGGACCTTCACTGTCACTGGACTACATTATAAAATAGAAAGTATTGATGTGATATTTTACTGGTTTTCACTCTATCAGTTGGCATCAAGAGTATTTCCATTTATCTGTAGATTATCAGCTGCAGTGCTGATGTTGGTGTTTTATTAATTAAACAATCCCACATTCTAACAGATTACTTTATAATTACAGGAGGAGGAATTTCAATGATTGTGAGGTTTGTCTGGAATTAGCTTTAGATCCAGTTTATTCCATGTATTGCAGATGAAGTGAAGAGTGCAGGTGAACAGGTGGAGACTTGAGTGTTCTGTAGATACATTAAATTATTCACAGAGATTTCAGCATTGAACAAACTGACACTGAGAATAGAATCATTGAACCTGGGGCATGTGAACAAAACACAGCCGCAGAATGTTAGGAATAAATAATATGTGAAAAGCAGCATTCAGTATCCATTTACAGGTTGTGAGTACTTCAGAGAGATAGAACATTAGAACATTAGAACATTACAGCGCAGTACAGGCCCTTCGGCCCTCGATGTTGCGCCGGCCATCTGACCTACACGATTCCATTTTCATCCATATGTCTGTCCAATGACCACTTAAATGCCCTTAAAGTTGGCGAGTCTACTACTGTTGCAGGCAGGGCGTTCCACGCCCCTACTACTCTCTGCGTAAAGAAACTACCTCTGACATCTTTCTTATATCTTTCACCCCTCAACTTAAAGCTATGTCCCCTCGTGTTTGCCATCATCATCCGAGGAAAAAGACTCTCACTATCCACCCTATCTAACCCTCTGATTATCTTGTGTGTCTCTATTAAGTCACCTCTCCTCCTCCTTCTCTCTAACGAAAACAACCCCAAGTCCCTCAGCCTTTCCTCGGAAGACCTTCCTTCCATACCAGGCAACATCCTAGTAAATCTACTCTGCACCCTTTCCAAAGCTTCCACATCCTTCCAATAATGCGGTGACCAGAACTGCACGCTATACTCCAGGTGCAGCCTCACCAGAGTTTTGTACAGCTGCATCATGACCTCGTCGCTCCGAAACTCGATCCCCCTACTAATAAAAGCTAACACACCATGTGCCTTCTTAACAGCCCTATTAAACTGGGTAGCAACTTTCAGGGATTTATGTACCTGGACACCAAGATCTCTCTGCTCATCTACACTACCAAGAATCTTCCCATTAGCCCAGTACTCTGCATTGCTGTTACTCCTTCCAAAGTGAATCACCTCACACTTCGCCGCATTAAACTCCATTTGCCATCTCTCAACCCAGCTCTGCAGCCTATCTATGTCCCTCTGTACCCTACAACACCCTTCGACACTATCCACAACTGCACCGACCTTCATGTCATCCGCAAATTTACTAACCCACCCTTCTACACCCTCATCCAGGTCATTTATAAAAATGACAAACTGCAGTGGCCCAAAAACAGAACCTTGCGGTACACCACTAGTAACTTACCTCCAGGGTGAACATTTGCCATCAACCACCACCCTCTGTCTTCTTTCAGCTAGCCAATTTCTGATCCAAAGCTCTAAATCACCTTCAACCCCATACTTCCGTATTTTCTGCAATAGCCTACCGTGGGGAACCTTATCAAACGCCTTACTGAAATCCACATACACCACATCCACGGCTTTACCCGCATCCAGCTGTTTGGTCACCTTCTCGAAAAACTCAATAAGGTTTGTGAGGCACGACCTACCTTTCACAAAACCGTGCTGACTATCGCAAATGAACTTATTCTTTTCAAGATGATTATAAATCCTATCTCTTATAACCTTTTCCAACATTTTACCTACAACCGAAGTAAGGCTCACAGGTCTATAATTACCAGGGCTGTCTCTACTCCCCTTCTTGAACAAGGGGACAACATTTGCTATCCTCCAGTCCTCCGGCACTACTCCTGTCGACAATGACGACATAAAGATCAACAACAACGGCTCTGCAATCTCCTCCCTGGCTTCCCAGAGAATCCAAGGATAAATCCCATCTGTCCCAGGTGACTTATCTATTTTCACTCTTTCCAAAATTGCTAACACCTCCTCCTTGTGAATCTCAATCCCATCTAGCCTAGTAGGCTGTATCTCAGTAATCTCCTCGGCAACATTTTCTTTCTCTACTGTAAATACTGACGAAAAATATTCATTTAACGCTTCCCCTATCTCCTCTGATTCCGCACACAACTTCCCACTACTATCCTTGATTGGCCCTGTTCCAACTCTTATCATTCTTTTATTCCTGATATACCTATAGAAAGCCTTAGGGTTTTCTTTGATCCTATCCGCCAATGACTTCTCGTGTCCTCTCCTTGCTCTTCTTAGCCCTCCCTTTAGATCCTTCCTGGCTAGCTTGTAACTCTCAAGCGCGCTAACTGAGCCTTCACGTCTCATCCGAACATAAGCCGCCCTCTTCCTCTTGACAAGCGCTTCAACTTCTTGAGTAAACCACGGCTCCCTCGCTCGACAACTTCCTCCCTGCCTGACAGGTACATACTTATCAAGGACACGCATTAGCTGCTCCTTGAATAAGCTTCACATTTCGTTTGTGCCCATCCCCTGCAGTTTCCTTCCCCATCCTACACATCCTAAATCTTGCCTAATCGCGTCATAATTTCCTTTCCCCCAGCTATAATTCTTGCCCTGCGGTAAACACCTGTCCCTGCCCATCGCTAAGGTAAACCTAACCGAATTGTGATCACTATCGCCAAAGTGCTCACCTACATCTCAATCGAACACCTGGCCGGGTTCATTACCCAGTACCAAATCCAATGTGGCATCGCCCCTGGTTGGCCTGTCCACATACTGTGTCAGAAAACCCTCCTGCACACACTGGACAAAAACAGACCCATCTAAAGTACTCGAACTATAGTATTTCCAGTCAATATTTGGAAAGTTAAAGTCCCCCGTAACCACTACCCTGTTACTCTCGCTCCTGTCGAGAATCATCTTCGCTATCCTTTCCTCTACATCTCTGGAACTATTCGGAGGTCTATAGAAAACTCCCAACAGGGTGACCTCTTCTCTCCTGTTTCTAACCTCGGCCCATACTACCTCAGTAGACGAGTCCTCAAACGTCCTTTCTGCCGCTGTAATACTTTCCTTGATGAACAATGCCAACCCCCCCCTCTCCCCCGCCGCGCTCTTTTACCCTCTTCTCTGTTCTCACTGAAACATCTAAATCACGGAACCTGCAACATCCAATCCTGCCCCTGCTCTACCCATGTCTCTGAAATGGCCACAACATCAGTATCCCAGGTACCAACCCATGCTGCAAGCTAACCCACCTCAGGGCGGCACAGTGGCACAGTGGTTAGCACCGCAGCCTCACAGCTGCAGGGACCCGGGTTCGATTCCGGGTACTGCCTGTGTGGAGTTTGCAAGTTCTCCCTGTGTCTGCGTGGGTTTTCTCCGGGGGCTCCGGTTTCCTCCCACAAGCCAAAAGACTTGCAGGTTGATAGGTAAATTGGCCATTGTAAATTGTCACCAGTATAGGTAGGTGGTAGGGAAATGTAGGGACAGGTGGGGATGTTTGGTGGGAATATGGGATTAGTGTAGGATCAGTATAAATGGGTGGTTGATGTTCGACACAGACTCGGTGGGCCGAAGGGCCTGTTTCAGTGCTGTATCTCTAATCTCATCTAAAATCTAATCTTATTCCGGATACTCCTGGCGTTGAAGTAGACACACTTTAAACCAAGTTCTTGCTTGCCAGTGCCCTCTTGCGTCCCTGCAACCTTATCCCCTACCTCACTACTCTCAACAGCCTGTACACTGGAACTACAATTTAGGTTCCCATTCCCCTGCTGATTTAGTTTAAACCCCCCCGAAGAGCACTAACAAATCTCCCCCCCACCACCCCCACACCCCCCCCCCCCCCAGGATATTGGTACCCCTCTGGTTCAGGTGAAGACCATCCTGTTTGTAGAGGTCCCACCTACCCCAGAAAGAGCCCCAATTATCCAGGAAACCAAAACCCTCCCTCCTACACCATCCCTGCAGCGACGTGTTCAACTCCTCTCTCTCCCTATTCCTCCCTTCGCTAGCACGTGGCACGAGCAACAACCCAGCGATAACAACTCTGGTTGTTCTCGCTCGAAGCTTCCACCCTAGCTCCCTGAATTTCTGCCTTAAATCCCCATCTCTCTTCCTACCTCTGTCGTTGGTGCCTATGTGGACCACGACTGTGGGGTGCTCCCTCTCCCCCTTAAGGATCCCAAAAACACGATCAGAGACAACACATACCCTGGCACCTGGGAGGCAACACACCAACCGTGAGTCTCTCTCGTTCCCACAGAACCTCCTAAATGTTCCCCTAACTAAGGAGTCACCAATGACTAATGCTCTGCTCCTCTTCCCCTTTCCCTTCTGAGCAACAGGGACAGACTCTGTGCCAGAGACCTGCACCCCATTGCTTACCCCTGGTACGTCATCCCCCCCAACAGTATCCAAAACGGTATACCTGTTGTTGAGGGAAACGGCCACAGGGGATCCCTGCACTGCCTGCTGGTTCCCTTTCCTTCCCCTGACGGTAACCCATCTACCTACTTCTTTTACCTGAGGTGTGACTGCCTCCCTATAACTCCTGTCAATAATCCCCTCCGCCTCCCGAATGATCCGAAGTTCATCCAGCTCCAGCTCCAGTTCCCTAACGCGGTCTGCGAGGAGCTGGAGTTTGGTGCACTTCCTGCAGATGCAGTCAGCAGGGACACTCTTGGCGACCCCTACCTCCCACATTCTGCAGGAGGAACATACAACTGCCTTTACATCCATTCCCACTCTTCTAGATTCCCAACAAATCTACTGAAAAATAAAACGAAAAAAAAAAGTCAAAACTTGTTCGCTCAGCAATCCGACGGGCTGAACTTTTTAAATAAAAAGCTTACCTTATCAACACACCAGAGTCCTTTTTTTTGGTTAGAGGAAGAGGGTGGGTGGGAGACACTACACGTGTAGTGTCTCGGGTACTGCCACTGCCCAAATAAATAGTTTTCCCTTACCCAGCAGTCCCCTGGTCCTCCGAAACAAAAGGGGATTAACTTGTAACTTACACTGAAATTGACCGCTTAGCTGTAAGTTTGCTGCGCACCTCGTTCTGTCAAAGCTGCTCCTTGCAAAAAGAAAAAGATTTTAAAACTGCCCAAATAAATAGTTTTCCCTTACCCAGCAGTCCCCTGGTCCTCCGAAACAAAAGGGGATGAACTTGTAACTTACACTGAAATTGACCGCTTAGCTGTAAGTTTGCTGCGCACCTCGTTCTGTCAAAGCTGCTCCTTGCAAAAAGAAAAAGATTTTAAAACTGCCCAAATAAATAGTTTTCCCTGACCCAGCAGTCCCCTGGTCCTCCGAAACAAAAGGTGATTAACTTGTAACTTACTGAAATTGACCGCTCAGCTGTAAGTTTGCTCCGCAACTCGTTCTGTCAAAGCTGCTCCTTGCAACAAGAAAAAGATTTTAAAACTGCCCAAATAAATAGTTTTCCCTTACCCAGCAGTCCCCTGGTCCTCCGAAACAAAAGGGGATTAACTTGTAACTTACACTGAAATTGACCGCTTAGCTGGAAGTTTGCTGCGCACCTCGTTTTGTCAAAGCTGCTCCTTGCAAAAAGAAAAAGATTTTAAAACTGCCCAAATAAATAGTTTTCCCTTACCCAGCAGTCCCCTGGTCCTCCGAAACAAAAGGTGATTAACTTGTAACTTACTGAAATTGACCGCTCAGCTGTAAGTTTGCTCCGCAACTCGTTCTGTCAAAGCTGCTCCTTGCAACAAGAAAAAGATTTTAAAACTGCCCAAATAAATAGTTTTCCCTTACCCAGCAGTCCCCTGGTCCTCCGAAACAAAAGGGGATTAACTTGTAACTTACACTGAAATTGACCGCTTAGCTGTAAGTTTGCTGCGCACCTCGTTCTGTCAAAGCTGCTCCTTGCAAAAAGAAAAAGATTTTAAAACTGCCCAAATAAACAGTTTTCCCTTACCCAGCAGTCCCCTGGTCCTCCGAAACAAAAGGGGATGAACTTGTAACTTACACTGAAATTGACCGCTTAGCTGTAAGTTTGCTGCGCACTTCGTTCTGTCAAAGCTGCTCCTTGCAAAAAGAAAAAGATTTTAAAACTGCCCAAATAAATAGTTTTCCCTTACCCAGCAGTCCCCTGGTCCTCCGAAACAAAAGGGGATTAACTTGTAACTTACACTGAAATTGACCGCTTAGCTGGAAGTTTGCTGCGCACCTCGTTCTGTCAAAGCTGCTCCTTGCAAAAAGAAAAAGATTTTAAAACTGCCCAAATAAATAGTTTTCCCTTACCCAGCAGTCCCCTGGTCCTCCGAAACAAAAGGGGATTAACTTGTAACTTACACTGAAATTGACCGCTTAGCTGTAAGTTTGCTGCGCACCTCGTTCTGTCAAAGCTGCTCCTTGCAAAAAGAAAAAGATTTTAAAACTGCCCAAATAAATAGTTTTCCCTTACCCAGCAGTCCCCTGGTCCTCCGAAACAAAAGGGGATGAACTTGTAACATACACTGAAATTGACCGCTTCGCTGTAAGTTTGCTGCCCACCTCGTTCTGTCAAAAATGCTCCTTGCAAAAAGAAAAAGATTTTAAAACTGCCCAAATAAATAGTTTTCCCTTACCCAGCAGTCCCCTGGTCCTCTGAAACAAAAGGGGATTAACTTGTAATTTACACTGAAATTGACCGCTTAGCTGTAAGTTTGCTGCGCACCTCGTTCTGTCAAAGCTGCTCCTTGCAAAAAGAAAAAGATTTTAAAACTGCCCAAATAAATAGTTTTCCCTTACCCAGCAGTCCCCTGGTCCTCCGAAACAAAAGGGGATGAACTTGTAACTTACACTGAAATTGACCACTTAGCTGTAAGTTTGCTGCGCACCTCGTTCTGTCAAAGCTGCTCCTTGCAAAAAGAAAAAGATTTTAAAACTGCCCAAATAAATAGTTTTCCCTTACCCAGCAGTCCCCTGGTCCTCCGAAACAAAAGGGGATTAACTTGTAATTTACACTGAAATTGACCGCTTAGCTGTAAGTTTGCTGCGCACCTCGTTCTGTCAAAGCTGCTCCTTGCAAAAAGAAAAAGATTTTAAAACTGCCCAAATAAATAGTTTTCCCTTACCCAGCAGTCCCCTGGTCCTCCGAAACAAAAGGGGATTAACTTGTAACTTACACTGAAATTGACCGCTTAGCTGTAAGTTTGCTGCGCACCTCGTTCTGTCAAAGCTGCTCCTTGCAAAAAGAAAAAGATTTTAAAACTGCCCAAATAAATAGTTTTCCCTTACCCAGCAGTCCCCTGGTCCTCCGAAACAAAAGGGGATTAACTTGTAACTGACACTGAAATTGACCGCTTAGCTGTAAGTTTGCTGCGCACCTCGTTCTGTCAAAGCTGCTCCTTGCAAAAAGAAAAAGATTTTAAAACTGCCCAAATAAATAGTTTTCCCTTACCCAGCAGTCCCCTGGTCCTCCGAAACAAAAGGTGATTAACTTGTAACTTACTGAAATTGACCGCTCAGCTGTAAGTTTGCTCCGCAACTCGTTCTGTCAAAGCTGCTCCTTGCAACAAGAAAAAGATTTTAAAACTGCCCAAATAAATAGTTTTCCCTTACCCAGCAGTCCCCTGGTCCTCCGAAACAAAAGGGGATTAACTTGTAACTTACACTGAAATTGACCGCTTAGCTGTAAGTTTGCTGCGCACCTCGTTCTGTCAAAGCTGCTCCTTGCAAAAAGAAAAAGATTTTAAAACTGCCCAAATAAACAGTTTTCCCTTACCCAGCAGTCCCCTGGTCCTCCGAAACAAAAGGGGATGAACTTGTAACTTACACTGAAATTGACCGCTTAGCTGTAAGTTTGCTGTGCACTTCGTTCTGTCAAAGCTGCTCCTTGCAAAAAGAAAAAGATTTTAAAACTGCCCAAATAAATAGTTTTCCCTTACCCAGCAGTCCCCTGGTCCTCCGAAACAAAAGGGGATTAACTTGCAACTTACACTGAAATTGACCGCTTAGCTGGAAGTTTGCTGCGCACCTCGTTCTGTCAAAGCTGCTCCTTGCAAAAAGAAAAAGATTTTAAAACTGCCCAAATAAATAGTTTTCCCTTACCCAGCAGTCCCCTGGTCCTCCGAAACAAAAGGGGATTAACTTGTAACTTACACTGAAATTGACAGCTTAGCTGTAAGTTTGCTGCGCACCTCGTTCTGTCAAAGCTGCTCCTTGCAAAAAGAAAAAGATTTTAAAACTGCCCAAATAAATAGTTTTCCCTTACACAGCAGTCCCCTGGTCCTCCGAAACAAAAGGGGATGAACTTGTAACTTACACTGAAATTGACCGCTTAGCTGTAAGTTTGCTGCGCACCTCGTTCTGTCAAAGCTGCTCCTTGCAAAAAGAAAAAGATTTTAAAACTGCCCAAATAAATAGTTTTCCCTGACCCAGCAGTCCCCTGGTCCTCCGAAACAAAAGGTGATTAACTTGTAACTTACTGAAATTGACCGCTCAGCTGTAAGTTTGCTCCGCAACTCGTTCTGTCAAAGCTGCTCCTTGCAACAAGAAAAAGATTTTAAAACTGCCCAAATAAATAGTTTTCCCTTACCCAGCAGTCCCCTGGTCCTCCGAAACAAAAGGGGATTAACTTGTAACTTACACTGAAATTGACCGCTTAGCTGGAAGTTTGCTGCGCACCTCGTTTTGTCAAAGCTGCTCCTTGCAAAAAGAAAAAGATTTTAAAACTGCCCAAATAAATAGTTTTCCCTTACCCAGCAGTCCCCTGGTCCTCCGAAACAAAAGGTGATTAACTTGTAACTTACTGAAATTGACCGCTCAGCTGTAAGTTTGCTCCGCAACTCGTTCTGTCAAAGCTGCTCCTTGCAACAAGAAAAAGATTTTAAAACTGCCCAAATAAATAGTTTTCCCTTACCCAGCAGTCCCCTGGTCCTCCGAAACAAAAGGGGATTAACTTGTAACTTACACTGAAATTGACCGCTTAGCTGTAAGTTTGCTGCGCACCTCGTTCTGTCAAAGCTGCTCCTTGCAAAAAGAAAAAGATTTTAAAACTGCCCAAATAAACAGTTTTCCCTTACCCAGCAGTCCCCTGGTCCTCCGAAACAAAAGGGGATGAACTTGTAACTTACACTGAAATTGACCGCTTAGCTGTAAGTTTGCTGCGCACCTCGTTCTGTCAAAGCTGCTCCTTGCAAAAAGAAAAAGATTTTAAAACTGCCCAAATAAACAGTTTTCCCTTACCCAGCAGTCCCCTGGTCCTCCTAAACAAAAGGGGATGAACTTGTAACTTACACTGAAATTGACCGCTTAGCTGTAAGTTTGCTGCTCACTTCGTTCTGTCAAAGCTGCTCCTTGCAAAAAGAAAAAGATTTTAAAACTGCCCAAATAAATAGTTTTCCCTTACCCAGCAGTCCCCTGGTCCTCCGAAACAAAAGGGGATTAACTTGTAACTTACACTGAAATTGACCGCTTAGCTGGAAGTTTGCTGCGCACCTCGTTCTGTCAAAGCTGCTCCTTGCAAAAAGAAAAAGATTTTAAAACTGCCCAAATAAATAGTTTTCCCTTACCCAGCAGTCCCCTGGTCCTCCGAAACAAAAGGGGGTTAACTTGTAACTTACACTGAAATTGACCGCTTAGCTGTAAGTTTGCTGCGCACCTCGTTCTGTCAAAGCTGCTCCTTGCAAAAAGAAAAAGATTTTAAAACTGCCCAAATAAATAGTTTTCCCTTACCCAGCAGTCCCCTGGTCCTCCGAAACAAAAGGGGATGAACTTGTAACATACACTGAAATTGACCGCTTCGCTGTAAGTTTGCTGCCCACCTCGTTCTGTCAAAAATGCTCCTTGCAAAAAGAAAAAGATTTTAAAACTGCCCAAATAAATAGTTTTCCCTTACCCAGCAGTCCCCTGGTCCTCTGAAACAAAAGGGGATTAACTTGTAATTTACACTGAAATTGACCGCTTAGCTGTAAGTTTGCTGCGCACCTCGTTCTGTCAAAGCTGCTCCTTGCAAAAAGAAAAAGATTTTAAAACTGCCCAAATAAATAGTTTTCCCTTACCCAGCAGTCCCCTGGTCCTCCGAAACAAAAGGGGATGAACTTGTATCTTACACTGAAATTGACCACTTAGCTGTAAGTTTGCTGCGCACCTCGTTCTGTCAAAGCTGCTCCTTGCAAAAAGAAAAAGATTTTAAAACTGCCCAAATAAATAGTTTTCCCTTACCCAGCAGTCCCCTGGTCCTCCGAAACAAAAGGGGATTAACTTGTAATTTACACTGAAATTGACCGCTTAGCTGTAAGTTTGCTGCGCACCTCGTTCTGTCAAAGCTGCTCCTTGCAAAAAGAAAAAGATTTTAAAACTGCCCAAATAAATAGTTTTCCCTTACCCAGCAGTCCCCTGGTCCTCCGAAACAAAAGGGGATTAACTTGTAACTTACACTGAAATTGACCGCTTAGCTGTAAGTTTGCTGCGCACCTCGTTCTGTCAAAGCTGCTCCTTGCAAAAAGAAAAAGATTTTAAAACTGCCCAAATAAATAGTTTTCCCTTACCCAGCAGTCCCCTGGTCCTCCGAAACAAAAGGGGATTAACTTGTAACTGACACTGAAATTGACCGCTTAGCTGTAAGTTTGCTGCGCACCTCGTTCTGTCAAAGCTGCTCCTTGCAAAAAGAAAAAGATTTTAAAACTGCCCAAATAAATAGTTTTCCCTTACCCAGCAGTCCCCTGGTCCTCCGAAACAAAAGGTGATTAACTTGTAACTTACTGAAATTGACCGCTCAGCTGTAAGTTTGCTCCGCAACTCGTTCTGTCAAAGCTGCTCCTTGCAACAAGAAAAAGATTTTAAAACTGCCCAAATAAATAGTTTTCCCTTACCCAGCAGTCCCCTGGTCCTCCGAAACAAAAGGGGATTAACTTGTAACTTACACTGAAATTGACCGCTTAGCTGTAAGTTTGCTGCGCACCTCGTTCTGTCAAAGCTGCTCCTTGCAAAAAGAAAAAGATTTTAAAACTGCCCAAATAAATAGTTTTCCCTTACCCAGCAGTCCCCTGGTCCTCCGAAACAAAAGGGGATGAACTTGTAACTTACACTGAAATTGACCGCTTAGCTGTAAGTTTGCTGTGCACTTCGTTCTGTCAAAGCTGCTCCTTGCAAAAAGAAAAAGATTTTAAAACTGCCCAAATAAATAGTTTTCCCTTACCCAGCAGTCCCCTGGTCCTCCGAAACAAAAGGGGATTAACTTGCAACTTACACTGAAATTGACCGCTTAGCTGGAAGTTTGCTGCGCACCTCGTTCTGTCAAAGCTGCTCCTTGCAAAAAGAAAAAGATTTTAAAACTGCCCAAATAAATAGTTTTCCCTTACCCAGCAGTCCCCTGGTCCTCCGAAACAAAAGGGGATTAACTTGTAACTTACACTGAAATTGACAGCTTAGCTGTAAGTTTGCTGCGCACCTCGTTCTGTCAAAGCTGCTCCTTGCAAAAAGAAAAAGATTTTAAAACTGCCCAAATAAATAGTTTTCCCTTACACAGCAGTCCCCTGGTCCTCCGAAACAAAAGGGGATGAACTTGTAACATACACTGAAATTGACCGCTTCGCTGTAAGTTTGCTGCCCACCTCGTTCTGTCAAAAATGCTCCTTGCAAAAAGAAAAAGATTTTAAAACTGCCCAAATAAATAGTTTTCCCTTACCCAGCAGTCCCCTGGTCCTCTGAAACAAAAGGGGATTAACTTGTAATTTACACTGAAATTGACCGCTTAGCTGTAAGTTTGCTGCGCACCTCGTTCTGTCAAAGCTGCTCCTTGCAAAAAGAAAAAGATTTTAAAACTGCCCAAATAAATAGTTTTCCCTTACCCAGCAGTCCCCTGGTCCTCCGAAACAAAAGGGGATGAACTTGTAACTTACACTGAAATTGACCACTTAGCTGTAAGTTTGCTGCGCACCTCGTTCTGTCAAAGCTGCTCCTTGCAAAAAGAAAAAGATTTTAAAACTGCCCAAATAAATAGTTTTCCCTTACCCAGCAGTCCCCTGGTCCTCCGAAATAAAAGGGGATTAACTTGTAATTTACACTGAAATTGACCGCTTAGCTGTAAGTTTGCTGCGCACCTCGTTCTGTCAAAGCTGCTCCTTGCAAAAAGAAAAAGATTTTAAAACTGCCCAAATAAATAGTTTTCCCTTACCCAGCAGTCCCCTGGTCCTCCGAAACAAAAGGGGATTAACTTGTAACTTACACTGAAATTGACCGCTTAGCTGTAAGTTTGCTGCGCACCTCGTTCTGTCAAAGCTGCTCCTTGCAAAAAGAAAAAGATTTTAAAACTGCCCAAATAAATAGTTTTCCCTTACCCAGCAGTCCCCTGGTCCTCCGAAACAAAAGGGGATTAACTTGTAACTGACACTGAAATTGACCGCTTAGCTGTAAGTTTGCTGCGCACCTCGTTCTGTCAAAGCTGCTCCTTGCAAAAAGAAAAAGATTTTAAAACTGCCCAAATAAATAGTTTTCCCTTACCCAGCAGTCCCCTGGTCCTCCGAAACAAAAGGGGATGAACTTGTAACTTACACTGAAATTGACCGCTTAGCTGTAAGTTTGCTGCGCACCTCGTTCTGTCAAAGCAGCTCCTTGCAAAAAGAAAAAGATTTTAAAACTGCCCAAATAAATAGTTTTCCCTTACCCAGCAGTCCCCTGGTCCTCCGAAACAAAAGGGGATTAACTTGTATCTCACACTGAAATTGACCGCTTAGCTGTAAGTTTGCTGCGCACCTCGTTCTGTCAAAGCTGCTCCTTGCAAAAAGAAAAAGATTTTAAAACTGCCCAAATAAATAGTTTTCCCTTACCCAGCAGTCCCCTGGTTCTCCGAAACAAAAGGGGATTAACTTGTATCTTACACTGAAATTGACCGCTTAGCTGTAAGTTTGCTGCGCACCTCGTTCTGTCAAAGCTGCTCCTTGCAAAAAGAAAAAGATTTTAAAACTGCCCAAATAAATAGTTTTCCCTTACCCAGCAGTCCCCTGGTCCTCCGAAACAAAAGGGGATGAACTTGTAACTTACACTGAAATTGACCGCTTAGCTGTAAGTTTGCTGCGCACCTCGTTCTGTCAAAGCTGCTCCTTGCAAAAAGAAAAAGATTTTAAAACTGCCCAATAAATAGTTTTCCCTTACCCAGCAGTCCCCTGGTCCTCCGAAACAAAAGGGGATTAACTTGTATCTTACAATGAAATTGACCGCTTAGTTGTAAGTTTGCTGCGCACCTCGTTCTGTCAAAGCTGCTCCTTGCAAAAAGAAAAAGATTTTAAAACTGCCCAAATAAATAGTTTTCCCTTACCCAGCAGTCCCCTGGCCCTCCGAAACAAAAGGGGATTAACTTGTAACTTACACTGAAATTGACCGCTTAGCTGTAACTTTGCTGCGCACCTCGTTCTGTCAAAGCTGCTCCTTGCAAAAAGAAAAAGATTTTAAAACTGCCCAAATAAATAGTTTTCCCTTACCCAGCAGTCCCCTGGTCCTCCGAAACAAAAGGGGATTAACTTGTAACTTACACTGAAATTGACCGCTTAGCTGTCAGTTTGCTGCGCACCTCGTTCTGTCAAAGCTGCTCCTTGCAAAAACAAAAAGATTTTAAAACTGCCCAAATAAATAGTTTTCCCTTACCCAGCAGTCCCCGGTCCTCCGAAACAAAAGGGGATTAACTTGTAACTTACACTGAAATTGACCGCTTAGCTGTAAGTTTGCTGCGCACCTCGTTCTGTCAAAGCTGATCCTTGCAAAAAGAAAAAGATTTTAAAACTGCCCAAATAAATAGTTTTCCCTTACCCAGCAGTCCCCTGGCCCTCCGAAACAAAGGGGGGATTAACTTGTAACTTACACTGAAATTGACCGCTTAGCTGTAAGTTTGCTGCGCACCTCGTTCTGTCAAAGCTGCTCCTTGCAAAAAGAAAAAGATTTTAAAACTGCCCAAATAAATAGTTTTCCCTTACCCAGCAGTCCCCTGGTCCTCCGAAACAAAGGGGGGATTAACTTGTAACTTACACTGAAATTGACCGCTTAGCTGTAAGTTTGCTGCGCACCTCGTTCTGTCAAAGCTGCTCCTTGCAAAAAGAAAAATATTTTAAAACTGCCCAAATAAATAGTTTTCCCTTACCCAGCAGTCCCCTGGTCCTCCGAAACAAAAGGGGATTAACTTGTAACTGACACTGAAATTGACCGCTTAGCTGAAAGTTTGCTGCGCACCTCGTTCTGTCAAAGCTGCTCCTTGCAAAAAGAAAAAGATTTTAAAACTGCCCAAATAAATAGTTTTCCCTTACCCAGCAGTCCCCTGGTATTCCGAAACAAAAGGGGATTAACTTGTAACTTACACTGAAATTGACCACTTAGCTGTAAGTTTGCTGCGCACCTCGTTCTGTCAAAGCTGCTCCTTGCAAAAAGAAAAAGATTTTAAAACTGCCCAAATAAATAGTTTTCCCTCACCCAGCAGTCCCCTGGTCCTCCGAAACAAAAGGGGATGAACTTGTAACTTACACTGAAATTGACCGCTTAGCTGTAAGTTTGCTGCGCACCTCGTTCTGTCAAAGCTGCTCCTTGCAAAAAGAAAAAGATTTTAAAACTGCCCAAATAAATAGTTTTCCCTCACCCAGCAGTCCCCTGGTCCTCCGAAACAAAAGGGGATGAACTTGTAACTTACACTGAAATTGACCGCTTAGCTGTAAGTTTGCTGTGCACCTCGTTCTGTCAAAGCTGCTCCTTGCAAAAAGAAAAAGATTTTAAAACTGCCCAAATAAATAGTTTTCCCTTACCCAGCAGGCCCCTGGTCCTCCGAAACAAAAGGGGATTAACGTGTAACTGACACTGAAATTGACTGCTTAGCTGTAAGTTTGCTGCGCACCTCGTTCTGTCAAAGCTGCTCCTTGCAAAAAGAAAAAGATTTTAAAACTGCCCAAACAAATAGTTTTCCCTTACCCAGCAGTCCCCTGGTCCTCCGAAACAAAAGGGGATTAACTTGTAACTTACTGAAATTGACCGCTCAGCTGTAAGTTCGCTCCGCAACTCGTTCTGTCAAAGCTGCTCCTTGCAAAAAGGAAAAGATTTTAAAACTGCCCAAATAAATAGTTTTCCCTTACCCAGCAGTCCCCTGGTCCTCCGAAACAAAAGGGGATTAACTTGTAACTTACACTGAAATTGACCGCTTAGCTGTAAGTTTGCTGCACACCTCGTTCTGTCAAAGCTGCTCCTTGCAACAAGAAAAAGATTTTAAAACTGCCCAAATAAATAGTTTTCCCTTACCCAGCAGTCCCCTGCTCCTCCGAAACAAAAGGGGATTAACTTGTAACTTACACTGAAATTGACCGCTTAGCTGTAAGTTTGCTGCGCACCTCGTTCTGTCAAAGCTGCTCCTTGCAAAAAGAAAAAGATTTTAAAACTGCCCAAATAAATAGTTTTCCCTTACCCAGCAGTCCCCTGGTCCTCCGAAACAAAAGGGGATTAACTTGGAACTTACACTGAAATTGACCGCTTAGCTGTACGTTTGCTGCGCACCTCGTTCTGTCAAAGCTGCTCCTTGCAAAAAGAAAAAGATTTTAAAACTGCCCAAATAAATAGTTTTCCCTTACCCAGCAGTCCCCTGGTCCTCCGAAACAAAAGGGGATTAACTTGTAACTGACACTGAAATTGACCGCTTAGCTGTAAGTTTGCTGCGCACCTCGTTCTGTCAAAGCTGCTCCTTGCAAAAAGAAAAAGATTTTAAAACTGCCCAAATAAATAGTTTTCCCTTACCCAGCAGTCCCCTGGTATTCCGAAACAAAAGGGGATTAACTTGTAACTTACACTGAAATTGACCACTTAGCTGTAAGTTTGCTGCGCACCTCGTTCTGTCAAAGCTGCTCCTTGCAAAAAGAAAAAGATTTTAAAACTGCCCAAATAAATAGTTTTCCCTCACCCAGCAGTCCCCTGGTCCTCCGAAACAAAAGGGGATGAACTTGTAACTTACACTGAAATTGACCGCTTAGCTGTAAGTTTGCTGCGCACCTCGTTCTGTCAAAGCTGCTCCTTGCAAAAAGAAAAAGATTTTAAAACTGCCCAAATAAATAGTTTTCCCTCACCCAGCAGTCCCCTGGTCCTCCGAAACAAAAGGGGATGAACTTGTAACTTACACTGAAATTGACCGCTTAGCTGTAAGTTTGCTGTGCACCTCGTTCTGTCAAAGCTGCTCCTTGCAAAAAGAAAAAGATTTTAAAACTGCCCAAATAAATAGTTTTCCCTTACCCAGCAGGCCCCTGGTCCTCCGAAACAAAAGGGGATTAACGTGTAACTGACACTGAAATTGACCGCTTAGCTGTAAGTTTGCTGCGCACCTCGTTCTGTCAAAGCTGCTCCTTGCAAAAAGAAAAAGATTTTAAAACTGCCCAAACAAATAGTTTTCCCTTACCCAGCAGTCCCCTGGTCCTCCGAAACAAAAGGGGATTAACTTGTAACTTACTGAAATTGACCGCTCAGCTGTAAGTTCGCTCCGCAACTCGTTCTGTCAAAGCTGCTCCATGCAAAAAGGAAAAGATTTTAAAACTGCCCAAATAAATAGTTTTCCCTTACCCAGCAGTCCCCTGGTCCTCCGAAACAAAAGGGGATTAACTTGTAACTTACACTGAAATTGACCGCTTAGCTGTAAGTTCGCTGCACACCTCGTTCTGTCAAAGCTGCTCCTTGCAACAAGAAAAAGATTTTAAAACTGCCCAAATAAATAGTTTTCCCTTACCCAGCAGTCCCCTGCTCCTCCGAAACAAAAGGGGATTAACTTGTAACTTACACTGAAATTGACCGCTTAGCTGTAAGTTTGCTGCGCACCTCGTTCTGTCAAAGCTGCTCCTTGCAAAAAGAAAAAGATTTTAAAACTGCCCAAATAAATAGTTTTCCCTTACCCAGCAGTCCCCTGGTCCTCCGAAACAAAAGGGGATTAACTTGGAACTTACACTGAAATTGACCGCTTAGCTGTACGTTTGCTGCGCACCTCGTTCTGTCAAAGCTGCTCCTTGCAAAAAGAAAAAGATTTTAAAACTGCCCAAATAAATAGTTTTCCCTTACCCAGCAGTCCCCTGGTCCTCCGAAACAAAAGGGGATTAACTTGTAACTTCCTGAAATTGACCGCTCAGCTGTAAGTTTGCTGCGCACCTCGTTCTGTCAAAGCTGCTCATTGCAGATAGAAAAAGATTTTAAAACTGCCCAAATAAATAGTTTTCCCTTACCCAGCAGTCCCCTGTTCCTCCGAAACAAAAGGGGATGAACTTGTAATTTACTGAAATTGACCGCTCAGCTGTAATTTTGCTGCGCACCTCGTTCTGTCAAAGCTGCTCCTTGCAAAAAGAAAAAGATTTTAAAACTGCCCAAATAAATAGTTTTCCCTTACCCAGCAGTCCCCTGGTCCTCTGAAACAAAAGGGGATTAACTTGTAACTTACTGAAATTGACCGCTCAGCTGTAAGTTCGCTGCGCACCTCGTTCTGTCAAAGCTGCTCCTTGCAAAAAGAAAAAGATTTTAAAACTGCCCAAATAAATAGTTTTCCCTTACCCAGCAGTCCCCTGGTCCGCCGAAACTAAAGGGGATTAACTTGTAACTTACACTGAAATTGACCGCTTAGCTGTAAGTTGGCTGCACACCTCGTTCTGTCAAAGCTGCTCCTTGCAACAAGAAAAAGATTTTAAAACTGCCCAAATAAATAGTTTTCCCTTACCCAGCAGTCCCCTGGTCCTCCGAAACAAAAGGGGATTAACTTGTAACTTACACTGAAATTGATCGCTTAGCTGTAAGTTTGCTGCGCACCTCGTTCTGTCAAAGCTGCTCCTTGCAAAAAGAAAAAGATTTTAAAACTGCCCAAATAAACAGTTTTCCCTTACCCAGCAGTCCCCTGGTCCTCCGAAACAAAAGGGGATGAACTTGTAACTTACACTGAAATTGACCGCTTTGCTGTAAGTTTGCTGCGCACTTCGTTCTGTCAAAGCTGCTCCTTGCAAAAAGAAAAAGATTTTAAAACTGCCCAAATAAATAGTTTTCCCTTACCCAGCAGTCCCCTGGTCCTCTGAAACAAAAGGGGATTAACTTGTAACTTACTGAAATTGACCGCTCAGCTGTAAGTTCGCTGCGCACCTCGTTCTGTCAAAGCTGCTCCTTGCAAAAAGAAAAAGATTTTAAAACTGCCCAAATAAATAGTTTTCCCTTACCCAGCAGTCCCCTGGTCCGCCGAAACTAAAGGGGATTAACTTGTAACTTACACTGAAATTGACCGCTTAGCTGTAAGTTTGCTGCACACCTCGTTCTGTCAAAGCTGCTCCTTGCAAAAAGAAAAAGATTTTAAAACTGCCCAAATAAATAGTTTTCCCTTACCCAGCAGTCCCCTGGTCCTCCGAAACAAAAGGGGACTAACTTGTAATTTACACTGAAATTGACCGCTTAGCTGTAAGTTTGCTGCGCACCTCGTTCTGTCAAAGCTGCTCCTTGCAAAAAGAAAAAGATTTTAAAACTGCCCAAATAAATAGTTTTCCCTTACCCAGCAGTCCCCTGGTCCTCCGAAACAAAAGGGGATGAACTTGTAACTTACACTGAAATTGACCGCTTAGCTGTAAGTTTGCTGCGCACCTTGTTCTGTCAAAGCTGCTCCTTGCAAAAAGAAAAAGATTTTAAAACTGCCCAAATAAATTGTTTTCCCTTACCCAGCAGTCCCCTGGTCCTCCGAAACAAAAGGGGATTAACTTGAAACTTACACGGAAATTGACCGCTTAGCTGTAAGTTTGCTGCACACCTCGTTCTGTCAAAGCTGCTCCTTGCAAAAAGAAAAAGATTTTAAAAATGCCCAAATAAATAGTTTTCCCTTACCCAGCAGTCCCCTGGTCCTCCGAAACAAAAGGGGATTAACTTGTAACTTACACTGAAATTGACCGCTTAGCTGGAAGTTTGCTGCGCACCTCGTTCTGTCAAAGCTGCTCCTTGCAAAAAGAAAAAGATTTTAAAACTGCCCAAATAAATAGTTTTCCATTACCCAGCAGTCCCCTGGTCGTCCGAAACAAAAGGGGATGAACTTGTAACTTACACTGAAATTGACCGCTTAGCTGTAAGTTTGCTGCGCACCTCGTTCTGTCAAAGCTGCTCCTTGCAAAAAGAAAAAGATTTTAAAACTGCCCAAATAAATAGTTTTCCCTTACCCAGCAGTCCCCTGGTCCTCCGAAACAAAAGGGGATTAACTTGTAACTTACACTGAAATTGACCGCTTAGCTGTACGTTTGCTGCGCACCTCGTTCTGTCAAAGCTGCTCCTTGCAAAAAGAAAAAGATTTTAAAACTGCCCAAATAAATAGTTTTCCCTTACCCAGCAGTCCCCTGGTCCTCCGAAACAAAAGGGGATGAACTTGTAACTTACACTGAAATTGACCGCTTAGCTGTAAGTTTGCTGCGCACCTCGTTCTGTCAAAGCTGCTCCTTGCAAAAGGAAAAAGATTTTAAAACTGCCCAAATAAATAGTTTTCCCTTACCCAGCAGTCCCCTGGTCCTCCGAAACAAAAGGGGATTAACTTGTAATTTACACTGAAATTGACCGCTTAGCTGTAAGTTTGCTGCCCACCTCGTTCTGTCAAAAATGCTCCTTGCAAAAAGAAAAAGATTTTAAAACTGCCCAAATAAATAGTTTTCCCTTACCCAGCAGTCCCCTGGTCCTCCGAAACAAAAGGGGATTAACTTGTAACTTACACTGAAATTGACTGCTTCGCTGTAAGTTTGCTGCGCACCTCGTTCTGTCAAAGCTGCTCCTTGCAAAAAGAAAAAGATTTTAAAACTGCCCAAATAAATAGTTTTCCCTTACCCAGCAGTCCCCTGGTCCTCCGAAACAAAAGGGGATTAACTTGTAACTTACACTGAAATTGACCGCTTAGCTGTAAGTTTGCTGCGCACCTCGTTCTGTCAAAGCTGCTCCTTGCAAAAAGAAAAAGATTTTAAAACTGCCCAAATAAATAGTTTTCCCTACCCAGCAGTCCCCTGGTCCTCCGAAACAAAAGGGGATTAACTTGTAACTTACACTGAAATTGACCGCTTAGCTGTATGTTTGCTGCGCACCTCGTTCTGTCAAAGCTGCTCCTTGCAAAAAGAAAAAGATTTTAAAACTGCCCAAATAAATAGTTTTCCCTTACCCAGCAGTCCCCTGGTCCTCCGAAACAAAAGGGGATTAACTTGTAATTTACACTGAAATTGACCGCTTAGCTGTAAGTTTGCTGCGCACCTCGTTCTGTCAAAGCTGCTCCTTGCAAAAAGAAAAAGATTTTAAAACTGCCCAAATAAATAGTTTTCCCTTACCCAGCAGTCCCCTGGTCCTCCGAAACAAAAGGGGATTAACTTGAAACTTACACGGAAATTGACCGCTTAGCTGTAAGTTTGCTGCGCACCTCGTTCTGTCAAAGCTGCTTCTTGCAAAAAGAAAAAGATTTTAAAACTGCCCAAATAAATAGTTTTCCCTTACCCAGCAGTCCCCTGGTCCACCGAAACAAAAGGGGATTAACTTGTAACTTACACTGAAATTGACCGCTTAGCTGTAAGTTTGCTGCACACCTCGTTCTGTCAAAGCTGCTCCTTGCAAAAAGAAAAAGATTTTAAAACTGCCCAAATAAATAGTTTTCCCTTACCCAGCAGTCCCCTGGTCCTCCGAAACAAAAGGGGATTAACTTGTAATTTACACTGAAATTGACCGCTTAGCTGTAAGTTTGCTGCGCACCTCGTTCTGTCAAAGCTGCTCCTTGCAAAAAGAAAAAGATTTTAAAACTGCCCAAATAAATAGTTTTCCCTTACCCAGCAGTCCCCTGGTCCTCCGAAACAAAAGGGGATTAACTTGTAACTTACACTGAAATTGACCGCTTAGCTGTAAGTTTGCTGCGCACCTCGTTCTGTCAAAGCTGCTCCTTGCAAAAAGAAAAAGATTTTAAAACTGCCCAAATAAATAGTTTTCCCTTACCCAGCAGTCCCCTGGTCCTCCGAAACAAAAGGGGTTTAACTTGTAACTTACACTGAAATTGACCGCTTAGCTGTAAGTTTGCTGCGTACCTCGTTCTGTCAAAGCTGCTCCTTGCAAAAAGAAAAAGATTTTAAAACTGCCCAAATAAATAGTTTTCCCTCACCCAGCAGTCCCCTGGTCCTCCGAAACAAAAGGGGATGAAATTGTAACTTACACTGAAATTGACCGCTTAGCTGTAAGTTTGCTGTGCACCTCGTTCTGTCAAAGCTGCTCCATGCAAAAAGAAAAAGATTTTAAAACTGCCCAAATAAATAGTTTTCCCTTACCCAGCAGTCCCCTGGTACTCCGAAACAAAAGGGGATTAACGTGTAACTGACACTGAAATTGACCGCTTAGCTGTAAGTTTGCTGCACACCTCGTTCTGTCAAAGCTGCTCCTTGCAAAAAGAAAAAGATTTTAAAACTGCCCAAATAAATAGTTTTCCCTTACCCAGCAGTCCCCTGGTATTCCGAAACAAAAGGGGATTAACTTGTAACTTACACTGAAATTGACCACTTAGCTGTAAGTTTGCTGCGCACCTCGTTCTGTCAAAGCTGCTCCTTGCAAAAAGAAAAAGATTTTAAAACTGCCCAAATAAATAGTTTTCCCTCACCCAGCAGTCCCCTGGTCCTCCGAAACAAAAGGGGATGAACTTGTAACTTACACTGAAATTGACCGCTTAGCTGTAAGTTTGCTGCGCACCTCGTTCTGTCAAAGCTGCTCCTTGCAAAAAGAAAAAGATTTTAAAACTGCCCAAATAAATAGTTTTCCCTCACCCAGCAGTCCCCTGGTCCTCCGAAACAAAAGGGGATGAACTTGTAACTTACACTGAAATTGACCGCTTAGCTGTAAGTTTGCTGTGCACCTCGTTCTGTCAAAGCTGCTCCTTGCAAAAAGAAAAAGATTTTAAAACTGCCCAAATAAATAGTTTTCCCTTACCCAGCAGGCCCCTGGTCCTCCGAAACAAAAGGGGATTAACGTGTAACTGACACTGAAATTGACCGCTTAGCTGTAAGTTTGCTGCGCACCTCGTTCTGTCAAAGCTGCTCCTTGCAAAAAGAAAAAGATTTTAAAACTGCCCAAACAAATAGTTTTCCCTTACCCAGCAGTCCCCTGGTCCTCCGAAACAAAAGGGGATTAACTTGTAACTTACTGAAATTGACCGCTCAGCTGTAAGTTCGCTCCGCAACTCGTTCTGTCAAAGCTGCTCCTTGCAAAAAGGAAAAGATTTTAAAACTGCCCAAATAAATAGTTTTCCCTTACCCAGCAGTCCCCTGGTCCTCCGAAACAAAAGGGGATTAACTTGTAACTTACACTGAAATTGACCGCTTAGCTGTAAGTTTGCTGCACACCTCGTTCTGTCAAAGCTGCTCCTTGCAACAAGAAAAAGATTTTAAAACTGCCCAAATAAATAGTTTTCCCTTACCCAGCAGTCCCCTGCTCCTCCGAAACAAAAGGGGATTAACTTGTAACTTACACTGAAATTGACCGCTTAGCTGTAAGTTTGCTGCGCACCTCGTTCTGTCAAAGCTGCTCCATGCAAAAAGAAAAAGATTTTAAAACTGCCCAAATAAATAGTTTTCCCTTACCCAGCAGTCCCCTGGTACTCCGAAACAAAAGGGGATTAACGTGTAACTGACACTGAAATTGACCGCTTAGCTGTAAGTTTGCTGCACACCTCGTTCTGTCAAAGCTGCTCCTTGCAAAAAGAAAAAGATTTTAAAACTGCCCAAATAAATAGTTTTCCCTTACCCAGCAGTCCCCTGGTATTCCGAAACAAAAGGGGATTAACTTGTAACTTACACTGAAATTGACCACTTAGCTGTAAGTTTGCTGCGCACCTCGTTCTGTCAAAGCTGCTCCTTGCAAAAAGAAAAAGATTTTAAAACTGCCCAAATAAATAGTTTTCCCTCACCCAGCAGTCCCCTGGTCCTCCGAAACAAAAGGGGATGAACTTGTAACTTACACTGAAATTGACCGCTTAGCTGTAAGTTTGCTGCGCACCTCGTTCTGTCAAAGCTGCTCCTTGCAAAAAGAAAAAGATTTTAAAACTGCCCAAATAAATAGTTTTGCCTCACCCAGCAGTCCCCTGGTCCTCCGAAACAAAAGGGGATGAACTTGTAACTTACACTGAAATTGACCGCTTAGCTGTAAGTTTGCTGTGCACCTCGTTCTGTCAAAGCTGCTCCTTGCAAAAAGAAAAAGATTTTAAAACTGCCCAAATAAATAGTTTTCCCTTACCCAGCAGGCCCCTGGTCCTCCGAAACAAAAGGGGATTAACGTGTAACTGACACTGAAATTGACCGCTTAGCTGTAAGTTTGCTGCGCACCTCGTTCTGTCAAAGCTGCTCCTTGCAAAAAGAAAAAGATTTTAAAACTGCCCAAACAAATAGTTTTCCCTTACCCAGCAGTCCCCTGGTCCTCCGAAACAAAAGGGGATTAACTTGTAACTTACTGAAATTGACCGCTCAGCTGTAAGTTCGCTCCGCAACTCGTTCTGTCAAAGCTGCTCCTTGCAAAAAGGAAAAGATTTTAAAACTGCCCAAATAAATAGTTTTCCCTTACCCAGCAGTCCCCTGGTCCTCCGAAACAAAAGGGGATTAACTTGTAACTTACACTGAAATTGACCGCTTAGCTGTAAGTTTGCTGCACACCTCGTTCTGTCAAAGCTGCTCCTTGCAACAAGAAAAAGATTTTAAAACTGCCCAAATAAATAGTTTTCCCTTACCCAGCAGTCCCCTGCTCCTCCGAAACAAAAGGGGATTAACTTGTAACTTACACTGAAATTGACCGCTTAGCTGTAAGTTTGCTGCGCACCTCGTTCTGTCAAAGCTGCTCCTTGCAAAAAGAAAAAGATTTTAAAACTGCCCAAATAAATAGTTTTCCCTTACCCAGCAGTCCCCTGGTCCTCCGAAACAAAAGGGGATTAACTTGGAACTTACACTGAAATTGACCGCTTAGCTGTACGTTTGCTGCGCACCTCGTTCTGTCAAAGCTGCTCCTTGCAAAAAGAAAAAGATTTTAAAACTGCCCAAATAAATAGTTTTCCCTTACCCAGCAGTCCCCTGGTCCTCCGAAACAAAAGGGGATTAACTTGTAACTGACACTGAAATTGACCGCTTAGCTGTAAGTTTGCTGCGCACCTCGTTCTGTCAAAGCTGCTCCTTGCAAAAAGAAAAAGATTTTAAAACTGCCCAAATAAATAGTTTTCCCTTACCCAGCAGTCCCCTGGTATTCCGAAACAAAAGGGGATTAACTTGTAACTTACACTGAAATTGACCACTTAGCTGTAAGTTTGCTGCGCACCTCGTTCTGTCAAAGCTGCTCCTTGCAAAAAGAAAAAGATTTTAAAACTGCCCAAATAAATAGTTTTCCCTCACCCAGCAGTCCCCTGGTCCTCCGAAACAAAAGGGGATGAACTTGTAACTTACACTGAAATTGACCGCTTAGCTGTAAGTTTGCTGCGCACCTCGTTCTGTCAAAGCTGCTCCTTGCAAAAAGAAAAAGATTTTAAAACTGCCCAAATAAATAGTTTTCCCTCACCCAGCAGTCCCCTGGTCCTCCGAAACAAAAGGGGATGAACTTGTAACTTACACTGAAATTGACCGCTTAGCTGTAAGTTTGCTGTGCACCTCGTTCTGTCAAAGCTGCTCCTTGCAAAAAGAAAAAGATTTTAAAACTGCCCAAATAAATAGTTTTCCCTTACCCAGCAGGCCCCTGGTCCTCCGAAACAAAAGGGGATTAACGTGTAACTGACACTGAAATTGACCGCTGAGCTGTAAGTTTGCTGCGCACCTCGTTCTGTCAAAGCTGCTCCTTGCAAAAAGAAAAAGATTTTAAAACTGCCCAAACAAATAGTTTTCCCTTACCCAGCAGTCCCCTGGTCCTCCGAAACAAAAGGGGATTAACTTGTAACTTACTGAAATTGACCGCTCAGCTGTAAGTTCGCTCCGCAACTCGTTCTGTCAAAGCTGCTCCATGCAAAAAGGAAAAGATTTTAAAACTGCCCAAATAAATAGTTTTCCCTTACCCAGCAGTCCCCTGGTCCTCCGAAACAAAAGGGGATTAACTTGTAACTTACACTGAAATTGACCGCTTAGCTGTAAGTTCGCTGCACACCTCGTTCTGTCAAAGCTGCTCCTTGCAACAAGAAAAAGATTTTAAAACTGCCCAAATAAATAGTTTTCCCTTACCCAGCAGTCCCCTGGTCCTCCGAAACAAAAGGGGATTAACTTGTAACTTACACTGAAATAGACCGCTTAGCTGTAAGTTTGCTGCGCACCTCGTTCTGTCAAAGCTGCTCCTTGCAAAAAGAAAAAGATTTTAAAACTGCCCAAATAAATAGTTTTCCCTTACCCAGCAGTCCCCTGGTCCTCCGAAACAAAAGGGGATTAACTTGGAACTTACACTGAAATTGACCGCTTAGCTGTACGTTTGCTGCGCACCTCGTTCTGTCAAAGCTGCTCCTTGCAAAAAGAAAAAGATTTTAAAACTGCCCAAATAAATAGTTTTCCCTTACCCAGCAGTCCCCTGGTCCTCCGAAACAAAAGGGGATTAACTTGTAACTTCCTGAAATTGACCGCTCAGCTGTAAGTTTGCTGCGCACCTCGTTCTGTCAAAGCTGCTCATTGCAGATAGAAAAAGATTTTAAAACTGCCCAAATAAATAGTTTTCCCTTACCCAGCAGTCCCCTGTTCCTCCGAAACAAAAGGGGATGAACTTGTAATTTACTGAAATTGACCGCTCAGCTGTAATTTTGCTGCGCACCTCGTTCTGTCAAAGCTGCTCCTTGCAAAAAGAAAAAGATTTTAAAACTGCCCAAATAAATAGTTTTCCCTTACCCAGCAGTCCCCTGGTCCTCTGAAACAAAAGTGGATTAACTTGTAACTTACTGAAATTGACCGCTCAGCTGTAAGTTCGCTGCGCACCTCGTTCTGTCAAAGCTGCTCCTTGCAAAAAGAAAAAGATTTTAAAACTGCCCAAATAAATAGTTTTCCCTTACCCAGCAGTCCCCTGGTCCGCCGAAACGAAAGGGGATTAACTTGTAACTTACACTGAAATTGACCGCTTAGCTGTAAGTTGGCTGCACACCTCGTTCTGTCAAAGCTGCTCCTTGCAACAAGAAAAAGATTTTAAAACTGCCCAAATAAATAGTTTTCCCTTACCCAGCAGTCCCCTGGTCCTCCGAAACAAAAGGGGATTAACTTGTAACTTACACTGAAATTGATCGCTTAGCTGTAAGTTTGCTGCGCACCTCGTTCTGTCAAAGCTGCTCCTTGCAAAAAGAAAAAGATTTTAAAACTGCCCAAATAAACAGTTTTCCCTTACCCAGCAGTCCCCTGGTCCTCCGAAACAAAAGGGGATGAACTTGTAACTTACACTGAAATTGACCGCTTAGCTGTAAGTTTGCTGCGCACTTCGTTCTGTCAAAGCTGCTCCTTGCAAAAAGAAAAAGATTTTAAAACTGCCCAAATAAATAGTTTTCCCTTACCCAGCAGTCCCCTGGTCCTCTGAAACAAAAGGGGATTAACTTGTAACTTACTGAAATTGACCGCTCAGCTGTAAGTTCGCTGCGCACCTCGTTCTGTCAAAGCTGCTCCTTGCAAAAAGAAAAAGATTTTAAAACTGCCCAAATAAATAGTTTTCCCTTACCCAGCAGTCCCCTGGTCCGCCGAAACTAAAGGGGATTAACTTGTAACTTACACTGAAATTGACCGCTTAGCTGTAAGTTTGCTGCACACCTCGTTCTGTCAAAGCTGCTCCTTGCAAAAAGAAAAAGATTTTAAAACTGCCCAAATAAATAGTTTTCCCTTACCCAGCAGTCCCCTGGTCCTCCGAAACAAAAGGGGACTAACTTGTAATTTACACTGAAATTGACCGCTTAGCTGTAAGTTTGCTGCGCACCTCGTTCTGTCAAAGCTGCTCCTTGCAAAAAGAAAAAGATTTTAAAACTGCCCAAATAAATAGTTTTCCCTTACCCAGCAGTCCCCTGGTCCTCCGAAACAAAAGGGGATGAACTTGTAACTTACACTGAAATTGACCGCTTAGCTGTAAGTTTGCTGCGCACCTTGTTCTGTCAAAGCTGCTCCTTGCAAAAAGAAAAAGATTTTAAAACTGCCCAAATAAATTGTTTTCCCTTACCCAGCAGTCCCCTGGTCCTCCGAAACAAAAGGGGATTAACTTGAAACTTACACGGAAATTGACCGCTTAGCTGTAAGTTTGCTGCACACCTCGTTCTGTCAAAGCTGCTCCTTGCAAAAAGAAAAAGATTTTAAAAATGCCCAAATAAATAGTTTTCCCTTACCCAGCAGTCCCCTGGTCCTCCGAAACAAAAGGGGATTAACTTGTAACTTACACTGAAATTGACCGCTTAGCTGGAAGTTTGCTGCGCACCTCGTTCTGTCAAAGCTGCTCCTTGCAAAAAGAAAAAGATTTTAAAACTGCCCAAATAAATAGTTTTCCATTACCCAGCAGTCCCCTGGTCGTCCGAAACAAAAGGGGATGAACTTGTAACTTACACTGAAATTGACCGCTTAGCTGTAAGTTTGCTGCGCACCTCGTTCTGTCAAAGCTGCTCCTTGCAAAAAGAAAAAGATTTTAAAACTGCCCAAATAAATAGTTTTCCCTTACCCAGCAGTCCCCTGGTCCTCCGAAACAAAAGGGGATTAACTTGTAACTTACACTGAAATTGACCGCTTAGCTGCACGTTTGCTGCGCACCTCGTTCTGTCAAAGCTGCTCCTTGCAAAAAGAAAAAGATTTTAAAACTGCCCAAATAAATAGTTTTCCCTTACCCAGCAGTCCCCTGGTCCTCCGAAACAAAAGGGGATGAACTTGTAACTTACACTGAAATTGACCGCTTAGCTGTAAGTTTGCTGCGCACCTCGTTCTGTCAAAGCTGCTCCTTGCAAAAGGAAAAAGATTTTAAAACTGCCCAAATAAATAGTTTTCCCTTACCCAGCAGTCCCCTGGTCCTCCGAAACAAAAGGGGATTAACTTGTAATTTACACTGAAATTGACCGCTTAGCTGTAAGTTTGCTGCCCACCTCGTTCTGTCAAAAATGCTCCTTGCAAAAAGAAAAAGATTTTAAAACTGCCCAAATAAATAGTTTTCCCTTACCCAGCAGTCCCCTGGTCCTCCGAAACAAAAGGGGATTAACTTGTAACTTACACTGAAATTGACTGCTTCGCTGTAAGTTTGCTGCGCACCTCGTTCTGTCAAAGCTGCTCCTTGCAAAAAGAAAAAGATTTTAAAACTGCCCAAATAAATAGTTTTCCCTTACCCAGCAGTCCCCTGGTCCTCCGAAACAAAAGGGGATTAACTTGTAACTTACACTGAAATTGACCGCTTAGCTGTAAGTTTGCTGCGCACCTCGTTCTGTCAAAGCTGCTCCTTGCAAAAAGAAAAAGATTTTAAAACTGCCCAAATAAATAGTTTTCCCTACCCAGCAGTCCCCTGGTCCTCCGAAACAAAAGGGGATTAACTTGTAACTTACACTGAAATTGACCGCTTAGCTGTATGTTTGCTGCGCACCTCGTTCTGTCAAAGCTGCTCCTTGCAAAAAGAAAAAGATTTTAAAACTGCCCAAATAAATAGTTTTGCCTTACCCAGCAGTCCCCTGGTCCTCCGAAACAAAAGGGGATTAACTTGTAATTTACACTGAAATTGACCGCTTAGCTGTAAGTTTGCTGCGCACCTCGTTCTGTCAAAGCTGCTCCTTGCAAAAAGAAAAAGATTTTAAAACTGCCCAAATAAATAGTTTTCCCTTACCCAGCAGTCCCCTGGTCCTCCGAAACAAAAGGGGATGAACTTGTAACTTACACTGAAATTGACCGCTTAGCTGTAAGTTTGCTGCGCACCTTGTTCTGTCAAAGCTGCTCCTTGCAAAAAGAAAAAGATTTTAAAACTGCCCAAATAAATTGTTTTCCCTTACCCAGCAGTCCCCTGGTCCTCCGAAACAAAAGGGGATTAACTTGAAACTTACACGGAAATTGACCGCTTAGCTGTAAGTTTGCTGCACACCTCGTTCTGTCAAAGCTGCTCCTTGCAAAAAGAAAAAGATTTTAAAAATGCCCAAATAAATAGTTTTCCCTTACCCAGCAGTCCCCTGGTCCTCCGAAACAAAAGGGGATTAACTTGTAACTTACACTGAAATTGACCGCTTAGCTGTAAGTTTGCTGCGCACCTCGTTCTGTCAAAGCTGCTCCTTGCAAAAAGAAAAAGATTTTAAAACTGCCCAAATAAATAGTTTTCCATTACCCAGCAGTCCCCTGGTCCTCCGAAACAAAAGGGGATGAACTTGTAACTTACACTGAAATTGACCGCTTAGCTGAAAGTTTGCTGCGCACCTCGTTCTGTCAAAGCTGCTCCTTGCAAAAAGAAAAAGATTTTAAAACTGCCCAAATAAATAGTTTTCCCTTACCCAGCAGTCCCCTGGTCCTCCGAAACAAAAGGGGATTAACTTGTAACTTACACTGAAATTGACCGCTTAGCTGTACGTTTGCTGCGCACCTCGTTCTGTCAAAGCTGCTCCTTGCAAAAAGAAAAAGATTTTAAAACTGCCCAAATAAATAGTTTTCCCTTACCCAGCAGTCCCCTGGTCCTCCGAAACAAAAGGGGATGAACTTGTAACTTACACTGAAATTGACCGCTTAGCTGTAAGTTTGCTGCGCACCTCGTTCTGTCAAAGCTGCTCCTTGCAAAAGGAAAAAGATTTTAAAACTGCCCAAATAAATAGTTTTCCCTTACCCAGCAGTCCCCTGGTCCTCCGAAACAAAAGGGGATTAACTTGTAATTTACACTGAAATTGACCGCTTAGCTGTAAGTTTGCTGCCCACCTCGTTCTGTCAAAAATGCTCCTTGCAAAAAGAAAAAGATTTTAAAACTGCCCAAATAAATAGTTTTCCCTTACCCAGCAGTCCCCTGGTCCTCCGAAACAAAAGGGGATTAACTTGTAACTTACACTGAAATTGACCGCTTCGCTGTAAGTTTGCTGCGCACCTCGTTCTGTCAAAGCTGCTCCTTGCAAAAAGAAAAAGATTTTAAAACTGCCCAAATAAATAGTTTTCCCTTACCCAGCAGTCCCCTGGTCCTCCGAAACAAAAGGGGATTAATTTGTAACTTACACTGAAATTGACCGCTTAGCTGTAAGTTTGCTGCGCACCTCGTTCTGTCAAAGCTGCTCCTTGCAAAAAGAAAAAGATTTTAAAACTGCCCAAATAAATAGTTTTCCCTTACCCAGCAGTCCCCTGGTCCTCCGAAACAAAAGGGGATTAACTTGTAACTTACACTGAAATTGACCGCTTAGCTGTACGTTTGCTGCGCACCTCGTTCTGTCAAAGCTGCTCCTTGCAAAAAGAAAAAGATTTTAAAACTGCCCAAATAAATAGTTTTCCCTTACCCAGCAGTCCCCTGGTCCTCCGAAACAAAAGGGGATTAACTTGTAATTTACACTGAAATTGACCGCTTAGCTGTAAGTTTGCTGCCCACCTCGTTCTGTCAAAAATGCTCCTTGCAAAAAGAAAAAGATTTTAAAACTGCCCAAATAAATAGTTTTCCCTTACCCAGCAGTCCCCTGGTCCTCCGAAACAAAAGGGGATTAACTTGTAACTTACACTGAAATTGACTGCTTCGCTGTAAGTTTGCTGCGCACCTCGTTCTGTCAAAGCTGCTCCTTGCAAAAAGAAAAAGATTTTAAAACTGCCCAAATAAATAGTTTTCCCTTACCCAGCAGTCCCCTGGTCCTCCGAAACAAAAGGGGATTAACTTGTAACTTACACTGAAATTGACCGCTTAGCTGTAAGTTTGCTGCGCACCTCGTTCTGTCAAAGCTGCTCCTTGCAAAAAGAAAAAGATTTTAAAACTGCCCAAATAAATAGTTTTCCCTACCCAGCTGTCCCCTGGTCCTCCGAAACAAAAGGGGATTAACTTGTAACTTACACTGAAATTGACCGCTTAGCTGTATGTTTGCTGCGCACCTCGTTCTGTCAAAGCTGCTCCTTGCAAAAAGAAAAAGATTTTAAAACTGCCCAAATAAATAGTTTTCCCTTACCCAGCAGTCCCCTGGTCCTCCGAAACAAAAGGGGATTAACTTGTAACTTACACTGAAATTGACCGCTTAGCTGTACGTTTGCTGCGCACCTCGTTCTGTCAAAGCTGCTTCTTGCAAAAAGAAAAAGATTTTAAAACTGCCCAAATAAATAGTTTTCCCTTACCCAGCAGTCCCCTGGTCCTCCGAAACAAAAGGGGATTAACTTGTAATTTACACTGAAATTGACCGCTTAGCTGTAAGTTTGCTGCGCACCTCGTTCTGTCAAAGCTGCTCCTTGCAAAAAGAAAAAGATTTTAAAACTGCCCAAATAAATAGTTTTCCCTTACCCAGCAGTCCCCTGGTCCTCCGAAACAAAAGGGGATTAACTTGTAACTTACACTGAAATTGACCGCTTAGCTGTAAGTTTGCTGCGCACCTCGTTCTGTCAAAGCTGCTCCTTGCAAAAAGAAAAAGATTTTAAAACTGCCCAAATAAATAGTTTTCCCTTACCCAGCAGTCCCCTGGTCCTCCGAAACAAAAGGGGTTTAACTTGTAACTTACACTGAAATTGACCGCTTAGCTGTAAGTTTGCTGCGTACCTCGTTCTGTCAAAGCTGCTCCTTGCAAAAAGAAAAAGATTTTAAAACTGCCCAAATAAATAGTTTTCCCTCACCCAGCAGTCCCCTGGTCCTCCGAAACAAAAGGGGATGAAATTGTAACTTACACTGAAATTGACCGCTTAGCTGTAAGTTTGCTGTGCACCTCGTTCTGTCAAAGCTGCTCCATGCAAAAAGAAAAAGATTTTAAAACTGCCCAAATAAATAGTTTTCCCTTACCCAGCAGTCCCCTGGTACTCCGAAACAAAAGGGGATTAACGTGTAACTGACACTGAAATTGACCGCTTAGCTGTAAGTTTGCTGCACACCTCGTTCTGTCAAAGCTGCTCCTTGCAAAAAGAAAAAGATTTTAAAACTGCCCAAATAAATAGTTTTCCCTTACCCAGCAGTCCCCTGGTCCTCCGAAACAAAAGGGGATTAACTTGTAACTTACTGAAATTGACCGCTCAGCTGTAAGTTCGCTCCGCAACTCGTTCTGTCAAAGCTGCTCCTTGCAACAAGAAAAAGATTTTAAAACTGCCCAAATAAATAGTTTTCCCTTCCCCAGCAGTCCCCTGGTCCTCCGAAACAAAAGGGGATTAACTTGGAACTTACACTGAAATTGACCGCTTAGCTGTAAGTTTGCTGCGCACCTCGTTCTGTCAAAGCTGCTCCTTGCAAAAAGAAAAAGATTTTATAACTGCCCAAATAAATAGTTTTCCCTTACCCAGCAGTCCCCTGGTCCTCCGAAACAAAAGGGGATTAACTTGTAACTTCCTGAAATTGACCGCTCAGCTGTAAGTTTGCTGCGCACCTCGTTCTGTCAAAGCTGCTCCTTGCAAAAAGAAAAAGATTTTAAAACTGCCCAAATAAATAGTTTTCCCTTACCCAGCAGTCCCCTGGTCCTCCGAAACAAAAGGGGATTAACTTGTAACTGACACTGAAATTGACCGCTGAGCTGTAAGTTTGCTGCGCACCTCGTTCTGTCAAAGCTGCTCCTTGCAAAAAGAAAAAGATTTTAAAACTGCCCAAATAAATAGTTTTCCCTTACCCAGCAGACCCCTGGTCCTCCGAAACAAAAGGGGATTAACTTGTAACTTACTGAAATTGACCGCTCAGCTGTAAGTTCGCTCCGCACCTCGTTCTGTCAAAGCTGCTCCTTGCAAAAAGAAAAAGATTTTAAAACTGCCCAAATAAATAGTTTTCCCTTACCCAGCAGTCCCCTGGTCCTCCGAAACAAAAGGGGATTAACTTGTAACTTACTGAAATTGACCGCTCAGCTGTAAGTTCGCTCCGCACCTCGTTCTGTCAAAGCTGCTCCTTGCAAAAAGAAAAAGATTTTAAAACTGCCCAAATAAATAGTTTTCCCTTACTCAGCAGTCCCCTGGTCCTCCGAAACAAAAGGGGATTAACATTTAATTTACACTGAAATTGACCGCTTAGCTGTAAGTTCGCTGCACACCTCGTTCTGTCAAAGCTGCCCCTTGCAAAAAGAAAAAGATTTTAAAACTGCCCAAATAAATAGTTTTCCCTTACCCAGCAGTCCCCTGGTCCTCCGAAACAAAAGGGGATTAACTTGTAACTTACTGAAATTGACCGCTCAGCTGTAAGTTCGCTCCGCAACTCGTTCTGTCAAAGCTGCTCCTTGCAACAAGAAAAAGATTTTAAAACTGCCCAAATAAATTTTTTTCCCTTACCCAGCAGTCCCCTGGTCCTCCGAAACAAAAGGGGATTAACTTGGAATTTACACTGAAATTGACCGCTTAGCTGTAAGTCTGCTGCGCACCTCGTTCTGTCAAAGCTGCTCCTTGCAAAAAGAAAAAGATTTTAAAACTGCCCAAATAAATAGTTTTCCCTTACCCAGCAGTCCCCTGGTCCTCTGAAACAAAAGGGGATTAACTTGTAACTTCCTGAAATTGACCGCTCAGCTGTAAGTTTGCTGCGCACCTCGTTCTGTCAAAGCTGCTCCTTGCAAAAAGAAAAAGATTTTAAAACTGCCCAAATAAATAGTTTTCCCTTACCCAGCAGCCCCCTGTTCCTCCGAAACAAAAGGGGATGAACTTGTAATTTACTGAAATTGACCGCTCAGCTGTAAGTTCGCTCCGCACCTCGTTCTGTCAAAGCTGCTCCTTGCAAAAAGAAAAAGATTTTAAAACTGCCCAAATAAATAGTTTTCCCTTACCCAGCAGTCCCCTGGTCCTCCGAAACAAAAGGGGATTAACTTGTAACTTACTGAAATTGACCGCTCAGCTGTAAGTTCGCTCCGCACCTCGTTCTGTCAAAGCTGCTCCTTGCAAAAAGAAAAAGATTTTAAAACTGCCCAAATAAATAGTTTTCCCTTACTCAGCAGTCCCCTGGTCCTCCGAAACAAAAGGGGATTAACTTGTAATTTACACTGAAATTGACCGCTTAGCTGTAAGTTCGCTGCACACCTCGTTCTGTCAAAGCTGCCCCTTGCAAAAGGAAAAAGATTTTAAAACTGCCCAAATAAATAGTTTTCCCTTACCCAGCAGTCCGCTGGTCCTCCGAAACAAAAGGGGATTAACTTGTAACTTACACTGAAATTGACCGCTTAGCTGTAAGTTTGCTGCACACCTCGTTCTGTCAAAGCTGCTCCTTGCAAAAAGAAAAAGATTTTACAACTGCCCAAATAAATAGTTTTCCCTTACCCAGCAGTCCCCTGGTCCTGCGAAACAAAAGGGGATTAACTTGTAATTTACACTGAAATTGACCGCTTAGCTGTAAGTTTGCTGCGCACCTCGTTCTGTCAAAGCTGCTCCTTGCAAAAAGAAAAAGATTTTAAAACTGCCCAAATAAATAGTTTTCCCTTACCCAGCAGTCCCCTGGTCCTCCGAAACAAAAGGGGATTAACTTGTAACTTACACTGAAATTGACCGCTTAGCTATAAGTTTGCTGCGCACCTCGTTCTGTCAAAGCTGCTCCTTGCAAAAAGAAAAAGATTTTAAAACTGCCCAAATAAATAGTTTTCCCTTACCCAGCAGTCCCCTGGTCCTCTGAAACAAAAGGGGATTAACTTGTAACTTACACGGAAATTGACCGCTTAGCTGTAAGTTTGCTGCACACCTCGTTCTGTCAAAGCTGCTCCTTGCAAAAAGAAAAAGATTTTAAAACTGCCCAAATAAATAGTTTTCCCTTACCCAGCAGTCCCCTGGTCCTCCGAAACAAAAGGGGATTAACTTGTAACTTACACTGAAATTGACCGCTTAGCTGTAAGTTTGCTGCGCACCTCGTTCTGTCAAAGCTGCTCCTTGCAAAAATAAAAAGATTTTAAAACTGCCCAAATAAATAGTTTTCCCTTACCCAGCAGTCCCCTGGTCCTCTGAAACAAAAGGGGATGAACTTGTAACTTACTGAAATTGACCGCTCAGCTGTAAGTTCGCTCCGCACCTCGTTCTGTCAAAGCTGCTCCTTGCAAAAAGAAAAAGATTTTAAAACTGCCCAAATAAATAGTTTTCCCTTACCCAGCAGTCCCCTGGTCCTCCGAAACAAAAGGGGATTAACTTGTAATTTACACTGAAATTGACCGCTTAGCTGTAAGTTCGCTGCACACCTCGTTCTGTCAAAGCTGCCCCTTGCAAAAAGAAAAAGATTTTAAAACTGCCCAAATAAATAGTTTTCCCTTACCCAGCAGTCCCCTGGTCCTCCGAAACAAAAGGGGATTAACTTGTAACTTACACTGAAATTGACCGCTTAGCTGTAAGTTTGCTGCACACCTCGTTCTGTCAAAGCTGCTCCTTGCAAAAAGAAAAAGATTTTAAAACTGCCCAAATAAATAGTTTTCCCTTACCCAGCAGTCCCCTGGTCCTCCGAAACAAAAGGGGATTAACTTGTAATTTACACTGAAATTGACCGCTTAGCTGTAAGTTTGCTGCGCACCTCGTTCTGTCAAAGCTGCTCCTTGCAAAAAGAAAAAGATTTTAAAACTGCCCAAATAAATAGTTTTCCCTTACCCAGCAGTCCCCTGGTCCTCCGAAACAAAAGGGGATTAACTTGTAACTTACACTGAAATTGACCGCTTAGCTGTAAGTTTGCTGCGCACCTCGTTCTGTCAAAGCTGCTCCTTGCAAAAAGAAAAAGATTTTAAAACTGCCCAAATAAATAGTTTTCCCTTACCCAGCAGTCCCCTGGTCCTCTGAAACAAAAGGGGATTAACTTGTAACTTACACGGAAATTGACCGCTTAGCTGTAAGTTTGCTGCCCACCTCGTTCTGTCAAAGCTGCTCCTTGCAAAAAGAAAAAGATTTTAAAACTGCCCAAATAAATAGTTTTCCCTTACCCAGCAGTCCCCTGGTCCTCCGAAACAAAAGGGGATTAACTTGTAATTTACACTGAAATTGACCGCTTAGCTGTAAGTTTGCTGCGCACCTCGTTCTGTCAAAGCTGCTCCTTGCAAAAAGAAAAAGATTTTAAAACTGCCCAAATAAATAGTTTTCCCTTACCCAGCAGTCCCCTGGTCCTCTGAAACAAAAGGGGATTAACTTGTAACTTCCTGAAATTGACCGCTCAGCTGTAAGTTTGCTGCGCACCTTGTTCTGTCAAAGCTGCTCCTTGCAAAAAGAAAAAGATTTTAAAACTGCCCAAATAAATAGTTTTCCCTTACCCAGCAGTCCCCTGTTCCTCCGAAACAAAAGGGGATGAACTTGTAATTTACTGAAATTGACCGCTCAGCTGTACGTTCGCTCCGCACCTCGTTCTGTCAAAGCTGCTCCTTGCAAAAAGAAAAAGATTTTAAAACTGCCCAAACAAATAGTTTTCCCTTACCCAGCAGTCCCCTGGTCCTCCGAAACAAAAGGGGATTAACTTGTAACTTACTGAAATTGACCGCTCAGCTGTAAGTTCGCTCCGCACCTCGTTCTGTCAAAGCTGCTCCTTGCAAAAAGAAAAAGATTTTAAAACTGCCCAAATAAATAGTTTTCCCTTACTCAGCAGTCCCCTGGTCCTCCGAAACAAAAGGGGATTAACTTGTAATTTACACTGAAATTGACCGCTTAGCTGTAAGTTCGCTGCACACCTCGTTCTGTCAAAGCTGCCCCTTGCAAAAAGAAAAAGATTTTAAAACTGCCCAAATAAATAGTTTTCCCTTACCCAGCAGTCCCCTGGTCCTCCGAAACAAAAGGGGATTAACTTGTAACTTACACTGAAATTGACCGCTTAGCTGTAAGTTTGCTGCACACCTCGTTCTGTCAAAGCTGCTCCTTGCAAAAAGAAAAAGATTTTAAAACTGCCCAAATAAATAGTTTTCCCTTACCCAGCAGTCCCCTGGTCCTCCGAAACAAAAGGGGATTAACTTGTAATTTACACTGAAATTGACCGCTTATCTGTAAGTTTGCTGCGCACCTCGTTCTGTCAAAGCTGCTCCTTGCAAAAAGAAAAAGATTTTAAAACTGCCCAAATAAATAGTTTTCCCTTACCCAGCAGTCCCCTGGTCCTCCGAAACAAAAGGGGATTAACTTGTAACTTACACTGAAATTGACCGCTTAGCTGTAAGTTTGCTGCGCACCTCGTTCTGTCAAAGCTGCTCCTTGCAAAAAGAAAAAGATTTTAAAACTGCCCAAATAAATAGTTTTCCCTTACCCAGCAGTCCCCTGGTCCTCTGAAACAAAAGGGGATTAACTTGTAACTTACACGGAAATTGACCGCTTAGCTGTAAGTTTGCTGCACACCTCGTTCTGTCAAAGATGCTCCTTGCAAAAAGAAAAAGATTTTAAAACTGCCCAAATAAATAGTTTTCCCTTACCCAGCAGTCCCCTGGTCCTCCGAAACAAAAGGGGATTAACTTGTAACTTACACTGAAATTGACCGCTTAGCTGTAAGTTTGCTGCGCACCTCGTTCTGTCAAAGCTGCTCCTTGCAAAAAGAAAAAGATTTTAAAACTGCCCAAATAAATAGTTTTCCCTTACCCAGCAGTCCCCTGGTCCTCTGAAACAAAAGGGGATGAACTTGTAACTTACTGAAATTGACCGCTCAGCTGTAAGTTCGCTCCGCACCTCGTTCTGTCAAAGCTGCTCCTTGCAAAAAGAAAAAGATTTTAAAACTGCCCAAATAAATAGTTTTCCCTTACCCAGCAGTCCCCTGGTCCTCCGAAACAAAAGGGGATTAACTTGTAATTTACACTGAAATTGACCGCTTAGCTGTAAGTTCGCTGCACACCTCGTTCTGTCAAAGCTGCCCCTTGCAAAAAGAAAAAGATTTTAAAACTGCCCAAATAAATAGTTTTCCCTTACCCAGCAGTCCCCTGGTCCTCCGAAACAAAAGGGGATTAACTTGTAACTTACACTGAAATTGACCGCTTAGCTGTAAGTTTGCTGCACACCTCGTTCTGTCAAAGCTGCTCCTTGCAAAAAGAAAAAGATTTTAAAACTGCCCAAATAAATAGTTTCCCCTGACCCAGCAGTCCCCTGGTCCTCCGAAACAAAAGGGGATTAACTTGTAATTTACACTGAAATTGACCGCTTAGCTGTAAGTTTGCTGCGCACCTTGTTCTGTCAAAGCTGCTCCTTGCAAAAAGAAAAAGATTTTAAAACTGCCCAAATAAATAGTTTTCCCTTACCCAGCAGTCCCCTGTTCCTCCGAAACAAAAGGGGATGAACTTGTAATTTACTGAAATTGACCGCTCAGCTGTACGTTCGCTCCGCACCTCGTTCTGTCAAAGCTGCTCCTTGCAAAAAGAAAAAGATTTTAAAACTGCCCAAATAAATAGTTTTCCCTTACCCAGCAGTCCCCTGGTCCTCCGAAACAAAAGGGGATTAACTTGTAACTTACTGAAATTGACCGCTCAGCTGTAAGTTCGCTCCGCACCTCGTTCTGTCAAAGCTGCTCCTTGCAAAAAGAAAAAGATTTTAAAACTGCCCAAATAAATAGTTTTCCCTTACTCAGCAGTCCCCTGGTCCTCCGAAACAAAAGGGGATTAACTTGTAATTTACACTGAAATTGACCGCTTAGCTGTAAGTTCGCTGCACACCTCGTTCTGTCAAAGCTGCCCCTTGCAAAAAGAAAAAGATTTTAAAACTGCCCAAATAAATAGTTTTCCCTTACCCAGCAGTCCTCTGGTCCTCCGAAACTAAAGGGGATTAACTTGTAATTTACACTGAAATTGACCGCTTAGCTGTAAGTTTGCTGCACACCTCGTTCTCTCAAAGCTGCTCCTTGCAAAAAGAAAAAGATTTTAAAACTGCCCAAATAAATAGTTTTCCCTTACCCAGCAGTCCCCTGGTCCTCCGAAACAAAAGGGGATTAACTTGTAATTTACACTGAAATTGACCGCTTAGCTGTAAGTTTGCTGCGCACCTCGTTCTGGCAAAGCTGCTCCTTGCAAAAAGAAAAAGATTTTAAAACTGCCCAAATAAATAGTTTTCCCTTACCCAGCAGTCCCCTGGTCCTCCGAAACAAAAGGGGATTAACCTGTAACTTACACTGAAATTGACCGCTTAGCTGTAAGTTTGCTGCGCACCTCGTTCTGTCAAAGCTGCTCCTTGCAAAAGGAAAAAGATTTTAAAACTGCCCAAATAAATAGTTTTCCCTTACCCAGCAGTCCCCTGGTCCTCTGAAACAAAAGGGGATTAACTTGTAACTTACACGGAAATTGACCGCTTAGCTGTAAGTTTGCTGCACACCTCGTTCTGTCAAAGCTGCTCCTTGCAAAAAGAAAAAGATTTTAAAACTGCCCAAATAAATAGTTTTCCCTTACCCAGCAGTCCCCTGGTCCTCCGAAACAAAAGGGGATTAACTTGTAACTTACACTGAAATTGACCGCTTAGCTGTAAGTTTGCTGCGCACCTCGTTCTGTCAAAGCTGCTCCTTGCAAAAAGAAAAAGATTTTAAAACTGCCCAAATAAATAGTTTTCCCTTACCCAGCAGTCCCCTGGTCCTCTGAAACAAAAGGGGATGAACTTGTAACTTACTGAAATTGACCGCTCAGCTGTAAGTTCGCTCCGCACCTCGTTCTGTCAAAGCTGCTCCTTGCAAAAAGAAAAAGATTTTAAAACTGCCCAAATAAATAGTTTTCCCTTACCCAGCAGTCCCCTGGTCCTCCGAAACAAAAGGGGATTAACTTGTAATTTACACTGAAATTGACCGCTTAGCTGTAAGTTTGCTGCACACCTCGTTCTGTCAAAGCTGCTCCTTGCAAAAAGAAAAAGATTTTAAAACTGCCCAAATAAATAGTTTTCCCTTACCCAGCAGTCCCCTGGTCCTCCGAAACAAAAGGGGATTAACTTGTAATTTACACTGAAATTGACCGCTTAGCTGTAAGTTTGCTGCGCACCTCGTTCTGTCAAAGCTGCTCCTTGCAAAAAGAAAAAGATTTTAAAACTGCCCAAATAAATAGTTTTCCCTTACCCAGCAGTCCCCTGGTCCTCCGAAACAAAAGGGGATTAACTTGTAACTTACACTGAAATTGACCGCTTAGCTGTAAGTTTGCTGCGCACCTCGTTCTGTCAAAGCTGCTCCTTGCAAAAAGAAAAAGATTTTAAAACTGCCCAAATAAATAGTTTTCCGTTACCCAGCAGTCCCCTGGTCCTCCGAAACAAAAGGGGATTAACTTGTAACTTACTGAAATTGACCGCTCAGCTGTAAGTTCGCTCCGCACCTCGTTCTGTCAAAGCTGCTCCTTGCAAAAAGAAAAAGATTTTAAAACTGCCCAAATAAATAGTTTTCCCTTACTCAGCAGTCCCCTGGTCCTCCGAAACAAAAGGGGATTAACTTGTAATTTACACTGAAATTGACCGCTTAGCTGTAAGTTCGCTGCACACCTCGTTCTGTCAAAGCTGCCCCTTGCAAAAAGAAAAAGATTTTAAAACTGCCCAAATAAATAGTTTTCCCTTACCCAGCAGTCCTCTGGTCCTCCGAAACAAAAGGGGATTAACTTGTAACTTACACTGAAATTGACCGCTTAGCTGTAAGTTTGCTGCACACCTCGTTCTCTCAAAGCTGCTCCTTGCAAAAAGAAAAAGATTTTAAAACTGCCCAAATAAATAGTTTTCCCTTACCCAGCAGTCCCCTGGTCCTCCGAAACAAAAGGGGATTAACTTGTAATTTACACTGAAATTGACCGCTTAGCTGTAAGTTTGCTGCGCACCTCGTTCTGGCAAAGCTGCTCCTTGCAAAAAGAAAAAGATTTTAAAACTGCCCAAATAAATAGTTTTCCCTTACCCAGCAGTCCCCTGGTCCTCCGAAACAAAAGGGGATTAACTTGTAACTTACACTGAAATTGACCGCTTAGCTGTAAGTTTGCTGCGCACCTCGTTCTGTCAAAGCTGCTCCTTGCAAAAGGAAAAAGATTTTAAAACTGCCCAAATAAATAGTTTTCCCTTACCCAGCAGTCCCCTGGTCCTGCGAAACAAAAGGGGATTAACTTGTAACTTACACGGAAATTGACCGCTTAGCTGTAAGTTTGCTGCACACCTCGTTCTGTCAAAGCTGCTCCTTGCAAAAAGAAAAAGATTTTAAAACTGCCCAAATAAATAGTTTTCCCTTACCCAGCAGTCCCCTGGTCCTCCGAAACAAAAGGGGATTAACTTGTAACTTACACTGAAATTGACCGCTTAGCTGTAAGTTTGCTGCGCACCTCGTTCTGTCAAAGCTGCTCCTTGCAAAAAGAAAAAGATTTTAAAACTGCCCAAATAAATAGTTTTCCCTTACCCAGCAGTCCCCTGGTCCTCTGAAACAAAAGGGGATGAACTTGTAACTTACTGAAATTGACCGCTCAGCTGTAAGTTCGCTCCGCACCTCGTTCTGTCAAAGCTGCTCCTTGCAAAAAGAAAAAGATTTTAAAACTGCCCAAATAAATAGTTTTCCCTTACCCAGCAGTCCCCTGGTCCTCCGAAACAAAAGGGGATTAACTTGTAATTTACACTGAAATTGACCACTTAGCTGTAAGTTCGCTGCCCACCTCGTTCTGTCAAAGCTGCCCCTTGCAAAAAGAAAAAGATTTTAAAACTGCCCAAATAAATAGTTTTCCCTTACCCAGCAGTCCCCTGGTCCTCCGAAACAAAAGGGGATTAACTTGTAACTTACACTGAAATTGACCGCTTAGCTGTAAGTTTGCTGCACACCTCGTTCTGTCAAAGCTGCTCCTTGCAAAAAGAAAAAGATTTTAAAACTGCCCAAATAAATAGTTTTCCCTTACCCAGCAGTCCCCTGGTCCTCCGAAACAAAAGGGGATTAACTTGTAATTTACACTGAAATTGACCGCTTAGCTGTAAGTTTGCTGCGCACCTCGTTCTGTCAAAGCTGCTCCTTGCAAAAAGAAAAAGATTTTAAAACTGCCCAAATAAATAGTTTTCCCTTACCCAGCAGTCCCCTGGTCCTCCGAAACAAAAGGGGATTAACTTGTAACTTACACTGAAATTGACCGCTTAGCTGTAAGTTTGCTGCGCACCTCGTTCTGTCAAAGCTGCTCCTTGCAAAAAGAAAAAGATTTTAAAACTGCCCAAATAAATAGTTTTCCCTTACCCAGCAGTCCCCTGGTCCTCTGAAACAAAAGGGGATTAACTTGTAACTTACACGGAAATTGACCGCTTAGCTGTAAGTTTGCTGCACACCTCGTTCTGTCAAAGCTGCTCCTTGCAAAAAGAAAAAGATTTTAAAACTGCCCAAATAAATAGTTTTCCCTTACCCAGCAGTCCCCTGGTCCTCCGAAACAAAAGGGGATTAACTTGTAACTTACACTGAAATTGACCGCTTAGCTGTAAGTTTGCTGCGCACCTCGTTCTGTCAAAGCTGCTCCTTGCAAAAAGAAAAAGATTTTAAAACTGCCCAAATAAATAGTTTTCCCTTACCCAGCAGTCCCCTGGTCCTCCGGAGGGAGATCCCGATCTATGTATAAAGTGGACAGAGCTCCCTCTCTATGTATAAAGTGGAGGGAGCTCCCTCTCTATGTATAAAGTGGACGGAGCTCCCTCTATGTATAAAGTGGAGGGAGATCCCTCCCGACATACAAAGTGGATGGAGCTCCCTCTCTTTGTATAAAATGGAGTGAGCTCCCTCTCTATGTATAAAGTGGCGGGAGCTCCCTCTCTATGTATAAAGTGGAGGGATCTCCCTCTCTATGTATGAAGTGCAGGGAGCTCCCTCTGTATGTATAATGTGGACGGAGCTTCCTCTCTATGTATAAAATGGAGTGAGCTCCCTCTCTATGTAGAAAGTGGCGGGAGCTCTCTCTCTGTGTACAAAGTGGACGGAGCTCCCTCTCGATGTGTCAAGAGGACGGAGCTCCTTCTGTCTGTCTCAAGTGGAGGGAGCTCCCTCTCTATGTATAAAGTGGAGGGAGCTCCCTCTCTATGTATAAAGTGGAGGGAGCTCCCTCTGTATGTATAAAGAGGACGGAGCTCCCTTTCAATGTATAAAGTGGAGGAAGCTCCCTCTCTATGTATAAAGTGGACGGAGCTCCCTCTCTATGTATAAAGCGGACGGAGCTCACTCTCTATGTGTAAAGTGGACTGAGCTCCCTCTGTATGTATAAAGTGGAGGGGGCTCCATCTCTATGTGTAAAGTGGAGGGAGCTCCCTCTCTATGTATAAAGTGGATGGAGCTCCCGCTCTATGCACAAAGTGGAGGGAGCTCCCTCTCTATGTACAAAGTGGACGGAGCTCCCTCTCTATGGATAAAGTGGAAGGAGCTCCCTCGCCATGTACAAAGTGGAGGGAGCTCGCTCTCTATGGATAAACTGCACGGAGCTCCCTCTCTATGTATAAAGTGGACGGAGCTCCCTCTCTATGTGTAAAGTGGAGGGAGCTCCCTCTCTATGTATAAAGTGGACGGAACTCCCTCTGGATGTATAAAGTGGAGGGAGCTCCCTCTCCATGTATAAAGTGGACGTAGCTCCCTCTGCATGCATAAAGTGGAGTGAGCGCCCTCTCCATGTACAAAGTGTATGGAGCTCCCTCTGTATGTATAAAGTGGAGTGAGCTCCCTCTCCATGTATAAAGAGGACGGAGCTCCCTCTCTATGTATAAAGTGGAGGGAGCTCCCTCTCTATTTATAAAGTGGAGGGAGATCCCTATCTATGGATAAAGTGGAGGGAGCTCCCTCTCTATGAAGAAAGAGGTCGGAGCTCCCTCTCTATGTATAAAGTGGAGGGAGATCCCTCTCCATGTATAAAGTGGAGGGAGGTCCCTCTCTATGTATAAAGTGGACGGAGCTCCCTCTCTATGTATAAAGTGGAGGTAGCTCCCTCTCGATGTATAAAGTGGCGGGAGCTCCCTCTCTATGTATAAAGTGTAGTGATCTCCCGCTCTATGTATAAAGTGGAGGGAGCTCCCTCTGCATGTCTAAAGTGGACAGAGCACCCTCTCTATGTATACAGTGTGGGGAGCTCCCTCTCTATGTATAAAGTGGATGGAGCTCCCGCTCTATGCACAAAGTGGAGGGAGCTCGCTCTCTCCGTATCCCATGGAGGGAGCTCCCGCATCTATGGAGAAAGTGGAGGGAGATCCCCCTCTATGAACAAAGTGGACGGAGCTCCCTCTCTATATATAAAGTGGACGGAGCTCCCTCTGTATGTATAAAGTCGAGGGAGCTCTCTTTCTATGTATAAAGTGGATGGAGCTCCCTCTCTATGTACAAAGTGGAGGGAGCTCGCTCTCTATGCATAAAGAGGAGGGAGCATCCTCTCAATGTATAAAGTGGAGGGAGCTCCCTCTGTATGTATAAAGTGGACGGAGCTCCCTCTCGATGCATAAAGTGGAGGGAACTCCCTCTCTATGCATAATGTGGAGGGAGCTCCCCCTCTATGCATAAAGTGGACGGAGCTCCCTCTCGATGTATAAAGTGGACGGAGCTCCCTCTGTATGTATAAAGTGGAGGGAGCTCCGTCTCTGTGTATAAATTGGACGGAGCTCCCTGTCTATGTACAAAGTGGAGAGAGCTCGCTCTCCATGGAAATAATGCACGGAGCTGCCTCTCTGTGCATAAAGTGGACGGAGCTCCCTCTCGATGTATAAAGTGGAGGGAGCTCCCTCTCTATGTATAAAGTGGATGGAGCTCCCTCTCTATGTATAAAGTGGAGGGAGCTCCCTCTCCATGCATAAAGTGGACGGAGCTCCCTCTCTATGTACAAAGTGGAGGGAGCTCGCTCTCTGCATCTACAGTGGACGGAGCTACATCTCTATGTATAAAGTTGAGGGAGATCCCTCTCGACATACAAAGTGGATGGAGCCCCCTCTCTATGTATAAAGTGGAGGGAGCTCGCTCTCCACGTATCCAGTGGAGGGAGCTCCCTCTCTATGTATAAAGTGGAGGGAGCTCCCTCTCTATGGACAAAGTGGACGGAGCTCCCTCTCTATGTATAAAGCGGACGGAGCTCACTCTCTATGTATAAAGTGGACTGAGCTCCCTCTGTATGTATAAAGTGGATGGAGCTCCCCCTCCAAGTACAAAGTGGAGGGAGCTCCCTCTCTACGTATCCAGTGGAGGGAGCTCCCTCTCTATGTATAAAGTGGAGGGAGTTCCCTCTCCATGTACAAAGTGGACGGAGCTCCCCCTCTGTGTATTAAGCGGACGGAGCTCACTCTCTATGTATAAAGTGGACTGAGCTCCCTCTGTATGAATAAAGTGGAGGGTGCTCCATCTCTATGTATAAAGTGGAGGGAGCCCCCTCTCCATGTAGAAAGTGGATGGCGCTCCCGCTCTATGCACAAAGTGGAGGGAGCTCCCTCTCTATGTACAAAGTGGAGGGAGCTCGCTCTCTATGGATAAACTGCACGGAGCTCCCTCTCTATGTATAAAGTGGACGGAGCTCCCTCTCTATGTGTAAAGTGGAGGGAGCTCCCTCTCGATGTATAAAGTGGACGGAGCTCCCTCTGGATGTATAAAGTGGTGGGAGCTCCCTCTCCATGTATAAAGTGGACGTAGCTCCCTCTGCATGTATAAAGTGGAGTGAGCGCCCTCTCTCTGTACAAAGTGTATGGAGCTCCCTCTGCATGGATAAAGTGGAGTGAGCTCCCTCTCCATAGAGAAGAGGACGGAGCACCCTCTCAATGTATAAAGTGGAGGGAGCTCCCTCTGTATGTATAAAGTGGACGGAGCTCCCTCTCGATGTATGAAGTGGAGGGAACTCCCTCTCTATGTATAATGTGGAGGGAGCTCCCTCTCTATGCATAAAGTGGACGGAGCTCCCTCTCGATATATAAAATGGACGGAGCTCCCTCTGTATGTATAAAGTGGAGGGAGCTCCCTCTCTATGTATAAAGTGGATGGAGCTCCCTCTCTATGTATAAAGTGCAGGGAGCTCCCTCTCCATGCATAAAGTGGACGGAGCTCCCTCTCTATGTACAAAGTGGAGGGAGCTCGCGATATCCATATCCAGTGGACGGAGCTTCCTCTCTATGCACAAAGTTGACGGTGCTCCCTCTCTCTGTATAAAGTGGACGGAGCTCCCTCTCAATGTATAAAGTGAAGGGAGCTCCCTCTCAATGTATAAAGTGGAGGGAGCTCCCTCTCTATGCATAAATTGGACGGTGCTCCCTCTCTATGTATAAAGTGGATGGAGCTCCCTCTCTATGTATACAGTGGAGGGAGATCCCTCTCTATTTATAAAGTGGATGGAGCTCCGTCTCTATGCATAAAGTGGAGGGAGCTCCCTCTCCATGTACAAAGTGGAGGGAGCTCGCTCTCGATGTATAAAGTGGACGGAGCTCCCTCTCTTTGTATCAACTGGACGGAGCTCCCTCTCGATGTATAAAGTGGAGGGAGCTCCCTCTCTATGTATAAAGTGGACGGAGCTCCCTCTCTATGTATAAAGTGCAGGGAGCTCCCTCTCCATGCATAAAGTGGACGGAGCTCCCTCTCTATGTACAAAGTGGAGGGAGCTCGCGATATCCATATCCAGTGGACGGAGCTTCCTCTCTATGCACAAAGTTGACGGTGCTCCCTCTCTCTGTATAAAGTGGACGGAGCTCCCTCTCAATGTATAAAGTGAAGGGAGCTCCCTCTCAATGTATAAAGTGGAGGGAGCTCCCTCTCTATGCATAAATTGGACGGTGCTCCCTCTCTATGTATAAAGTGGATGGAGCTCCCTCTCTATGTATACAGTGGAGGGAGATCCCTCTCTATTTATAAAGTGGATGGAGCTCCGTCTCTATGCATAAAGTGGAGGGAGCTCCCTCTCCATGTACAAAGTGGAGGGAGCTCGCTCTCGATGTATAAAGTGGACGGAGCTCCCTCTCTTTGTATCAACTGGACGGAGCTCCCTCTCGATGTATAAAGTGGAGGGAGCTCCCTCTCGATGTACAAATTTGATGGAGCTCCCTCTCTATGTATAACAGGAAGGAGCTCCCTCTCGATGTACAAAGTGGATGGAGCTACCTCTCTATTTATAAAGTGGAGGGAGCTCCTTCTCTATGTACAAAGTGGAGGGAACCTTCTCTCTATGTATAAAGAGGAGGAAGCTCCCTCTCTAGGTACAAGGTGGTTGGAGCTCCCCCTCTATGTATAAAGTGGAGGGAGCTCCCTCTGCATGTATAAAGTGGAGGGAGTTCCCTCTCTATGTATAAAGAGGACGGAGATCCCTCTCTATGCATAAAGTGGAGGGAGCTCCCTCTCTATGTATAAAGTGGAGGGAGCTCCCTCTCTATGTATAAAGTGGAGGGAGCATCCTCTCTATGTATAAAGTGGAGTGAGCTCCTTCTCTATGTATAAAGTGCAGGGAGCTGCCTCTCTGTGTCTAAAGTGGAGGGAGGTCCCTCTCGATGTATGAAGTGGATGGAGCTCCGTCTATATGTGCTAAGTGGAGGGAGCTCGCTCTCTACGGATCCAGTGGATGGAGCTCCCTCTCTATGTATAAAGTGGAGGGAGCTCCCTCTCAATGTACAAAGTGGACGGAGCTCCCTCTCTATATATAAAGTGGACGGAGCTCCATCTGTATGTATAAAGTAGAGGGAGCTCCCACTGTATGTATAAAGTGGACGGAGCTCCCTCTCTTTGTATAAAGTGGTGGGATCTCCCTCTCGACATAAAATGTGGATGGAGCTCCCTCTCTATGTATAAAGTGTATGGAGCTCCCTCTCGATGTATAAAGTGGATGGACCTCCCTATCGATGTATGAATTGGAGGGAGCTCCCTCTCTATGTATAAAGTGGAGGGAGATCCCTCTCTCTGTCTCAAGAGGACGGAGCTCCCTCTCTATGTATAAAGTGGAGGGACCTGCCTCTCGATGTATGAAGTGGAGTGAGCACCGTCGCTATGTACAAATTGGAGGGAGCTCCCTTTCTATGTATAAAGTGTTGGGAGATCCCTCTCTATGTCTAAAGTGGAGGGAGCTCCCTCTCTATGCATAAAGTGGACGGAGCTCCCTCTCTATGTATAAAGTGGAGGGAGATCCCTCTCTATGTATAAAGTGGAGGGAGCTCCCTCTCTATGTATAAAGTGGACGAAACTCCCTCTCCATCTATAAAGAGGAGGGAGCTCCCTCTCGACATACAAAATGGAGGGACCTCCCTCTCGTTGTATGAAGTGGAGTAAGCGCCGTCGCTATGTACAATTTGGAGGGAGCTCCCTTTCAATGTATAAAGTGGAGGGAGCTCCCTCTCTATGTTCAAAGTGGACGGAGTTCCCTCCCTATGAATAAAGTGGACGGAGCACCCTCTCTATGTATAAAGTGGAGGGAGATCCCTCTCTCTGTATAAAGTGGAGGGAGCTCCCTGTCTATGTATAAAGTGGACGGAGCTCACTCTCTATGTATAAAGTGGAGGGAGATCCCTCTCTATGAATCAAGTGGAGGGAGCTCCCTCTCTATGTATAAAGTGGACGAAACTCCCTCTCCATCTATAAAGTGGAGGGAGACCCCTCTCGACATACAAAGTAGATGGAGCTCCCTCTCTATGAATAAAGTGGAGTGAGTGCCCTCTCTATGTACAAAGTGGACGGAGCTCCCTCTCTCTGTATAAAGTGGAGGGAGCTCCCTCTCGATGTATAAAGTAGAGGGAGCTCCCTCTCTCGGTCTCAAGAGGGCGGGGCTCCCTCTCTATGTAGAAAGTGGAGGGACCTCCCTCTCGATGTATAAAGTGGAGGGAGCGCCCTCGCTATGTACAAAGTGGAGGGAGCTCCCTCACTATGTACAAAGTGGAAGGAGCTCCCTCTCTATGTACAAAGTGGAGGGACCTCCCTCTCGATGTATAAAGTGGACAGAGCTCCCTCTCTATGTATAAAGTGGAGGTAGCTCCTTCTCCATGTATAAAGTGGATGGAGCTCCCTCTCTATGTACAAAGTGGAGGGAGCTCCCTCTCGATATATAAAGTGGAGTGAGCGCCCTCGCTATGTACGAAGTGGAGGGAGCTCCCTCTCTGTGTATAAAGTGGAGGGAGCTCCCTCTCTATGTATAAAGAGGAGGGAGCTCCCTCTCTATGTATAAAGTGGACGGAGCTCCCTCTCTATGTACAAAGTGGAGGGAGAGCCCTCTCTATGTATAAAGTGCAGGGAGCTCCCTCTCTGTGCATAAAGTGGACTGAGCTCCCTCTCTGTGTACAAAGTGGAGGGAGCTCCCTCTCGACATACAAAGTGGATGGAGCTCCCTCTCTATGTATAAAGTGGAGGGAGCTCCCTCTCCATGTAGAAAGTGGAGAGATCTCCCTCTCTATGTATGAAGTGGAGGGAGCGCCCTCTGTATTTATAAAGTGGACGGAGCTCCCTCTCCATGTTTAAAGTGGAGGGAGCTCCCTCTCTTTGCATAAAGTGGAGGGAGCTCCCTCTCTATGTCTGAAGTGGATGGAGCTCCCTCTCTATGTACAAAGTGGACGGAGCTACCACTCTAAGCATAAAGTGAACGGAGCTCCCTCTGTATGTATACATTGGAAGGAGCTCCCTCTCTTTGTATCAACTGGACGGAGCTCCCTCTCGACATACGAAGTGGATGGAGCTCCCTCTCTATGTATAAACTGGAGTGAGCGCCCTCTCTATGTCCAAAGTGTATGGAGCTCCATCTGCATGTATAAAGTGGAGTGAGCTCCCTCTCTATGTATAAAGAGGACGGAGCTCCCTCTCCATGTATAAAGTGGAGGGCGCTCCCTCTCGATGTATAAAGTGGAGTGAGCGCCCTCTCTATGTATAAAGTGGTGGGAGCTCCCTCTCTGTGTATAAAGAGGAGGGAGCTCCCTCTCTATGTATAAAGTGGACGGAGCTCCCTCTCTCTGTATAAAGTGGAGGGAGTCCCCTCTCTATGTATAAAGCGCAGGGAGCTCCCTCTCTATGTATAAAGAGGACGGAGCTCCCTCTCTGTATATAAAGTGGAGGGAGCTCCCTCTCGACATACAAAGTGGATGGAGCTCCCTCTCTATGTATAAAGTGGAGGGAGCTCCCTCTCCATGTATAAAGTGGAGTGAGCGCCCTCTCTATTTCCAAAGTGGAGGGAGCTCCCTCTCGATCTATAAAGTGGACGGACCTCCCTCTCGATGTATGAATTGGAGGGTGCTCCCTCTCTATGTATAAAGTGGAGGGAGATCCCTCTCTCTGTATAAAGTGGAGGGACCTCCCTCTCGATGTATGAAGTGGAGTGAGCGCCGTCGCTATGTACAAATTGGAGGGAGCTCCCTCTCTATGCATAACGTGGACGGAGCTCCCTCTCCATGTATAAAGTGGAGGGAGATCCCTCTCTATGTATAAAGTGGAGGGAGCTCCCTCTCTATGTATAAAGTGGACGAAACTCCCTCTCCATCTATAAAGTGGAGGGAGCTCCCTCTCGACATACAAAGTGGAGGGACCTCCCTCACGATGTATGAAGTGGAGTGAGCGCCGTCGCTATGTACAAATTGGAGGGAGCTCCCTTTCTATGTATAAAGTGGAGGGAGCTCCCTCTCCATGTACAAAGTGGACGGAGTTCCCTCCCTATGAATAAAGTGGACGGAGCACCATCTGCATGTATAAAGTGGAGGGAGCTCCCTCTCTATGTATAAAGTGGAGAGAGATCCCTCTCTCTGTATCAAGTGGAGGGAGCTCCCTCTCTATGTATAAAGTGGACGGAGCTCCCTCTCTATGTATAAAGTGGAGGGAGATCCCTCTCTATGTATCAAGTGGAGGGAGCTCCCTCTGTATGTATAAAGTGGACGAAACTCCCTCTCCATCTATAAAGCGGAGGGAGATCCCTCTCGACATACAAAGTGGACGGAGCTCCTTCTCCATGTATAAAGTGGATGGAGCTCACACTCTATGTACAAAGTGGAGGGAGCTCCCTCTCGATATATAAAGTGGAGTGAGCGCCCTCGCTATGTACAAAGTGGAGGGAGATCCCTCTCTGTGTATAAAGTGGAGGGAGCTCCCTCTCTATGTATAAAGAGGAGGGAGCTCCCTCTTTATGTATAAAGTGGACGGAGCTCCCTCTCTATGTACAAAGTGGAGGGAGATCCCTCTCTATGTATAAAGTGCGGGGAGCTCCCTATCTATGCATAAAGTGGACGGAGCTCCCTCTCTGTGTATAAAGTGGACGGAGCTCCCTCTCTGTGTTTCAAGTGGAGGGAGCTCCCTCTCTGTGTATAAAGTGGAGGGAGCTCCCTCTCTATGTATAAAGAGGAGGGTGCTCCCTCTCTATGTATAAAGTGGACGGAGCTCTCTCTCTATGTACAAAGTGGAGGGAGATGCCTCTCTATGTATAAAGTGCAGGGAGCTCCCTCTCTATGCATAAAGTGGACGGAGCTCCCTCTCTATGTATGAAGTGGAGGGAGCTCCCTCTGTATGTATAAAGTGGACGGAGCTCCCTCTCCATGTTTAAAGTGGAGGGAGCTCCCTCTCTTTGCATAAAGTGGAGGGAGCTCCCTCTCTATGTCTGAAGTGGATGGAGCTCCGTCTCTATGTACAAAGTGGAGGGAGCTCGCTCTCTACGTATCCAGTGGAGGGAGCTCCCTCTCTATGTATAAAGTGGAGGGAGCTCCCTCTCTATGTACAAAGTGGACGGAGCTACCTCTCTATGTATAAAGTGAACGGAGCTCCCTCTGTATGTATAAATTGGAAGGAGCTCCCTCTCTATGTATAAAATGGACGGAGCTCCCTCTCTTTGTATAAAGTGGAGGGAGCTCCCTCTCGACATACGAAGTGGATGGAGCTCCCTCTCTATGTATCAATTGGAGTGAGCGCCCTCTCTATGTCCAAAGAGTATGGAGCTCCCTCTGCATGTATAAAGTGGAGTGAGCTCCCTCTCTATGTATAAAGAGGACGGAGCTCCCTCTCCATGTATAAAGTGTAGGGCGCTCCCTCTCGATGTATAAAGTGGAGTGAGCGCCCTCTCTATGTATAAAGTGGAGGGAGCTCCCTCTCTATGTATAAAGAGGACGGAGCTCCCTCTCTGTGAATAAAGTGGAGGGAGCTCCCTCTCGACATACAAAGTGGATGGAGCTCCCTCTCTATGTATGAAGTGGAGGGAGCTCCCTCTCCATGTATAAAGTGGAGTGAGCGCCCTCTCTATGTCCAAAGTGGACGGAGCTCCCTCTCCATGTATAAGGTGGACGGACCTCCCTCTCGATGTATGAATTGGAGGGAGCTCCCTCTCTATGTATAAAGTGGAGGGAGATCCCTCTCTCTGTCTCAAGAGGACGGAGCTCCCTCTCTATGTATAAAGTGGAGGGACCTCACTCTCGATGTATGAAGTGGAGTGAGCGCCGTCGCTATGTACAAATTGGAGGGAGCTCCCTTTCTGTGTACAAAGTGGAGGGAGATCCCTCTCTATGTCTAAAGTGGAGGGAGCTCCCTCTCTATGCATAAAGTGGACGGAGCTCCCTCTCTATGTATAAAGTGGAGGGAGATCCCTCTCTATGTGTAAAGTGGAGGGAGCTCCCTCTCTATGTATAAAGTGGACGAAACTCCCTCTCCATCTATAAAGTGGAGGGAGCTCCCTCTCGACATACAAAGTGGAGGGACCTCCCTCTCGATGTATGAAGTGGAGTGAGCGCCGTCGCTATGTACAAATTGGAGGGAGCTCCCTTTCTATGTATAAAGTGGAGGGAGCTCCCTCTCTATGTACAAAGTGGACGGCGTTCCCTCCCTATGAATAAAGTGGACGGAGCACCCTCTCCATGTATAAAGTGGAGGGATCTCCCTCTCTATGTATAAAGTGGAGGGAGATCCCTCTCTCTGTATAAAGTGGAGGGAGCTCCCTCTCTATGTGTAAAGTGGAAGGAGCTCCCTCTCTATGTATAAAGTGGAGGGAGATCCCTCTCTATGTATCAAGTGGAGGGAGCTCCCTCTCTATGTATAAAGTGGACGAAACTCCCTCACCATCTATAAAGTGGAGGGAGATCCCTCTCGACATACAAAGTGGACGGAGCTCCCTCTCTATGTATAAAGTGGAGGGAGCTCCCTCTCGACGTATAAAGTGGAGGGAGCTCCCTCTCACTGTCTCAAGATGGCGGGGCTCCCTCTCTATGTAGAAAGTGGAGGGACCTCCCTCTCGATGTATAAAGTGGAGTGAGCGGCCTCGCTATGTACAAAGTGGAGGGAGCTCCCTCACTATGTACAAAGTGGACGGAGCTCCCTCTCCATGTATAAGGTGGACGGAGCTCCTTCTCCATGTATAAAGTGGATTGAGCTCCCTCTCTATGTACAAAGTGGAGGGAGCTCCCTCTCTATGTATAAAGAGGAGGGAGCTCCCTCTCTATGTATAAAGTGGACGGAGCTCCCTCTCTATGTCTCAAGTGGAGGGAGATCCCTCTCTATGTATAAAGTGGAGGGAGCTCCCTCTCGACATACAAAGTGGATGGAGCTCCCTCTCTATGTATAAAGTGGAGGGAGCTCCCTCTCCATGTATAAAGTGGAGAGATCTCCCTCTCTATGTATGAATTGGAGGGAGCTCCCTCTGTATGTATAAAGTGGACTGAGCTCCCTCTCCATGTTTAAAGCCGAGGGAGCTCCCTCTCTTTGCATAAAGTGGATGGAGCTCCATCTCTATGTACAAAGTGGAGGGAGCTCGCTCTCTACCTATCCAGTGGAGGGAGCTCCCTCTCTATGTTTAAAGTGGAGGGAGCTCCGTCTCTATGTACAAAGTGGACGGAGCTCCCTCTCAATGGATAAAGTGAATGGAGCTCCCTCTCTGTGTACAAAGTGGAGTGAGCGCCCTCTCTATGTCCAAAGTGTATGGAGCTCCCTCTGCATGTATAAATTGGAGGGAGCTCCCTCTCTCTGTGTAAAATGGACGGAGCTCCCTCTCTGTGTATAAAGTGGAGTGAGCGCCCTCTCTATGTCCAAAGTGTATGGAGCTCCCTCTGCATGTATAAAGTGGAGTGAGCTCCCTCTCTATGAATAAAGAGGACGGAGCTCCCTCTCCATGTATAAAGTGGAGGGCGCTCCCTCTCGATGTATAAAGTGGAGTGAGCGCCCTCTCTATGTATAAAGTGGAGGGAGCTCCCTCTCTATGTATAAAGGGCAGGGAGCTCCCTCTCTATGTATAAAGAGGACGGAGCTCCCTCTCTGTGTATAAAGTGGAGTGAGCGCCCTCTCTATGTCCAAAGTGTATGGAGCTCCCTCTGTATGTATAAAGTGGAGTGAGCTCTCTCTCTATGTATAAAGAGGACGGAGATCCCTCTCCATGGATAAAGTGGAGAGAGATTCCTCTCGATGTATAAAGTGGAGTACGCGTCCTCGCTATGTACAAAGTGGAGGGAGCTCCCTCTCTATGTATAAAGTGGAGAGAGCTCCATCTCTATGTTTGAAGAGGACGGAGCTCCCTCTCCATGTATAAAGTTGAGGGAGCTCCCTCTCGATATATAAAGTGGAGGTAGCGCCCTCGCTATGTACAAAGTGGAGGGAGCTCCCTCTCTATGTATAAAGTGGACGGAGCTCCCTCTCTATGTATAAAGTGGAGGGAGCTAACTCTCTATGTACAAAGTGGACGGAGCTCCCTCTCTATGTCTAAAGTGAACGGAGCTCCCTCTCTGTGTATAAAGTGGAGTGAGCGCCCTCTCTTTGTCCAAAGTGTATGGAGCTCCCTCTGTATGTATAAATTGGAGGGAGCTCCCTCTCTATGTATAAAATGGACGGAGCTCCCTCTCTGTGTATAAAGTGGAGTGAGCACCCTCTCTATGTCCAAAGTGTATGGAGCTCCCTCTGCATGTATAAAGTGGAGTGAGCTCCCTCTCGATGTATAAAGAGGACGGAGCTCACTCTCCATGTATAAAGTGGAGGGCGCTCCCTCTCGATGGATAAAGTGGAGTGAGCGCCCTCTCTAAGTATAAAGTGGACGGAGCTCCCTCTCTATGTATAAAGTGGAGGGAGATCCCTCTCTATGTATAAAGTGCAGGGAGCTCCCTCTCTATGGATAAAGAGGACGGAGCTCCATCTCTGTGTATAAAGTGGAGGGAGCTCCCTCTCGACATACAAAGTGGATGGAGCTCCTTCTCTATGTATAAAGTGGAGGGAGCTCCCTCTCCATGTATAAAGTGGAGAGATCTCCCTCTCCATGTATAAAGTGGAGAGATCTCCCTCTCTATGTATGAATTGGAGGGAGCTCCCTCTGTATGTATGAAGTGGACGGAGCTCCATCTCCATGTTTTAAGTAGAGGGAGCTCCCTCTCTTTGTATAAAGTGGATGGAGCTCCGTCTCTATGTACAAAGTGGAGGGAGCTCGCTCTCTACGTATCCAGTGGAGGGAGTTCCCTCTGTATGTATAAATTGGAGGGAGCTCCCTCTCTATGTATAAAATGGACGGAGCTCCCTCTCTGTGTATATAGTGGAGTGAGCGCCCTCTCTATGTCCAAAGTGTATGGAGCTCCCTCTGTATGTATAAAGTGGAGTGAGCTCTCTCTCCATGTATAAAGAGGACGGAGATCCCTCTCCATGGATAAAGTGGAGAGAGATTCCTCTCGATGTATAAAGTGGAGGTCGCGTCCTCGCTATGTACAAAGTGGAGGGAGCTCCCTCTCTATGTATAAAGTGGAGGGAGCACCCTTTCTATGTTTGAAGAGAACGGAGCTCCCTCTCCATGTATAAAGTTGAGGGAGCTCCCTCTCGATATACAAAGTGGAGGTAGCGCCCTCGCGATGTACAAAGTGGAGGGAGCTCCCTCTCTATGTATAAAGTGGACGGAGCTCCCTCTCTATGTATAAACTGGAGGGAGCTAACTATCTTTGTAAAAAGTGGACGGAGCTCCCTCTCTATGTACAAAGTAGATGGAGCTCACTCTCTATTTATAAAGTGGAGGGAGCTCCCTCTCTATGCATAATGCGGCGGGAGCTCCCTCTCTATGTATAAAGTGGAGGGATCTCCCTCTCTATGTACGAAGTGGAGGGAGTTCCCTCTCTATGTATAAAGTGGATGGAGCTCCCTCTCGAAGTACAAAGTGGAGGGAGCTCGCTCTCGACGTATCCATTGGAGTGAGCTCCCTCTCTATGTATTAAGTGGAGGGAGCTCCCTCTCTATGTACAAAGTGGACGGAGCTCCCTCTCTATGTATAAAGTGGACTGAGCTCCCTCTTTATGTACAAAGTGGAGGGAGCTCCATCTCAATGTATAAAGTGTAGGGAGAACCCTCTCTATGTATAAAGTGGATGGAGCTCCCGCTCCATGCACAAAGTGGAGGGAGCTCCCTCTCTATGTACAAAGTGGTCGGAGCTCCCTCTCTGTGGATAAAGTGGACGGAGCTCCCTCTCTATGTACAAAGTGGAGGGAGCTCGCTCTCTTTGGATAAACTGCACGGAGCTCCCTCTCTATGCAGAAAGTGGACGGATCTCCCTCTGTATGTTTAAAGTGGAGGGAGCTCCCTCTCCATGTATAAAGTGGAAGTAGCTCCCTCTGCATGTATAAAGTGGAGGGAGCTCCCTCTCTTTGTATAAAGTGGAGGGAGCTCACTCTCGACATACAAAGTGGATGGAGTGCCCTCTCCTTGTATAAAGTGGAGTGAGCGCACTCTCTATGTACAAAGTGTATGGAGCTCCCTCTGTATGCATAAAGTGGAGTGTGCTCCCTCTCTATGTATAAAGAGGACGGAGCTCCCTCTCTATGTATAAGGTGGAGGGAGCACCCTCTCGATGTATAAAGTGGAGTGAGCGCCCTCGCCATGAGCAAAGTGGAGGGAGCTCCCTCTCCATGTATAAAATGGAGGGAGATCCCTATCTATGGATAAAGTGGAGGGAGCTCCCTCTCTATGTATAAAGTGGACGGAGCTCCCTATCTATGTATAAAGTGGAGGGAGGTCCCTCTCTATGTATAAAGTGGAGGGAGCTCCCTCTCTATGTATAAAGTGGACGGAGCTCCCTCTCGAAGTATAAAGTGGAGGGAGCTCCCTCTCTATGTATAAAGTGGCGGGAGCTCCCTCTCTATGTATAAAGTGGAGGGAGCTCCCTCTGCATGTCTAAAGTGGATGGAGCTCCCTCTCTATGTATAAAGTGGAGGGAGCTCCCTCTCTATGTATAAAGTGGATGGAGCTCCCGCCCCATGTACAAAGTGGAGGGAGCTCGCTCTCTACGTATTCAGTGGAGGGAGCTCCAGCATCTATGGAGAAAGTGGAGGGAGCTCCCCCTCTATGTACAAAGTGGACGGAGATCCCTCTCTATGTATAAAGTGGACGGAGCTCCCTCTGTATGTATAAAGTGGAGGGAGCTCCCTCTCTATGTATAATGTGAAGGGAGCTCCCTCTCTATGTATAAAGTGGAGGGAGCTCCCTCTGTATGTATAAAGAGGACGGAGCTCCCTTTCTATGTATAAAGTGGATGGAGCTCCCTCTCTATGTACAAAGTGGAGGTAGCTCCCTCTCTATGCATAAAGTGGACGGAGCTCCCTCTCGACGTGTAAAGTGGACGGAGCTCGCTCTCAATGTATAAATTGGAGGAGCTCCCTCTCTGTGTATAAAGTGGACGGAGCTCCCTCTCTATGTATAAAGTGGAGGGAGCTCCCTCTCTATGTATAAAGTGGACGGAGCTCCCTCTGTATGTTTAAAGTGGAGGGAGCTCCCTCTCCATCTATAAAGTGGAGGGAGCTCCCTCTCCATGTATAAAGTGGACGGAGCTCCCCCTCTATGTACAAAGGGGACGGAGATCCCTCTCTATGTATAAAGTGGACGGAGCTCCCTCTGTATGTATAAAGTGGAGGGAGCTCCCTCTCTATGTATGAAGAGGAGGGAGCACCCTCTCAATGTGTAAAGTGGAGGGAGCTCCCTCTGTATGTTTAAAGTGGACGGAGCTCCCTCTCGATGTATAAAGAGGAGGGAGCTCCCTCTCTATGTATAAAACGGAGGGAGCTCCCTCTCTATGCATAAAGTGGACGGAGCTCCCTTTCGATGTGTAAAGTGGACGGAGCTCGCTCTCGATGTATAAAGTGGAGGGAGCTCCCCCTCTATGTACAAAGTGGACGGAGATCCCTCTCTATGTATAAAGTGGACGGAGCTCCCTCTGTATGTATAAAGTGGAGGGAGCACCCTCTCTATGTATAATGTGGAGGGAGCTCCCTCTCTATGTATAAAGTGGAGGGAGCTCCCTCTGTATGTATAAAGAGGACGGAGCTCCCTTTCTATGTATAAAGTGGATGGAGCTCCCTCTCTATGTACAAAGTGGAGGTAGCTCCCTCTCTATGCATAAAGTGGACGGAGCTCCCTCTCGATGTGTAAAGTGGACGGAGCTCCCTCTCTATGTATAAATTGGAGGGAGCTCCCTCTCTATGTATAAAGTGGACGGAGCTCCCTCTCTATGTATAAAGTGGAGGGAGCTCCCTCTCTATGTGTAAAGTGGACGGAGCTCCCTCTGTATGTTTAAAGTGGAGGGAGCTCCCTCTCCATCTATAAAGTGGAGGGAGCTCCCTCTCCATGTATAAAGTGGAGGGAGCTCCCTCTCTATGCATAAAGCCGACGGAGCTCCCTCTCGATGTGTAAAGTGGACGGAGCTCGCTCTCGATGTATGAAGTGGAGGGAGCTCCCTCTCTATGTATAAAGTGGACGGAGCTCCCCCTCTATGTACAAAGTGGACGGAGATCCCTCTCTCTGTATAAAGTGGACGGAGCTCCCTCTGTATGTATAAAGTGGAGGGAGCTCCCTCTCTATGTATAAAGAGGAGGGAGCACCCTCTCAATGTGTAAAGTGGAAGGAGCTCCCTCTGTATGTTTAAAGTGGACGGAGCTCCCTCTCGATGTATAAAGTGGAGGGAACTCCCTCCCTATGTATAAAGCGGTGGGAGCTCCCTCTCTATGCATAAAGTGGACGGAGCTCCCTCTCGATGTGTAAAGTGGACGGAGCTCGCTCTCGATGTATAAAGTGGAGGGAGCTCCCTCTCTATGTATAAAGTGGACGGAGCTCCCTCTCTATGTATCAAGTGGAGGGAGCTCCCTCTCTATGTATAAAGTGGACGGAGCTCCCTCTGTATGTTTAAAGTGGAGGGAGCTCCCTCTCCATGTATAAAGTGGACGTAGCTCCCTCTGCATGTATAAAGTGGAGGGAGCTCCCTCTCTATGTTTAAAGTGGAGGGATCTCCGTCTCTAAGTTTCAGGTGGACGGAGCTCCCTCTCTATGTATAAAGTGGACGGAGCTCCCTCTCTATGTACAAAGTGGAGGGAGCTCGCTCTCTATGTATAAATTGGACGGAGCTCCCTCTCTATGTATAAACTGGACGGAGCTCCCTCTCGATGTATAAAGTGGAGGGAGCTCCCTCTCTATGTACAAATTTGATGGAGCTCCCTCTCCATGTATAAAGAGGAAGGAGCTCCCTCTCTATGTACAAAGTGGACGGAGATACCTCTCGATGTATCAAGAGGAGGGAGCTCCCTCTCTGTGTATAAAGAGGAGGGAGATCCCTCTCTATGTACAAAGTGGATGGAGCTCCCTCTCTATGTATGAAGAGGAGGAAGCTCCCTCTCTAGGCACCAAGTGGGTGGAGCTCCCTCTCTATGTATAAATTGGAGGGAGCTCCATCTCCATGTATAAAAAGGAGGGAGCTCCCTCTGTATGTATAAAGTGGACGGAGCTCCCTCTCCATGTTTAAAGTGGAGGGAGCTCCCTCTCTTTGTATAAAGTGGATGGAGCTCCGTCTCTATGTACAAAGTGGAGGGAGCTCGCTCTCTACGTATCCAGTGGAGGGAGCTCCCTCTCTATGTATAAAGTGGAGGGAGCTCCCTCTCGATGTACAAAGTGGACGGAGCTCCCTTTCTATGTATAAAGTGAACGGTGCTCCCTCTCTGTGTATAAAGTGGAGTGAGCGCCCTCTCTATTTCCAAAGTGTATGGAGCTCCCTCTGTATGTATAAATTGGAGGGAGCTCCCTCTCTATGTATAAAATGGACGGAGCTCCCTCTCTGTGTATAAAGTGGAGTGAGCGCTCTCTCCATGTCCAAAGTGTATGGAGCTCCCTCTGTATGTATAAAGTGGAGTGAGCTCTCTCTCTATGTATAAAGAGGACGGAGATCCCTCTCCATGGATAAAGTGGAGAGAGATTCCTCTCGATGTATAAAGTGGAGGTAGCGTCCTCGCTATGTACAAAGTGGAGGGAGCACCCTCTCGACGTATAAAGTGGAGGGAGCTCCCTCTCGATGTATAAAGTGGAGTGAGCGCCCTCGCCATGTGCAAAGTGGAGGGAGCTCCCTCTCCATGTATAAAGTGGAGGGAGCTCCCTCTCTATGTAGAAAGTGGACGTAGCTCCCTATCTATGTATAAAGTGGAGGGCGATCCCTCTCTATGTATAAAGTGGACGGAGCTCCCTCTCTAAGTATAAAGTGGAGGGAGCTCCCTCTCTATGTATAAAGTGGCGGGAGCTCCCTCTCTATGTATAAAGTGGTGGGAGCTCCCTCTGCATGTCTAAAGTGGATGGAGCTCCCTCTCGATGTATAAAGTGGAGGGAGCTCCCTCTCTATGTATAAAGTGGATGGAGCTCCCGCCCTATGTACAATGTGGAGTGAGCTCGCTCTCTACGTATCCAGTGGAGGGAGCTCCCGCATCTATGGAGAAAGTGGAGGGAGCTCCCCCTCTATGTACAAAGTGGACGGAGATCCCTCTCTATGTATAAAGAGGACGGAGCTCCCTCTCTGTGTATAAAGTGGAGGGAGCTCCCTCTCGACATACAAAGTGGATGGAGCTCCCTCTCTATGAATAAAGTGGAGGGAGCTCCCTCTCCATGTATAAAGTGGAGAGATCTCCCTCTCTATGTATGAATTGGAGGGAGCTCCCTCTGTATGTATAAAGTGGACGGAGCTCCCTCTCCATGTTTAAAGTGGAGGGAGCTCCCTCTCTTTGTATAAAGTGGATGGAGCTCCGTCTCTATGTACAAAGTGGAGGGAGCTCGCTCTCTACGTATCCAGTGGAGGGAGCTCCCTCTCTATGTATAAAGTGGAGGGAGCTCCCTCTCTATGTACAAAGTGGACGGAGCTCCCTTTCTATGTATAAAGTGAACTTTGCTCCCTCTCTGTGTATAAAGTGGAGTGAGCGCCCTCTCTATTTCCAAAGTGTATGGAGCTCCCTCTGTATGTATAAATTGGAGGGAGCTCCCTCTCTATGTATAAAATGGACGGAGCTCCCTCTCTGTGTATAAAGTGGAGTGAGCGCCCTCTCTATGTCCAAAGTATATGGAGCTCCCTCTGTATGTATAAAGTGGAGTGAGCTCTCTCTCTATGTATAAAGAGGACGGAGATCCCTCTCCATGGATAAAGTGGAGAGAGATTCCTCTCGATGTATAAAGTGGAGGTAGCGTCCTCGCTATGTACAAAGTGGAGGGAGCACCCTCTCGATGTATTAAGTGGAGGGAGCTCCCTCTCTATGTTTGAAGAGGACGGAGCTCCCTCTCCATGTATAAAGTTGAGCGAGCTCCCTCTCGATATATAAAGTGGAGGTAGCGCCCTCGCTATGTACAAAGTGGAGGAAGCTCCCTCTCTATGTATAAAGTGGACGGAGCTCCCTCTCTATGTATAAAGTGGAGGGAGCTAACTCTCTATGTATAAAGTGGACGGAGCTCCCTCTCCATGTATAAAGTGGAGGGAGATCCCTCTCGACATACAAAGTGGATGGAGCTCACTCTCTATTTATAAAGTGGAGGGAGCTCCCTCTCTATGCATAATGTGGCGGGAGCTCCCTCTCTATGTATAAAGTGGAGGGATCTCCCTCTCTATGTATGAAGTGGAGGGAGTTCCCTCTCCATGTATAAAGTGGATGGAGCTCCCTCTCGAAGTACAAAGTGGAGGGAGCTCGCTCTCGACGTATCCATTGGAGGGAGCTCCCTCTCTATGTATAAAGTGGAGGGTGCTCCCTCTCTATGTACAAAGTGGACGGAGCTCCCTCTCTATGTATAAAGCGGACGGAGCTCCCTCTCTGTGTATAAAGTGGAGTCAGCGCCCTCTCTATGTCCAAAGTGTATGGAGCTCCCTCTGTATGTATAAAGTGGAGTGAGCTCTCTCTCTATGTATAAAGAGGACGGAGATCCCTCTCCATGGATAAAGTGGATAGAGATTCCTCTCGATGTATAAAGTGGAGGTAGCGTCCTCCCTATGTACAAAGTGGAGGGAGCACCCTCTCGATGTATTAAGTGGAGGGAGCTCCCTCTCTATGTTTGAAGAGGACGGAGCTCCCTCTCCATGTATAAAGTTGAGCGAGCTCCCTCTAGATATATAAAGTGGAGGTAGCGCCCTCGCTATGTACAAAGTGGAGGAAGCTCCCTCTCTATGTATAAAGTGGACGGAGCTCCCTCTCTATGTATAAAGTGGAGGGAGCTAACTCTCTATGTATAAAGTGGACGGAGCTCCCTCTCCATGTATAAAGTGGAGGGAGATCCCTCTCGACATACAAAGTGGATGGAGCTCACTCTCTATTTATAAAGTGGAGGGATCTCCCTCTCTATGTATGAAGTGGAGGGAGTTCCCTCTCCATGTATGAAGTGGATGGAGCTCCCTCTCGAAGTACAAAGTGGAGGGAGCTCGCTCTCGACGTATCCATTGGAGGGAGCTCCCTCTCTATGTATAAAGTGGAGGGAGCTCCCTCTCTATGTACAAAGTGGAGGGAGCTCCCTCTCTATGCATAAAGCGGACGGCGCTCACTCTCAATGTATAAAGTGGACTGAGCTCCCTCTGTATGTATAAAGTGGAGGGAGCTCCATCTCTATGTATAAAGTGTAGGGAGATCCCTCTCTATGTATAAAGTGGATGGAGCTCCCTCTCTTTGTATAAAGTGGAGGGAGCTCCCTCCCGACATACAAAGTAGATGGAGCACCCTCTCCATGTATAAAGTGGAGTGAGCGCACTCTCTATGTACAAAGTGTATGGAGCTCCCTCTGTATGTATAAAGTGGAGTGAGCTCCCTCTCTATGTATAAAGAGGACGGAGCTCCCTCTCTATGTATAAAGTGGAGGGAGCTCCCTCTCGATGTATAAAGTGGAGTGAGCGCCCTCGCCATGTGCAAAGTGGAGGGAGCTCCCTCTCCATGTATAAAGTGGAGGGAGATCCCTATCTATGTACAAAGTGGTCGGAGCTCCCTCTCTATGGATAAAGTGGACGGAGCTCCCTCTCTATGTACAAAGTGGAGGGAGCTCGCTCTCCATGGATAAACTGCACGGAGCTCCCTCTCTATGCAGAAAGTGGAGGGAGCTCCCTCCCCATGTATAAAGTGGAAGTAGCTCCCTCTGCATGTATAAAGTGGAGGGAGCTCCCTCTCTTTGTATAAAGTGGAGGGCGCTCCCTCTCGACATACAAAGTAGATGGAGCACCCTCTCCATGTATAAAGTGGAGTGAGCGCACTCTCTATGTACAAAGTGTATGGAGCTCCCTCTGTATGCATAAAGTGGAGTGTGCTCACTCTCTATGTATAAAGAGGACGGAGCTCCCTCTCTATGTATAAAGTGGAGGGAGCTCCCTCTCGATGTATAAAGTGGAGTGAGCGCCCTCGCCATGTGCAAAGTGGAGGGAGCTCCCTCTCCATGTATAAAGTGGAGGGAGCTCCCTCTCTATGTATAAAGTGGAAGGAGCTCCCTCTCTATGTATAAAGTGGAGGGAGATCCCTCTCTATGTATAAAGTGGAGGGAGCTCCATCTCTATGTATAAAGTGGACGGAGCTCCCTCTCTAAGTATAAAGTGGAGGGAGCTCCCTCTCTATGTATAAAGTGGCGGGAGCTCCCTCTCTATGTATAAAGTGGAGGGAGCTCCCTCTGCATGTCTAAAGTGGATGGAGCTCCCTCTCTATGTATAAAGTGGAGGGAGCTCCCTCTCTATGTATAAAGTGGATGGAGCTCCCGCCCTATGTACAAAGTGGAGGGAGCTCGCTCTCTACGTATCCAGTGGAGGGAGCTCCCGCATCTATGGAGAAAGTGGAGGGAGCTCCCCCTCTATGTACAAAGTGGACGGAGATCCCTCTCTATGTATAAAGAGGACGGAGCTCCCTCTCTATGAATAAAGTGGAGGGAGCTCCCTCTCCATGTATAAAGTGGAGAGATCTCCCTCTCTATGTATGAATTGGAGGGAGCTCCCTCTGTATGTATAAAGTGGACGGAGCTCCCTCTCCATGTTTAAAGTGGAGGGAGCTCCCTCTCTTTGTATAAAGTGGATGGAGCTCCGTCTCTATGTACAAAGTGGAGGGAGCTCGCTCTCTACGTATCCAGTGGAGGGAGCTCCCTCTCTATGTATAAAGTGGAGGGAGCTCCCTCTCTATGTACAAAGTGGACGGAGCTCCCTTTCTATGTATAAAGTGAACGGTGCTCCCTCTCTGTGTATAAAGTGGAGTGAGCGCCCTCTCTATTTCCAAAGTGTATGGAGCTCCCTCTGTATGTATAAATTGGAGGGAGCTCCCTCTCTATGTATAAAATGGTCGGAGCTCCCTCTCTGTGTATAAAGTGGAGTGAGCGCTCTCTCCATGTCCAAAGTGTATGGAGCTCCCTCTGTATGTATAAAGTGGAGTGAGCTCTCTCTCTATGGATAAAGAGGACGGAGATCCCTCTCCATGGATAAAGTGGAGAGAGATTCCTCTCGATGTATAAAGTGGAGGTAGCGTCCTCGCTATGTACAAGGTGGAGGGAGCACCCTCTCGATGTATAAAGTGGAGGGAGCTCCCTCTCGATGTATAAAGTGGAGTGAGCGCCCTCGCCATGTGCAAAGTGGAGGGAGCTCCCTCTCCATGTATAAATTGGAGGCAGCTCCCTCTCTATGGATAAAGTGGAGGGAGCTCCATCTCTATGTATAAAGTGGACGGAGATCCCTCTCTAAGTATAAAGTGGAGGGAGCTCCCTCTCTATGTATAAAGTGGCGGGAGCTCCCTCTCTACGTATAAAGTGGAGGGAGCTCCCTCTGCATGTCTAAAGTGGATGGAGCTCCCTCTCGATGTATAAAGTGGAGGGAGCTCCCTCTCTATGTATAAAGTGGATGGAGCTCCCGCCCTATGTGCAATGTGGAGGGAGCTCGCTCTCTACGTATCCAGTGGAGGGAGCTCCCGCATCTATGGAGAAAGTGGAGGGAGCTCCCCCTCTATGTACAAAGTGGACGGAGATCCCTCTCTATGTATAAAGAGGACGGAGCTCCCTCTCTGTGTATAAAGTGGAGGGAGCTCCCTCTCGACATACAAAGTGGATGGAGCTCCCTCTCTATGAATAAAGTGGAGGGAGCTCCCTCTCCATGTATAAAGTGGAGAGATCTCCCTCTCTATGTATGAATTGGAGGGAGCTCCCTCTGTATGTATAAAGTGGAAGGAGCTCCCTCTCCATGTTTAAAGTGGAGGGAGCTCCCTCTCTTTGTATAAAGTGGATGGAGCTCCCTCTCTATGGATAAAGTGGAGGGAGATCCCTCTCCATGGATAAAGTGGAGAGAGATTCCTCTCGATGTATAAAGTGGAGGTAGCGTCCTCGCTATGTACAAAGTAGATGGAGCACCCTCTCCATGTATAAAGTGGAGTGAGCGCACTCTCTATGTACAAAGTGTATGGAGCTCCCTCTGTATGCATAAAGTGGAGTGTGCTCCCTCTCTATGTATAAAGTGGAGGGAGCTCCCTCTCTATGTACAAAGTGGACGGAGCTCCCTCTCTATGTATAAAGCGGACGGCGCTCACTCTCAATGTATAAAGTGGACTGAGCTCCCTCTGTATGTATAAAGTGGAGGGAGCTCCATCTCTATGTATAAAGTGGATGGAGCTCCCTCTCTTTGTATAAAGTGGAGGGAGCTCCCTCTCGACATACAAAGTAGATGGAGCACCCTCTCCATGTATAAAGTGGAGTCAGCGCACTCTCTATGTACAAAGTGTATGGAGCTCCCTCTGTATGTATAAAGTGGAGTGAGCTCCCTCTCTATGTATAAAGAGGACGGAGCTCCCTCTCTATGTATAAAGTGGAGGGAGCTCCCTCTCGATGTATAAAGTGGAGTGAGCGCCCTCGCCATGTGCAAAGTGGAGGGAGCTCCCTCTCCATGTATAAAGTGGAGGGAGATCCCTATCTATGTACAAAGTGGTCGGAGCTCCCTCTCTATGGATAAAGTGGACGGAGCTCCCTCTCTATGTACAAAGTGGAGGGAGCTCGCTCTCTATGGATAAACTGCACGGAGCTCCCTCTCTATGCAGAAAGTGGAGGGAGCTCCCTCTCCATGTATAAAGTGGAAGTAGCTCCCTCTGCATGTATAAAGTGGAGGGAGCTCCCTCTCTTTGTATAAAGTGGAGGGAGCTCCCTCTCGACATACAAAGTAGATGGAGCACCCTCTCCATGTATAATGTGGAGTGAGCGCACTCTCTATGTACAAAGTGTATGGAGCTCCCTCTGTATGCATAAAGTGGAGTGTGCTCCCTCTCTATGTACAAAGAGGACGGAGCTCCCTCTCTATGTATAAAGTGGAGGGAGCTCCCTCTCGATGTATAAAGTGGAGTGAGCGCCCTCGCCATGTGCAAAGTGGAGGGAGCTCCCTCTCCATGTATAAAGTGGAGGGAGCTCCCTCTCTATGTATAAAGTGGAAGGAGCTCCCTCTCTATGTATAAAATGGACGGAGCTCCCTCTCTGTGTATAAAGTGGAGTGAGCGCCCTCTCTATGTCCAAAGTGTATGGAGCTCCCTCTGTATGTATAAAGTGGAGTGAGCTCTCTCTCCATGTATAAAGGGGACGGAGATCCCTCTCCATGGATAAAGTGGAGAGAGATTCCTCTCGATGTATAAAGTGGAGGTAGCGTCCTCGCTATGTACAAAGTGGAGGCAGCACCCTCTCGATGTATTAAGTGGAGGGAGCTCCCTCTCTATGTTTGAAGAGGACGGAGCTCCCTCTCCATGTATAAAGTTGAGCGAGCTCCCTCTCGATATATAAAGTGGAGGTAGCGCCCTCGCTATGTACAAAGTGGAGGAAGCTCCCTCTCTATGTATAAAGTGGACGGAGCTCCCTCTCTATGTATAAAGTGGAGGGAGCTAACTCTCTATGTATAAAGTGGACGGAGCTCCCTCTCCATGTATAAAGTGGAGGGAGATCCCTCTCGACATACAAAGTGGATGGAGCTCACTCTCTATTTATAAAGTGGAGGGAGCTCCCTCTCTATGCATAATGTGGCGGGAGCTCCCTCTCTATGTATAAAGTGGAGGGATCTCCCTCTCTATGTATGAAGTGGAGGGAGTTCCCTCTCCATGTATAAAGTGGAGGGAGTTCCCTCTCCATGTATAAAGTGGATGGAGCTCCCTCTCGAAGTACAAAGTGGAGGGAGCTCGCTCTCGACATATCCATTGGAGGGAGCTCCCTCTCTATATAGAAAGTGGAGGGAGCTCCCTCTCTATGTACAAAGTGGACGGAGCTCCCTCTGTATGTATAAAGTGGAGGGAGCTCCATCTCTATGTATAAAGTGTAGGGAGATCCCTCTCTATGTATAAAGTGGATGGAGCTCCCTCTCTTTGTATAAAGTGGAGGGAGCTCCCTCTCGACATACAAAGTAGATGGAGCACCCTCTCCATGTATAAAGTGGAGTGAGCGCACTCTCTATGTACAAAGTGTATGGAGCTCCCTCTGTATGTATAAAGTGGAGTGAGCTCCCTCTCTATGTATAAAGAGGACGGAGCTCCCTCTCTATGTATAAAGTGGAGGGAGCTCCCTTTCGATGTATAAAGTGGAGTGAGCGCCCTCGCCATGTGCAAAGTGGAGGGAGCTCCCTCTCCATGTATAAAGTGGAGGGAGATCCCTATCTATGTACAAAGTGGTCGGAGCTCCCTCTCTATGGATAAAGTGGACGGAGCTCCCTCTCTATGTACAAAGTGGAGGGAGCTCGCTCTCTATGGATAAACTGCACGGAGCTCCCTCTCTATGCAGAAAGTGGAGGGAGCTCCCTCTCGATGTATAAAGTGGAGGGAGCTCCCTCTCTATGTATAAAGTGGATGGAGCTCCCGCCCTATGTGCAATGTGGAGGGAGCTCGCTCTCTACGTATCCAGTGGAGGGAGCTCCCGCATCTATGGAGAAAGTGGAGGGAGCTCCCCCTCTATGTACAAAGTGGACGGAGATCCCTCTCTATGTATAAAGAGGACGGAGCTCCCTCTCTGTGTATAAAGTGGAGGGAGCTCCCTCTCGACATACAAAGTGGATGGAGCTCCCTCTCTATGAATAAAGTGGAGGGAGCTCCCTCTCCATGTATAAAGTGGAGAGATCTCCCTCTCTATGTATGAATTGGAGGGAGCTCCCTCTGTATGTATAAAGTGGAAGGAGCTCCCTCTCCATGTTTAAAGTGGAGGGAGCTCCTTCTCTTTGTATAAAGTGGATGGAGCTCCCTCTCTATGGATAAAGTGGAGGGAGATCCCTCTCCATGGATAAAGTGGAGAGAGATTCCTCTCGATGTATAAAGTGGAGGTAGCGTCCTCGCTATGTACAAAGTAGATGGAGCACCCTCTCCATGTATAAAGTGGAGTGAGCGCACTCTCTATGTACAAAGTGTATGGAGCTCCCTCTGTATGCATAAAGTGGAGTGTGCTCCCTCTCTATGTATAAAGTGGAGGGAGCTCCCTCTCTATGTACAAAGTGGACGGAGCTCCCTCTCTATGTATAAAGCGGACGGCGCTCACTCTCAATGTATAAAGTGGACTGAGCTCCCTCTGTATGTATAAAGTGGAGGGAGCTCCATCTCTATGTATAAAGTGGATGGAGCTCCCTCTCTTTGTATAAAGTGGAGGGAGCTCCCTCTCGACATACAAAGTAGATGGAGCACCCTCTCCATGTATAAAGTGGAGTCAGCGCACTCTCTATGTACAAAGTGTATGGAGCTCCCTCTGTATGTATAAAGTGGAGTGAGCTCCCTCTCTATGTATAAAGAGGACGGAGCTCCCTCTCTATGTATAAAGTGGAGGGAGCTCCCTCTCGATGTATAAAGTGGAGTGAGCGCCCTCGCCATGTGCAAAGTGGAGGGAGCTCCCTCTCCATGTATAAAGTGGAGGGAGATCCCTATCTATGTACAAAGTGGTCGGAGCTCCCTCTCTATGGATAAAGTGGACGGAGCTCCCTCTCTATGTACAAAGTGGAGGGAGCTCGCTCTCTATGGATAAACTGCACGGAGCTCCCTCTCTATGCAGAAAGTGGAGGGAGCTCCCTCTCCATGTATAAAGTGGAAGTAGCTCCCTCTGCATGTATAAAGTGGAGGGAGCTCCCTCTCTTTGTATAAAGTGGAGGGAGCTCCCTCTCGACATACAAAGTAGATGGAGCACCCTCTCCATGTATAATGTGGAGTGAGCGCACTCTCTATGTACAAAGTGTATGGAGCTCCCTCTGTATGCATAAAGTGGAGTGTGCTCCCTCTCTATGTACAAAGAGGACGGAGCTCCCTCTCTATGTATAAAGTGGAGGGAGCTCCCTCTCGATGTATAAAGTGGAGTGAGCGCCCTCGCCATGTGCAAAGTGGAGGGAGCTCCCTCTCCATGTATAAAGTGGAGGGAGCTCCCTCTCTATGTATAAAGTGGAAGGAGCTCCCTCTCTATGTATAAAATGGACGGAGCTCCCTCTCTGTGTATAAAGTGGAGTGAGCGCCCTCTCTATGTCCAAAGTGTATGGAGCTCCCTCTGTATGTATAAAGTGGAGTGAGCTCTCTCTCCATGTATAAAGGGGACGGAGATCCCTCTCCATGGATAAAGTGGAGAGAGATTCCTCTCGATGTATAAAGTGGAGGTAGCGTCCTCGCTATGTACAAAGTGGAGGCAGCACCCTCTCGATGTATTAAGTGGAGGGAGCTCCCTCTCTATGTTTGAAGAGGACGGAGCTCCCTCTCCATGTATAAAGTTGAGCGAGCTCCCTCTCGATATATAAAGTGGAGGTAGCGCCCTCGCTATGTACAAAGTGGAGGAAGCTCCCTCTCTATGTATAAAGTGGACGGAGCTCCCTCTCTATGTATAAAGTGGAGGGAGCTAACTCTCTATGTATAAAGTGGACGGAGCTCCCTCTCCATGTATAAAGTGGAGGGAGATCCCTCTCGACATACAAAGTGGATGGAGCTCACTCTCTATTTATAAAGTGGAGGGAGCTCCCTCTCTATGCATAATGTGGCGGGAGCTCCCTCTCTATGTATAAAGTGGAGGGATCTCCCTCTCTATGTATGAAGTGGAGGGAGTTCCCTCTCCATGTATAAAGTGGAGGGAGTTCCCTCTCCATGTATAAAGTGGATGGAGCTCCCTCTCGAAGTACAAAGTGGAGGGAGCTCGCTCTCGACATATCCATTGGAGGGAGCTCCCTCTCTATGTAGAAAGTGGAGGGAGCTCCCTCTCTATGTACAAAGTGGACGGAGCTCCCTCTCTATGTATAAAGCGGACGGCGCTCACTCTCAATGTATAAAGTGGACTGAGCTCCCTCTGTATGTATAAAGTGGAGGGAGCTCCATCTCTATGTATAAAGTGTAGGGAGATCCCTCTCTATGTATAAAGTGGATGGAGCTCCCTCTCTTTGTATAAAGTGGAGGGAGCTCCCTCTCGACATACAAAGTAGATGGAGCACCCTCTCCATGTATAAAGTGGAGTGAGCGCACTCTCTATGTACAAAGTGTATGGAGCTCCCTCTGTATGTATAAAGTGGAGTGAGCTCCCTCTCTATGTATAAAGAGGACGGAGCTCCCTCTCTATGTATAAAGTGGAGGGAGCTCCCTTTCGATGTATAAAGTGGAGTGAGCGCCCTCGCCATGTGCAAAGTGGAGGGAGCTCCCTCTCCATGTATAAAGTGGAGGGAGATCCCTATCTATGTACAAAGTGGTCGGAGCTCCCTCTCTATGGATAAAGTGGACGGAGCTCCCTCTCTATGCAGGAAGTGGAGGGAGCTCCCTCTCCATGTATAAAGTGGAAGTAGCTCCCTCTGCATGTATAAAGTGGAGGGAGCTCCCTCTCTTTGTATAAAGTGGAGGGAGCTCCCTCTCGACATACAAAGTAGATGGAGCACCCTCTCCATGTCTAAAGTGGAGTGAGCGCACTCTCTATGTACAAAGTGTATGGAGCTCCCTCTGTATGCATAAAGTGGAGTGTGCTCCCTCTCTATGTATAAAGAGGACGGAGCTCCCTCTCTATGTATAAAGTGGAGGGAGCTCCCTCTCGATGTATAAAGTGGAGTGAGCGCCCTCGCCATGTGCAAAGTGGAGGGAGCTCCCTCTCCATGTATAAAGTGGAGGGAGCTCCCTCTCTATGTATAAAGTGGAAGGAGCTCCCTCTCTATGTATAAAGTGGTGGGAGATCCCTCTCTATGTATAAAGTGGAGGGAGCTCCATCTCTATGTATAAAGTGGACGGAGCTCCCTCTCTAAGTATAAAGTGGAGGGAGCTCCCTCTCTATGTATAAAGTGGAGGGAGCTCCCTCTGCATGTCTAAAGTGTATGGAGCTCCCTCTCTATGTATAAAGTGGAGGGAGCTCCCTCTCTATGTATAAAGTGGATGGAGCTCCCGCCCTATGTACAAAGTGGAGGGATCTCGCTCTCTACGTATCCAGTGGAGGGAGCTCCCGCATCTATGGAGAAAGTGGAGGGAGCTCCCCCTCTATGTACAAAGTGGACGGAGATCCCTCTCTATGTATAAAGAGGACGGAGCTCCCTCTCTGGGTATAAAGTGGAGGGAGCTCCCTCTCGACATACAAAGTGGATGGAGCTCCCTCTCTATGAATAAAGTGGAGGGAGCTCCCTCTCCATGTATAAAGTGGAGAGATCTCCCTCTCTATGTATGAATTGGAGGGAGCTCCCTCTGTATGTATAAAGTGGACGGAGCTCCCTCTCCATGTTTAAAGTGGAGGGAGCTCCCTCTCTTTGTATAAAGTGGATGGAGCTCCGTCTCTATGTACAAAGTGGAGGGAGCTCGCTCTCTACGTATCCAGTGGAGGGAGCTCCCTCTCTATGTATAAAGTGGAGGGAGCTCCCTCTCTATGTACAAAGTGGACGGAGCTCCCTTTCTATGTATAAAGTGAACGGTGCTCCCTCTCTGTGTATAAAGTGGAGTGAGCGCCCTCTCTATTTCCAAAGTGTATGGAGCTCCCTCTGTATGTATAAATTGGAGGGAGCTCCCTCTCTATGTATAAAATGGACGGAGCTCCCTCTCTGTGTATAAAGTGGAGTGAGCGCTCTCTCCATGTCCAAAGTGTATGGAGCTCCCTCTGTATGTATAAAGTGGAGTGAGCTCTCTCTCTATGTATAAAGAGGACGGAGATCCCTCTCCATGGATAAAGTGGAGAGAGATTCCTCTCGATGTATAAAGTGGAGGTAGCGTCCTCGCTATGTACAAAGTGGAGGGAGCACCCTCTCGACGTATAAAGTGGAGGGAGCTCCCTCTCTATGTTTGAAGAGGACGGAGCTCCCTCTCCATGTATAAAGTTGAGCGAGCTCCCTCTCGATATATAAAGTGGAGGTAGCGCCCTCGCTATGTACAAAGTGGAGGAAGCTCCCTCTCTATGTATAAAGTGGACGGAGCTCCCTCCCTATGTATAAAGTGGAGGGAGCTAACTCTCTATGTATAAAGTGGACGGAGCTCCCTCTCCATGTATAAAGTGGAGGGAGATCCCTCTCGACATACAAAGTGGATGGAGCTCACTCTCTATGTACAAAGTGGAGAGAGCTCGCTCTCCATGGATAAAATGCACGGAGCTGCCTCTCGATGCATAAAGTGGACGGAGCTCCCTCTCGATGTATCAAGTGGAGGGTGCTCCCTCTCTATGTGTAAAGTGGAGGGAGCTCCCTCTCTATGTATAAAGTGGAGGGAGCTCCCTCTCTATGCATAAAGTGGACGGAGCTCCCTCTCTATGGACAAAGTGGAGGGAGCTCGCTCTCTACATATCCAGTGGACGGAGCTTCTTCTCTATGCACAAAGTTGACCTAGCTCCCTCTCTATGTATAAAGTGGACGGAGCTTCCTCTCAATGTATAAAGTGGAGGGAGCTCCCTCTCTATGTATAAAGTGGACGGAGCTCCCTCTTTATGTATAAAATGGAGGGAGCTCCCTCTCTATGTATAAAGTGGAGGGAGCTCCCTCTGTATGTGGAAAGTGGAGGGAGCTCCCTCTCTATGCATAAAATGGACGGTGCTCCTCTCTCTATGTATAAAGTGGATGGAGCTCCCTCTCTATGTATAAAGTGGCGGGCGATCCCTCTCTATTTATAAAGAGGATGGAGCTCCGTCTCTGTGCATAAAGTGGTGGGAGCTCCGTCTCTATGTTTAACGTGGAGGGATCTCCGTCTCTAAGGTTCAGGTGGACGGTGCTCCCTCTCTATGTATAAAGTGGACGGAGCTCCCTCTCTATGTACAAAGTGGAGGGAGCTCGCTCTCTATGTAGAAAGTGGACGGAGCTCCCTCTCTATGTATAAACTGGACGGGCTCCCTCTCGATGTATAAAGTGGAGGGAGCTCCCTCTTTATGTACAAATTTGATGGAGCTCCCTCTCTATGTATAAAGAGGAACGAGCTCCCTCTCTATGTACAAAGTGGACGGAGCTACCTCTCTATGTATAAAGAGGAGGGAGATCCCTCTCTATGTACAAAGTGGATGGAGCTCCCTCTCTATGTATGAAGAGGAGGAAGCTCCCTCTCTAGGTATAAAGTGGGTGGAGCTCCCTCTCTATGAATAAAGTGGAGGGAGCTCCCTCTCTATGTGTAAAGAGGACGGAGATCCCTCTCTATGTACAAAGTGGAGCGAGCTGCCTCTCTATGTATAAAGTGGAGGCAGCTCCCTCTCTATGTATAAAGTGGATGGAGCTCCCTCTCTATGTATAAAGAGGAGGGAGCTCCCTCTCTATGTATAAAGTGGAGGGAGCTCCCTCTCTATGTATAAAGTGGACGGAGCTCCCTCTCTATGTGTAAAGTGGAGGGAGCTCCCTCTGTATGTATAAAATGGACGGAGCTCCCTCTCAATGTATAAAGTGGAGGGAGCTCCCTCTGTATGTATAAAGTGGAGGGAGCTCTCTCTCGATGCATAAATTGGACGGTGCTCCCTCTCTATGTATAAAGTGGATGGAGCTCCCTCTCTATGTATAAAGTGGGGGGAGATCCCTCTCTGTTTATAAAGAGGATGGAGCTCCGTCTCTATGCATAAAGTGGAGGGAGCTCCCTCTCTATGTTTAAAGTGGAGAGGGAGGGTACAGAGGAGATTTACAGAGGATGTTGTAAGGAACGGAGAATTTTAACTGTGAGGAAAGGTTGGATAGCCTGGAATTGTTTTGTTTGGAACAGAGATGGTTGAAGGGAAGATTTAATTGAGGTGTACAAACTAATGACGGGCCTGGATAGAGTGGATAGGAAGGACCCATTTCCCGTAACAGAGGGGTCGATAACCATGGGCATAGATTACAAGATTTCCACACCAATATCATGAGGGTGTGATGGATTCCATGTTGGAATACCTTGCTGGATGTTTACAATGGAACGTTTTCCTTCCTGGTCATCAAAACTGGCCGCCTGGGCCCCAACTTCATCCACATTTCTCCCACTCTACCAATGTTTCACTCTGCATACCTATCTTTCTCTGTTTGCGTACACAGCAGTGAAGGATTACATCAAATGAATATATCTTACATTCTCCCTTTCAATCCACCCCAACAATCTGTCTGTCTCCAGCCGTGTCCCTCTCCACAGCCCTCTCTCTTCCTGCATATCTAAGCCTCTATCCCTCTGTCTCCCTCTTCGTGTCAGAGATAGCAGGAGGGAGAGATAGAGAGAGGAAGACAGAGAGAGACACAGAGAACAACCCCAGCTTCTCCAATCTATCCACGTAACTGAAGCCCCTCATCCCTGGAACCATTCTTGTGAATCTTTTCTGCACCCTGTCTAATGCCTCCACATTCTTCCTAAAGTACGGTGTCCAGAATTGGACAATGCTCCAGTTGAAGGCAAACCAGCGATTTACAAAGGTCACATTTTCCTTGCTTTTCTATTCAAAGTCTGTATTTATAATCTCAGGACCTCTTCTGTCGTTTAACCACTTTCTGAACCTGCCCTGCCACCTTCAGTGATTGGAGCACAAATACCCCCAGATGTGTCTGTTCCTGCACCTCCTTTAGAATTCTATCCTTTACTTTATATCGTCTCTCCTCCTTTTTCCTAACCATGGAGGCAGAAGATGCGGGCATGGTTCTTGGTGAATCCATATCGACTGTCTTCACAAAAGAGGGGACGAGGCTGATATTGTAGTCAATGAGGAAGGGTTTGAAATATTGAATGGGATAAAAAGTGAGAGGGCAAATATTCAGGGGTTCAGCATCTTTGAAAGCTGATAATTCAACCGGCTCAGACAGATAGAGGTGCAAGGGAGGAAATATCAGAGGCTCTGACAATCATTTTCCAATCCTCTCTGGTTACAGTCGTGCTGCCAGAGGACTGGAGGACTGCGTATGTTGTAATGTTGATTAACAAGGGAGAAAGCAACAGACTGAGTAATTATAGGCCTCCCAGCCTAATCACAGTGGAGGGCAAATCATTGTGGAAAAGGGAATGATTGATTCCTTTCTAGTACTGTGTGTCTCAGTGTCTCCATGTCTGTGTCTCTGTCACAATTTGAGCACTACCCTCACATTGGTGAGCAGTCCGTCTCTGGAATAAATGCCCCAGTGTTGTGGAAACATAAAATGGCCACTGAGAACCAGCCTAAAATGGCACACTAATGTTTGTGGATTTCCACAGATATTTGAGAGAGGAGAGAGAGACAGACAGTCAGACAGACAGAAAGAGAGACAAAGAGAGAGACACAGACCAAGACACAGAGAGTGATAGCAAGATATTTGTCATTGGACAGAGGAAGAGGAGGAGGCCATTTGGCCCCTCAACCCTCTTCTGTCATTCAATGAGCTCATGGCTGATGTGTGATCTAACTCCATGTACCTTTTTTTGCCCCTTAATACCTTTGGTTGACAAAAATCTATCAAACTCAGATTTAAAAACTAACAAGTGTCTCAGCATCAATTGCCGTTTGTGGAAGAGAGTTCCAAACTGATACCACACCTGGTGTGTTCATAAGAACATAAGAACTAGGAGCAGGAGTAGGCCGCCCGGCCCCTCGAGCCTGCTTCGCCATTCAATGAGATCATGGCTGATCTTTTTGTGGACTCAGATCCACTTAGCCGCGTTCTAACCGTATCCCTTAATTCCTTTATTGTTCAAAAAGATATCTACCTTAGCTTTAAAAACGTTTACTGAAGAAGCGTCAACTACCTCACTGGGCAAGGAATTCCATAGATTAACAACCTTCAGGCTGAAGAAGTTCCTTCTTAATTCAGTCCTAAATCTGCTCCCTCTAATCTTGAGGCTATGCCCTCTTGTCAAAGCTTCACCTGCCAGTGGAAACATCCTCTCGACTTGTATCTTATCTATTCCCTTCATAATTTTATATGTTTCTATAAGATCCCCCCTCATTCTTCTGAATTCTAATGAATAAAATCCCAAACTACTCAGTCTCTCCTCATAAGCCAACCCCCTCAACTCCGGCATCAACCTAGTGAACCTCCTCTGCACCCTCTCCAGTGCCTGTACATCCTTTCTCAAGTAAGGAGACCAAAACTGCACACAGTACTCCATTTGCAGCCTCACCAGTACCTTATTCAGCTGCAACATAACCTCTCTGCTTTTAAACTCAATCCCTTTAGCAATGAAGGACAAAATTCCATTTGCCTTCCTCATTACTTGCTGTACCTGCAGACCAACCTTCTGTGATTCATGCACAAGGACACCCAGGTCCCTCTGCATAGCAGCATGCTGCAACTTTTTACCATTCTAGTGATAATCCTTTTTACTGTTACTCCTACCGAAATGAATGACTTCACACTTAACAACATTGTATTCCATCTGCCAGACCTTTGCCCACTCACTATGTTCCTCTGCAAAGTTTCACAGTCATCTGCACACTTTGCTCTGCCGCTCATCTTCGTGTCATCTGCAAACTTTAACAAGCTACACGTGGTCCCCATCTCCAAATCATCTATATAAATTGTAAATAATTGCGGACCCCAGCACTGAACCCTGAGTCACACCACTAGTGACTGGTTGCCATCCAGAATAGCACTCATTCATCCCCAATCTCAGTTGAAGTGTTTCTTCATTTCACTACTGAAAGGTTTTTAGACTGCGTTTAGATTTTTAGACTCTGCCCCCAAGTTCCTGACTCCGCAGCCAGTGGGAATTGTTACTCTCTGTCCACCCGTTCAATTTCCCTTATTATCTTGAAAACATTCATCAAGTAACCCCATAACCTTGTAAATTCCAGGGAAAGGACATGTTGGAGCAGGAGGGGAGACTGGAGCAGATGGTTTGGGAAAGTGGATAAACTGAAGCAATGGATGAGGAGACTGAGGATTCAATACAGTGAGAGGAGAGGCTGAGATTCACAGGGAGAGACTGCAGCAGAGTGTTAGAGGAAATCTAATCTATAGATCCAAGTAATACAACTCAATTAATACAATCAAACAATAATCCCTGTGGTTATTGGTGTTGGAGAACAGTTCATTGTTTATACAATATAGACAATATATTTAGTTTGTGCAGGCTATTAAATATAAAATGTAAATATATTTCTGATATCAGCCTCGCTCTTTATTGAATTCAGCAGTTACAGAGATTTTAAAGTGCAGTATTTAAATAATGAATTACCATCAGTGAAGAAATGATTTTATTCTATTTATTCAGTCACGAAGTAAGGAATCGGAACTTTCTACAAAACAAAATGAGGATCTGATAGAAATCAACACAGAGGATCAAGTCCAACAGGAAAATGAACACAATCTGACAACAGACAACTTCAACTCACAGTTTCTCTCACTAATTGTTCTGGACATTCCAGCACTTTATGATTGTGAATTATTTACGCTGCTGCTGCTTTCTCTTTCTGTTTACTTCTGCTTATTTCTTCCCCTCGGTTTCGTTCTCCCTGCTCCTTTACTCCTTCCCCATCTCTCCGGAGTACTCACACCCTGTAAATTGTTACTTAATGCTGCTTTTCACATATGATTTATTGCTAACATTCTGTGTCTGTGTTTTGTTCACCTGCCCCAGGTTCAATGATTCTATTCTCAGAGTCAGTTTGTTCAACGGTAAAACCTCTGTGAATAATTTAATGTATCTACAGAACACTCAAATCTCCACCTGTTCACCTGCACTCTTCACTTCATCTACAATACATGGAATAAACAGGATCGAAAGCTACTTCCAGACAAATCTCACAAACATTGAAATTCCTTCTCCTGGAATTATAAAGTAATCTGTTGGAATGTGGGATTGTTTAATTAATAAAACAGCAACATCAGCACTGCAGCTGATAAACTACAGATAAATGGAAAGACTTTTGATACCAACTGATACATTGAAAACCAGTAAAACATCACATCAATACTTTCTATTTTACAATGTAGTCCAGTGACAGTGCAGGTCCACAGTGAAGCAGAGAAGGAGAAGTGAAAGTGTCAGCAGCAAACTCAGTTCAGTAGCCAGACTTCTGAAGCAGTGTCAGACACACACAGAATGAAATAATATTTGATAACAGTGATAATCAATAAAAACATTGAATTTCCAGTTAAACTGAGCCATGTTATTGGGGAGGGAGGACATTGTTCTGTTCCCTTGTAACACTGAGACCGTGAGACGTCTCATTATCAATCACTGAAAACAAAATCATAAAAATATTCCAGGCCCGGTGATCCACATCATGAAACTGTTAAAAACTCCTAAAGGTCTGATTATTGATCCTCACCGAAAAATCTCATTCAAGTACATTCAATACACAGAATAATCCAGTAACAATGCCACAGTTACTGAAAACAATACCATTAAATACATAATGCAGTTCCTGCAAGAATGAAAGAGTAGACAATGAGGAGATTCCATCAGTAAATTACTGGAAAAGAACAGGCGGCTGTGCAACACACACAGAGGGAAATAATATCCAGTGCAGCAGCACAGTTAACATCGATTTAGACCATTAACAGCTGAGATACTGGCTTGCCAGCAACTCCAATCGCTGCAAGTACAGGATAATAAATGTCTTCTATCTGAAAGATTACTGGATATCCCATTTCTGAAAGAAGCAGAGACTTCGATTAGCCTGGAATCCACAGCTCCAGCAGGCACTCTGAGCTGATCCATTCCAATGGGTCCTGATTTATACAGGGGATAAGTCTCTACTGACACGTTATATCCCTGATTATAGCTATTAGTTACACTTTCCTGAACAAATACATTACATCAGCAGCTTTGACTCTGATGTAAATAATGTGGTGGATTAAACACAATCAATTCAATGTCAATGACATTTTCTGAGTAAGGCCTCTCTCGGGAATGAAGCTGAAATCTGTACTCATACTGGATGGATGGCAATTATGAGAGGCGTCATTTACATTTTCCCTATTATTGTATTGACCTTCTTCACTCCTGACATTTCTATTGTAAATGTGACTGATCTGTCTGCAGTGGACACTGAATCCAGGGACAAAAATAATCCCGTTTCGCTCTGTTCCTGCCTTTTCCCAGTTAAAACGTGAACTTTGATTTCTGATTCCGGGCCATGTTCAGGGTAACAGCCCAGAAACTACAGTGAGTGATATTACGGGACAGACACTGTACGCATCCATTTGGGAGGCAGTTGGGTAGTGATAATATCACAGGTCACGGAATCCAGAGGCACAACCTGATGGCCTGGGGACAGGGGTTCAAATCCCACCACGTCAGCTATATAAAACAGAGGGAGCTCCCTTTCTGTGTATAAAGTAGAGTGATCTCCGCCTCTACGTATAAAGTGGAGGGAGCTCCCTCTCTATGTATAAAGTGGAGGGAGCGCCCTCTCTATGTATAAAGTGGAGGGAGCGCCCTCTCTATGCATAAAGTGGAGGGAGCTCCATATTTATTGATAAAGTGGGAGGAGCACCCTCTCCATTTATAAAGTTGGGGGCGATGAAGGAAAGAGGAGAAGAGGGAAACGAAAACAAATGGGTAAATGGAGAGAGAGGGACAAAGTGGAAGACAGTGAGAGACAGAAGAGATCGTGAAATGAGATCTTGACGGAAACCCAGTAACAATCCCCATTGTCTGCCCAATCGGTATTTGGGGTTTAATGAGAGGGTTTTAGGGATGGGTGTTGGATGAGTGTTTGATATTTTCAAACAGCATTGACATTCCCAACAAAAGCAAGAGTTAAAGATTCAAAATTAACCAAACAAATGGCTCAAAGCATTGCTGTCCATGCACAGAGGGACGGAGAGATGGAGGGAGTGAGACACAGGCAGACAGAGAAACAGAAAGAGTGGGACAGGTAAAGAGGGAGAGAGAGAGAGACAGCTAGAATGATGGAGAAAAAAGGAGAAACAGAGACAGAGGAGAGAGACAGAAAGGGAGGCACGCAAATGCAGAGTGAGACAGACAGAAAGGGAGGCAAGCAGATGCAGAGGGAGACAGACAGATGAAGAGGGAGAAAGGGACAGAGAGAGAGAGAGAGAGGAAGAGAGACAAACAGAGGGAGAAACAGAGACAGAGGGAGAGACTTACAGAGAGAGAGAGGGAGAGCGAGGTTACTGGAAAAACTTTACATCGAATAATGTTGAAAAAAGATGGAATTAAAAAGTAAAACTGGCTGCGTGTAAGAACTAATTCTGAAAGGAAAGATCAGAGGTTTAGTGTGAGTGTTTTGGGAGTGAGTGTTGGATCAGTGATTGATATTTTCAAACTGAAGTGACATTTAATATTATTGAATATATTATTATCATCTTACATCGTTAATAAATACAGCAAAACAGAGACACACGGGCTTTGCACTAGTAGACAGGAGTGAATCATTCCATCCGAGAGGTTTTTTAATTCCAGATTTATGTTTATTTTTAGAATAACAAAATTCAAATTCACAACAGCCCAGCATGGGATTTGAACTCCGGCTTTTTCAATCATCAGCTCACGCCTTCAAATTAAAACCCATAAAAAGAGATTCATTTTCCTACTACTGTTGTCTAACTGTCTCAGGTTTTGTATATTGTTCCCTTCTCCTCTTCTTCCATGTGTTTGAAGTCTTTGAAGTTTGTCAGACATTGGTAAACTACTTCATGTGGTGTTCTGTAAATACCTTCAATTCTGTGTATCTGCAAGGGACACAATTCAAATTCTCACCTTATTGCATCAACCAAAACCTGCAGGTCCATTCAAACAACTCTATTTCCACAATGCAGGAATGTCTAATGGAAACAGCTTTTGACACATTTCCCAACACGTTTGCTAACACTTTTCAGGATGAAGCTAAATTCAACTCACAGATTCCAAGCGCCAAATTGAGCTTTTGGGTCGAACAGGGAACATTGATGAAATCCCAGATCTCTCTGTCCTGTCACCCATTCTAACATTGTACCATTTAGTGTATATCACTCAGTCTTCCTGCCAAAATGCATCACTTCACATTTCTCAGCATTGAAGTTAACCTGCCCTGTGTCTGTCCAGTGATAGGTTGGATAGTAAGCTGTCAAGAGGACATAAAGTGTCTACAATGAGATTTCCATAGGTTAAGTGAGTGAGCAAAAAATTGGGAGATGGAGTACAATGTGGGAATATGTGAGGTTGTCCACTTTAGCAGGAAGAATAAAAATCAGTATATTATTGAAATGGAGAGAGACTGCAGAACTGTACGGTACAGAGGGATCTGGGTGTCCTGGTACATGAATCACAAAATGTTACCGTGTAGCTACAGCAAGTGATTAGGAAGGCAAATGGAATGTTGTTGTTTATTGCAAGGTGAATAGAATATCAAAGTAGGGAGAGGGGGAAGGGGAGATGGAGGGAGACAGACACAGGCAGAGTGGGACAGAGACATTGGGGGGGGAGAGAGAGTGAGTTCGAGGGAGAAAGGCAAAGCGAGAGACAGATACAGAGGCAGAGAGACAAACAGAGAGAAGGAGAGAGAAAGACAGAGGTTGAAACAGAGACTGAGGGGGAGACAGACAGAGAGTGTGTGACAGGGCGCGATTATGGGAGAAAATTTAGATCTAATAATGTTTGAAAAAATATATAATTAAAAACTTAAACTGGCTGTGCGCAAGAAATACATTTGAAAGGAAACACCAGGGGTTTAGTGTGAGTGTTCTGGAGGCAACTGTTGGATCAGTGTTTCATATTTTCAAACTGCAGGGACATTTATTGTTGTTGAAAATATGTTATCACAAATTGACAAACTTTAGAAGCAGGGGAAAAGGGAGACAGAGTGTGAGGGGACCTTGACAGAACCTCAGTAACAATCCCCATTATCTGCACAGTCTTGTATTGGGGGTTTAGTGTGAGGGTTTAGGGGGTGAGTGCTGAACAGTGTTTGATGTTTTAAAACTGCAGTGATGTACCCAGCAAGGGCAAGAATTGCAGGTTCAAAATTAACCAATAAATGGATTAAAACACTTCTGTCCAAGGAGAGATAGAGGGAGAGATGGTTTGAGACGGGGACAGGCACAGTCATGAACTGAGGCAGAGAAAGAGGGAGAAGGAGATAGAGGGAGAGATAGAGATGGAGAGAGACAGACATGAGAGGGAGAGACAGATAGAGAGGATGAGACAAGATGTAACAGTCAGTAACAATCCTCATTATTTGCCCAATCCTGTATTGGGAGTTTCGTGTGCATGTTTTCCGGGTGAGTGTTGGTTCAGTGTTTGATATTTTCACACTGCAGTGACGTTCCCAACAAAGCAGCTATAGAATAGAAGAGCAGGGAGGTTATGCTGAAACTGTATAACGCATTGGTTAGACCACAAATCGAGTACTGTGTGCAGTTCTGGTCATATAATTACAGAAAGGATGTAATTGCACTAGAGAGGGTACAGAGGAGATTTACGAGGATGTTGCCAGAACTGGAAAAATGCAGCTATGAGGAAAGATTGGATCAGCTGGGGTTGTTTTCCTTGGAGCAGAAAAGGCTGAGGTGAGATCTGATTGAAATGTGAGGGGCTTGGATAGAGTGGAGGTGAAGGGTCTATTCACCTTAGCAGAGAGGTCAGTGACGAGGGGGCATAGACTTAAAATGATTGGTAGAAAGATTAGAGGGGATATCAGGAAAAAGTTTTTCACCCAGAGGGTGGTGAGGGTCTGGAACAATTGGCCTGAAAGGGGAATTGAGGAAGAAAACCTCAACTCATTCTAAAGGAGTCTGGATATGCACCTCAAGTGCCATTATCTGCAGGGCTACGGACCAAATGGAGGCATGTGGGATTAGAAGGTGGATCGTTTTTTGGCCGGCACGGACACGATGGACCAAGTGGCTTCTTTTTGTGCCTTACATTTTCTGTGATTCGAAAGGAAAGAGTTTCTGGTTCAAAATTAACCAAGAAATGCCTGAAAGCATTGCTGTCCTGGGACAGAGAGGAAGGGAGAGATGAAAAGAGAGAGACAGAGAGAGAGAGAGGCAGAGAAAGAGGGAGAGACAGAGAGAGAGGGAGACACAGACAGATCGAGAGGGGTGGCAGAGAAAGAGGGAGAGGGAGAAACAGAGACAGAGAAGGAGGGAAAGACAGAAATAGGGGAGATAGAGACAGGGGAGACAGAGGGGAGGGAAATTCAGACAGAGAGAAGGTGGCAGAGAGACAGATAGAGGGAGTGGTAGAGGGAGAGATATGGAGGGACAGAGGGAGAGGGAAAGACAGACAGAGGGACAGATGGAGAAGGAGAAACAGAGAGAGAGAGAACAATTGGGAGAGACAGAGATTGGGGGAGACAGGGGTAGAGGGAGAGACCGAGACAAAAAGAGAGAGGGGAGAGATAAGGATTGGCAGAGAGAGGGACAGCGAAAGAAGGAGAGACCAAGAGAGAGCGAGGCAGAGCGAGAGAGATAGAGGGTGGGACAGAGGGAAGGACAGAGGGAGGGACAGAGAGAGACGGGGAGATCAAGATAGAGAGAAATGGCAAAGAGAGAAAGAGAGAGAGTAAAGATAGAAAAATAGACAGAGACAGAGACAGAGAGTGGGGAGACTACAGCAGCAACTTTAGGTCAGTTATTTTAACTTCGGTGGTGGAAAACATTTAGAAAAAACAATTTGGATCAACATCAATAGTCACATGGACAAAAGCGAGATAATTAAGGAAAGGCAGCATGGATTTCTTAAGGGAAAATCATGTTTAACGAACTGGCTGGAGTTTTTTGAGGAGGTAACTGAAAGGGTTGATGAGGGCAATGCTGTTGATGTGGTGTACATGGAGTTTCAAAATACGTTTGATACGGTGCCACACAACAGACGTGTGAGCAAACTTGTAGCTCATAGAATAAGTACGACGGTCGCAACATGGATACGGAATTGGCTGGGTGACAGGAAACAAAGAGTAGTGATTACTGGATGTTTTTCAGGCTGGAGGAAGGTTTGCAGTGGAGTTCCCCAGGGGTCAGTGTTGGGACCCTTGAGTTTCTTGATATATATTAATGACCGAGACCTCGGTGGACAGGATACAATTTCAAAGTTTGCAGATGATACGAAACTTGGAAGCATTGTGAACTGTGATGACAATCGTGATGAACTTCCAAAGGACATAGACAAGTTGGTGGAATGGGCAGGCAGGTGGCAGATGAAGTTCAATACATAGAAATGTGAAGTGATTCATTTTGGTAGGAAGAACATGGAGTGACAATACAGAAAAAAGGAACAATTGCAAAGGGGGATTAGGAGCAGAGGGACCTGGGTGTATATGTGCAGAAGTCATTGAAAGTGGTAGGACAGGTTGCGAGATCGGTTAATTAAGCATACAGTATCCTGGGATTTATTAATAGGGGCATAGAGCACAAGAGCAAGGAGGTTATGTAGAATTTTGATAAGATACTAGTTCATCCTCAGCACGAGTATTGCGTCCATTTTTGAGTGCCACACTTTAGTAAAGAAGTGAGGACATTGGAGAGAGTACAGAAGAGATTCACGAGAATGGTTCCAGGGATGAGGAATTTTAGTTATGAAGATAGATTGGAGAAGTTAGGACTGTTTTCCTTGGAGAAGAGAAGGCTGAGAGGGGATTTGATAGAGGTATTCAAAATCATGAGGTATCTGGACAGAGTAGATAGGGATAAACTGTTCCCACTTCTGAAAGGATCGAGAACGAGATGACACAGACAGAAAATATTTGGTAAGAGAAGCAAAAGTGACATGGAGAAAAACTTTTTCGTGCAGTGAGTGGTTAATGTCTGGAATGCGCAGCCTTAGAACGTGGTGGAGGCAAGTTTAATTGAAGCATTCAAAAGGGAATTAGACAGTGACATGAAAAGGAAGAATGTGCAGGGTTATGAAGAGAAGGCGGGGTAATAGAACTGAGAGAATTGCACTCTCGGAAAACCAGTGCAGACAAGATGGCCCGAATGGCCTCCTTAAGCACTGCAATGACTCTGAGACAGAGGCAGAGAAAGAGAAAGGTGGAGAGATAGAGAGAGAGGCAGAGGGAGGGAGAGCATGTGAGAGAAACAGAGACAGAGAAGGTGAAACAGAGAGAGGGACAGGCAGCGGCAAAGTGAGAGAAGGAGAAGGAGAGAGAGAGAGAGACAGACAGACAGAGGGAGACCGAGAGGCAGAGACAAAGAGAGAGAGAGAGGGAGACAGAGAGAGCGGAAGAGAGAGAGAGAGAGAGAGAGAGAATGACAGATAGGGACGGAGAGAAGGAGACAGAGTGGGAGGGAGAGATGATCTGAGAGAAAAATAGAGTAAAGTATTCAGACAGAATAGGAGTGACAGAGAGAGGGAGAGACAGTGACAGAGAGAGTGTCAAAGAGAGATAGAGACAGAAAGAGAGAAGGAGAGGAAGAGAAATGGAGAGGAAGAAAGAGAGAGAGAGAGCACATGGTGGAGTTGCACTAACAAGAGAACCACACAGAGACACTCCCTGCAGAGATACTGTAATAACAGACCCACTCACTGACCCTCCCTGTGGAGATACTATAATAACAGACCCACTCGGTGACACTCCCTGTGGAGATACTATAATAACAGACCCACTCAGTGACTCTCCCTGTCGAGATACTATAACAAGAGACCCACTCAGTGACTCTCCCTGTGGAGATACTATAATAACAGACCCACACAGTGAGTCTCCCTGTGGAGATACTATAATAACAGAACAACTCAGTTACTCTCCCTGTGGAGATACGATAATAAGAGATCCACTCAGTCACCCTCTCTGTGGTGATACTATAATAACAGACCCAATCAGTGACTCTCCCTGTGGAGATACTATAATATCAGACCAACTCAGTGACTCTCCCTGTGGAGATACTATAATAACAGATCCACTCAGTGACTCTCCCTGTGGAGATACTATAATAACAGACCCACTGAGTGACTCTCCCTGTGGAGATACTATAATAACAGATCCACTCAGTGACTCTCCCTGTGGAGATACTATAATAACAGAACAACTCAGTGATTCTCCCTGAGGAGATACTATAATAACAGACCCACTCAGTGACTCTCCCTGTGGAGATACTATAATAACAGACCCACTCAGTGACTCTCCCTGTGGAGATACTATAATAACAGAACCACTCAGTGATTCTTCCTGAGGAGATACTATAAGAACAGACCCACTCAGTGACTCTCCCTGTGGAGATACTATAATACCAGACCCACTCAGTGACTCTCCCTGTGGAGATACTATAATAACAGACCCACTCAGTGACTCTCCCTGTGGAGATACTATAATAACAGAACCACTCAGTGATTCTTCCTGAGGAGATACTATAATAACAGACCCACTCAGTGACTCTCCCTGTGGAGATACTATAATACCAGACCCACTCAGTGACTCTCCCTGTGGAGATACTATAATAACAGACCCACACAGTGACTCTCCCTGTGGAGATACTATAATAACAGAACAACTCAGTGACTCTCCCTGTGGAGATACGATAATAAGAGATCCACTCAGTCACCCTCTCTGTGGTGATACTATAATAACAGACCCAATCAGTGACTCTCCCTGTGGAGATACTATAATATCAGACCAACTCAGTGACTCTCCCTGTGGAGATACTATAATAACAGATCCACTCAGTGACTCTCCCTGTGGAGATACTATAATAACAGACCCACTGAGTGACTCTCCCTGTGGAGATACTATAATAACAGATCCACTCAGTGACTCTCCCTTTGGAGATACTATAATAACAGAACCACTCAGTGACTCTCCCTGTGGAGATACAATAATAACAGACCCACTCAGTGACTCTCCCTGTGGAGATACTATAATAACAGGCCCACTCAGTGACTCTCCCTGTGGAGATACTATAATAACAGAACCACTCAGTGATTCTCCCTGAGGAGATACTATAATAACAGACCCACTCAGTGACTCTCCCTGTGGAGATACTATAATAACAGACCCACTCAGTGACTCTCCCTGTGGAGATACTATAATAACAGAACCACTCAGTGATTCTTCCTGAGGAGATACTATAATAACAGACCCACTCAGTGACTCTCCCTGTGGAGATACTATAATACCAGACCCACTCAGTGACTCTCCCTGTGGAGATACTATAATAACAGACCCACTCAGTGACTCTCCCTGTGGAGATACTATAATAACAGAACCACTCAGTGATTCTTCCTGAGGAGATACTATAATAACAGACCCACTCAGTGACTCTCCCTGTGGAGATACTATAATACCAGACCCACTCAGTGACTCTCCCTGTGGAGATACTATAATAACAGACCCACTCAGTGACTCACCCTGTGGAGATACTATAATAACAGACCCACTCAGTGACTCTCCCTGTGGAGATATTATATTAACAGACCCACTCAGTGACACTCCTTGCGGAGATACTATAATAACAGACCCACTCAGTGACTCACCCTGTGGAGATACGATAATAAAAGACCCACTCAGTGACTCTCCCTGTGGAGATACTATCGTAACAGAACGACTCAGTGACACGCCTTGTGGAGATGCAACAACAACAGAGCCACTCAGTGACTATCTCTGAGGAAATACTATAATAACATACCCAATCACAGACTATCCCTGTCGAGCAACTATAACAACAGACCCACTCAATGTCTCTCCCCGTGCAGATAATGTAATAGCAGAGACACTCAGTGACTCTCCCACTGGAGATACACCGACAACAGACCCACTCAGTAACTCTCCCTGTGGAGATACTATAATAACAGACCCACACAGTGACTCTCCCTTTGGAGATACTATAATAACAGACGAACTCAGTGACTCTCCCTGTGGAGATTCTATATTAACAGACCCACTCAGTGACACTCCCTGAGAAGATAAAATAATAACAGACCCACTCAGTGACTCTCCCTGTGGAGATTCTATATTAACAGACCCACTCAGTGACACTCTCTGAGAAGATAAAATAATAACAGACCCACTCAGTGACTCTCCCTGTGGAGATACTATAATAACAGACCCACTCAGTGACTCTCACTGTGGAGATACTATAATAACAGACGAACTCAGTGACTCTCCCTGTGGAGATTCTATAATAACAGACCCACTCAGTGACACTCCCTGTGGAGATAAAATAATAACAGACCCACACAGTGACTCTCCCTTTGGAGATACGATAATAACAGACGAACTCAGTGACTCTCCCTGTGGAGATTCTATAATACAGACCCACTCAGTGACACTCCCTGTGGAGATAAAATAATAACAGACCCACTCAGTGACTCTCCCTGTGGAGATACTATAATAACAGACCCACACAGTGACTCTCCCTTTGGAGATACTATAATAACATTCCAACTCAGGGACTCTCCCTGTGGAGATTCTATAATAACAGACCCACTCAGTGACACTCCCTGTGGACATACTATAATAACTGACCCACTTAGTGACTCTCCCTGTGGAGATACTATAATAACAGACCCACTCAGAGACTCTCCCTGTGGAGATACGATAATAACAGACCCACTCAGTGACTCTCCGTGTGGAGATACTATAATAACAGACCCACTCAGTGACTCTCCCTGTGGAGATACTATATTAACAGACCCACTCAGTGACTCTCCCTGTGGAGATACTATAATAACAGACCCACTCAGTGACTCTCCCTGGGGAGATACTATCATAACAGACCCACTCAGTGACTCTTCCTGTGGAGATACTATAATAACAGACCGACACAGTGACAATCCTTGTTGAGAAACTATAATAGCAGACCCACTCAGTAACTCTCCCTGTGGAGATACTATAATAACAGACCCACTCAGTGACTTTCCCTGTGGAGATACTATAATAACAGACCCACTCAGTGACTCTCCCTGTGGAGATACTGTAATAACAGACCGACTCAGTGACAATCCTAGTGGAGATAATATAATAGCAGACCCACTCAGTGACTCTCCCTGAGGAGATAATATAATAACAGACCCAGTCAGTGACTCTCCCTGTGGAAATACTATAATAACAGACCCACTCAGTGACTCTCCCTGTGGAGATACTTTAATAACAGACCCACTCAGTGACACTCCCTGTGGAGATACTATAATAACAGACCCACTTAGTGACTTTAGCTGTGGAGATACTATAATAACAGAACCACTCAGTGACTCTCCCTGTAGAGATTCTATAATAACAGACCCACTCAGTGACTCTCCCTGTGGAGATACTATAATAACAGACCCACTCAGTGACTCTCCCTGTGGATTTAGTATAATAACAGACCCACTCAGTGACTGTCCCTGTGGAGATACTATAATAACAGACCAACTCAGTGACTCTCCCTGTGGAGATACTATAATAACAGACCCACTCAGTGACTCTCCCTGTGGAGATACGATAATAACTGACCGACTCAGTGACACTCCTTGTGGAGATACTATAATAACAGGACCACTCAGTGACTCTCCCCGTGCAGATAATGTAATAGCAGAGACACTCAGTGACTCTCCCACTGGAGATAATATAACAACAGACGCACTCAGCGAATCTCCCTGTGAAGATACTGTCATACCAGAGACACTCAGTGACACTCCAACTGGAGATTCATCGATAACAGACCCACTCAGTGACTCTCCCTGTGGAGATACTATAATAACAGACCCACTCAGTGACTCTCCCTGAGGAGATACTATAATAACAGACCCACTCAGTGACTCTCCCTGAGGAGATACTATAATAACAGACCCACTCAGTGACTCTCCCTGTGCAGATACCACAATAACAGACCCAGTCAGTGACTCTCTCTGTGGAGATACCATAATAACAGACCCACTCGGTGACTCTCCCTGTGGAGATACTATAATAACAGACCCACTCAGTGACTCTCCCTGAGGAGATACTTTAATAACAGACCCACTCAGTGACTCTCCCTGAGGAGATACTATAATAACAGACCCACTCAGTGACTCTCCCTGTGGAGATACTATAATAACAGACCCACTCAGTGACTCTCCTTGTGGAGATACTATAATAACAGACCCACTCAGTGACTCTCCCTGTGGAGATACTATAATAACAGACCCAGTCAGTGACTCTCCCTGTGCAGATACCACAATAACAGACCCAGTCAGTGACTCTCTCTGTGGAGATACCATAATAACAGACCAACTCGGTGACTCTCTCTGTGCAGATACTATAATAACAGACCCACTCAGTGACTCTCCCTCTGGAGATACTATAATAACAGACCCACTCAGTGACTCTCCCTGTGGAGATACTATAATAACAGACCCACTCGGTGACTCTCCCTGTGGAGATACTGTAATAACAGACCCACTCAGTGACTTTCCCTGTGGAGATACCATAATAATAGACCGACTCAGTGACACTTCATGTGGAGATAATATAACAACAGACCCACTCAGTGACTCTCCCTGTGGAGATACAAGAATAACAGAAACACTGAGTGACTCTCCCTGTGGAGATACTATAATAACAGAACCACACAGTGACTCTCCCTGTGGAGATACTATAATAACAGACCCACTCAGTGACTCTCCCTGTGGAGATACTATAATATAGACCCTCTAAGTGACACTCCCTGTGGAGATACTATAATAACTGACCCACTTAGTGACTCTAGCTGTGGAGATACTATAATAACAGACCGACTCAGTGACTCTCCCTGTGGAGATTCTATAATAACAGACCCACTCAGTGACTCTCCCTGTGGAGATACTATAAGAACAGACCCACTCAGTGACTCTCCCTGTGGAGATAGTATAATAACAGACCCACTCAGTGACACTCCCTGTGGAGATACTACAATAACAGACCCACTCAGTGACTCTCCCTGAGGAGATACTATAATAACAGACCCACTCAGTGACTCTCCCTGAGGAGATACTATAATAACAGACCCACTCAGTGACTCTCCCTGTGCAGATACCACAATAACAGACCCAGTCAGTGACTCTCTCTGTGGAGATACCATAATAACAGACCCACTCGGTGACTCTCCCTGTGGAGATACTATAATAACAGACCCACTCAGTGACTCTCCCTGAGGAGATACTATAATAACAGACCCACTCAGTGACTCTCCCTGAGGAGATACTATAATAACAGACCCACTCAGTGACTCTCCCTGTGGAGATACTATAATAACAGACCCACTCAGTGACTCTCCTTGTGGAGATACTATAATAACAGACCCACTCAGTGACTCTCCCTGTGGAGATACTATAATAACAGACCCAGTCAGTGACTCTCCCTGTGCAGATACCACAATAACAGACCCAGTCAGTGACTCTCTCTGTGGAGATACCATAATAACAGACCCACTCGGTGACTCTCTCTGTGCAGATACTATAATAACAGACCCACTCAGTGACTCTCCCTCTGGAGATACTATAATAACAGACCCACTCAGTGACTCTCCCTGTGGAGATACTATAATAACAGACCCGGTAAGTGACTCTCCCTGTGGAGATACTAAAAAACAGACCCACTCAGTGACTCTAGCTGTGGAGATACTATAATAACAGACCGACTCAGTGACTCTCCCTCTGGAGATACCATAATAATAGACCGACTCAGTGACACTTCATGTGGAGATAATATAACAATAGACCCACTCAGTGACTCTCCCTGTGGAGATACAAGAATAACAGAAACACTGAGTGAATCTCCCTGTGGAGATACTATAATAACAGAACCACACAGTGACTCTCCCTGTGGAGATACTATAATAACAGACCCACTCAGTGACTCTCCCTGTGGAGATACTATAATATAGACCCTCTAAGTGACACTCCCTGTGGAGATACTATAATAACTGACCCACTTAGTGACTCTAGCTGTGGAGATACTATAATAACAGACCGACTCAGTGACTCTCCCTGTGGAGATTCTATAATAACAGACCCACTCAGTGACTCTCCCTGTGGAGATACTATAAGAACAGACCCACTCAGTGACTCTCCCTGTGGAGATACTACAATAACAGACCCACTCAGTGACTCTCCCTGTGGAGATACTATAATAACAGTCCCACTCATTGACTCTCCCTGTGGAGATACTATAATAACAGACCCACTCAGTAACTCTCCCTGTGGAGATACAAAAATAACAGACCCACTCAGTGACTCTCCCTGTGGAGATACTATAATAACAGTCCCACTCATTGACTCTCCCTGTGGAGATACTATAATAACAGACCCACTCAGTAACTCTCCCTGTGGAGATACTATAATAACAGATCCACTCAGTGATTCTCCCTGTGGAGATACTATAATAACAGACCCACTCAGTGACTCTCCCTGTGGAGATACTATAATAACAGACCCACTCAGTGACTCTCCCTGTGGAGATACTATATTAACAGACCCACTCAGTGACACTCCTTGCGGAGATACTATAATAACAGACCCACTCAGTGACTCTCCCTGTGGAGATACTATAATAACAGACCCGGTAAGTGACTCTCCCTGTGGAGATACTAAAAAACAGACCCACTCAGTGACTCTCCCTGTGGAGATACCATAATAACAGACCCACTCAGTGACTCTCTCTGTGGAGATATTATAATAACAGACCCACTCAGTGACTCTCCCTGTGGAGATACTAAAATAACAGACCCACTCAGTGACTCTCCCTGTGGAGATACTATAATAACAGTCCCACTCATTGACTCTCCCTGGTGAGATACTATAATAACAGACCCACTCAGTAACTCTCCCTGTGGAGTTACTATAATAACAGACCCACTCAGTGATTCTCCCAGTCGAGATACTATAATAACAGACCCACTCAGTGACTCTCCCTGTGGAGATACTATAATAACAGACCCACTCAGTGACTCTCCCTGTGGAGATACTATAATAACAGACCCACTCAGTGACTCTCCCTGTGGAGATACTATAAGAACAGACCCACTCAGTGACTCTCCCTGTGGAGATACTACAATAACAGGCCCACTCAGTGACTCTCCCTGTGGAGATACTATAATAACAGTCCCACTCATTGACTCTCCCTGTGGAGATACTATAATAACAGACCCACTCAGTAACTCTCCCTGTGGAGATACAAAAATAACAGACCCACTCAGTGACTCTCCCTGTGGAGATACTATAATAACAGTCCCACTCATTGACTCTCCCTGTGGAGATACTATAATAACAGACCCACTCAGTAACTCTCCCTGTGGAGATACTATAATAACAGATCCACTCAGTGATTCTCCCTGTGGAGATACTATAATAACAGACCCACTCAGTGACTCTCCCTGTGGAGATACTATAATAACAGACCCACTCAGTGACTCTCCCTGTGGAGATACTATATTAACAGACCCACTCAGTGACACTCCTTGCGGAGATACTATAATAACAGACCCACTCAGTGACTCTCCCTGTGGAGATACTATAATAACAGACCCGGTAAGTGACTCTCCCTGTGGAGATACTAAAAAACAGACCCACTCAGTGACTCTCCCTGTGGAGATACCATAATAACAGACCCACTCAGTGACTCTCTCTGTGGAGATATTATAATAACAGACCCACTCAGTGACTCTCCCTGTGGAGATACTAAAATAACAGACCCACTCAGTGACTCTCCCTGTGGAGATACTATAATAACAGTCCCACTCATTGACTCTCCCTGGTGAGATACTATAATAACAGACCCACTCAGTAACTCTCCCTGTGGAGTTACTATAATAACAGACCCACTCAGTGATTCTCCCAGTCGAGATACTATAATAACAGACCCACTCAGTGACTCTCCCTGTGGAGATACTATAATAACAGACCCACTCAGTGACTCTCCCTGTGGAGATACTATAATAACAGACCCACTCAGTGACTCTCCCTGTGGAGATACTATATTAACAGACACACTCAGTGACACTCCTTGCGGAGATACTATTATAACAGACCCACTCGGTGACTCTCCCTGTGGAGATACTGTAATAACAGACCCACTCAGTGACTTTCCCTGTGGAGATACCATAATAATAGACCGACTCAGTGACACTTCATGTGGAGATAATATAACAACAGACCCACTCAGTGACTCTCCCTGTGGAGATACAAGAATAACAGAAACACTGAGTGACTCTCCCTGTGGAGATACTATAATAACAGAACCACACAGTGACTCTCCCTGTGGAGATACTATAATAACAGACCCACTCAGTGACTCTCCCTGTGGAGATACTATAATATAGACCCTCTAAGTGACACTCCCTGTGGAGATACTACAATAACTGACCCACTTAGTGACTCTAGCTGTGGAGATACTACAATAACAGACCGACTCAGTGACTCTCCCTGTGGAGATTCTATAATAACAGACCCACTCAGTGACTCTCCCTGTGGAGATACTATAAGAACAGACCCACTCAGTGACTCTCCCTGTGGAGATAGTATAATAACAGAACAACTCAGTGACACTCCCTGTGGAGATACTACAATAACAGACCCACTCAGTGACTCTCCCTGTGGAGATACTATAATAACAGTCCCACTCATTGACTCTCCCTGTGGAGATACTATAATAACAGACCCACTCAGTAACTCTCCCTGTGGAGATACTAAAATAACAGACCCACTCAGTGACTCTCCCTGTGGAGATACTATAATAACAGTCCCACTCATTGACTCTCCCTGTGGAGATACTATAATAACAGACCCACTCAGTAACTCTCCCTGTGGAGATACTATAATAACAGATCCACTCAGTGATTCTCCCTGTGGAGATACTATAATAACAGACCCACTCAGTGACTCTCCCTGTGGAGATACTATAATAACAGACCCACTCAGTGACTCTCCCTGTGGAGATACTATATTAACAGACCCACTCAGTGACACTCCTTGCGGAGATACTATAATAACAGACCCACTCAGTGACTCTCCCTGTGGAGATACTATAATAACAGACCCGGTAAGTGACTCTCCCTGTGGAGATACTAAAAAACAGACCCACTCAGTGACTCTCCCTGTGGAGATACCACAATAACAGACCCACTCAGTGACTCTCTCTGTGGAGATATTATAATAACAGACCCACTCAGTGACTCTCCCTGTGGAGATACTAAAATAACAGACCCACTCAGTGACTCTCCCTGTGGAGATACTATAATAACAGTCCCACTCATTGACTCTCCCTGGTGAGATACTATAATAACAGACCCACTCAGTAACTCTCCCTGTGGAGTTACTATAATAACAGACCCACTCAGTGATTCTCCCAGTCGAGATACTATAATAACAGACCCACTCAGTGACTCTCCCTGTGGAGATACTATAATAACAGACCCACTCAGTGACTCTCCCTGTGGAGATACTATAATAACAGACCCACTCAGTGACTCTCCCTGTGGAGATACTATATTAACAGACCCACTCAGTGACACTCCTTGCGGAGATACTATTATAACAGACCCACTCAGTGACTCTCCCTGTGGAGATACTATAATAACAGACCCGGTAAGTGACTCTCCCTGTGGAGATACTAAAAAACAGACCCACTCAGTGACTGTCCCTGTGGAGATACCATAATAACAGACCCACTCAGTGACTCTCTCTGTGGAGATACTATAATAGCAGACCCACTCAGTGACTCTCCCTCTGGAGATACTGTCATCACCGACCAACTCTGTGACTCTCCCTGTGGAGATACTATAATAACAGACGCACTCAGTGACTCTCCCTGTGGAGATACTATAATAACAGACCCACTCAGTGACTCTCCCTGTGGAGATACTAGAATAACAGACCGACTCAGTGACACTTCTTGTGGAGATACTAGAATTACAGACCCACTCAGTGACTCTCCCTGTGCAGATACTATAATAACAGACCCACTCAGTGATTCTCCCTGAGGAGATACTATAATAACAGAACCACTCAGTGATTCTCCCTGAGGAGATACTATAATAACAGACCCACTCAGTGACTCTCCCTGTGGAGATACTATAATAACAGACCCGGTAAGTGACTCTCCCTGTGGAGATACTAAAAAACAGACCCACTCAGTGACTGTCCCTGTGGAGATACCATAATAACAGACCCACTCAGTGACTCTCTCTGTGGAGATACTATAATAGCAGACCCACTCAGTGACTCTCCCTCTGGAGATACTGTCATCACCGACCAACTCAGTGACTCTCCCTGTGGAGATACTATAATAACAGACGCACTCAGTGACTCTCCCTGTGGAGATACTATAATAACAGACCCACTCAGTGACTCTCCCTGTGGAGATACTAGAATAACAGACCGACTCAGTGACACTTCTTGTGGAGATACTAGAATTACAGACCCACTCAGTGACTCTCCCTGTGCAGATACTATAATAACAGACCCACTCAGTGATTCTCCCTGAGGAGATACTATAATAACAGAACCACTCAGTGATTCTCCCTGAGGAGATACTATAATAACAGACCCACTCAGTGACTCTCCCTGTGGAGATGCAACAACAACAGACCTACTCAGTGACTCTCTCTGAGGAAATACCATAATAACAGACCCTATCACAGACTCTCCCTGACGAGAGACAATAATAACAGACAAACTCAGAGACTCTTCCCGTGCAGATAATGTAATAGCAGAGACAATCAGTGACTCTCCCACTGGAGATACTATAACAACAGACGCACTCAGTGACTCTCCCTGTGCAGATACTGTCATACCAGAGACACTCAGTGACTCACCCACTGGCGATTCATCGATAACAGACCCACTCAGTGACTCTCCCTGTGGAGATACTATAATAACAGACCAACTGAGAGACTCTCCTTATGGAGATACTATAATAACAGACCCACACAGTGACTCTCCCTGTGGAAATACTATAATAACAGACCTACACAGTGACTCCCCCTTTGGAGATACAATAATAACAGACCAACTCAGTGACACTCCTTGTGGAGATACTATAATAACAGACCCACACAGTGACTCTCCCTGTGGAAATACTATAATAACAGACCCACACAGTGACTCCCCCTTTGGAGATACTGTAATAACAGACCCACTCACAGACCCTCCCTGTGGAGATACTATAATAACAGACCCACTCGGTGACTCTCCCTGTGGAGATACTATAATAACAGACCCACTCAGTGACTCTCCCTGTCGAGATACTATAACAAGAGACCCACTCAGTGACTCTCCCTGTGGAGATACTATAATAACAGACACACACAGTGACTCTCCCTGTGGAGATACTATAATAACAGAACAACTCAGTGACTCTCCCTTTGGAGATACGATAATAAGAGATCCACTCAGTCACCCTCTCTGTGGTGATACTATAATAACAGACCCAATCAGTGACTCTCCCTGTGGAGATACTATAATATCAAACCCACTCAGTGACTCTCCCTGTGGAGATACTAGAATAACAGACCCACTCAGTGACTCTCCCTGTGGAGATACTATAATAACAGATCCACTCAGTGACTCTCCCTGTGGAGATACTATAATAACAAACCCACTCAGTGACTCTCCCTGTGGAGATACTATAATAACAGACCCACTCAGTGACTCTCCCTGTGGAGATACTATAATAACAGAACCACTCAGTGATTCTCCCTGAGGAGTTACGATAATAACAGACCCACTCAGTGACTCTCCCAGTGGAGATACTATAATAACAGACCCACTCAGTGACTCTCCCTGTGGCGATACTATAATAACAGACCCACTCAGTGACTCTCCCTGTGGAGATACTATAATAACAGACCCACTCAGTGACTCTCCCTGTGGAGATACTATAATAACAGAACCACTCAGTGATTCTCCCTGAGGAGATACTATAATAACAGACCCACTCAGTGACTCTCCCAGTGGAGATACTATAATAGCAGACCCACTCAATGACTCTCCCTGTGGAGATACTATAATAACAGACCCACTCAGTGACTCTCCCTGTGGAGATACTATAATAACAGACCCACTCAGTGACTCTCCCTGTGGAGATACTATAATAACAGACCCACTCAGTGACTCTCCCTGTGGAGATACTATAATAACAGACCAGGTAAGTGACTCTCCCTGTGGAGATACTAAAAAACAGACCCACTCAGTGACTCTCCCTGTGGAGATTCCAGAATAACAGACCCACTCAGTGACTCTCTCTGTGGAGATACTATAATAACAGACCCACTCAGTGACTCTCCCTCTGGAGATACTGTCATCACCGACCAACTCAGTGACTCTCCCTGTGGTGATACTATAATAACAGACCCACTCAGTGACTCTCCCTGTGGAGATACTATAATAACAGACCCACTCAGTGACTCTCCCTGTGGAGATACTATATTAACAGACCCACTCAGTGACACTCCTTGCGGAGATACTATTATAACAGACCCACTCAGTGACTCTCCCTGTGGAGATACTATAATAACAGACCCGGTAAGTGACTCTCCCTGTGGAGATACTAAAAAACAGACCCACTCAGTGACTGTCCCTGTGGAGATACCATAATAACAGACCCACTCAGTGACTCTCTCTGTGGAGATACTATAATAGCAGACCCACTCAGTGACTCTCCCTCTGGAGATACTGTCATCACCGACCAACTCTGTGACTCTCCCTGTGGAGATACTATAATAACAGACGCACTCAGTGACTCTCCCTGTGGAGATACTATAATAACAGACCCACTCAGTGACTCTCCCTGTGGAGATACTAGAATAACAGACCGACTCAGTGACACTTCTTGTGGAGATACTAGAATTACAGACCCACTCAGTGACTCTCCCTGTGCAGATACTATAATAACAGACCCACTCAGTGATTCTCCCTGAGGAGATACTATAATAACAGAACCACTCAGTGATTCTCCCTGAGGAGATACTATAATAACAGACCCACTCAGTGACTCTCCCTGTGGAGATACTATAATAACAGACCCGGTAAGTGACTCTCCCTGTGGAGATACTAAAAAACAGACCCACTCAGTGACTGTCCCTGTGGAGATACCATAATAACAGACCCACTCAGTGACTCTCTCTGTGGAGATACTATAATAGCAGACCCACTCAGTGACTCTCCCTCTGGAGATACTGTCATCACCGACCAACTCAGTGACTCTCCCTGTGGAGATACTATAATAACAGACGCACTCAGTGACTCTCCCTGTGGAGATACTATAATAACAGACCCACTCAGTGACTCTCCCTGTGGAGATACTAGAATAACAGACCGACTCAGTGACACTTCTTGTGGAGATACTAGAATTACAGACCCACTCAGTGACTCTCCCTGTGCAGATACTATAATAACAGACCCACTCAGTGATTCTCCCTGAGGAGATACTATAATAACAGAACCACTCAGTGATTCTCCCTGAGGAGATACTATAATAACAGACCCACTCAGTGACTCTCCCTGTGGAGATGCAACAACAACAGACCTACTCAGTGACTCTCTCTGAGGAAATACCATAATAACAGACCCTATCACAGACTCTCCCTGACGAGAGACAATAATAACAGACAAACTCAGAGACTCTTCCCGTGCAGATAATGTAATAGCAGAGACAATCAGTGACTCTCCCACTGGAGATACTATAACAACAGACGCACTCAGTGACTCTCCCTGTGCAGATACTGTCATACCAGAGACACTCAGTGACTCACCCACTGGCGATTCATCGATAACAGACCCACTCAGTGACTCTCCCTGTGGAGATACTATAATAACAGACCAACTGAGAGACTCTCCTTATGGAGATACTATAATAACAGACCCACACAGTGACTCTCCCTGTGGAAATACTATAATAACAGACCCACACAGTGACTCCCCCTTTGGAGATACAATAATAACAGACCAACTCAGTGACACTCCTTGTGGAGATACTATAATAACAGACCCACACAGTGACTCTCCCTGTGGAAATACTATAATAACAGACCCACACAGTGACTCCCCCTTTGGAGATACTGTAATAACAGACCCACTCACAGACCCTCCCTGTGGAGATACTATAATAACAGACCCACTCGGTGACTCTCCCTGTGGAGATACTATAATAACAGACCCACTCAGTGACTCTCCCTGTCGAGATACTATAACAAGAGACCCACTCAGTGACTCTCCCTGTGGAGATACTATAATAACAGACACACACAGTGACTCTCCCTGTGGAGATACTATAATAACAGAACAACTCAGTGACTCTCCCTTTGGAGATACGATAATAAGAGATCCACTCAGTCACCCTCTCTGTGGTGATACTATAATAACAGACCCAATCAGTGACTCTCCCTGTGGAGATACTATAATATCAAACCCACTCAGTGACTCTCCCTGTGGAGATACTAGAATAACAGACCCACTCAGTGACTCTCCCTGTGGAGATACTATAATAACAGATCCACTCAGTGACTCTCCCTGTGGAGATACTATAATAACAAACCCACTCAGTGACTCTCCCTGTGGAGATACTATAATAACAGACCCACTCAGTGACTCTCCCTGTGGAGATACTATAATAACAGAACCACTCAGTGATTCTCCCTGAGGAGTTACGATAATAACAGACCCACTCAGTGACTCTCCCAGTGGAGATAATATAATAACAGACCCACTCAGTGACTCTCCCTGTGGCGATACTATAATAACAGACCCACTCAGTGACTCTCCCTGTGGAGATACTATAATAACAGACCCACTCAGTGACTCTCCCTGTGGAGATACTATAATAACAGAACCACTCAGTGATTCTCCCTGAGGAGATACTATAATAACAGACCCACTCAGTGACTCTCCCAGTGGAGATACTATAATAGCAGACCCACTCAATGACTCTCCCTGTGGAGATACTATAATAACAGACCCACTCAGTGACTCTCCCTGTGGAGATACTATAATAACAGACCCACTCAGTGACTCTCCCTGTGGAGATACTATAATAACAGACCCACTCAGTGACTCTCCCTGTGGAGATACTATAATAACAGACCAGGTAAGTGACTCTCCCTGTGGAGATACTAAAAAACAGACCCACTCAGTGACTCTCCCTGTGGAGATTCCAGAATAACAGACCCACTCAGTGACTCTCTCTGTGGAGATACTATAATAACAGACCCACTCAGTGACTCTCCCTCTGGAGATACTGTCATCACCGACCAACTCAGTGACTCTCCCTGTGGTGATACTATAATAACAGACCCACTCAGTGACTCTCCCTGTGGAGATACTATAATAACAGACCCACTCAGTGACTCTCCCTGTGGAGATACTAGAATAACAGACCGACTCAGTGACACTTCTTGTGGAGATACTATAATTACAGACCCACTCAGTGACTCTCCCTGTGCAGATACTATAATAACAGACCCACTCAGTGATTCTCCCTGAGGAGATACTATAATAACAGAACCACTCAGTGATTCTCCCTGAGGAGATACTATAATAACAGACCTACTCAGTGACTCTCTCTGAGGAAATACCATAATAACAGACCCTATCACAGACTCTCCCTGACGAGAGACAATAATAACAGACAAACTCAGAGACTCTTCCCGTGCAGATAATGTAATAGCAGAGACAATCAGTGACTCTCCCACTGGAGATACTATAACAACAGACGCACTCAGCGACTCTCCCTGTGCAGATACTGTCATACCAGATACACTCAGTGACTCACCCACTGGCGATTCATCGATAACAGACCCACTCAGTGACTCTCCCTGTGGAGATACTATAATAACAGACCAACTGAGAGACTCTCCTTATGGAGATACTATAATAACAGACCCACTCAGAGACTCTCCCTGTAGAGACACTATAATAACAGACCCACTCAGTGACTCTCCCTGTGGAGATACTATAATAACAGACCCACACAGTGACTCCCCCTTTGGAGATACTATAATAACAGACCAACTCAGTGACACTCCTTGTGGAGATACTATAATAACAGACCCACACAGTGACTCTCCCTGTGGAAATACTATAATAACAGACCCACACAGTGACTCCCCCTTTGGAGATACTAAAATAACAGACCCACTCAGTGACTCTCCCTGTGGAGATACTATAATAACAGACCAACTCAGTGACACTCCTTGTGGAGATACTTTAATAACAGACCCACTCACAGACCCTCCCTGTGGAGATACTATAATAACAGACCCACTCGGTGACTCTCCCTGTGGAGATACTATAAAAACAGACCCACTCAGTGACTCTCCCTGTCGAGATACTATAACAAGAGATCCACTCAGTCACCCTCTCTGTGGTGATACTATAATAACAGACCCAATCAGTGACTCTCCCTGTGGAGATACTATAATATCAGACCCACTCAGTGACTCTCCCTGTGGAGATACTAGAATAACAGACCCACTCAGTGACTCTCCCTGTCGAGATACGATAATAACAGACCCACTCAGTGACTCTCCCTGTGGAGATACAATAATAACAGACCCGCTCAGTGACTCTCCCTGTGGTGATACTATAGTAACAGACCCAATCAGTGACTCACCCTGTGGAGATACTATACTAACAGGCCCATTCAGTGACTCTCCCTGTGGAGATACCATAATAACAGACCCACTCAGTGACTCTCTCTGTGGAGATCCTATAATAACAGATCCACTCAGTGACTCTCCCTGTGGAGAAACAATAATAAAAGAACCGCTCAGTGACTCTCCCTGTGGAGATAACATAATAACTGAACCACTCAGTGACTCTCCATTTGGAGATAGTGTAATAACAGACCCACTCAGTGACTCTCCCTGTGGAGATACTATAATAACAGACCTACTCAGTGACTCTCCCTGTGGAGATACGATAATAACAGACCCACTCAGAGACTTTCCCCGTGGAGATACTATAATAACAGACCCACTTAGTGACTCTCCCTGTGGAGATACTATGATAACAGACCCACTCAGTGACTCTCCCTGTGGAGATACTATAATAACAGACCCACTCAGTAACAATCCCTGTGGAGATACTATAATAACAGACCCACTCAGTGAATCTCCCGATGGAGATACTATAATAACAGACCCACTCAGTGACTCTCCCTGTGGTGAAACAATAATAACAGACCCACTCAGTGACTCTCCCTGTGGAGATACTATAATAAAAGACCCACTCAGTGACTCTCTCTGTGGAGATACTATAATAACAGACCCACTCAGTGACTCTCCCTGTGGAGATACAATAATAACAGTCCCGCTCAGTGACTCTCCCTGTGGAGATACTATAATAACAGACCCACTCAGTGACTCTCCCTGTGGAGATACTATAATAACAGACCCACTCAGAGACTCTCCCCGTGGAGATACTATAATAACAGACCCACTCAGTGACTCTCCCTGTGGAGATACTATAATAACAGACCCACTCAGTGACTCTCCCTGTGGAGATACAATAATAACAGACCACTCAGAGACTCTGCCTTTGGAGATACTATAATAACAGACCCACTCAGAGACTCTCCCTGTGGAGAAACAATAATAACAGACCCACTCAGTGACTCTCCCTGTGGAGATACTATAATAACAGACCCATTCAGTGAATCTCAATGTCGAGATACTATAATAACAGACCCACTCAGTGACTCTCCCTGTGGAGATATTATAATAACAGACCCACTCAGTGACTCTCCCTGTGGAGATACGATAATAACAGACCCACTCAGTGACTCTCCCTGTGGAGATACTATAATAACAGACCCACTCAGTGACTCTGCCTGTGGAGATACTGTAATAACAGACCCACTCAGTGACTCTCCCTGTGGAGATACTATAATAACAGACCCACTCAGTGACTCTCCCTGTCGAGATACGATAATAACAGACCCACTCAGTGACTCTCCCTGTGGAGATACTATAATAACAGACCCACTCAGTGACTCTCCCTGTGGAGCTACAATAATAACAGACCCGCTCAGTGACTCTCCCTGTGGTGATACTATAATAACAGACCCACTCAGTGACTCTCCCTGTGGAGATACTATAATAACAGACCCATTCAGGACTCCCCCTGTGGAGATAAAATAATAACAGACCCACTTAGTGACTCTCTCTGTGGAGATACTCTTATAACAGACCCACTCAGTGACTCTCCCTATGGAGATACTATAATAACAGACCCACTCAGTAACAAACCCTGTGGAGATACTATAATAACAGACCCACTCAGTGAATCTCCCGATGGAGATACTATAATAACAGACCCACTCAGTGACTCTCCCTGTGGTGAAACAATAATAACAGACCCACTCAGTGACTCTCCCTGTGGAGATACTATAATAACAGACCCATTCAATGACTCTCTCTGTGGAGATACTATAATAATAGAACCACTCAGTGACTCTCCCTGTGGAGATACAATAATAACAGACCCACTCAGTGACTCTCCCTGTGGAGATACTATAATAACATACCTACTCAGTGACTCTCCCTGTGGAGATACGATAATAACAGACCCACTCAGAGACTCTCCCCGTGGAGATACTATAATAACAGACCCATTTAGTGACTCTCTCTGTGGAGATACTATAATAACAGACCCACTCAGTGACTCTCCCTATGGAGATACTATAATAACAGACCCACTCAGTAACAATCCCTGTGGAGATACTATAATAACAGACCCACTCCGTGAATCTCCCGATGGAGATACTATAATAACAGACCCCCTTAGTGACTCTCCCTGTGGAGATACTAGAATAACAGACCCACTCAGTGACTCTCCCTGTGGAGATACTATAATAACAGACCCACTCAGAGAATCTCCCTTTGGAGATACGATAATAACAGACCCACACAGTGACTCTCCCTGTGGAGAAACAATAATAACAGACCCACTCAGTGACTCTCCCTGTGGAGATACAATAATAACAGACCCACTCAGAGAATCTCCCATTGGAGATACTATAATAACAGACCCACACAGTGACTCTCCCTGTGGAGAAACAATAATAACAGACCCATTCAGTGACTCTCCCTGTCGAGATACTATAATAACAGACCCACTCCGTGAATCTCCCGATGGAGATACTATAATAACAGACCCCCTTAGTGACTCTCCCTGTGGAGATACTAGAATAACAGACCCACTCAGTGACTCTCCCTGTGGAGATACAATAATAACAGACCCACTCAGAGAATCTCCCTTTGGAGATACGATAATAACAGACCCACACAGTGACTCTCCCTGTGGAGAAACAATAATAACAGACCCACTCAGTGACTCTCCCTGTGGAGATACAATAATAACAGACCCACTCAGAGAATCTCCCTTTGGAGATACTATAATAACAGACCCACACAGTGACTCTCCCTGTGGAGAAACAATAATAACAGACCCACTCAGTGACTCTCCCTGTGGAGATATTATAATAACAGACCCATTCAGTGACTCTCCCTGTGGAGATACTATATTAACAGACCCACTCAGTGACTCTCCCTGTGGAGATACTATAATAACAGACCCACTCAGTGACTCTCCCTGTGGAGATACTATAATAACAGACCAGGTAAGTGACTCTCCCTGTGGAGATACTAAAAAACAGACCCACTCAGTGACTCTCCCTGCGGAGATACCAGAATAACAGACCCACTCAGTGACTCTCTCTGTGGAGATACTATAATAACAGACCCACTCAGTGACTCTCCCTCTGGAGATACTGTCATCACCGACCAACTCAGTGACTCTCCCTGTGGAGATACTATAATAACAGACCCACTCAGTGACTCTCCCTGTGGAGATACTATAATAACAGACCCACTCAGTGACTCTCCCTGTGCAGATACTATAATAACAGACCCACTCAGTGATTCTCCCTGAGGAGATACTATAATAACAGAACCACTCAGTGATTCTCCCTGAGGAGGTACTATAATAACAGACCTACTCAGTGACTCTCTCTGAGGAAATACCATAATAACAGACACTATCACAGACTCTCCCTGACGAGAGACAATAATAACAGACAAACTCAGAGACTCTTCCCGTGCAGATAATGTAATAGCAGAGACAATCAGTGACTCTCCCACTGGAGATACTATAACAACAGACGCACTCAGTGACTCTCCCTGTGCAGATACTGTCATACCAGAGACACTCAGTGACTCACCCACTGGCGATTCATCGATAACAGACCCACTCAGTGACTCTCCCTGTGGAGATACTATAATAACAGACCAACTGAGAGACTCTCCTTATGGAGATACTATAATAACAGACCCACACAGTGACTCTCCCTGTGGAAATACTATAATAACAGACCCACACAGTGACTCCCCCTTTGGAGATACTATAATAACAGACCAACTCAGTGACACTCCTTGTGGAAATACTATAATAACAGACCCACACAGTGACTCCCCCTTTGGAGATACTGTAATAACAGACCCACTCACAGACCCTCCCTGTGGAGATACTATAATAACAGACCCACTCGGTGACTCTCCCTGTGGAGATACTATAATAACAGACACACACAGTGACTCTCCCTGTGGAAATACTATAATAACAGACCCACACAGTGACTCCCCCTTTGGAGATACTGTAATAACAGACCCACTCACAGACCCTCCCTGTGGAGATACTATAATAACAGACCCACTCAGTGACTCTCCCTGTGGAGATACTATAATAACAGACACACACAGTGACTCTCCCTGTGGAGATACTATAATAACAGAACAACTCAGTGACTCTCCCTTTGGAGATACGATAATAAGAGATCCACTCAGTCACCCTCTCTGTGGTGATACTATAATAACAGACCCAATCAGTGACTCTCCCTGTGGAGATACTATAATAACAGACCCACTCAGTGACTCTCCCTGTCGAGATACGATGATAACAGACCCACTCAGTGACTCTCCCTGTGGAGATACTATAATAACAGACCCACTCAGTGACTCTCCCTGTCGAGATACGATAATATCAGACCCACTCAGTGACTCTCCCTGTGGAGATACTAGAATAACAGACCCACTCAGTGACTCTCCCTGTCGAGATACGATAATAACAGACCCACTCAGTGACTCTCCCTGTGGAGATACTATAATAACAGACCCACTCGGTGACTCTCCCTGTGGAGATACTATAATAACAGACCCACACAGTGACTCTCCCTGTGGAAATACTATAATAACAGACCCACACAGTGACTCCCCCTTTGGAGATACTGTAATAACAGACCCACTCACAGACCCTCCCTGTGGAGATACTATAATAACAGACCCACTCAGTGACTCTCCCTGTGGAGATACTATAATAACAGACACACACAGTGACTCTCCCTGTGGAGATACTATAATAACAGAACAACTCAGTGACTCTCCCTTTGGAGATACGATAATAAGAGATCCACTCAGTCACCCTCTCTGTGGTGATACTATAATAACAGACCCAATCAGTGACTCTCCCTGTGGAGATACTATAATAACAGACCCACTCAGTGACTCTCCCTGTCGAGATACGATGATAACAGACCCACTCAGTGACTCTCCCTGTGGAGATACTATAATAACAGACCCACTCAGTGACTCTCCCTGTCGAGATACGATAATATCAGACCCACTCAGTGACTCTCCCTGTGGAGATACTAGAATAACAGACCCACTCAGTGACTCTCCCTGTCGAGATACGATAATAACAGACCCACTCAGTGACTCTCCCTGTGGAGATACTATAATAACAGACCCACTCAGAGACTCTCCCTGTGGAGATCCAATAATAACAGACCCGCTCAGTGACTCTCCCTTTGGTGATACTATAGTAACAGACCCAATCAGTGACTCACCCTGTGGAGATACTATACCAACAGGCCCATTCAGTGACTCTCCCTGTGGAGATCCTATAATAACAGATCCACTCAGTGACTCTCCCTGTGGAGAAACAATAATAAAAGAACCACTCAGTGACTCTCCCCGTGGAGATAATATAATAACTGAACCACTCAGTGACTCTCCCTTTGGAGATACTGTAATAACAGACCCACTCAGTGACTCTCCCTGTGGAGATACTATAATAACAGACCTGCTCAGTGACTCTCCCTGTGGAGATACGATAATAACAGACCCACTCAGAGACTTTCCCCATGGAGATACTATAATAACAGACCCACTTAGTGACTCTCTCTGAGGAGATACTATGATAACAGACCCACTCAGTGACTCTCCCTATGGAGATACTATAATAACAGACCCACTCAGTAACAATCCCTGTGGAGATACTATAATAACAGACCCACTCAGTGAATCTCCCGATGGAGATACTATAATAACAGACCCACTCAGTGACTCTCCCTGTGGAGATACTATAATAACAGACCCAATCAGTGACTCTCCCTGTGGAGATACAATAATAACAGTCCCGCTCAGTGACTCTCCCTGTGGAGATACTATAATAACAGACCCACTCAGTGACTCTCCCTGTGGAGATACTATAATAACAGACCCACTCAGAGACTCTCCCCGTGGAGATACTATAATAACAGACCCACTCAGTGACTCTCCCTGTGGAGATACTATAATAACAGACCCACTCAGTGACTCTCCCTGTGGAGATACAATAATAACAGACCCACTCAGAGACTCTGCCTTTGGAGATACTATAATAACAGACCCACTCAGTGACTCTCCCTGTGGAGATACGATAATAACAGACCCACTCAGAGACTTTCCCCGTGGAGATACTATAATAACAGACCCACTTAGTGACTCTCTCTGTGGAGATACTATGATAACAGACCCACTCAGTGACTCTCCCTATGGAGATACTATAATAACAGACCCACTCAGTAACAATCACTGTGGAGATACTATAATAACAGACCCACTCAGTGAATCTCCCTGTGGTGATACTATAATAACAGACCCACTCAGTGACTCTCTCTGTGGAGTTACTATAATAACAGACCCTCTCAGTGACTCTCCCAGTGGAGATACTATAATAACAGTCCCACTCAGTGACTCTCCCTGTGGAGATACTATAATAACAGACCCTCTCAGTGACTCTCCCTGTGGAGATACTATAATAACAGAGCCACTCAGTGACTCTCCCTGTGGAGATACTATAATAACAGACGCACTCAGTGACTCTCCCTGCTGAGATACTATAATAACAGACCCACTCAGTGACTCTCCCTGTGGGGATACTATAATAACAGACCCACTCAGTGACTCTCCCTGTGGAGATACGATAATAACAGACGCACTCAGTGACTCTCCCTGCTGAGATACTATAATAACAGACCCACTCAGTGACTCTCCCTGTGGGGATACTATAATAACAGACCCACTCAGTGACTCTCCCTGTGGAGATACGATAATAACAGACCCACTCAGTGACTCTCCCTGTGGAGATACTATAATAACAGACCCACTCATTGACTCTCCCTGTGGATATACTAAAATAACAGACCCACTCAGTGACGCTCCCTGTGGAGAAACAATAATAACAGACCCACTCAGTGACTCTCCCTGTGGAGATACTATAATAACAGACCCACTCAGTGACTCTCCCTGTCGAGATACGATAATAACAGACCCACTCAGTGACTCTCCCTGTGGAGATACTATAATAACAGACCCATTCAGTGACTCTCCCTGTGGAGCTACAATAATAACAGACCCGCTCAGTGACTCTCCCTGTGGTGATACTATAATAACAGACCCACTCAGTGACTCTCCCTGTGGAGATACTATAACAACAGACCCATTCAGTGACTCTCTCTGTGGAGATACTATAATAACAAACCCACTCAGTGACTCTCCCTATGGAGATACTATAATAACAGACCCACTCAGTAACAAACCCTGTGGAGATACTATTATAACAGACCCACTCAGTGACTCTCCCTGTGGAGATACTATAATAACAGACCCATTCAGTGACTCTCTCTATGGAGATACTATAATAACAGAACCACTCAGTGACTCTCCCTGTGGAGATACAATAATAACAGACCCACTCAGTGACTCTCCCTGTGGAGATACTATAATAACAGACCTACTCAGTGACTCTCCTGCGGAGATACGATAATAACAGACCCACTCAGAGACTCTCCCCGTGGAGATACTATAATAACAGACCCGCTTAGTGACTCTCTCTGTGGAGATACTATAATAACAGACCCACTCAGTGACTCTCCCTATGGAGATACTATAATAACAGACCCACTCAGTAACAATCCCTGTGGAGATACTATAATAACAGACCCACTCAGTGAATCTCCCGATGGAGATACTATAATAACAGACCCCCTTAGTGACTCTCCCTGTGGAGATACTATAATAACAGACCCACTCAGTGACTCTCCCTGTGGAGATACAATAATAACAGACCCACTCAGAGAATCTCCCTTTGGAGATACTATAATAACAGACCCACACAGTGACTCTCCCTGTGGAGAAACAATAATAACGGACCCACTCAGTGACTCTCCCTGTGGAGATACTATAATAACAGACCCATTCAGTGACTCTCTCTGTGGAGATCCTATAATAACAGATCCACTCAGTGACTCTCCCTGTGGAGAAACAATAATAAAAGAACCACTCAGTGACTCTCCCTGTGGAGATACTATAATAACAGAACCACTCAGTGACTCTCCATTTGGAGATACTGTAATAACAGACCCACTCAGTGACTCTCCCTGTGGAGATACTATAATAACAGACCCACACAGTGACTCTCCCTGTGGAAATACGATAATAGCAGACCCACTCAGTGACTCTCCCTGTGGAGATACTATAATAACAGACCCACTCAGTAACAATCCCTGTGGAGATACGATAATAACAGACCCACTCAGTGATTCTCTCTGTGGAGATACAATAATAACAGACCCACTCAGTGACTCTCCCTGTGGAGATACTATAATAACAGATCCACTCAGTGACTCTCCCTGTGGAGATACTATAATAACAGACCCATTCAGTGACTCTCCCTGTGGAGATACTATAATAACAGACCCACTCAGTGACTCTCCCTGTGGAGATACTATAATAACAGACCCACTCAGTGACTCTCCCTGTGGAGGTACTATAATAACAGACCCATTCAGTGACTCTCCCTGTGGAGATACTATAATAACAGACCCGCTCAGTGACTCTCCCTGTGGAGATACTATAATAACAGACCCATTCAGTGACTCTCCCTGTGGAGATACTATAATAACAGACTCACTCAGTGACTCTCTCTGTGGAGATACTATAATAACAGAATCACTCAGTGACTCTCTCTGTGGAGATACTAAAATAACAGACCCACTCAGTGACTCTCCCTGTGGAGATACTATCATAACAGACCCACTCAGTAACACTCCTTGTGGAGATACTAGAATAACAGACCCACTCAGTGACTCTCCCGATGGAGATACTATAATAACAGATCCACTCAGTGACTCTCTCTGTGGTGAAACAATAATAACAGACCCACTCAGTGACTCTCCCTGTGGAGATACTATAATAACAGACCCACTCAGTGACTCTCTCTGTGGAGATACTATAATAACAGACCCACTCAGTGACTCTCCCTGTGGAGATACAATAATAACAGACCCACTCAGTGACTCTCCCTGTGGAGATACTATAATAACAGACCCACTCAGTGACTCTCCCTGCGGAGATACTATAATAACAGAACCGCACAGTGACCCTCCCTGTGGAGAAACAATAATAACAGACCCACTCAGTGACTCTCTCTGTGGAGATAATATAATAACAGATCCACTCAGTGTCTCTCCCTGTGGTGATACTATAATAACAGACCCACTCAGTGACTCTCTCTGTGGAGTTACTATAATAACAGACCCTCTCAGTGACTCTCCCAGTGGAGATAGTATAATAACAGTCCCACTCAGTGACTCTCCCTGTGGAGATACTATAATAACAGACCCTCTCAGTGACTCTCCCTGTGGAGATACTATAATAACAGACCCACTCAGTGACTCTCCCTGTGGAGATACTATAATAACAGACGCACTCAGTGACTCTGCCTGTGGAGATACTATAATAACAGACCCACTCAGTGACTCTCCCTGTGGAGATACTATAATAACAGACCCACTCAGTGACTCTCCCTGTGGGGATACTATAATAACAGACCCACTCAGTGACTCTCCCTGTGGAGATACGATAATAACAGACCCACTCAGTGACTCTCCCTGTGGAGATAATATAACAACAGACCCACTCATTGACTCTCCCTGTGGAGATACTAAAATAACAGACCCACTCAGTGACGCTCTCTGTGGAGAAACAATAATAACGGACCCACTCAGTGACTCTCCCTGTGGAGATACTATAATAACAGACCCACTCAGTGACTCTCCCTGTCGAGATACGATAATAACAGACCCACTCAGTGACTCTCCCTGTGGAGATACTATAATAACAGACCCACTCAGTGACTCTCCCTGTGGAGCTACAATAATAACAGACCCGCTCAGTGACTCTCCCTGTGGTGATACTATAATAACAGACCCACTCAGTGACTCTCCCTGTGGAGATACTATAATAACAGACCCATTCTGTGACTCTCCCTGTGGAGATACTATAATAACAGACCCACTCAGTGACTCTCCCTATGGAGATACTATAATAACAGACCCACTCAGTAACAAACCCTGTGGAGATACTATAATAACAGACCCACTCAGTGAATCTCCCGATGGAGATACTATAATAACAGACCCACTCAGTGAATCTCCCGATGGAGATACTATAATAACAGACCCACTCAGTGACTCTCCCTGTGGTGAAACAATAATAACAGACCCACTCAGTGACTCTCCCTGTGGAGATACTATAATAACAGACCCATTCAGTGACTCTCTCTATGGAGATACTATAATAACAGACCCACTCAGTAACTCTCCCTGTGGAGATACTATAATAACAGAACCACTCAGTGACTCTCCCTGTGGAGATACAATAATAACAGACCCACTCAGTGACTCTCCTTGTGGAGATACTATAATAACAGACCTACTCAGTGACTCTCCCTGTGGAGATACGATAATAACAGACCCACTCAGAGACTCTCCCCGTGGAGATACTATAATAACAGACCCACTTAGTGACTCTCTCTGTGGAGATACTATAATAACAGACCCACTCAGTGACTCTCCCTATGGAGATACTATAATAACAGACCCACTCAGTAACAATCCCTGTGGAGATACTATAATAACAGACCCACTCAGTGAATCTCCCGATGGAGATACTATAATAACAGACCCCCTTAGTGACACTCCCTGTGGAGATACTATAATAACAGACCCACTCAGTGACTCTCCCTGTGGAGATACAATAATAACAGACCCACTCAGAGAATCTCCCTTTGGAGATACTATAATAACAGACCCACACAGTGACTCTCCCTGTGGAGAAACAATAATAACAGACCCACTCAGTGACTCTCCCTGTGGAGATATTATAATAACAGACCCACTCAGTGACTCTCCCTGTGGAGATACGGTAATAACAGACCCACTCAGTGACTCTCCCTGTGGAGATACTATAATAACAGACCCACTCAGTGACTCTCCCTGTGGAGATACTATAATAACAGACCCACTCAGTGACTCTCCCTGTGGAGATATTATAATAACAGACCCACTCAGTGACTCTCCCTGTGGAGATACGGTAATAACAGACCCACTCAGTGACTCTCCCTGTGGAGATACTATAATAACAGACCCACTCAGTGACTCTCCCTGTGGAGATACCATAATAACAGACCCACTCAGTGACTCTCCCTGTGGAGATACTATAATAACAGATCCACTCAGTGACTCTCCCTTTCGAGATACGATAATAACAGACCCACTCAGTGACTCTCCCTGTGGAGATACTATAATAACAGACCCACTCAGTGACTTTCCCTGTGGAGATACTATAATAACAGACCCACTCAGTGACTCTCCCTGTGGAGATACTATAATAACAGACCCACTCAGTGACTCTCTCTGTGGAGATACTATAATAACAGACCCACTCAGTGACTCTCCCTGTGGAGATACTACAATAACAGACCCACTCAGTGATTCTCTCTGTGGAGATACTATAATAACAGACCCACTCAGTGACTCACCCTGTGGAGATACTATAGTAACAGACCCATTCGGTGACTCTCCCTGTGGAGATACCATAATAACAGACTCACTCAGTGACTCTCTCTGTAGAGATCCTATAATAACAGACCCACTCAGTGACTCTCCCTGTGGAGATACTATAATAACAATCCCACTCAGTAACAATCCCTGTGGATATACTATAATAACAGACCCACTCAGTGACTCTCCCTGTGGAGATACTATAATAACAGACCCACTCAGTGACTCTCCCTGTGGAGATACTACAATAACAGAACCACTCAGTGACTTTCCCTGTGGAGATACTACAATAACAGACCCACTCAGTGACTTTCCCTGTGGAGATACTATAATAACAGACCCACTCAGTGATTCCCTCTGTGGAGATAAAATAATAACAGACCCACTCAGTGACTCTCCCGTTGGAGATACTATAATAACAGACCCACTCAGTGACTTTCCCTGTGGAGATACTATAATAACAGACCCACTCAGTGACTCTCCCTGTGGAGATACTATAATAACAGACCCACTCAGTGACTCTCTCTGTGGAGATACTATAATAACAGACCCACTCAGTGACTCTCCCTGTGGAGATACTACAATAACAGACCCACTCAGTGATTCTCTCTGTGGAGATAAAATTATAACAGACCCACTCAGTGACTCTCTGTGGAGATACTATAATAACAGAGCCACTCAGTGACTCTCCCTGTGGAGATACTATAATAACAGACCCATTCAGTGACTCTTCCTGTGGAGATACTATAATAACAGACTCACTCAGTGACTCTCTCTGTGGAGATACTATAATAACAGACCCACTCAGTGACTCTCCCTGTGGAGATACTATAATAACAGACCCACTCAGTGACTCACCCTGTGCTGAAACAATAATAACAGACCCACTCAGTGACTCTCCCTGTGGAGATACTATAATAACAGACCCACTCAGTGACTCTCTCTGTGGAGATGCTATAATAACAGACCCACTCAGTGACTCTCCCTGTGGAGATACAATAATAACAGACACACTCAGTGACTCTCCCTGTGGAGATACTATAATAACAGACCCACTCAGTGACGCTCCCTGTGGAGAAACAATAATAACAGCCCGACTCAGTGACTCTCTCTGTGGAGATAATGTAATAACAGATCCACTCAGTGTCTCTCCCTGTGGTGATACTATAATAACAGACCCACTCAGTGACTCTCCCTGTGGAGTTACTTTAATAACAGACCCTCTCAGTGACTCTCCCAGTGGAGATACTATAATAACAGTCCCACTCAGTGACTCTCCCTGTGGAGATACTATAATAACAGACCCTCTCAGTGACTCTCCCTGTGGAGATACTATAATAACAGACCCACTCAGTGACTCTCCCTGTGGAGATACTATAATAACAGACGCAGTCAGTGACTCTCCCTGCTGAGATACTATAATAACAGACCCACTCAGTGACTCTCCCTGTGGGGATACTATAATAACAGACCCACTCAGTGACTCTCCCTGTGGAGATACGATAATAACAGACCCACTCAGTGACTCTCCCTGTGGAGATACTATAATAACAGACCCACTCATTGACTCTCCCTGTGGAGATACTAAAATAACAGACCCACTCAGTGACGCTCCCTGTGGAGAAACAATAATAACAGACCCACTCAGTGACTCTCCCTGTGGAGATACTATAATAACAGAACCAATCAGTGACTCTCCCTGTGGAGATACTATAATAACAGACCCACTCAGTGACTCTCCCTGTGGAGATACTATAATAACAGACACATTCAGTGACTCTCCCTGTGGAGATACTATAATAACAGACACACTTAGTGACTCTCTCTGGGGTGATACTATAATAACAGACCCACTCAGTGACTCTCCCTGTGGAGATACTATAATAACAGACCCACTCAGTAACAATCCCTGTGGAGATACTATAATAACAGACCCACTCAGTGACTCTCCCGTTGGAGATACTATAATAACAGACCCACTCATTGACTCTCCCTGTGGATATACTATCATAATAGACCCACTCAGTGGCTCTCCCTGTGGAGATACTATAATAACAGACCCACTCAGTGACGCTCCCTGTGGAGAAACAATAATAACAGCCCGACTCAGTGACTCTCTCTGTGGAGATAATGTAATAACAGATCCACTCAGTGTCTCTCCCTGTGGTGATACTATAATAACAGACCCACTCAGTGACTCTCCCTGTGGAGTTACTTTAATAACAGACCCTCTCAGTGACTCTCCCAGTGGAGATACTATAATAACAGTCCCACTCAGTGACTCTCCCTGTGGAGATACTATAATAACAGACCCACTCAGTGACGCTCCCTGTGGAGAAACAATAATAACAGCCCGACTCAGTGACTCTCTCTGTGGAGATAATGTAATAACAGATCCACTCAGTGTCTCTCCCTGTGGTGATACTATAATAACAGACCCACTCAGTGACTCTCCCTGTGGAGTTACTTTAATAACAGACCCTCTCAGTGACTCTCCCAGTGGAGATACTATAATAACAGTCCCACTCAGTGACTCTCCCTGTGGAGATACTATAATAACAGACCCTCTCAGTGACTCTCCCTGTGGAGATACTATAATAACAGACCCACTCAGTGACTCTCCCTGTGGAGATACTATAATAACAGACGCACTCAGTGACTCTCCCTGCTGAGATACTATAATAACAGACCCACTCAGTGACTCTCCCTGTGGGGATACTATAATAACAGACCCACTCAGTGACTCTCCCTGTGGAGATACGATAATAACAGACCCACTCAGTGACTCTCCCTGTGGAGATACTATAATAACAGACCCACTCATTGACTCTCCCTGTGGAGATACTAAAATAACAGACCCACTCAGTGACGCTCCCTGTGGAGAAACAATAATAACAGACCCACTCAGTGACTCTCCCTGTGGAGATACTATAATAACAGAACCAATCAGTGACTCTCCCTGTGGAGATACTATAATAACAGACCCACTCAGTGACTCTCCCTGTGGAGATACTATAATAACAGACACATTCAGTGACTCTCCCTGTGGAGATACTATAATAACAGACACACTTAGTGACTCTCTCTGGGGTGATACTATAATAACAGACCCACTCAGTGACTCTCCCTGTGGAGATACTATAATAACAGACCCACTCAGTAACAATCCCTGTGGAGATACTATAATAACAGACCCACTCAGTGACTCTCCCGTTGGAGATACTATAATAACAGACCCACTCATTGACTCTCCCTGTGGATATACTATCATAATAGACCCACTCAGTGGCTCTCCCTGTGGAGATACTATAATAACAGACCCACTCAGTGACGTTCCCTGTGGAGATACTATAATAACAGACCCACTCAGTGATTCTCTCTGTGGAGATACTATAATAACAGACCCACTCAGTGACTCTCCCTGTGGTGAAACAATAATAACAGACCCACTCAGTGACTCTCTCTGTGGAGATACTATAATAACAGACCCACTCAGTGACTCTCGCTGTGGAGATACGATAATAACAGACCCACTCATTGACTCTCCCTGTGGAGATACTATAATAACAGACCCACTCAGTGACTCTCCCGATGGAGATACTATAATAACAGACCCACTCAGTGACTCTCCCTGTGGAGATACTATAATAACAGACCCATTCAGTGACTCTCCCTGTGGAGATACTATAATAAAAGACCCACTTAGTGACTCTCGCTGGGGTGATACTATAATAACAGACCCACTCAGTGACTCTCCCTGTGGACATACTATAATAACCGACCCACTCAGTAACAATCCCTGTGGAGATACTATAATAACAGACCCACTCAGTGACTCTCCCTGTGGAGATACTATAATAACAGACCCACTCAGTGTCTCTCCCTGTGGATATACTATCATAATAGACCCACTCAGTGAATCTCCCTGTGGAGACACTACAATAACAGAACCACTCAATGACGTTCCCTGTGGAGATACTATAATAACAGACCCACTCAGTGATTCTCTCTGTGGAGATACAATAATAACAGACCCACTCAGTGACTCTCCCGTTGGAGATACTATAATAAAAGAACCACTCAGTGACTCTCCCTCTGGAGATACTAGAATAACAGACCCATTCAGTAACTCTCCCTTTGGAGATACTATAATAACAGACTCACTCAGTGACTCTCTCTGTGGAGATACTATAATAACAGAACCACTCAGTGACTCTCCCTGTGGAGATACTATAATAACAGACCCACTCAGTGACTCTCCCTGTGGAGATACTATAATAACAGACCCACTCAGTAACACTCCCTGTGGTGAAACAATAATAACAGACCCAAGCAGTGACTCTCCCTGTGGAGATACTATAATAACAGACCCACTCAGTGACTCTCTCTGTGGAGGTACTATAATAACAGACCCACTCAGTGACTCTCCCTTTGGAGATACAATAATAACAGACCCACTCAGTGACTCTCCCTGTGGAGATACTATAATAACAGACCCACTCAGTGACGCTCCCTGTGGAGAAACAATAATAACAGACCCACTCAGTGACTCTCTCTGTGGAGATAATATAATAACAGACCCACTCAGTGTCTCTCCCTGTGGTGATACCATAATAACAGACCCACTCAGTGACTCTCCCTGTGGAGATACTATAATAACAGACCCACTCTGTGACTCTCCCTGTGGAGATACTATAATAACAGACCCACTCAGTGACTCTCCCTGTGGAGATACTATTATAACAGACCCACTCAGTGACTCTCCCTGTGGAGAAACTATTATAACAGACCCACTCAGTGACTCTCCCTGTGGAGATACTATAATAACAGACCCACTCAGTGACTCTCCCTGTGGAGCTACAATAATAACAGACCCACTCAGTGAATCTCCCTGTGGAGATACTATAATAACAGACCCACTCAGTGACTCTCCCTGTGGAGATACAATAATAACAGACCCACTCAGTGAATCTCCCTGTGGAGATACTATAATAACAGACCCACTCAGTGACGCTCCCTGTGGAGAAACAATAATAACAGACCCACTCAGTGACTCTCTCTGTGGAGATAATATAATAACAGACCCACTCAGTGTCTCTCCCTGTGGTGATACTATCATAACAGACCCACTCAGTGACTCTCCCTGTGGAGATACTATAATAACAGACCCACTCAGTGACTCTCCCTGTGGAGATACTATAATAACAGACCCACTCAGTGACTCTCCCTGTGGAGATACTATTATAACAGACCCACTCAGTGACTCTCCCTGTGGAGAAACTATTATAACAGACCCTCTCAGTGACTCTCCCTGTGGAGATACTATAATAACAGACCCACTCAGTGACTCTCCCTGCGGAGATACTATAATAACAGACCCACGCGGTGACTCCCTCTGTGGAGATACTATAATAACAGTCCCACTCAGTGACTCTCCCTCTGGAGATACGATAATAACAGACCCACTCAATGACTCTCCCTGTGGAGATACTATAATAACAGACCCACTCATTGACTCTCCCTGTGGAGATACTATAATAACAGACCCACTCAGTGACGCTCCCTGTGGAGAAACAATAATAACAAACCCACTCAGTGACTCTCCCCCTGGAGATACTATAATAACAGACCCACTCAGTGAGTCTCCCTGTGGAGATACTGTAATAACAGACCCACTCAGTGACTCTCACTGTGGATATACTATAATAATAGACCCACTCAGTGACTCTCCCTGTGGAGATACTATAATAACAGACCCGCTCAGAGACTCTCGCTGTGGTGATACTATAATAACAGACACACTCAGTGACTCTCCCTGTGGAGATACCATAATAACAGACCCGCTCAGTGACTCTCTCTGTGGAGATCCTATAATAACAGATCCACTCAGTGACTCTCCCTGTGGAGATACTATAATAGCAGACCCACTCAGTGACTCTCCCTGCTGAGATACTATAATAACAGACCCACTCAGTGACTCTCCCTGTGGGGATACTATAATAACAGACCCACTCAGTGACTCTCCCTGTGGAGATACGATAATAACAGACCCACTCAGTGACTCTCCCTGTGGAGATACTATAATAACAGACCCACTCATTGACTCTCCCTGTGGAGATACTAAAATAACAGACCCACTCAGTGACGCTCCCTGTGGAGAAACAATAATAACAGACCCACTCAGTGACTCTCCCTGTGGTGATACTATAATAACAGACCCACTCAGTGACTCTCCCTGTGGAGATACCATAATAACAGACCCGCTCAGTGACTCTCTCTGTGGAGATCCTATAATAACAGATCCACTCAGTGACTCTCCCTGTGGAGATACTATAATAGCAGACCCACTCAGTGACTCTCCCTGCTGAGATACTATAATAACAGACCCACTCAGTGACTCTCCCTGTGGAGATACGATAATAACAGACCCACTCAGTGACTCTCCCTGTGGAGATACTATAATAACAGACCCACTCATTGACTCTCCCTGTGGAGATACTAAAATAACAGACCCACTCAGTGACGCTCCCTGTGGAGAAACAATAATAACAGACCCACTCAGTGACTCTCCCTGTGGAGATACTATAATAACAGAACCACTCAGTGACTCTCCATGTGGAGATACTATAATAACAGACCCACTCAGTGACTCTCCCTGTGGAGATACTATAATAACAGACACATTCAGTGACTCTCCCTGTGGAGATACTATAATAACAGACCCACTTAGTGACTCTCTCTGGGGTGATACTATAATAACAGACCAACTCAGTGACTCTCCCTGTGGAGATATTATAATAACAGACCCACTCAGTAACAATCCCTGTGGAGATACTATAATAACAGACCCACTCAGTGACTCTCCCTGTGGATATACTACAATAACAGACCCACTCAGTGACGTTCCCTGTGGAGATACTATAATAACAGACCCACTCAGTGATTCTCTCTGTGGATATACAATAATAACAGACCCACTCAGTGACTCTCCCGTTGGAGATACTATAATAACAGACCCACTCAGTGACTCTCCCTGTGGAGATACTATAATAACAGATCCATTCAGTGACTCTCCCTGTGGAGATACTATAATAACAGACCCACTCAGTGACTCTCCCTGTGGAGATACTATAATAACAGACCCACTCAGTGACTCTCCCTGTGGAGATACTATAATAACAGACCCATTCAGTGACTCTCCCTGTGGAGATACTATAATAGCAGACCCGCTCAGAGACTCTCTCTGTGGAGATACAATAATAACAGACCCACTCAGTGACTCTCCCTGTGGAGATACTATAATAACAGACCCACTCAGTGACTCTCTCTGTGGAGATACTATAATAATAGACCCACTCAGTGACTCTCCCTGTGGAGATACTACAATAACAGACCCACTCAGTGACGTTCCCTGTGGAGATACTATAATAACAGACCCACTCAGTGATTCTCTCTGTGGAGATACAATAATAACAGACCCACTCAGTGACTCTCCCGTTGGAGATACTATAATAACAGACCCACTCAGTGACTCTCCATGTGGAGATACTATAATAACAGACCCACTCAGTGACTCTCCCTGTGGAGATACTATAATAACAGGCCCACTCAGTGACTCTCCCTGTGGAGATACTATAATAACAGACCCACTCAGTGACGTTCCCTGTGGAGATACTATAATAATAGACCCACTCAGTGACTCTACCTGTGGAGATACTACAATAACAGACACACTCAGTGACTCTCCCTGTGGAGATACTATAATAACAGACCCACTCAGTGACTCTCCCTGTGGAGATACTATAATAACAGACCCACTCAGTGACTCTCCCTGTGGAGATACTACAATAACAGACCCACGCAGTGACTCTCCCGATGGAGATACTATAATAACAGACCCACTTAGTGACTCTCGCTGGGGTGATACTATAATAACAGACCCACTCAGTGACTCTCCCTGTGGAGATACTATAATAACCGACCCAATCAGTAACAATCCCTGTGGAGATACTATAATAACAGACCCACTCAGTGACTCTCCCTGTGGAGATACGATAATAACAGACCCACTCAGTGACTCTCCCTGTGGAGATACTACAATAACAGACCCACTCAGTGACGTTCCCTGTGGAGATACTATAATAACAGACCCACTCAGTGATTCTCTCTGTGGAGATACAATAATAACAGACCCACTCAGTGACTCTCCCGTTGGAGATACTATAATAAAAGACCCACTCAGTGACTCTCCCTGTGGAGATACTATAATAACAGACCCACTCAGTGACTCTCCCTGTGGAGATACTATAATAACAGACCCACTCAGTAACACTCCCTGTGCAGATACTATAGTAACAGACCCACTCAGTGACTCTGCCGATGGAGATACTATAATAACATACCCACTCAGTGACTCTCCCTGTGGTGAAACAATAATAACAGACCCACTCAGTGACTCTCCCTGTGGAGATACTATAATAACAGACCCACTCAGTGACGTTCCCTGTGGAGATACTATAATAACAGACCCACTCAGTGATTCTCTCTGTGGAGATACAATAATAACAGACCCACTCAGTGACTCTCCCGTTGGAGATACTATAATAACAGACCCACTCAGTGACTCTCCCTGTGGAGATACTATAATAACAGACCCACTCAGTGACTCTCCCTGTGGAGATACTATAATAACAGGCCCACTCAGTGACTCTCCCTATGGAGATACTATTATAACAGACCCATTCAGTGACTCTCCCTGTGGAGATACTATAATAACAGACCCACTCAGTGACGTTCCCTGTGGAGATACTATAATAATAGACCCACTCAGTGACTCTCCCTGTGGAGATACTACAATAACAGACCCACTCAGTGACTCTCCCTGTGGAGATACTATAATAACAGACCCACTCAGTGACTCTCCCTGTGGAGATACTATAATAACAGACCCACTCAGTGACTCTCCCTGTGGAGATACTACAATAACAGACCCACGCAGTGACTCTCCCGATGGAGATACTATAATAACAGACCCACTTAGTGACTCTCGCTGGGGTGATACTATAATAACAGACCCACTCAGTGACTCTCCCTGTGGAGATACTATAATAACCGACCCAATCAGTAACAATCCCTGTGGAGATACTATAATAACAGACCCACTCAGTGACTCTCCCTGTGGAGATACTATAATAACAGACCCACTCAGTGACTCTCCCTGTGGAGATACAATAGTAACAGACCCACTCAGTGACTCTCCCTGTGGAAATACTATAATAACAGACCCACTTAGTGACTCTCCCTGTGGAGATACTATAATAACAGACCCACTCAGTGACTCTCCCTGTGGAGATACAATAATAACAGACCCACTCAGTGACTCTCCCTGTGGAGATACTATAATAACAGACACACTCAGTGTCTCTCCCTGTGGATATCCTTTCATAATAGACCCACTCAGTGAATCTCCCTGTGGAGATACTACAATAACAGACCCACTCAGTGACGTTCCCTGTGGAGATACTATAATAACAGACCCACTCAGTGATTCTCTCTGTGGAGATACAATAATAACAGACCCACTCAGTGACTCTCCCGTTGGAGATACTATAATAAAAGACCCACTCAGTGACTCTCCCTGTGGAGATACTATAATAACAGACCCACTCAGTGACTCTCCCTGTGGAGATACTATAATAACAGACCCACTCAGTAACACTCCCTGTGGAGATACTATAATAACAGACCCACTCAGTGACTCTGCCGATGGAGATACAAAAATAACAGACCCACTCAGTGACTCTCCCTATGGAGATACTATAATAGCAGACCCACTCAGTGACTCTCCCTGTGGAGATACTGTAATGACAGACCCATTCAGTGACTCTCCCTGTGGAGATACTATAATAACAGACCCACTTAGTGACTCTCTCTGTGGAGATACGATAATAACAGACCCACTCAGTGACTCTCCCTGTGGAGATACTATAATAACAGACCCACTCAGTAACACTCCCTGTGGAGATACTATAATAACAGACCCACTCAGTGACTCTCCCGATGGAGATACTATAATAACAGACCCACTCAGTGATTCATCCTGTGATGAAACAATAATAACAGACCCACTCAGACTCTCCCTGTGGAGATACTATAATAACAGACCCACTCAGTGACTCTCTCTGTGGAGATACTATAATAACAGACCCACTCAGTGACTCTCCCTGTGGAGATACAATAATAACAGACCCACTCAGTGACTCTCCCTGTGGAGATACTATAATAACAGACCCACTCAGTGACTCTCCCTGTGGAGATACTATAATAACAGAGCCACCCAGAGACTCTCCCCGTGGAGATACTATAATAACAGAAACACTCAGTGACTCTCCCTGTGGAGATACTATAATAACAGACCTACTCAGTGACTCTCAATGTAGAGATACTATAATAACAGACCCACTCAGTGACTCTCCCTGTGGATATACAATAATAACAGACCCACTCAGTGACTCTCCCTGTGGAGATACAATAATAACAGACCCAATCAGTGACTCTCCCTGTGGAGATACTATAATAACAGACCCACTCAGATACTCTCCCTTTGGAGACACTATAATAACAGACCCACTCAGTGACACTCCCTGTGGAAAAACAATAATAACAGACCCACTCAGTACACTCTCCCTGTGGAGCTACTATAATAACAGACCCAATCAGTGACTCTCCCTGTGGAGATACTATAATAACAGACCCACTCAGAGACTCTCCCTTTGGAGATACTATAATAACAGACCCACTCAGTGACTCTCCCTGTGGAGAAACAATAATAACAGACCCACTCAGTGACGCTCCCTGTGGAGATACTATAATAACAGACCCAATCAGTGACTCACACTGTGGAGATACTATAATAACAGACCCAATCAGTGACTCTCCCTGTGGAGATATTATAATAACAGACCCACTCAGAGACTCTCCCCGTGGAGATACTATAATAACAGACCCACTCAGTGACTCTCCCTGTGGAGATACTATAATAACAGACCTACTCAGTGACTCTCAATGTAGAGATACTATAATAACAGACCCACTCAGTGACTCTCCCTGTGGATATACAATAATAACAGACCCACTCAGTGACTCTCCCTGTGGAGATACAATAATAACAGACCCAATCAGTGACTCTCCCTGTGGAGATACTATAATAACAGACCCACTCAGAGACTCTCCCTTATTAGATACTATAATAACAGACCCACTCAGTGACACTCCCTGTGGACAAACAATAATAACAGACCCACTCAGTGACTCTCCCTGTGGAGCTACTTTTATAACAGACCCAATCAGTGACACTCCCTGTGGAGATACTATAATAACAGACCCACTCAGAGACTCTCCCTTTGGAGATACTATAATAACAGACCCACTCAGTGACTCTCCCTGTGGAGAAACAATAATAACAGACCCACTCAGTGACGATCCCTGTGGAGATACTATAATAACAGACCCAATCAGTGACTCACACTGTGGAGATACTATAATAACAGACCCAATCAGTGACTCTCCCTGTGGAGATATTATAATAACAGACCCACTCAGTTACTCTCCCTGTGGAGATACGATAATACCAGACCCACTCAGTGACTCTCCCTGTGGAGATACGATAATAACAGACCCACTCAGTGACTCTCCCTCCGGAGATACTATAATAACAGACCCACTCAGTGACTCTGACTGCGGAGATACTGTAATAACAGACCGACTCAGTGACTCTCCCTGTGGAGATACTATAATAACAGACCCACTCAGTCACTCTCCCTGTCGAGATACGATAATAACAGACCCACTCAGTGACTCTCCCTGTGGAGATACTATGATAACAGACCCACTCAGTCACTCTCCCTGTCGAGATACGATAATAACAGACCCACTCATTGACTCTCCCTGTGGAGATACTATAATAACAGACCCACTCAGTGACTCTCCCTGTGGAGATACCATAATAAAAGACCCGCTCAGTGACTCTCCCTGTTGTGATACTATAATAACAGACCCAATCAGTGACTCACCTTGTGGAGAAACTATAGTAACAGACCCATTCAGTGACTCTCCCTGTGGAGATACCATAATAACAGACTCACTCAGTAACTCTCCCTGTGGAGATACTATAATAACAGACCCACTCAGTGACTCTCTCTGTGGAGATCCTATAATAACAGATCCAGTCAGTGACTGTCCCTGTGGAGAAACAGTAATAAAAGAACCACTCGGTGACTCTCCCTGTGGAGATACTATAATAACAGACGCACTCAGTGACTCTCCCTGCGGAGATACTATAATAACAGACCCAGTCAGTGACTCTCCCATGGAGATACTATAATAACAGACCCACTCAGTCACTCTCCCTGTGGAGATACGATAATAACAGACCCACTCAGTAACTCTCCCTGTGGAGATACTATAATAACAGACCCACTCAGTGACTCTCCCTGTGGAGATACTATAATAACAGACCCACTCAGTGTCGCTCCCTGTGGAGAAACAATAATAACAGACCCACTCAGTGACTCTCCCTGTGGAGATACTATAATAACAGACCCACTCAGTGACTCTCCCTGTGGAGATACTATAATAACAGACCCACTCAGTGACTCTCCCTGTGGAGATACTGTAACAACAGACCCACTCAGTGACTCTCCCTGTGGATATACTGTAATAACAGACCCGCTCAGAGACTCTCGCTGTGGTGATACTATAATAACAGACCCACTCAGTGACTCTTCCTGTGGAGATACCATAATAACAGACCCGCTCAGTGACTCTCTCTGTGGAGATCCTATAATAAGAGATCCACTCAGTGACTCTCCCTGTGGAGAAACAATAATAAAAGAACCACTCAGTGACTCTCCCTGTGGAGATACTATAATAGCAGACCCACTCAGTGACTCTCAATGTGGAGATTCTGTAATGACAGACCCATTCAGTGACTCTCCCTGTGGAGATACTATAATGACAGACCCACTGAGTGACTCTCTCTGTGGAGATACGATAATAACAGACCCACTCAGTGACTCTCCCTGTGGAGATACTAGAATAACAGACCCACTCAGTAACACTCCCTGTGGAGATACTATAGTAACAGACCCACTCAGTGACTCTCCCGACGGAGATACTATAATAGCAGACACACTCAGTGACTCTTCCTGTGATGAAACAATAATAACAGACCCACTCAGTGACTCTTCCTGTGGAGATACTATAATAACAGACCCACTCAGTGACTCTCCCTGTGGAGATACTGTAATGACAGACCCATTCAGTGCCTCTCCCTGTGGAGATACTATAATAACAGACCCACTTAGTGACTCTCTCTGTGGAGATACGATAATAACAGACCCACTCAGTGACGCTCCCTGTGGAGATACTATAATAACAGACCCACTCAGTAACACTCCCTGTGGAGATACTATAATAACAGACCCACTCAGTGACTCTCCCGATGGAGATACTATAATAACAGACCCACTCAGTGACTCTTTCTGTGATGAAACAATAATAACAGAACCACTCAGTGACTCTCCCTGTGGAGATACTATAATAACAGACCCACTCAGTGACTCTCTCTGTGGAGATACTATAATAACAGACCCACTCAGTGACACTCCCTGTGGTGATACTATAATAACAGACCCACTCAGTGACTCTCGCTGTGGAGACACTATAATAACAGACCCACTCAGTGACTCTCCCTGTGGAGATACTATAATAACAGACCCACTCAGAGACTCTCCCCGTGGAGATACTATAATAACAGACCTACTCAGTGACTCTCCCTGTGGAGATACCATAATAACAGACCCACTCAGTGACTCTCCCTGTGGAGATACAATAATAACAGACCCACTCAGTGACTCTCCATGTGGAGAAACAATAATAACAGACCCACTCAGTGACTCTCCCTGTGGAGCTACTATAATAACAGCCCCACTCAGTGACTCTCCCTGTGGAGATACTATAATAACAGACCGACTCAGTGACTCTCCCTGTGGAGAAACAATAATAACAGACCCACTCAGTGACTCTCCCTGTGGAGCTACTGTAATAACAGACCCATTCAGTGACTCTCCCTGTGGAGAAACAATAATAACAGACCCACTCAGTGACTCTCCCTGTGGAGCTACTGTAATAACAGACCCATTCAGTGACTCTCCCTGTGGAGATACTATAATAACAGACCCAATCACTGTCTCACACTGTCGAGATACTATAATAACAGACCCACTCAGTGACTCTCCCTGTGGAGATATTATAATAACAGACCGACTCAGTGACTCTCCCTGTGTAGATACGATAATAACAGACCACCTCAGTGACTCTCCCTGTGGAGATACCATAATAACAGACCCACACAGTGACTCTCCCTGTGGAGAAACAATAATAACAGACCCACTCAGTGACTCTCCCTGTGGAGCTAATATAATAACAGACCCAATCAGTGACTCACACTGTCGAGATACTATAATAACAGACCCACTCAGTGACTCTCCCTGTGGAGATATTATAATAACAGACACACACAGTGACTCTCCCTGTGGAGATACGATACTAACAGACCCACTCAGTGACTCTCCCTGTGGAGATACTATAATAACAGACCCACTCAGCGACTCTCCCTGCGGAGATACTATAATAACAGACCCACTCAGTGACTCTCCCTGTGGAGATATTATAATAACAGACACACTCAGTGACTCTCCCTGTGGAGATACGATAATAAGAGACCCACTCAGTGACTCTCCCTGTGGAGATACTATAATAACAGACCCACTCAGTGACTCTCCCTGTGGAGATACTATAATAACAGACCCACTCAGTCACTCTCCCTGTCGAGATACGATAATAACAGACCCACTCAGTGACTCTCCCTGTGGAGATACTATAATAACAGACCCACTCAGTGACTCTGCCTGTGGAGATACAATAATAACAGACCCGCTCAGTGACTCTCCCTGTGGTGATACTATAATAACAGAACCAATCAGTGACTCTCCCTGTGGAGATACTATAATAACAGACCCACTCAGTGACTCTCCCTGTGGAGATACTATAATAACAGACCCATTCAGTTACTCTCCCTGTGGAGATACTATAATAACAGACCCACTAAGTGACTCTCCCTGTGGAGATACTATAATAACAGACCCACTTAGTGACTCTCCCTGTGGAGATACTATAATAACAGACCCACTCAGTGACTCTCCCTGTGGTGATACTATAATTACAGACCCACTAAGTGACTCTCCCTGTGGAGATACTATAATAACAGACCCACTTAGTGACTCTCCCTGTGGAGATACTATAATAACAGACCCAATCTGTGACTCTCCCTGTGCAGATACTATAATAACAGACCCATTCAATGACTCTCCCTGTGGAGATACAGTAATAACAGAACCACTCAGTGACTCTCCCTGTGGAGATACTAAAAGAACAGACCCACTCAGTGACTCTCCCTTTGGAGACACTATAATAACAGACCTATTCAGTAACTCTGCCTGTGGAGATACTATAATAACAGAACCATTCAGTAACTCTCCCTGTGGAGATACTTTAATAACAGACCCACTCAGTGACTCTCCCTGTGGAGATACTATAATTACTGACGCACAAAGTGACTCTCCCTGTGGAGATACTATAATAACAGACCCATTCAGTAACTCTCCCTGTGGAGATACTATAATAACTGACGCACTCAGTGACTCTCCCTTTGGAGATACTATAATAACAGACCCACTCAGTGATTCTCCCTGTGGAGATACGAAAACAACAGAGCCACTCAGTGACTCTCCCTGTGGAGATACTATAATAACAGACCCACTCAGTGACTCTCCCTCTGGAGATAGTATAATAACAGACCCATTCAGTGACTCTCCCTATGGAGATACTCTATTAACAGACCCACTCAGTGACTCTCCCTGTGGAGATACTGTAATAACAGGGAGAGACTCTGAGTGGGTCTGTTATTATAGTATCTCCACAGGGAGTGTCACTGAGTGGATCTGTTATTACAGTATCTCCACAGGGAGAGTCACTGAGTGGGTCTGTTATTATAGTATCTCCACTGGGAGAGTCACTGAGTGGGTCTGTTTTTATAGTATCTCCTCAGGGAGAATCACTGAGTGGGTCTGTTATTGTAGTATCTCCACAGGGAGAGTCACTGCGTGGGTCTGTTATTATAGTATCTCCACAGGGAGAGTCACTGAGTGGGTCTGTTATTATAGTATCTCCACAGGGAGAGTCACTGAGTGGGTCTGTTATTATAGTATCTCCACAGGGAGAGTCACTGAGTGGGTCTGTTATTATAGTATCTCCACTGGGAGAGGCACTGAGTGGGTCTGTTATTATAGTATCTCCTCAGGGAGAATCACTGAGTGGTTCTGTTATTATAGTATCTCCACAGGGAGAGTCACTGAGTGGGTCTGTTATTATAGTATCTCCACAGGGAGAGACACTGAGTGGGTCTGTTATTATAGTATCTCCACAGGGAGAGTCACTGAGTGGGTCTGTTATTATAGTATCTCCACTGGGAGAGTCACTGAGTGGGTCTGTTATTATAGTAACTCCTCAGGGAGAATCACTGAGTGGTTCTGTTATTATAGTATCTCCACAGGGAGAGTCACTGAGTGGGTCTGTTATTATAGTATCTCCACAGGGAGAGTCACTGATTGGGTCTGTTATTATAGTATCTCCACAGGGAGAGTCACTGAGTGGGTCTGTTATTATAGTATCTCCACTGGGAGAGTCACTGAGTGGGTCTGTTATTATAGTATCTCCACAGGGAGAGTCTCTGAGTGGGTCTGCTTTTATTGTATCTCCACAGGGAGAGTCACTGAGTGGGTCTGTTATTATAGTATCTCCACAGGGAGAGTCACTGAGTGGGTCTATTATTATAGTATCTCCACAGGGAGAGTCACTGAGTGGGTCTGTTATTATAGTATTTCCACAGGGAGAGTCACTGAGTGGGTCTGTTATTATAGTATCTCCACAGGGAGACTCTCTGAGTGGGGCTGTTATTATAGTATCTCCACAGGGAGAGTCTCTGAGTGGGGCTGTTATTATAGTATCTCCACAGGGAGAGTCACTGAGTGGCTCTGTTATTATAGTATTTCCACAGAGAGAGTCACTGAATTATTAGTCATTGACTACAATGACTGTGCACTCTCTTTTGTGAAGACAGTCGCCTTGTATTCATTATGCACCATGCACGCATCTTCCGCCTTCACGTTTAGGAAAAAGGCGGAGAGACGCTATAAAGTAAAGGATAGAAATCTAAAGGAGATGCAGGAACAGAAACATCTGTGGGGGATTTGTGCACCAATCACTGAATGTGGCAGGGCAGGTTCAGAAAGTGGTTAAACGGCAGAAGGGGTCCTGAGATTATGAATGGAGACATTGAATACAAAAGCAAGGAAATTATGACATTTGTAAAACGCTGGTTTGCCTTCAACTGGAGCATTGTCCAATTCTGGACACCGTACTTCAGGAAGAATGTGAATGAAGAATGGAAGAATGAAGAATTAGAGAGGGTGCAAAAAAGATTCACAAGAATGGTTCCAGGGATGAGGGACTTCAGTTACGTGGATAGATTGGAGAAGCTGGGGTTGTTCTCTGTGTCTCTCTCTGTCTCTCCCTCCTGTTATCTCTGACACTAAGAGGGAGACAGAGGAAGAGAGGCTTAGATATGCAGATAGAGAGAGTGCTGTTGAGAGGGACAAGGTTGGAGAGAGAGAGATTGTTGGGGTGGATTGAAAGGCAGAATGTAAGATCTATTTTTTCAATGTATTCACTGTTGTGTACGCAATCAGAGAAAGATAGGGATGCAGAGTGAAATATTGGTCGAGTGGGATAAATGTGGATGGAGTTGGGGCCCAGGCATCCAGTTTTGTTTATCAGGAAGGAAAACGCTCCATTGTAGACATCCAGCCAGGTATTCCACCTTGGAAGCCATCACACCCACATGATATTGGTGTGGAATTCTTGTAATCTATGCCCATGGTTATTGACCCCTCTGTTAAGGGTAATGGGTCCTTCCTATCCACTTTATCTAGGCCCGTCATTATTTTATACACCTCAATTAAATCTTCCCTTCAACCTTCTCTGTTCCAAAGAAAACAATTCCAGCATATCCAACCTTTCCTCACAGTTAAAATTCTCCATTCCTTACAACATCCTCTGTAAATCTCCTCTGAACCCTCCCGAGTGTGATCACATCCTTCCTGTAATGTGGTGACCAGAACTGTACACAGTACTCTTGCTGTGGTCTAACTAGTGTTTTCCACAGTTCTAGCATAACCTCCCTGCGATTATATTGTATACATTGGCCAATAAGGGAAGGTATTTTGTAAGCCTTCTTAACCACCTTATCCACCTGTCCTGTTACACTCAGCAATCAGTGGACAGTCACACCAATGACCCTCTGTTCCCAGACAGAGCGATTGTTAAGTTAGATTGAAAGAGCAAATGTAAAACATAATAATTTGATGTAATCCTTCACTGCAGTTTACACAGACATCCGAGCGAGAGGCATGGAGTGTGAAACATCGGGGTAGAGAGAGAAAAATAGATGGAGATGGTAACAAATTGGAAAGGAGTGATAGGGACTGAGAGAGAGGGAATCTCTGGTAAACTCTCTTGCTGGTAATCTCTCTCCATCTCTAGCTTTCTCTTCCCCTCTCTTCGACACTCTGAAACCCTATTTCTTCTCTCTGTTACTCACTTTCCAAGTCTATCTCTCCCTTTTCGCTCTCTATCTCACTCTGCACACTATCTCAATCTCTCCCTCTTGCTCTCAGTATGGGAAGAGGGAGAAAGAGATGCAGAGAAAGGGTGTTGCAGGCAGTGAGAGATGAGGAGAAAGAGACAGAGGAACAGTGAGTCTGGCGTTGGTAGATGGAACATTACTCTGTGTCTGAACCCGTGCGTACCTGCCCTGTGAGTATTCAATGGGGACAGTCTCGGAGGGGGGGGGGACTGTCTAAAAATCAAAAATTAGTCGAAAGCCCTTTCAAAGATGAAATTCAGAAACACTTCTGGATACAAAGGGGGGTAGAAGTTTGGAACTGTCTTCCACAAATGACCCCTCCCTATCTCAGCAATCTCCCCCTACTCCGCAAACCACCAATATCTGCGATCCTCTAATTCTGGCCTCTTGAGCCTCCCCAATTTGAATGGTCCCACCATTGGTGTCTGTGCCTTCAAACAGCCAACACCCTAACTCTGGAATTCCTTTCCTAAACCTCTCCGTCTCACTAACTCTCTTTCCTCTTTGAAGACGCTCGCTCAGACCAACCTCTTTGACCAGGTTTTTGTTCGTCTCGTGTAATATCTCCTTAAGTGACTCGATGGCAACTTTTTATTTACCTTATTTATTTGTTGGATGTGTGCATTACTAGCCAGGCCAGCATTTATTGCCCATTCCTAATTGCCCTTGAGAAGGTCGTGTTGAGCCTCCTTCTTGAACCGCTGCAGTCCATGTGGGGTAGGTACACCCACAGTGCTGTTCGGGAGGGAGTTCCAGGATTTTGACCCAGTAAGAGTGAAGGAATGGCGATATAGTTTCAAGTTAGGATGGTGTGTGACTTTCGTTGTTGTGTGGACAGTATTTTCAGTGCGCAGTCCATTTATATTTTTAATGATTTATTTTTTCATGTGGTTAGATGTAAAGTTTCTCCTGCAATCTCCCTGCCTCCCCGGATCTCCTCACTCTTCCTGCCTGTCTGTCCCTCCTTCTCTAAATCCACTGCTTTACTCTGTATCTAAACTCACACTGTACCGGCCCTGGGAGCTCTTATTATTGTGCTTAAACAATGAGTTATACACTTCCAGCATAACCTCCCTGCTCTTATATACTTTAACAGCCTTGTTGGGAATGGCACTGCAAATTGAAAGTATGAAACGCTGATCCAACATTCACCCCTAAAACACTCACACTAATCTCAAAAAACAGGACTGGGCAAATAATGAGGATTGTTAATGATTGTTACAACTTGTCTCATCCTCTCTCTGTCTCTCCCTCTCATGTCTGTTTCCTCCCATCTTTCTCTCTCTCTCTCCCTCACCCTCTCCCTCTTTCTCTGCCTCTTTCCATGACTCTGTCTCTAACACCATCTCTCTCTCCTTGGACAGAAATGTTTTTATCCATTTCTTGGTTAATTGTGAACCTTTAAATCTTGCCCTTGCTGGGAACGTCACTGCAGTTTGAAAATATCAAACATTGATCAACACTCTCCCCTAAACTCTCACACTAAATCACCAATACAGGACTGTGCAGATAATGGGGATTGTTTACTGAGGTTCTGTCAAGGTCCGCTCACACACGATATCCCATTTCACCTGCTTCTAAAGTTTGTCAGTGTTTAATAATATCTTTTTCAACAATATTAAATGTCACTTCACTTTGAAAATATCAATCATTGATCCAACACTCACCCTCCAAAACACTCACACTAAACCCCTGATCTTTCCTTTCAAAATTAGTTCTTGCACACAGCAGTTTTACTTTTTAATTCTATCTTTTGTCAACATTATTAGATGTAAAGTTTTTCCTATAATCTCGCCGTCCCCTTCTCTCCCTGTCTGTCTCCCTCTCTCTCTCACTGTCCCTTTCTCCCTCTGCATCTGTCTCTCTACCTTTCTGTCTGCCTCATTCCCTCTGCATCTGCCTGTCTCCCTTTCTGTCTGTCTCATTCTGCATTTGCCTGACACCCTTTCTCTCTGTCCCCGTCTGTCTCTGTTTCTCCTTTTTCATCCATCATTCTAGCTCCGTCTCTCTCTCTACCTCTGTCTCTGTCCCACTCTGTCTGTGTCTCTCTCCGTCTGTGTCTCACTCCCTCCATCTCTCCGTCCCTCTGTACATGGACAGCAATGCTTTGAGCCATTTGTTTGGTTAATTTTGAATCTTTAACTCTTGCTTTTGTTGGGAATGTCAATGCAGTTTGAAAATATCAAACACTCATCTATCTCTCATCCCTAAAACCCTTACATTAAACCCCAAATACCGGACGGGGCAGACAATGGGGATTGTTACTGGGATTCCATCAAGGTCTCATTTCGCTATCTCTTCTGTCTCTCACTGTCTTCCACTTTGTCCCTCTCTCTCCATTTCCCCATTTGTTTCCACTTCCCTCTTCACCTCTTTCCTTCATCGCCCCCAACTTTATAAATAAAGAGGGAGCTCCCTCTACTTTAAACACAGAGAGGGCGCTCTCTCCTCTTTATACATAGAGAGGGAGCTCCCTCTGTTTTATATAGCTGCCATTGTGGGATTTGAACCCCTGTCCGCAGGCCATCAGGCTGGGCCTCTGGATTAAATGACCAGTGATATTATCACTCCCCAACTGCCTCCCAAATGGATGCGTACAGTGTCTGTCCCATAGTATCACTCACAGTACTTTCTGGAATGTAACCCTGAACATGGTCCCGAATCAGAGACTCAAAGTTTACATTTTAACTGGGAAAAGGCAGGAACAGAGTGAAACTGAATTGCTTTTGTCCCTGGATTCAGTGTCCACTGCAGACAGATCAATTACATTTACAATAGAAATGCCAGGAGTGAACAAGGTCAATACAATAATATGGAAAATGTAAATGACGCCTCTCATAATTGCCATCCATCCTGTATTAGTACAGATTCCTGGTTTATTTCAGAGAGAGGTCTTACTCAGAAAATATCATTGACATTGAATTGATTGTGTTTTATCCACCACATTATTTACATCAGAGTCAAAGCTGCTGATGTAATGTGTTTGTTCAGGTGAGTGTAACTAACAGCAATGATCAGTGGTATAACCGTGTTCGTGGAGAAAGATCCCCTGTATCAATCAGGACCCATTGGAATGGATAAGCTCAGAGTGCCTGGTGGAGCTGTGGATTCCAGGCTAATAGAAGACCCTGCTTCTCACAGAAATGGGATATCCAGTAATGCATCAGATAGAAGAGATTTATTATCCTGTACTTGCAGCAATTGGAGTTGCTGGTAAGCCAGTATCGCAGCTGTTAATGGTCTAAATCGATGTTAAGTGTGCTGCTGTACTCGGTATTATTTCTCACTGTGTGTGTTACACAGCCACCTGTTCTTTTCCAGCAATTTACTGATGGAATCTCCTCATTTTCTGCTCCTTCACTCTTGCAGGAACAGTATTATGTACTTAATGGTATTGTTTTAAGTTACTGTGGCATTATTACTGGATCATTCTGTGCATGGAGTGTATTGGAATGAGATGTTTCAATTAGGATCAATAAACAGACCATCAGGAGCTTTTAACAGTTTCATGATGTGGATCAAACCGGTCCTGGAATATTTTTAGGATTTTTTTCAGTGATTGATAATGAGACATCTCGCGGTCTCAGTGTGACAAGGGGACAGACAATGTCCTCCTTCCCCAATAACATGGCTCAGTTTAACTGGGACTCCAATGTATTTATTGATTATCACTGTTATCAAACATTATTTCACTCTGTGTGTGTCTGATGCTGCTTCAGAAGTCCGGCTACTGAACTGAGTTTGCTGCTGGCACTTTTACTTCTCCTTCTCTGCTTCACTGTGGGCCTTCACTGTCACTGGACTACATTGTAAAATAGCAAGTATTGATGTGATGTTTTACTGGTTTTCACTCGATCAGTTGGAAACAAGAGTCTTTCCATTTATCTGAAGATTATCAGCTGCAGTGCTGATGTTGGTGTTTTATTAATTAAACAATCCCACAATCTAACAGATTACTTTATAATTCCAGGAGAAGGAATTGCATTGATTGTGAGGTTTGTCTGGAAGTAGCTTTCGATCCTGTTTATTCCATGTATTGTAAATGAAGTGAAGAGTGTTGGTGAACAGGTGGAGACTTGAGAGTTCTGTAGATACATTAAATTATTCACAGAGGTTTCACCATTGAACAAACTTAATCTGAGAACAGAATCATTGAACCTGGGGCTGGTGAACAGAACACAGACGCTGAATGTTTGGAATAAATCATAGGTGGAAAGCAGCATTAAGTAACAATTTACAGGGTGTGAGTACTCCAGAGAGATAGGGAAGGAGAAAAGGAGCTGGGAGAACGAAACCGAGGGAAAGAGATAAGCAGAAGTAAAGAGGAAGAGAAAGAAGCAGCAGTGTAAATAATTCACTGTCATCAAGTGCTGGAATGTCCAGAACAATTAGTGAGAGAAACTGCGAGTTGAAATTGTTTGTTGTCAGATTGTGTTCATTTTCCTGTTGGACTTGATCCTCTGTGTTGATTTCTGTCAGGTCCACATTTTGTTTTGTGGAAAGTTCCTATTCCTTACTTAGTGACTGAATAAACAGAATAGAATCAATTCTTCAGTGATGGTAATTCATTATTTAAATACTGCACTTTAAAATCTCTGTGACTGCTGAATTCAATAAAGAGCGAGGCTTATATCAGAAATATATTTACATTTATATTTAATAGCCTGTACAAACTAAATATATTGACTATATTGTATAAACAATGAACTGTTCTCCAACACCAATAACCACAGGGATTATTGTTTGAATGTATGAATTGAGTTGTATTACTGGGATCTATAGATTAGATTTCCTCGAACACTCTGCTGCATTCTCTCTCTGTGAATCTCAGCCTCTCCTCTCATTGTATTGAATCCTCAGTCTCCTCATCCATTGCTTCAGTTTAACCACTTTCCCAAACCATCTGCTCCAGTCTCCCCTCCTGCTCCAACATGTCCATTCCCTGGAATTTGGAAGGTTGTGGGGTGATTTGATGTAATGTTTTCAAGATAATAAGGGAAACTGAACGGGTGGACAGAGAGTAGCAATTCCCACTGGCTGCGGAGTCAGGAACCTGGAGGCATAGTTTAAAAATCTAAACGCAGTCTAAAAACCTTTCAGGAGTGAAATGAAGAAACACTTCAAAACACCAGGTGTGGTATCAGTTTGGATCTCTCTTCCGTACACAGCAATTGATGCTGAGACACTTGTTAGTTTTTAAATCTGAGATTGATAGATTTTTGTTAACCAAAGGTATTAAGGGGCAACGATAGGTACATGGAGTTAGATCACACATCAGCCATTAGCTCATTGAATGACTGAAGAGGTTTGAGTTGCCAAATGGCCTCCTCCTCTTCCTCTGTCCAGTGACAAATATCTTGCGGATCACTCTCTGTGTCTTGGTCTGTGTCTCTCTCTTTGTCTCTCTTTCTGTCTGTCTATCTCTCTCTCTCCTCTCTATCAAATATCTGTGGAAATCCACAAACATTAGTCAGCCATTTTCGGCTGGTTCTCGGTGGCCATTTTATGTTTCCACAACACTGGGACATTTATTCCAGAGACCGACTCCTCACCAATGTAACGGTGGTGGTCAAATTGTGACAGAGACACAGACATGGAGACACTGAGACAGAGTACTAGAAAGGAATTAATCATTCCCTTGTGCCCAATAAAGTGCCCTCCACAGTGATTTGGCTGGGTGGCCTGTAATTACTCAGTCTTTTACTTTCTCCCTTGTTAATCAATAGTACAACATATGCAGTCCTCCAGTACTCTGGCAGCACGACTATAACCAGAGAAGATTGGAAAATGATGGTCAGAGCCACTGATATTTCCTCCCTTGCACCTCTTAACAGCCTGAGCCTGTTGAATTATCAGCTTTCAAAGATGCTAAACCCCTTAATATTTCCTCTCTCACTATTTATCCCATTCAATATTTCAAACCCCTCCTCATTGACTACAATGTCTGTGTCCCCTCTTTTGTGAAGACAGTCGCAATGTATTCATTGAGACCCATGCCCGCTATCTTCCGCCTCCACGTTTAGGAAGAAGGAGGAGAGACGCTATAAAGTAAAGGATAAAAATCTAAAGGAGGTGCAGGAACAGACACATCTGGGGGGTATTTTTGCACCAATCACTGAAGGTGGCAGGGCAGGTTCAGAAAGTGGTTAAACGGCAGAAGGGGCCCTGAGATTATAAATAGAGACATTGAATACAAAAGCAAGGAAATTATGACATTTGTAAAACGCTGGTTTGCCTTCAACTGGAGCATTGTCCAATTCTGGACACCGTACTTTATGAAGAATGTGGGGGCACTAAGGAGGGTGCAGAAAAGATTCACAAGAATGGTTCCAGGGATGAGGGACTTCAGTTACGTGGATAGATTGGAGAAGCTGGGGTTGTTCTCTGTGTCTCTCTCTGTCTCTCCCTCCTGCTATCTCTGACACCAAGAGGGAGACAGAGGGAGAGAGGCTTAGATATGCAGATAGACGGAGTGCTGTTGAGAGGGACAAGGTTGGAGAGAGAGAGATTGTTGTGGTGGATTGAAAGGCACAATGTAAGATCTATTTATTCAATGTATTCACTGTTGTGCCCGCAAACAGAGAAACATAGGTATGTAGAGTAAAATATTGGTAGAGTGGGAGATATGTGGATGCAGTTGGGGCCCAGGTGGACAGTTTTGATGATCAGGAATGAAATCGCTCCATTGCAAACAGGTATTCCACAATTTGAGCCATCACACCCTCATGATATTGGTGCGGAAATCTTGTAATCCATGCCCATGGTTATTGACCCCTCTGTTAAGGGTAATGGGTTTTTCCTATCCACTCTATCTTGGCCCGTCATTATTTTATACACCTCAATTAAATCTTCCCTTCAACCTTCTTTGTTCCAAAGAAAACAATTGAGGCCGATCCAATCTTTACCCATAGTTAAAATTCTCCATTCCTGACAACATCCTCTGTATATCTCCTCTGTACCCTCTCTAGTGTGATCACATCCTTCCTGTAATGTGGTGACCAGAACTGTACACAGTACTCTAGCTGTGGTCTAGCTAGTGTTTTATAAAGTTCTAGCATATCCTCCCTGCTGTGATATTCTCTACATCAGCCAATAAAGGAAAGAGTTCCGAAGAAGGGTCACTGACCCGAAACGTTAACTCTGCTTCTCTTTTCACAGATGCAGCCAGACCTGCTGAGTGGTTCCAGCATTTCTTGTTTTTATTTAAAAGTATTCTGTAAGCCTTCTTAACCACCTTATCCACCTGTCCTGTGACCCTCAGGAATCAGTGGACATTCACTCCAAGGCCCCTCTGTTCATAGTCGAAGAGATTGTTCAGTTAGATTGAAAAAGCAATTGTAAAACATAATGATTTGATGCAATCCTTCACTGCAGTAGACACAGACATACGAGCGAGAGGCATGCAGTGTGAAACATCGGGGTAGTGGGAGAAAAATAGATGGAGATGGTAACAAATTTGAAAGGAGTGATAGGCACAGACAGAGAGGTAAGTTCTGGTCAACTCTCTTGCTGGTAATCTCTCTCCATGTCTCAGAGAGTGTCAGAGAGTGTCGGAGAGAGTCACAGAGAGTCAGAGAGTGTCCTAGTCTATCTCCCCGTTTTCGCTCTCTATCTCCCTCTGCACACTATCTCAATCTCTCCCTCTTGCTCTCAGGATGGGAAGAGGGAGAAGGAGAGGCCAAGAAAGGGTGTTGCAGGCAGTGAGAGATGAGGAGAAAGAGACAGAGGAACAGCGAGTCTGGCATCGGTAGATGGATCTTTACTCTGTATCTAACCCCGTGCGTACCTGTCCTGTGAGTATTCGATGGGGACAGTCTCGGACGGCGGGGACTGTCTAAAAATCAAAAATTAGTCGAAAGCCCTTTCAAAGATGAAATTTAGAAACACTTCTACAAACAAAGGGTGGTAGAAGTTTGGAACTGTCTTCCACAAATGACCCCTCCCTATCTCTGCAATCTCCTCCAGCTCCGCAATCCACCAATATCTGCAATCCTCTAATTCTGGCCTCTTGACCATCCTCAATTTGAATCGTCCCACCATTGGTGGCCGTGCCTTCAAGCTGCCAAGACCCTAACTCTGGAATTCCTTTCCTAAACCTCTCCATCTCACTAACTCTCTTTCCTCTTTGAAGACGCTCGCTCCAACCAACCTCTTTCACCAATTGTTTGTTCGTCTCGTCCAATAGCTCCTTAACTGACTCGGTGTCAACTTTTTATTTGCCTTATTTATTTGTTGGATGTGTGCATTACTGGCCAGCCCAGCATTTATTACCCATTCCTAATGGCCCTTGAGAAGGTGGTGTTGAGCCTCCTTCTTGAACCGCTGCAGTCCATGTGGGGTAGGTACACCCACAGTGCTGTTAGGAAGGGAGATCCAGGATTTTGACCCAGAAACAGTGAATGAATGGCGATATAGTTTCAAGTTAAGACGGTATGAGACTTTAGTTGTTGTGTGTGGACAGTATTTTCAGTGCGCAGTCCATTTATATTTTTAATGATTTATTTTTTTCACGTCGTGAGATGTAAAGTTTCTCCTACAATCTGCCTGCCTCCCCGTAGCTCCTCACTCTTTCTGCCCGTCTCTCCCTCCTTCTCTGAAGCCACTGCTTTACTCTGTATCGAAACTCACACTGTTCCTGCCATGGGAGGTCTCATTATGGTGCTTAAGCAATGAGTTATACACTTCCAGCATAACCTCCCTGCTCTTATCTACTTTAACAGCCTTGTTGGAAATGTCACTGCAGTTTGAAAATATGAAACACTGATCCAACATTCACCCCTAAAACACTCACACTAATCTCCAAAAACAGGACTGGGCAGATAATGAGGATTGATAATGATTGTTACAACTTGTCTCATCCTCTCTCTGTCTCTCCCTCTCATGTCTGTTTCTTCCCATCTTTATCCCTCTATTTCTCTCTCCTTCACCTTCTCCCTCTTTCTCTGCCTCTTTCCATGACTCTGTCTCCAACACCATCTCTCCCTCCTTGGACAGAAATGTTTTTATCCATTTCTTGGTTAATTTTGAACCTGTAAATCTTGCCCTTGCTGGGAACGTCACTGCAGTTTGAAAATACCAAACACTTTAGCACTCGCCCCCTAAACTCTCTCACTGAATCCCCAATGCAGGACTATGCAGATAATGGGGATTGTTGGTGAGGTTCTGTCAAGATCCCCTCACACACTGTATCCCATTTCCCCTGCTTCTAAAGTTTGTCAGTGTTTAATAATATTTTTTCAATAATATTAAATGTCACTTCAGTTTGAAAATATCAATCACTGATCCACCAATTGCCCCCAAAACACTTACACAAAACCCCTGATCTCTCCTTTCAAATTTAGTTCTTGCACACAGCCAGTTATACTTTTTATCCTTTTTTGATCCTTTTTCAACAGTATTAGATGTAAAGTTTTTCCTTTAATCTCGCCCTCCCTCTCTCTCTATCTGTCTCTCCCTCTGTCGCTGTTTCTCCCTCTGTTTGTCTCCCTCCCTCTCTGTCTCTCTCTCCCTTTCTCCCTCTGCATCTGTCTCTCCCTCTGTATCTGTCTCACTCGCTTTCTCCCTGTCTCTCTCCCTCTGCAGCTGCCTGCCTCCCTTTAGATTAGATTAGATTAGATTAGAGATACAGCACTGAAACAGGCCCTTCGGCCCACCGAGTCTGTGCCGAACATCAACCACCCATTTATACTAATCCTACACTAATCCCATATTCCTACCAAACATCCCCACCTGTCCCTATATTTCCCTACCACCTACCTAGACTAGTGACAATTTATAATGGCCAATTTACCTATCAACCTTTCTCTCTCACTCTGCATTTGCCTGCCTCCCTTTCTGTCTCTCTCCCTCTCCCTCTGTCTCTGTCCCACTCTGTCTGTGTCTCTCTCCATTTGTCTCTCACTCCCTCCATCTCTCCGTCCCTCTGTACATGGACAGCAATGCTTTGAGCCATTTCTTTGGTTAATTTTGAATCTTTAACTCTTGCTTTTGTTGGGAATGTCAATGCTGTTTAAAAAAATCAAACACTCATCTGACACTCATCCCTAAACCAGTCACATGAAAACCCAAATACCGGGCTGGGCAGACAATGGGGATTGTTACTGGGGTTTCGTCAAGGTCTCATTTCGCTACCTCTTCTGTCTCTCACTGTCTTCCACTTTGTCCCTCTCTCTCCATTTCCCCATTTGCTGTCGTTTCCCTCTCTCCTCTTTCCTTCATCGCACCCAACTTTATAAATGGAGAGAAAGCTCCCTCCACTTTATACATAGAGAGGGAGTTCCCTCCACTTGAGAGCTGGAGAGCGAGCTCCCTCTACTTTATATAGAGAAAGGGAGCTCCCTCTGGTTTCTATAGCTGCCGTGGTGGGATTTGAACCCCTGTCCCCAGGCCATCAGGTTGGGCCACTGGATTACGTGACCAGTGATATTATCACTACCCAACTGCCTCCAAAATGGATGCGTACAGTTTCTGTCCCGCAATATCACTCACAATAGTTTCTGGGCTGGAACCCTGAACATGGTCCCGAATCAGAGACACAAAGTTCACATTTTAACTGGGAAAAGGCAGGAACAGAGTGAAATGGGATTGATTTTGTCCCTGGATTCAGTGTCAACAGCAGACAGATCAGTTACATCTACAATAGAAATGCCAGGAGTGAACAAGGTCAATACAATAATATGGAAAATGTAAATGACGCCTCTCATAATTGTAGCATCCGTCCAGTATGAGGACAGATTTCTGGTTTATTCCAGAGAGAGTTCTTGCTCAGAAAATGTCACTGACATTGAAATGATTGTGTTTTATCCACCACATTATTGACATCAGAGTCAAAGCTGCTGATGTAATGTGTTTGTTCAGGTGAGTGTAACTAATAGCAATGATCAGGGGTATAACCGTGTCAGTGGAGACTTATCCCCTGTATAAATCAGGACCGATTGGAATGGATCAGCTCAGAGTGCCTGGTGGAGCTGTGGATTCCAGGCTAATAGAAGTCTCTGCTTCTCACAGAAATGGGATATCCAGTAATCTATCAGATAGAACGCATTTATTATCCTGTACTTGCAGCAATTGGAGTTGCTGGTAAGCCAGTATCTCAGCTGTTAATGGTCTAAATCGATGTTAACTGTGCTGCTGTAATGGGTATTATTTCTCACTGTGTGTGTTACACAGCCGCCTGTTCTTTTCCAGCAATTTACTGATGGAATCTCCTCATTGTCTACTCTTTCATTCTTGCAGGAATTGTATTACGTATTTAATGGTATTGTTTTAAGTAACTGTGGCATTATTGCTGGATTATTCTGTGTATTGAATGTATTGGAATGAGATGTTTCAATTAGGATCAATAATCAGACCATTCGGAGTTTTTAACATTTTCATGATGTGGATCGAACCAGTCCTGGAATATTTTTATGATATCTTTTCAGTGATTGATAATGAGACATCTCACAGTTTCAGTGTTACAAGGGGACAGAACAATGTCCTCCCTCCCCAATAACATGGCTCAGTTCAACTGGGATTTCAATGTATTTATTGATTATCACTGTTATCAAATATGATTTCACTCTGTGTGTGTCTGACGCTGCTTCAGATGTCTGGCTACTGAACTGAGTTTGCTGCCGACACTTTTACTTCTCCTTCTCTGCTTCACTGTGGACCTTCACTGTCACTGGACTACATTGTAAAATAGAAAGTATTGATGTGATGTTTTATTGGTTTCCACTCTGTCAGTTGGAATCAAGAGTCTTTCCATTTATCTGTAGATTATCAGCTGCAGCGCTGGTGTTGGTGTTTTATTAATGAAACAATCCCACATTCTAACAGATTAGCTTATAATTCCAGGAGAAGGAATTTCAATGATTGTGAGGTTTGTCTGGAAGTAGCTTTCGATCCTGTTTATTCCATGTATTGCAGATGAAGTGAAGAGTGCAGGTGAACAGGTGGAGACTTGAGTGTTCTGTAGATACATTAAATTATTCACAGAGGTTTCACCATTGAACAAGCTGTCTCTGAGAATAAAATCATTGAACCTGGGGCTGGTGAACAGAACACAGACGCGGGATGTGAGGAATAAATCATATGTGAAAAGCAGCATTAAGTAACAGTTTACAGGGTGTGAGTACTCCAGAGAGATAGGGAATGAGAAAAGGAGCTGGGAGAACGAAACCGAGGGGAAGAGATGAGCAGAAGTAAAGAGAAAGAGAAAGAAGCAGCAGTGTAAATAATTCACTGTCATGAAGTGCTGGAATGTCCAGAACAATTAGTGAGAGAAACTGTGAGTTGAAGTTGTCTGTTGTCAGATTGTGTTCATTTTCCTGTTGGACTTGATCCTCTGTGTTGATTTCTGTCAGGTCCTCATTTTGTTTTGTAGAAAGTTCCTATTCCTTACTTAGTGACTGAATAAACAGAATTGAATCAGTTCTTCACTGATGGTAATTCATTAGAACAAAGAAAAAAGAACAAAGAACAAAGATAATTACAGCACAGGAACAGGCCCTTCGGCCCTCCAAGCCTGCGCCGATCCAGATCCTCTCTCTAAACATGTCGCCTATTTTCTAAGGTTCTGTATCTCTTTTCTTCCTGCCCATTCATGTATCTGTCTAGATTATTTAAATACCACACTTTAAAATCTCTGTGACTGCTGATTTCAATAAAGAGCGAGGCTGATATCAGAAATATATTTAAATTTATATTTAATAGCCTGTACAAACTAAATATACTGACTATCTTGGAGAAACAATGAACTGTTCTCCAACACCAATAACCACAGGGATTATTGTTTGAATGTATTAATTGAGTTGTATTACTGGGATCTATCGATTAGATTTCCTCTAACACTCTGCTGCAGTCTCTCCCTGTGAATCTCAGCCTCTCCTCTCACTGTATTGAATCCTCAGTCTCCTCATCCATTGCTTCAGTTTATCCACTTTCCCAAACCATCTGCTCCAGTCTCCCCTCCTGCTCCAACATGTGCTTTTCCTTCTCTCCCTCCCAATCTCACTCACTGTCTCCACCTCCAGCTGCCACGTCCAACCTGATAGGAATACAGTCACATGGGAGCAGGAGGAGGCCATTCAGCCCTTCGAGCCTGCTCTGCCATTCCAGATCTTTGCTGATACTCTAACACAGCGCTGCAGTTTTCCCATTTGATAACAGTCTCTGTCGGTTCCCTGAACACAGAGCAACAAACCAGCTACACATCCCGCTCTCCCCAAACCTTCGCAACCAACAGTCTGGAGACTCATTCCCAATTAACACATTGGATTCCATCTCTGTGAAACAGCTTCTCATTCCCCCACTGACACTGCATCCTCACTCAGTACTTCCAGTAGACCCGGTGCTGACTTGATTCACTTTCTGTATCAATCTCCCAATTCATTATTAGTAACTGTGTTTACAAACATTTCACTGTGACAAAGCACTGCCCGGGTCAATGAATCAGTTTTCACTGCTCGATGCAGCAACAAAGCTGGAAATTTCAGTCCCAATCCTGTCAAACTGCTGCTTTGTCTCCAGGTCTGATCAGTAATTTCTCTGCTTCCTTTTCTCTCTCTCTTCCAGTTAACTTGGTGGCGATCGTGATCCTGTCCCGAGGAAAGTGCGGTCTCTCCAAATGTATCAGTGTCTGCCTGGTGGGAATGGCAGTGTCTGATCTCCTGGTCGTTATCACTGAACCCATATTGAGATGGATAATTTTAATTTATTTCCCAGATTCATTCCTGAACATTACTCCTGTCTGTTCTCTCATTATCGTTCTTCTTTATGAATCGACAGTTGTTTCTGTCTGGCTCACAGTCACTTTCACCTTTGATTGATTTGTGGCCATTTGTTGTGAGAAGCTGAAAACAAAATATTGCAGCGAGAAAAGGGCGGCTGTGTTTGTGGGAACAGTGAGTGTGCTGGGCTGTTTAGAGTCTCTCCCCTGGTACTTTACAAAGGAACAACAATACATTATTGATAATGTTCCCATGGGTTGTGTTACTAAACTGAGCTTCTTGACTTCCCCCAAATGGGAGGCATTTGAATTGTTTAACTGCATTTTAACCCCTTGTGTCCCGGTCTTTCTGATTTTGCTGCTCAATGTTCTGACTGTCAGACGGATTTTATTCTCCAGTAAAGTCCGCAGGGGATTCCGGCGCCACAGCAATGCAGAGAATCACAAGGACCCAGAGATGGAGAATCGCAGGAAATCAATTATTTTACTCTTCAGTATATCCGGCAGTTTTATCCTGTTATGGGTGACCCGGGTTGTGTTTAACATATATATTCGAATTGCAGATAATTATAATTATTCCTCCTTCACTGACCCTCTCTTTATCACAGATCACACTTCAAAGATGCTGCAGATTCTCAGTTCCTGCACCAACACATGTATTTACATTGTGACCCAGACTAAATTCAGACAGGAGCTGAAGAAGGGGGTGAAATACCCTCTCAATCTAATTGTTAAATTAGTGAAATCATAGAAAGAGCTGAAGGGTTTCAAACACTGGAACTAAATCCCATTCCCCCTCCTCCCCCCCCCCACCCAGACCCCCAGCTCCACCTCCCACCCTCCACCCGCCTCTGTGATTATTTGACCGGCGCCATCTTTAGTCCTGGCAGCGAATGAACGTGCAGACCCTGATGGTTCACGGGAATAGGATACGTTTGCGCATGTGCGAGTACCACGCCACCTCGTGGTTGCTTTGTCAACAACCGCCGCCAGTGGACAAAACTGCAAATCTCAGGGGTTGTGAGCTGGTGAGAGAGGCAGTAACTGCAGTGAGGCAGGGACACCAGCAGATGGAGGTGGGGAGCGGGGGCAGCAACTGCAGTGAGGCAGTGACACCAGCAGATGGCGATGGTGAGTGGGCCAGTAACTGCAGTGAGGCAGGAGTGCCAGAAGATGCCGATGGTGAGAGAGGGACTTTAACTGCAATGAGACAGGGACACCAGGAGATGGAGATAGTGAGGAAGGGACTGTAACTGAAGTGACACAGGGGCGCCAGCAGATGGAGATGGTGAGAGGGGCATTAACTGCAGTGACACAGGGACACCAGCAGATGGAGATGGTGAGAGGAGGACAGTAGCTGCAGTAAGACAGGGATACCAGCAGATGGAGATGGTGAGAGGAGGACAGCAGCTGCAGTAAGAAAGAGACACCAGCAGATGGAGATGGTGAGTGTGGGACAGTAACTGCAGTGAGGCAGGGGTACCAGCAGGTGGAGATGGTGAGAGAGGAACATTAACTGCAGTGAGGCAGGGACACCAGCAGATGGAGATGCTGAGCCATTACTGATGGGAGATTCCATTGCTAAGATTGAAAGTTTCCACAAGTCTGAAGAATTTGCTTTAATTTAAACTTGAGATGCTGAATAAAATAATTTCAATGCAACTTTTGTAAAATGGCTATTTTTCTACTGTGTGAACACTTGTAACATGAAACTCGTTCCTGTTTGGAAAGTTATATTGAGTGATTAAAGGTAATGTATAAATAAAACAACTGGATCAAATAAAACTCAAATAGTCATTTATAAATAAAAACTCTCAATATAAGTTGTGTTGAGTTCTTGATCACCTACGTTATGACATCTCTCTCTCTGACACTTCTCTTTCTATGTTGGTATCTTCTCTACTATAACTAAGAGTAGTTGAAATTTTGATCCAATTGTCCTTTGAAATTTAATATTGAATCTGCTTTCAGAAACCTGCCAGACAGTAAATTCCAGACCATAATAACACCCTGCCTATTTGTTTCACCCCTCTACTAGTGTAAATATTCTCTCCTCATATCTCCAAAATGAGGGAAAGATTTTATATGCAATTAATTTCTCCAGGACAGCAGCTACAGAGGATCTGGAACCTCCTGAATTTGGTCAAACAATGATCAAAAATCCCTCTGAATCCCCCGGGAGAACAGAGGATAGAAACAGTCAGGAAGCAAAGGGAAACAAGTGACACTTCATTGCAGCAGTAAAAAGTCTTTGTCAGAATGTAGAGGTCTTTGTTGCTGAACTTTATATAAACTGGAGGTGAAAAGTGGAAGATCTTTAATACCATTTGTGATAAATGGCCATTTCCCAGCTTTGTAAACCCTTGTAACATTAAACTGGTGAATGTTAAGAAGGTTTTATTGATTGATTACAGCTAATACATAAATACAGCAACATCAAATACAGGGCAAAGAATCATTGACAAATATAGCTGCAAATATGGGTAAGAATTGTTGTGTGAAATGTCACTAGTTATAAACGTTCTCTTGGCTGCCTCATTAACCTGGCTCTAGTTTCAGTCTTTGTCACACAGTGGAAGTGAAAAACCGAATAAAAAAATCATGTTTGTACTGCAGTCAAACAGGCCTCTCCAGCAATAACACTTTGTCAGAATTTCAAGGTAACTGCAATGAGTCATTTTCTGAACTTTCCGTTAACTGGAGGTGAATAGTGAAAGACATTTAATACAATGAGTGTTAAAAGGCCATTATACAAACCGGTCCCTCCAGGTTTTAAATTACAGCAGCTTTTCTGTTCTGTTAATGAGGTTTTTGGGGGAGGGAGAGAGAGAGAGAGAGAGGCAGAAAGGTTTCTATCTGGAATGGTCCATTTGGGATATGTCTGGAATAACCCTCTCTCCCCCATTCGCTGTTTACACAGAGACTCACCTTCGACTGTCCCATACCTGGGAGGGAGTGTCCAGATGGAGGAAGCTGAGAGCTGGTTGGTTAAGCTGCATTTTGGGTAGACTGTCTGTTTTGAGTGACAGGTTCTGGGATATATTAGGACAACATCAGGCCACATTCTTTCCTTCCATGCGGCTGGTTTCTGAAGGTGAGTTTCTGTGTCTCAATCTCTGTGCCCAGGTGAATTGGAACTGATTACAGTGTGTGTGTGTGTGAGAGAGTCCAGTCTGAATCCCCCACTCTCTCTGTCCCAGTCCTGACGTTTTTCTCCAAATCCCACCACAATGCCCCTCTCCAGGATCTCTTCCCCATGGATGAGCTGATGGCGGGAAGGTGTTAGAGTCCAACGATGGAAAGCAGACGGTGTGGGATGTTGAGTATCACATCTTTATTGTCTGTTTCTGCTTTTCTCCCTTCTTCTGACTCTGTCTCTTTCACTAAGTCTCTCTCACTGAATTTCTCTCTCACTGAATCTCTCTCTCATTGAATCTCTCTCTCACTCAATCTCTCTCTTACTCAATCTCTCTCTCTCTGAATCACTCTCCCACTGAATCTCTCTCTCACTCAATCTCTCTCTCACTCAATCTCTCTCTTACTGAATCTCTCTCTCACTGAATCTCTCTCTCACTGAATCTCTCTCTCACTCAATCTCTCTCTCACTCAATCACTCTCCCACTGAATCTCTCTCTCACTCAATCTCTCTCTCACTCAATCTCTCTCTTACTGAATCGCTCTCTCACTCAATCTCTCTCTCACTCAATCTCTCTCTCACTCAATCTCTCTCCCACTGAATCTCTCTCCCACTGAATCTCTCTCCCACTCAATCTCTCTCCCACTCAATCTCTCTCCCACTGAATCTCTCTCTCACTCAATCTCTCTCTCACTCAATCTCTCTCTTACTCAATCTCTCTCGCACTCAATCTCTCTCGCACACAATCTCTCTCTCTCACAGTCTCTCGCTCACAGTCTCTCTCTCGCAGTCTCTCTCGCACAGTCTCTCTCGCACTGAATCTCCCTCGAACTGAATCTCCCTCGCACTCACTCTCCCTCTCACAGACTCTCCCTCTCACAGACTCTTCCTCTCACAGACTCTCCCTCTCACAGATTCTCCCTCGCACTCAATCTCCCTCACACTCAATCTCTCCTCACTCAATCTCTCTCCCACTCAACCTCTCTCCCACTCAATCTCTCTCTCACTGAATCTCTCTCTCACTGAATCTCTCTCTCTCTCTCAATCTCTCTCGCACTGAATCTCTCTCTCGCACTGAATCTCTCTCTCGCACTGAATCTCTCTCTCACTCTCTCTTTTTCTGAATCTCTCCCTCACCTTGTATTTCTGCCTCTGTTTTTCTCTCTATCTCTCTGTTCCTCCATCTCTCTCTCTCTCTCCCTCACTTTGTGTTTCTCTCTCTCTCTGAGTGATTGTGCGTCTTTCTGTCTCAATGGCTTTCTCTGTCTCAAGCTCTCTGTGATTCTCTGTCCTCTCTCTCAATCTGTGTTTCTCTGTCCTCTCTCTCAATCTCTCTGTGATTCTCTGTCCTCTCTCTCAGTCTCTCTGTGATTCTCTGTCCTCTCTCTCAATCTCTCTGTGATTCTCTGTCCTCTCTCTCAATCTCTCTGTGTTTCTCTGTCCTCTCTCTCAATCTCTCTGTGATTCTCTGTTCTCTCTCTCAATCTCTCTGTGATTCTCTGTCCTCTCTCTCAATCTCTCTGTGATTCTCTGTCCTCTCTCTCAATCTCTCTGTGTTTCTCTGTCCTCTCTCTCAATCTCTCTGTGATTCTCTGTCCTCTCTCTCAATCTCTCTGTGATTCTCTGTCCTCTCTCTCAATCCCTCTGTGATTCTCTGTCCTCTCTCTCAATCTCTCTGTGTTTCTCTGTCCTCTCTCTCAATCTCTCTGTGTTTCTCTGTCCTCTCTCTCAATCTCTCTGTGATTCTCTGTGTCTTTCTCACTGGCTTTCTGTCTGCCTCTTTGGTGCCTTCAATTTCTTTGTGTCTCTGTTATTTCCCTCCACTTTTTTCCCTTCTCTTTTTTTCTCTCTTTCTTTGTATCTTTCTCTCTTCTCCATTTCTCTTTCAATCATTTCTCTCCATCTTTCCAAATTTTTCTGTCTTTTCCTGACCCTATCCACTGCCCTCAATTTATCCACTGCCCTCAATTTATCCAGTGCCCTCAATTTATCCACCGCCCTCAATTTATCCACCGCCCGCAATTTTTATCCACCACACAAATCTTTTTTCTGCAATTCCCCCCACCAGAAAACATCCCCCCCCTTGTACAGACACCCCCGATCTAAATAATGCTGATCTGCAGACAACTGTCTGATATCCCCTGTTAAATGATCCCCATCTAATACCCTCATTATCAACAGACCCCCATCTAACTATCCCCTATCCTCTGTTACAAGACAACCCATCAAACTACCACCCACCCAGGACAGATTCCCATCTAAATAGACCCCGGGAACAAACACCCATTTAAATTCCCCCCCGGGAACAAACTCCCATCTGAATAACACCCCCCAGGAACAGACCCCCATCTAAATACCCCCGGGAGCAAACTCCCATCTTAATACCCCCACCCCGGAACAGACTGCCATCTAAATACACCCCCCAGAACAAACTGCCATCTAACTACACACCAGGAACAAACTCCCATCTAAATACCCTCCCAGGAACAAACTCACATCTAAATACCCCCCGGGAACAAACGCCCAACTGAATACATCCCCAGAACAAACTCCCATCTAAATACACCCCCAGGAACAAACTCCCATCTAAATACCTCCCCATGAACAAACTACCATCTAAATACCCCCCAGGAACAAACTCCCCTCTGAATAACCCCTCAGGAACAAACTCCCATCTCAATACCCTCCTGGAACAAACTCCCCTCTGAATACCCCCCCAGGAACAAACTCCCCTCTGAATAACCCCCCAGGAACAAACTCCCATCACAATACCCTCCTGGAACAAACTCCCCTCTGAATATCCCCCAGGAACAAACTCCCATCTCAATACCCTCCAGGAACAAACTCCCATCTCAATACCCTCCTGGAACAAACTCCCCTCTGAATACCACCCCCACCCCCCCCCCCCCCGGAACAAACTCCCAACTAAATACCCCCGGGAACAGTCTCCCATCTCTATACCCTCCTGGAACAAACTCCACTCTGAATAACCCCTCAGGAACAAACTCCCATCGAAATACCCCCCGGGAACAGACTCCCATCTCTATACCCACCCGCAACAGACCCCCATCTAAATACCCACCGTTCTGTGAACAGACTCCCATCTAAATACCCCCCCATTAACTGAACCCAATCTAATTCTTCCCCCGCCCTCCACTGTAAGCTCTCCCGGTTTCTAAATACCCTCCCTGTCCTGTAAAAGCCCCCTCTACTAATTCCCACCCTGTATCATCACCCCCTTGAACAGCCCCCTACCCCCCTCACTCCCCACCGTGTTATTCCCACGTCCATCACTTTCCTGGGTTTGGCTCCGTCTCCCGACAATCTTTCGTTCATTTTAATTCCAGATCTGGATAAGCCACTGGAATTCCAACAACTTGCTCCCAGATCCCCTGCACCTTTAACTCCTGTCCGGCCAAAATCAGGGCCGGGCAGAGAGCAAGGACCTTCAGAGGCTAACTGGCATTCTGAGCCTTTAACGCACAGGAAGATCCCAGCCCCAGACACAGCCATCTCTGCAGAAAGGTGTTTCACCTGCTCTCCCCATCGGCTTCAGGGAATCAAACAGAGGGAGACACACACAAACACTCACACATTGATTTTGCACAGGGGCGGGAAGAGGCCATTCAGCCCTTTGATCCTGTCCCACCCATGTTAGATAATGGCTGACTTGTCCCTTCCCCCATTGAACCACAAGGAGACAGGGTGAGACAGTCGGCGAGCAGATGCACAGAGAGTCAAAGAAAGACTGGGCTGGACTCGGACTTGGTGCCAATGGTGCTAACCAGGGTGGAGGGGAGGAGGGTGGTTGTGTATCGGCTGTCCGTTCAGCATCTCTCCCCTGTTTTTACCTCAATGGGAGCAAAACTGGGCAGAGATGGAAAGCAGGATTCCATTTCACAATCACCCTGTGCAACACCAAGGCTGCGAGTTCAAATCCACCACCTGACAGAGGGACAGAAACACAGAAAACAAATCCCGGGATTAGGACAGAACAGAGAGAGAGATAAATAAATGAAAAACGAGCTGGAGAATGAGATGCAGGGCGTCCGAAACCAGTGAGAGAAACTGAGAACAGAGGGTCAGAAATACCGAGAAGGGCAGAGAGAGAGAGAAATGGAGAAATGCACAGAGATGTAGATATTGAGAAAGAAAGCAGACAAAGTGAGAGATGCAGAGACAGAAAGATGTGGAGGGGCAGAGATACAAAGTAAGATGCATTTACAGAATATAGAGGGATGCTGCGGGATGGGGGAAATGCAGAGATAATCTTGCAGGAAAGGAGGAGCAGCGATGGAATGATTCAGGGATTTGGAAGTGAGTGAGAGAAGAAATGGAGTGAGAGAGAGACAGATAAAGATGCAGAGAGTCGCAGAGAGAGAATGACAATGGAAACCTGTGAGACTCTAGAGAGAGGCAGAGACAGAAAGGATGTTGAGAGATACAGAGATAGGGATTTAAAGATGTGAAGAAACAGAGTTAGGAACAAAGAGGAAGGTGCAGGGAACAAGTTGCAGCAAGAGATGTAGAGAGGGAAATCTATGGGATGACATTGACTGTTCTGGAGCAGCGATTCCCAAACTATTCCCTTTGGAGCACCATCCAGCCCCCTCCATTGTGATAAAAAAAATCCACAGACCCCCGAAAACACAAAATCAAAATACTGAGGATGCTGGAAATCTGAAATAAAAACTGTTCTGGAAATACTGAGCATTTCCAGCACTTTGTTTTTCTATCAGTCCCGAAAACACAAACAGTTTTCTTTTCTGTATTTAGAAATTAATTTGACAATGACAAATATATATGTATTATTATTTTCCCTCCCTGGTTAAAGCTCTTGTCTGAGAATTCCACGTGGCTAAAAGATTCTCCCTCTGCATCATCAAAGCTGCAGCTTCCGAAAAGATTCTCCTTGGGAATAAGAGAAATAAAATTGATTCAAACAAAGCAAAGCATTTTTGAACAGAAATAAAACACAGCGAGAGCCCAGGAGTCTCTCTCAAACTCACTGACATAAAACAATCTCTCAGTGACTTACAAACACATCCCCTGACACAGAGCCAGAGACTGGGAAGTGTGGATGTGTTTACCCTGTCATTTCCTGCTGTCTCTCTCTCCCTCTCTCTCTCTGTCTCTCTGTTTCTCTCGACATCTGTTTCTGCCTCATTGTAAAAGCACACAAACACTGGTGACCCCCATCCCCTCTCCTGTCGAAGGATGGAGAGAGAAATCCACATTCCCATCCCTGAAAATCTGAATTCAAATGGTCCCCCGGTGTTTCATTTCACTGTCAAATTCAGCCACAGCCTCCCACAGCCTAAAACACCAGCATTATTCGGGAATGAGAACAAGCCTTTACAAACCTTCACATTTCACCCATTTCATTGCTGATTCACAGAAGTATTTGACACTCAATGAATCAATTTTTAAAGTGGTCGTCACAGTTGCAATGTTGGAAATGCTGCAGGTCATTGGTACACAGCAAGATCCCACAAGCAGCAGTCTGATAACAGCCTGCAAGCTGTGCACAGCAAGATCCCAGCAATGGTGTCACTTCAACCAAGGTTTGAGTGTGGATTTCTCTCTCTCTCCGTCTTTCTCCATCTTTCTCTGCCTTCCCTCCCTCAGCCACACTCCGCCTGTCTCTCTCTCTGTTTAACCTGCCACCTCCAGCTGTTTCGCACTCTCCCTCTTTTTCTCTCCACCTGTTTCTGCCTCAGTGTTGTAATGTAGAAATTGATGCAGGGAATGTATGCACAGCAGGATCCCACAATGTGATCATATCCAAATATCCCATCACAGTCCTCAGAAAATGCTAAACTCCATCTTTAAACTGAAAACAACCTTTATGCAGTTTCACGTTCAGTTCTTGTAATTATTGGCGCTCAGGAGCAGTTGAAACTCAATGAATTAATTTTGAAAGTGGTCCACTGTTGCAATGCAGGAAACCTGCAGGCAGTGCGTGCACAGCAAGATCCCAGCAATGGTGACACTTCAATATTCAGTTTACCAAGGTTTTGAGTGTAGATTTCTCTCTCCCTCTCTCTGTCCATCTTTCTCTGCCTTCCCTCCCTCACTCACCTGTCTCTCTCTCTCTCTGCATTTAACCTGCCACCTCCAGCTGCCTCTCACTCTCCCTCTTTTTCTCTCCATCTGTTTCTGCCTCAGTGTTGTAATGTAGGTATTGATGCAGGGAATGGATGCACAGCAGGATCCCACAATTGATTAAAAGGCATTGTTAAGCAAAATAGCACAGCAAGAGCCCAGGAATTGCCCTCAGTGACACAGACACTCTCTCAGCAACACCCAAATATGGAAAAATCACAGTTAATAAACCAGAGGATAAAAGGGTTCAGACAGCAACATCCACCTCTCTGTGTCTGTCTCTGTATCTCTCTCCCCGTCTCTGTATCTCTCTCCCCTGTCTCTGTATCTCTCTCCCTGTCTCTGTATCTCTCTCCCCTGTCTCTGTATCTCTCTCCCCTGTCTGTGTATTTCTCTCCCCTGTCAGTGTATCTCTCTCCCCTGTCTCTGTATCTCTCTCCCCTGTCTCAGTATCTCTCTCCCTTGTCTGTGTATTTCTCTCCCCTGTCTGTGTATCTCTCTCCCTGTCTGTGTATTTCTCTCCTCTGTCTCTGTATCTCTCTCCCTGTCTCTGCATCTCTCTCCCCGTCTGTGTATTCCTCTCCCCTGTCTCTCTCTCTCCATCCATATCTGTTTTTGTCCCTCTATCTCATCTGTAATCTTGACTGAAAATAGCTGTGAAATATTTCTGTCTCACCATTTAAACCAACAACAAATCACACAGCTGTGTGTGTTTTTAACTATTAAAGGTTTAAATAGCGAGACAGAGGGAAAGAAATCTGGAGAAAGACAGAGAGAATTCGAAACTCAGAACTTCAGTAAACTGAATTGTTTGAATCGGGAACATTTGACACTCAGTGAACTGTTTAAGTGCTCGTCACTATTGCAATGTTGGAAACACTGCATGCCATATGTGCACAGCAAGATCCCACAATTTATTTCACCCTCAAGTTCACGTCACTGCCCAAAACACCAGCATCATTCGGGAATTATACCGGCTCCAAGCTCAGGACTTTAATTCCAGGCCTTCAGGAGAGCTTTACACAAAATGAATTCACTTCTAAAAAGCAGTCACTGTTACATTGCAGGGAATTCTGCAGGCAAGCTGTGCACAGCAAGATCCCAGCAATGGTGACACTTCAACATTCACTCTGCCAAGGTTTTGAGTGTGGATTACTCTCTCTCGTGCTCTCTCTCTCTCTCTGCGTTTAACCTGCCACCTCCAGCTGTTTCGCACTCTCCCTCCTTTTCTCTCCATCTGTTTCTGCCTCGGTGTTGTAATGGAGGAATTGATGAAGGGAATGTATGCACAGCAGGATCCCACAATGTGATAACAGCCAGATATCCAATCACAGTCGTCAGAAAATGCTAACATGTTCCCCTCAGGAGCAGTTGACACTCCATGAATTAATTTTTAAAGTGGTCGTCACTGTTATAATGCAGGAAATCTGCAAGCGATTTGAGCACAGCAAGATCCCACAGAACGCAATATGACAAGATGCAGGTAATCTGTTTTTAGTGATGTTCGTTTAGAGATCCCAGAGGGAGGAACATTCCTGCAGTTTCAAAATCTCAAACACCCCTAGAACAAAGAACAAAGAACAAAGAAAATTACAGCACCGGAACAGGCCCTTCGGCCCTCCAAGCCTGCGCCGATCCAGATCCTCTATCTAAACATGTCGCCTATTTTCTAAGTGTCTGTATCTCTTTGCTTCCTGCCCATTCATGTATCTGTCTAGATACATCTTAAAAGACGCCATCGTGCCCGCATCTACCACCTCCGCTGGTAATGCATTCCAGGCACCCACCACCCTCTGTGTAAAGAACTTTCCATGCATATCCCCCCTAAACTTTTCCCCTTTCACTTTGAACTCGTGTCCTCTAGTAATTGAATTCCCCACTCTGGGAAAAAGCCTCTTGCTATCCACCCTGTCTATACCTCTCATGATTTTGTACACCTCAATCAGGTCCCCCCTCAACCTCCGTCTTTCTAAAGAAAATAATACTAATCTACTCAACCTCTCTTCATAGCTAGCGCCCTCCATACCAGGCAACATCCTGGTGAAACTCCTCTGCACCCTCTCCAAAGCATCCACATCCTTTTGGTAATGTGGCGACCAGAACTGCACGCAGTATTCCAAATGTTGCCGACCCAAAGTCCTATACAACTGTAACATGACCTGCCAACTCTTGTACTCAATACCCCGTCCGATGAAGGAAAGCATGCCGTATGCCTTCTTGACCACTCTATTTACCTGCGTTGCCACCTTCAGGGAACAGTGGACCTGAACACCCAAATCTCTCTGGACATCAATTTTCCCCAGGACTTTTCCATTTACTGTATAGTTCACTCTTGAATTGGATCTTCCAAAATGCATCACCTCGCATTTGCCCTGATTGAACTCCATCTGCCATTTCTCTGTCCAACTCTCCAATCTATCTATATTCTGCTGTAATCTCTGACAGTCCCCTTCACTATCTGCTACTCCACCAATCTTAGTGTCGTCTGCAATCTTGCTAATCAGTCCACCTATACTTTCCTCCAAATCGTTAATATATATCACAAACAACAGTGGTCCCAGCACAGATCCCTGTGGAACACCACTGGTCACCCGTCTCCATTTTGAGAAACACCCCTCTACTGCTACGCTCTGTCTCCTGTTGCCCAGCCAGTTCTTTATCCATCTAGCTAGTACACCTTGGACCCCATGTGCCTTCACTTTCTCCATCAGCCTGCCATGGGGAATCTTATCAAACGCCTTACTGAAGTCCATGTATATGACATCGACAGCCCTTCCCTCATCAATCAACTTTGTCACTTCCTCAAAGAATTCTATTAAGTTGGTAAGACATGACCTTCCCTGCACAAAACCATGTTGCCTATCACTGATAAGCCCATTTTCTTCCAAATGGGAATAGATCCTATCCCTCATGATCTTCTCCAGCAGCTTCCCTACCACTGACGTCAGGCTCACCGGTCTATAATTACCTGGATTATCCCTGCTACCTTTCTTAAACATGGGGACAACATTAGCAATTCTCCAGTCCTCCAGGACCTCACCCGTGTTTAAGGATGCTGCAAAGATATCTGTTAAGGCCCCAGCTATTTCCTCTCTCGCTTCCCTCAGTAACCTGGGATAGATCCCATCCGGACCTGGCGACCTGTCCACCTTAATGCCCTTTAGAATACCCAACACTTCCTCCCTCCTTATGCTGACTTGACCTAGAGTAATCAAACATCTGTTCCTAACCTCAACATCCGTCATGTCCCTCTCCTCGGTGAATACCGATGCAAAGTACTCGTTTAGAATCTCACCCATTTTCTCTGAGTCCCAGCATAACATTCCTCCTTTGTCCTTTCGTGGGACAATCCTTTCTCTAGTTACCCTCTTTCTCCTCTTTCTCCTGCTCCCGCCCTGCACCTCATCCACATGTGTCTCTTTTTCTCTCGATCTGGGATTTAATCTGGATTGAAACGTCCTCTGATATGTTTCTGTCACCATTTAAAATAACCACACGTCACATCGTGGCTCCCATTGATTAATGGTTTAAATAGAGAGAGTGCGGAGTGAGAGAAAAGCAGAGGAGGATGTAGAGAAAACACAGAGAAATTCACACTCAGACCCTCAGGAAGCTGAATTTTAGGTGTCCTCATTGTTGTCATGTAGGAAATGCTGCAGGGCACTAGATGCACAGCAAGATCCCACAAGCAGCAATGATACAATAGCTAGATTTTCCCTCAGTACCCAGAATGGGCGAAACTCCCTCTTTAAACTGGAAACGGGCCATTTGTGCACAAGCAGTGCACAGCAAGATCCCAGCAATGGTGACACTTCAATATTCAGTGTACCAATTTTTGAGTGTGGATTTCTCTCTCTATGTCTTTCTCGATCTTTCTCTGCATTCGCTCCCTCACACACACTCTGCCTGTTTCTCCCTCTCTCTCTCTCTGTTTAACCTGCCACCTCCAGCTGTTTCTCACTCTCCCTCTTTTTCTCTCCATCTGTTTCTGCTTCAGTGTTGTAATGTAGGAATTGATGCAGGGAATGTATGCACAGCAGGATCTCACAGTGTGATGATAGTCAAATATCCCATCACAGTCCTCAGAAAATGCTAAATTCCATCTTTAAACTTATAACAAGTCTTTATCCAGCTTCACGTTCAGCTCATGTAATTATTGTAAAATTCTTGTAAAAACACAGAGAAATCCACATTTTAGACCCTCAGGAAGCTGAATTTTAAAGTGTCCTCATTGTTGTCATGCAGGAAATGCTGCTGGGCACTAGATGCACAGCAAGATCCCACAAGCAGCAATGTGATAATAGCCAGAGTTCAGACCCTAGAAAGGGTGAAACCCCTTCTTTAAACTGGGAACAAGCTGCTGATTCCATCTCACCATTTCAAATAACGACAAATTACATTGCTGTGTGTGGTATGTTTATTTTTATTTATTAAAGGTTTAAATGGCGATGTGTAACCGAGACAGAGAAGAGAAACCATGGGGAGAGATAGAGACACAGGGAAAGAATGTGGAGACAGAGAGAAAGCTAACCTCATAAGTACAGGAAAATGAATTAAAATGGGCACCGTGCATCTTATTTCACTAAGTTCACGAAGCATTGCCCAAAACATCAGCAAACCTCACAGACAGGGCTGGATGGAGCAAGTGCAAATGGGAGTCCCTCCTGCGGCTGCTCCTTTAACCCCAGGCTTTCAACATGTTTAAAACTCCAGGGCCCCAATCCGACAGGAACTAGTTAACCCAGGGCCCCAGAGAGGATATTAAATCTCAGGCGAATAAACAGACACAACCCACGTGGGCCCTTTGGGTGCAGCCTGTGGACAAGGCCTCAGTCCGTCCCCTCAGGAGGAAGCTCCTGTCCAAGGATTACTCGTCCATACTTTCCCTCTTTTCATCTTCACGATGCAGTTTTCAGAATGAAAATTCCTGAAGGCAAGAGGGTGAGAGAGAAACTTGATTAAAAGGCATTTTTAAAGAAAATAACTCCTTACATCTTATTTAACAGTAAAGATTCCGAACATTGCCCAAAGCACACGGATTACTCTAGAATTATAACAAGCCTTTAGAAACTATCACATTTGTGACTTAATTCCAAGCTTTTGACCCTCAATGAGTTAATTTTTAAAGTGGTCGTCACTGTTACAATGTTGGAAAAGCTGCAGGCCATTGGTGCACAGCAATATCCCACAAACAGCTTTCTGATACCAGCCGGCTACCCCTCCTCTCCCCCTCTGATTCTCTCTATGTTTCCCTCACTCTCCTGCGTCTCTCTCCCTCCTGTTACTCTCATTCAGAGAGACAGATGGAGAGAGAGAATGAGTCTTGCGAAGTGGGCCCCAGAGAGGAAATTGAACCTCGGGCTAATAAATCGACACAACTCACGTGGGCCCTTTGGGTGCAGCCTGTGGACAAGGCCTCAATCTGTCCAAGGATTCCTCGTCCCAAACTTTCCCTCTTTTCAACTTCATGGTGCAGTTTTCAGAATGAAAATTCCTCAGGGGAAAGAAGGAGAAAAAAATGGATTAAAATACAAAGCGAGGACATATTTCAACAAAATAGGATAGCAAGAGCCCAGGGTTTCCTCTCTCAGTTACACAGACAATCAGCAATATTCAAATACAATCAAATCACAGTTATAAACCAGATTGAGACAGAGAGAGCACACACACAGATACACAGATACACACACTGAATCAGACTGGGGAATGTGTCCACTCTCTCTCGAGAGAGAGTGAAAGGTGGGTTTTGTGATTGGAACTGAGATCTTCAAACCCAGTTTATATCCTGAGTGAGCTGTTTGCAAACTCCACCCCTTGAGCCTCTGACATGTTGGGCTGTCTCTCAATCTCCTGCCTCGGGGGCGGGGGAGGGGGTCTGTCCATTGATATGTTAATCCCAGGTCAGGACCATCCGGACTTTTCCAGTCCATTGATATGTTAATCCCAGCGCAGCAATGCTTTCAGCCATCTCTTAGTTAACTTCAAACCTTTAATTCTTTCCCCGCAGTTTGAAAATATCAAACATTGTTCCTGAGCTTGTGATTGGGGATTTTTACTGACATCAGAGTGGAGTGTAAAGTGTCTCCCCTTCCCTCACTTCTAAAGTCTCTCAGGGTTGTTGTTGTGTGCTGACCGTTTTTTCAGTGTCCAGTCCCTTTCAACTTGCAATTAAATCTGTAGAACACAAATAAATGTAAAGTTTCTCCTGCAAGCTGTTTTGTCCTCCTCCTTCCAAGGTCTCTCTCCGTCACTCCCTATCTCTCGCTCTGTCTTTCACAGGACTGGGCAGACACTGAGGATTGTAACTGAAGTTCTATTGGCCATTTTTACTGTCATCAGTGTGGATTGTAAAATCTCTGTGTGTTTGTGTGTGTGTGTGTGTCTGTGTGTCCCTTTATGTGTGTGTCTGCATGCTTGTGTGTGAGAGAGAGAGAATCTCAGGGTCACCTCTCTGCATCTCTATCTCTCCTTCTCTCTCTGTTTCTCCCAACCCGCTTCTCTCATAGAAACATCGAAAATAGGAGCAGGAGCAGGCCATTCGGCACTTTGGGCCTGCTCTGTCATTCAATAAAGATCATGACCGATGGTCTAATTCAGTACCCTGTTCCAACTTTCTCCCCATACCCCTTGAACACTTTGACATTAAGAAATATATCTCTCTCCTCCATGAATATATTTAATGACTTGGCCTCCACTGCCTTCTGCGGCAGAGAATTCCACAGGTTCACCACCCTCTACCACATCCATCTCTCCCCCTCTATCTCCCTCCCCCTCTATCTCCCTCTCCCCCTCTATCTCCCACTCCCAGTCTATCTCCCTCTCCCCCTCTATCTCCCTCACCCCCTCTATCTCCCTCTCCACCCCCTCTATCTCTCTCCTCCCCCTCTATATCTCTCCTCCCCTCTATCTCTCTCCTCCCCCTCTATCTCTCTACTCCCCCTCTATCTCTCACTCCCCCTCTATCTCTTTCTCCCCTCTCTCTCCCGCTCTCTCTTCCCCGTACAACTTTCTCTCCCCCCCGCATATATCCCTCTCGTTGTCTTTTGCTATCACTGTCTCTGTCTCTCTCTCTTCCTCACTGCCGCTGCCTCTCTCTGTTTCTCTCTGTGTCTCTATCTGTCTCTCTCTGTCTGTGTGTCTCTCTCTCTCTCTGTTACTCTCTCTCTCTCTGTCACTGTCTCATTATTTTCCTCTCTCTATCTCTGTCTCCCTCTCTATTTCTGCCTCTTCCTATCTGTCACTCTATCTGTCCCTCCATCTGTCTTTCCCTCCCTAACACTCCACCTCTCTCTTCTCTGTCCCTCCATCTGTCTTTCCCTCTCTGTCACTCCCTCTGTCCTTCTCTCTGTCTCTCCCTCTCTCTCCTTCTCTCTTTCTGTCCTTCCATTTGTGTTTCCCTCCCTGTCACTCCCTCTCTCTCCTTCCATCTCCCTCTCCTGTCTCTCTCTCTCTTTATCTCCATCTCTCCCTCTCTCTCTCTGCCTCTGCCCATAACTCTGTCTGTGTCTCTGACACCATTTCTCCCTTTCTCTTCCCCCTCTCTCTTTTCATCTCTCCCGTCCTCCCTCGCTCCTAGGACAGCAATGGTTTAAACCATTTTTCCTTCCTTCATTATCCCTCCCTCTCTGTCCCTCTCTCTCCCCCTCTCTCTGTCTCTGCCTCTCTCTCTGTCTCTATCTGTCCCTCCATCTGTCTTTCCCTCTCTGTCATTCCCTCTCTCGCCTTCTATCTCTGTCTCTCTCTCTCTGTCTCTACATCTGTCTTCCACCACCCCCCGTCACTCCTTCTCTCTCCTTCTATCTCTGTCTCTGCTGCTCTCTCTGTCACTCTCTCTCTTGCCCTCCATCTGTCTTTCCCTCCCGGTCACTCCCTCTCTCTCCTTCCATCTCTGCCTCTCTCTCTCTGTCTCCCCATCTGTCTTTCCCTCTCTGTCTCTCCATCTCCCTCCATCTCTCTCTGTCTGTCCATCTGTCTTCCTTCCCCTGTCACTCCTTCCCTCTCCTTCTATCTGTCTCTCCCTCTCTCTCTGTGTCCCTCTATCTGCCTTTCCCTCTCTGTCACTCCCTCTCTCTCCTTCTATCTCTGCCTCTCTCTCTCTCTGTCTCTCCATCTCTCTTTCCCTCTCTGTCACTCCCTCTCTCTCCTTCTATCTCTGTCTCTGTCATTATCTCCGTTTCTCCATCTATTACTGGCTCTTCCTCTACTTTTGCCTCTCTCTCTCTCTCTGTCTCACCCTCTCTCCCAATCCCAGTCTCTCGCAATCCCTGTCTCTCTTCCTCTGTGCCTCCCTCTCTCGCTCTCTCTACCTCTGTCTCTCCCTCAGTCTGTCCCTTTCTCTTCCTCTTTCTGTATCCCTCCCTATCTGTCCCATTCTATCCTTCCATCTCTCTGCGTCCCTCCATCTGTCTTTCCCTCTTTCTCACTCCCTCTCTCTCTCCTTCGAACTCTGTCTCTCTCTCTATTCCTCCATCTGTCTTTCCCTCCCTGTCCATCCCTCTCTCTCCTTCCATCTCTGTCTCTCTCTCTGTCCCTCCATCTGTCTTTCCTTCTCTGTCACTCCCTCTCTCTCCTCTCTCTGTCTCTCTCTCTGTCCCTCCATCTGTCTTTCCCTCTCTGTCTCTCCCTCTCTCCTTCTATCTGTCTCTCCCTCTCTCTCCTTCACTCTCTCTGTCCCTCCATCTGTCTTTCCCTCCCTGTCACTCCCTCTCTTCTTCGATCTCTGGCCCTCTCTCTGTCTCTCTCTCTCTCCCTCCCTCCATCTGTCTTTCCCTCTCTGTCACTCCCTCTCTCTCTCTCTCACCTTCTATCTCTGTCTCTCTCTGGCATTATCTCTGTCTCTGCATCTATCACTGGCTGTTCCTCTATCCTTTTCTCTCTCTCTGTGTCTCCCTCTCTGTTCCATCTGAATCCCTGTCTCTTCCTCTGTGTTACTCTTTGAATCTTAGTCTCTGCCTCTCTATTATCCTCTGAATCCCAGTCTCTCCTTCCCTGTTACCCTCTGAATCCTAGTCACTCCCTCTCTGTTAACCTCTGTAACCCTCTGAATCCCAGTCTCTTCTCTCTGTTACCCTCTGAATCCCAGTCTCTCTCTCTCTGTTACCCTCTGAATCCCAGTCTCTTCTCTCTGTTACCCTCTGAATCCCAGTCTCTCTCTCTGTTACCCTTTGAATCCCAGTCTCTCTCTCTCTCTGTTGCCCTGTAAATCCCTGTCTCTCCCTTTCTGTTACCCTCTGAATCCCAGTCTCTGCCTTCCTGTTACCCTCTGAATCCCAGTCTCTCCCTCTGTTACATTTTGAACCCAGTCTCTCCTTCCCTGTTACCCTCTGAATCCCAGTCTCTGTATTATCCTCTGAAACCCAATCTCTCCCTCACTGTTACCCTCTGAATCCCAAACTCTGCCACTCTGTTATCCTCTGAATCCCAGTCTCTCCCTATCTGTTACCCTAAGGAATCAGTGAACATTCACTCCAAGGTCCCGCTGTTCACAGACACAGAGAGAATGTTGGAGACAGTCACGTTGTTCGGTTAGATCGAAAGGGCAAATGTCAAATATAATCATAGTTTGATGTAATCCTGTCGACACAGAGGTACAAGAAATAGGCATAGAGTGTGAAATAAAGATGGAGAGAGTGTAACAGTGAGAAAGGGAGATATATACATGGAGAGAGAAGTGGAAAGCGACTCTGACTGGTAATCTCTCTCCATCTCCGTCTTCCCCTCTCCCTTACTCATTCAATCGCTAGTTCCCCACTCTGCTACTCTCTCCATGTTTATATGTCTCCTCTTCTCTCTCTATCTCTATCTCCCTCTGTCCCCTCTCAATCCCAATCTTCGCTGTGTCAAATCTTCCAGTCTGCTGAACACAGATTTGCAGGAACACTGACCGACACTGTCCATCCCAATCTCTTCCTCTTTCCCACTGATACTTCCTCCCCATTGCTATCCTTCCCTCTGTCTGTTTTACTCTCTCTACATCTATCCCTGTCTCTCTCACTGTTACTCTCTCCATCTGGATGGAGGAAGGGAAAGAGAGGCACATATCGAGTCAGCTTTACTCTGTATATACCCGCACACTGTACCTGCCCTGGGAGTGTTTGACAGAACAGTGAGGACAGAGATTTACTCAATAGCTAACTAATAGCTTGGCAGCATTTGATGGGACTGTGTAGATGGAGCTTTACTCTGTATCCCCGGAATTTAGAAGGTTAAGGGGTGATCCAATCAAAGTTTAAAGTTGTGGATGGGTTGCCAATCAAGTGTCCTGGATGGTGTCGAGCTTCTGTAGTGTTGCCGGTCCTGCACTCATCCAGGCAAGTGGAGAGATCCCATCACACACCTGACTTGTGTCTTGTAGGTGGTGGAAAGGCTTTGGGGTTTCAGTGGTGAGTCACTGTAGCCACAGTACTGATGTGATTACTTCAGCTCAGTTCCTGGTCACTGTCTCCCCAGGATGTTGATGCTGGAGGATTCAGCGATGGGTTAACGCTTTGAATGCCAAGGGGAGGTGGTTGGATTCTCTCTTGTTGCAGATGCTCATTGCCTGTCTGTGTTTTTTTTCTGTGCTCTGGGACCAATTTCCTCATGGGGACGTCTTAATGGTGCCTCATAATTGACTAGTTAGTAATATGAATGCTCATGGAATTAATGGGACAGGGACACAGTGGATACAACATTGGCTAAGGGACAGAACACAGAGAGTAGTGGTGAATGGTTGCTTCAGACTGGAGGACGGTATCTATGCCTGACATAACCTTATACACTTCTTTTCAGTCTCCCCTCAATCTCCTTTGTTCTAAGGAGACCAAACCCAGCTTTTCCAACCTAACTTTGTAGCTAAAAGCCCTCATCCCTGGAACCATTCTGGTAAATCTCCTCTGCACCCTCTCAAGGACCCTCACCTCCTTCTTAAAGTGTGGTGACCAGAACTGGGCACAATTTTCCAGTTGGGGCCTAATTAGAGCTTGATAAATGATCAGCATAACCTCCCTGCTTTTGTCGTCACTATGTACAGTATCCATTGTGGGACAGGGATATTCCCCAAGGGTTCGGATTCGGACCACTGATCTTTTTGATATATATGAATGACTTGGACTTGGGTTTACAGGGCATAACTTCAACATTGTGCCATCTGCAATGTAATAAACAGGGAAGTGAAAGTAGTAGACTTCAGGAGGATGGAGAGAGCCTGGTGAAATGGTCAGACACATGGCAGGTTAAATTTAATGCTGAGAAATGTAAAATGATGCATTTTGGAAGGAAGGCTGAGCAGAAGCAATATAAACTAAATGACACAATGTTAAATTGGGTGCAGGGACAGAGAGACCTGGGATTTCATTTGTGTCAATTTTTCTCTCTTCAAGATTCAATTTGCGGCTTGCAATCTGTAAGTTGAATTTAGCTCCACCCTGAAACGTGTCAGCAGACATGTTGGGAAATGTGTCAAAACTGTTTCCATTCAGACATTCCGACATTGTGGAAGTGTGAGCTATCTTTGCAGAGACAGGAAATCGGGGTGTTTGAATGGACCTGCAGGTTTTGGTTGTTGCAATAAGGTGAGAATTTGAATTGTGTCTCTTGCAGATGCACAGAATTGAAGATATTATCAGAACACCACAGTAAGTAGTTTACCAATGCCTGACAAACTTCAAAGACTTCAGACACATGGAAGAAGAGGAAAAGGGAACAATATACAAAACCTGAGATGGTCCGACTACAGCAGTAGGAAAATGAATCTATTTTTATGGGTTTTAATTTGTAGGCCTGAGCTGAGAGTTACAAGCTAGCCAGGAAGGATCTCAAGGGAGAGCTAAGAAGAGCGAGGAGAGGACATGAGAAGTCATTGGCGGATAGGATCAAGGAAAACCCTAATGCTTTCTATCGGTATATCAGGAATAAAAGAATGACTAGAGTTAGATTAGGGCCAATCAAGAATAGTAGTGGGAAGTTGTGTGTGGAAGCAGAGGAGATGGGGAAGCGTTAAATGAATATTTTTAGTCAGTATTTACAGTCGAGAAAGAAAATGTTGTCGAGGAGAATACTGAGATTCAGGCTACTAGGCTAGATGGGATTGAGGTTCACAAGGAGAAGGTGTTAGCAATTTTGGAAAGTGTGAAATAGATAGGTCCCCTGGGCCAGATGGGATTTATCCTAAGTTTCTCTGGGAAGCCAGGGAGGAGATTGCAGAGCCTTTGTCCTTGATCTTTATGTCGTCATTGTCGACAGGAATAGTGTCGGAAGACTGGAGGATAGCAAATGTTGTCCCCTTGTTCAAGAAGGGGAGTAGAGACAGCCCTGGTAATTTTAGACCTGTGAGCCTTACTTCGGTAGTGGGTAAAATGTTGGAAAAGGTTATAAGAGGTAGGATTTATAATCATCTTGAAAAGAATAAGTTCATTAGCGATGGTCAGCACGGTTTTATGAAGGGCAGGTCGTGCCTCACAAACCTTATTGAGTTTTTTGAGAAGGTGACCAAACAGGTGGATGAGGGTAAAGCCGTGGATGTGGTGTCTATGGATTTCAGTAAGGCGTTTGATAAGGTTCCCCACGGTAGGCTATTGCAGAAAATATGGAAGTATGGGATTGAAGGTGATTTAGTGCTTTGGATCAGAAATTGGTTAGCTGAAAGATGACAGAGGGTGGTGGTTGATGGCAAATGTTCATCCTGGAGTTTAGTTACTAGTGGTGTACCGCAAGGATCTGTTTTGGGGCCACTGCTGTTTGTCATTTTTGTAAATGACCTGGATGAGGGTGTAGAAGGGTTGGTTAGAAATTTGCGGATGACACGAATGTCGGTGGAGTTGTGGATAGTGCCGAAGGATGTTGTACGTTACAGAGGGACAGAGATAGGCTGCAGAGCTGGACTGAGAGATGGCAAATGGAGTTTAATGCGGAAAAGTGTGAGGTGATTCAATTTGGAAGAAGTAACAGGAATGCAGAGTACTGGGCTAATGGGAAGATTCTTGGTAGTGTCGATGAACAGAGAGATCTTGGTGTCCAGGTACATAAATCCCTGAAAGTTGCCACCCAGGTTAATAGGTCTGTTAAGAAGGCATTTGGTGTGTTAGCTTTTATTAGTAGGGGGATCGAGTTTCGGAGCCACGAGGTCATGCTGCAGCTGTACAGAACTCTGGTGAGACCGCACCTGGAGTATTGCGTGCAGTTCTGGTCACTGCATCATAGGAAGGATGTGGAAGCTATGGAAAGGGTGCAGAGGAGATTTACTAGGATGTTGCCTGGTATGGAGGGAAGGTCTTACGAGGAAAGGCTGAGGGACTTGAGGTTGTTAACGTTAGTGAGAAGGAGGAGGAGAGGTGACTTAATAGAGACATATAAGATAATCAGAGGGTTAGATAGGGTGGATAGTGGGAGTCCTTTTCCTCGGATGGTGATGGCAAACACGAGGGGACATAGCTTTAAGTTGTGGGGTGATAGATATAGGACAGATGTTAGAGGTAGTTTCTTTACTCAGAGAGTAGTAGGGGCGTGGAACGCCCTGCCTGCAGCAGTCGTAGAATCGCCAACTTTAAGGGCATTAAAGTGGTTATTGGATAGACATATGGATGAAAATGGAATAGTGTAGGTCAGATGGTTTCACAGGTTGTTGCAACATCGAGGGCCGAAGGGCCTGTACTGTGCTGTAATGTTCTATGATGATTGAAAAAGCAGTTCAAATCCCACACTGGGCTGTTGTGAATTTGAATTCTGTTTTTATCCAAATAAAAAACCCATAAATCTGGAATTGAAAAATCTCTGGGATGGAATGATTCACTCCTGTCTACTGGTGCAAAGTCCGTGTGTGCCTCAGTTTTGCTGTATTTATTAACGATTTAATATGGTGGGGTAGAATGCCACATACCCATGTTTACCAATGACACAAAATAGGCAGCATTGTAAGCAGTGTAGCTGGAGGCATCAAATTACAGCACAGTGGCGCAGTGGTTAGCACCGCAGCCTCACAGCTCCAGTGACCCGGGTTCAATTCTGGGTACTGCCTCTGTGGAGTTTGCAAGTTCTGCCTGTGTCTATGTGGGTTTCCTCCGGGTGCTCCGGTTTCCTCCCACATGCCGAAGACTTGCAGGTTGAGAGGTAAATTGGCCATTATAAATTGCCCCTAGTATAGGTAGGTGGTAGGGAAAAATAGGAACAGGTGGGGATGTGGTAGGAGTATGGAATTAGTGCAGGATTAGTATAAATGGGTGGGCCGAAGGGCCTGTTTCAGTGCGGTATAACTAAACTAAAGATATTAATATCTTAAATAAATGGGCAATACTGTGGTAGATAGATTTCAATGTCAGTAAAAAAGACGAGAACAGAGTATTGTATAAATGGTGAAAAACTAGAAACACTGGAGGTCCAAAGAGACTTGGGGTGTCCATGTCCATTTGAGTGCTATGTAGATTTACCAGAATGATAACTGGACTCCAAGGGTTAAATTACGAGGTGATATTACACAAACTGGGGAGGTATTCCCTGTAATTTAGGAGGATCAAGGTGATTTGATCAAAGTTGTTGAGATTTTAAGGGGAGCCATACCCACAAATCCCACCTCTATACACCAATTCCCCTTTTGATCCCTAATTCTCTATCCTTAGTTATCCTCTTGTTCTTCGTGTATTTATAAAACATCTCAGTGCTTTCCTTGATTTTACTTGGTTACATTATTTTCTGACTATCTCTTTGCTTTCCTAATTTGCCTTTTAATTTCACCCCTGCCCTTTCTTCACTCCTCTCGCCTTTCTGTGGTATTGAGCTATCTGTATCTGACATAAGCTTCCCTCCTCTGATCCCCCTGAAGGACCCTCACATCCTTCCTAATGTGTGGTGACCAGAACTGGGTGCACTATTCTAGTTGTGACCGAACCAGAGCTTTGGAAAGGTTCAGCATAACCTCAGTGCTTTTGTACTCAACACCTCTATTTATGAAGCCCAGGATCCCATAGGCTTTACTGACTACTCTCTAAATATGTCCGACCACCTTCAAAGATGTATGTACATGTAACCCCAGGTCGCTCTGTCCCTGTACACTCTCCAGGATTGTGCCATTAAGTCTATATTGCCTCTTCCTATCACTTCTGCCAAAATACATCACCTCACATTTCCCTGTATTAAATTCCATCTGCCACTTGTCTGACCATTCTGCTCAACTATCAATGTCCTGTTGCAGTCGATTGGTGTCATCCTCACTCTTTGCATCTCCTCCAAGTTTGGTATCATCGGTAATTATTAAAAATTTACTCAAACACTAAAACATTCCAAAAAGTGGGGCTCACAAATTTAACACAAGTTTCCTTTTCTGAGTCTCGCTGGTCCGTTCTGAATTTCTGTTGGGTGGCATCAGACTAGATTTTGTGTTCTGACCTGAACCCACAATCGTATCACTCAGAGGCAGGATTATTACCCACGGAGCCACAGCTGGCTCCAATGTTCCCAGAAAATTTAGTTGTTGTGCAGGGTCAGTTATTTTTTCGTGTGCTGTGTCTTTAAATATTTGAAGAATCTTTGAAGACGGCTTTGTAAATAGAGGCTTAGAGTATAAAAGCAAGGAGGTTATGAGGAAGCTTAAAAAATACACTGATTCATCCTCAACTAGTATTGTGTCCATTTCTGGACAGCTTACTTTAGGAAGGATGTGGGGGCATTAAAGAGGGTGCAGAAAAGATTCACGAGCAAGGTTCCAGGGATGAGGGACTTCAGTTACGTGGATAGATTGGAGAAGCTGGGGTTGTTCTCCACAGGGAAGAGAAACTGAGATAAGATTTGATAGAGGTGTTTAAAATCATGAGAGATCCGGACAGAGTAGATGCAGGAGTAGGAATGCAGCACATAGGACATTCCAGACCCAATTCTGTTGCGTGTTTACTTGTACAAGTGAATTGACCATTTAATATTTTTAACTTACTTAACCCTTGTGTTCCCACAAAGATCAAGCTCGCAAATTCGACAGTGCCCACTTTGACTTCATCCCATCGTGTCTGATGTACATTCTCACAGGATTGCAGCTCTAACTGTAGTCATAGTATTAGCTAAAATTTGATCAGTTACATTGTTATTTCAGTCCATATTTACGGTACAGGCGGTACCTTACTGTTGTAATATAGTCAGATAGTATCTATTCATCCCACTGGGGCAAAATTTCACTGGCTCAACATTCTCACCAATACTCAAACATTCCACAATACAAGGCTCACAAATTCAACAGAAGTTTACTTTTCTGAGTCTCGCTGGTCTGTTCTGATTCTCTGAGGGATCATTGATGCTTATCAGGACCAAAAGTATTCAGAGAATAGGGGCAAAGGTGGGATATATGGTGTTGGTTAGATCACAGATCAGCCCTGATCTCACCGAATTCTAGAGGGTTGAGGGGTTAAATTGCCTCCTCCTCTGCCCATGTCCGATGTTAAATATCCCTCTTTCACTCTCAGTCACCCTGTCTGTCTGTCTCTCTATTTCTCTCTTTCCATCTCTCTGTCTGTCTGTTTCGGAGAGCGCAGAGTGAGATTCACTCTGTATCCACCCCATGATGTTCCTGCCCTGGGAGTCATCTCTGCTGATGCTGCGTTTCACCCGGTCTCAGTTTGTACTGCACAAGACCATTTCTCTGTTTATGATACAATAGGCCCTGTCTTTACTCCATTTCTCACCCCATGCTGCCCCGACACTGGGAGTGTGTGATGGGACAGTGCAGAGGGAAATTTACTCTGTGTCAAACCCACACTGTGCTTGGCTTGGGAATGTTTAATGGGACAGTGTAAATGGAGCTTTACTGTGTATCCCTGTAATTTAGAAGGTTAAGGGGTGATTTGAACCCCTGTCCCCAGGCCATCAGGTTGGGCCTCTGGATTATGTGACCATTGATATTATCACTACCCAACTGCCTCCCAAATGGATGCGTACAGTGTCTGTCCAGTAATATCACTCACAGTAGTTTCTGGACTGTAACCCTGAACATGGTCCCGAATCAGAGACTCAAATTTCAAATTTTAACTGGGAAAAGGGAGGAACAGAGTGAAGCGGGATTGCTTTTGTCCCTGGATTCAGTGTCCATTGCAGACAGATCAGTTACATTTACAACAGAAATGCCAGGAGTGAACAAGGTCAATGCAATAATATGGAAAATGTAAATGACGCCTCTCACAATTGTAGCATCCGTCCAGTATGAGTACAGATTTCAGGTTTATTCCGAGAGAGGTCTTACTCAGAAAATGTCATTGACATTGAAATGATTGTGTTTTATCCACCACATTATTTACATCAGAGACAAAGCTGCTGATGTCATGTGTTTGTTCAGGTGAGTGTAACTGATAGCAATGATCAGGGGTATAAGCGTGTCAGTGGAGACTTATCCCCTGTATTGGGCATGTTCAAAAAGATTGCAAACGATACAAAAAAATGGCCGTGTGGTTGAGAGAGCAGAATAGCTGTAGACTGCAGGAAGATGTTAATGGACTAGTCAGGTGGGCAGACAAGTGGCAAATGGTATTCAACGCAGAGACCTGTGAGGTGATGAATTTGGGGAGGTCGAGCGAGGCAAAGGAATGCACAATTAATGGGAGAATCCTTCCAGGTGTAGAAGAAGTGTGGGACCTTGGAGTGAATGTTCATAGATCCATGAAGATAGCAGGACTGGTCGCTGAGAGAATTAAGAAGACATAGGGAATACGTTTCCTTTATTAGCCGAGGTGTAGAATAGGAGAGAGGTTATGCTGTTAGTATATCAGTCATTGGTTGGGCCACACCGTGAGTACTTTGTGTAGTTCCGGTCACCACATTACAGAAAGGATTTAATTGCACGAGAGAGGGTAGAGAACAAATTTACGAGGATGTTGCCAGGTCTGGAAAAAAATGTTGCTGTGAGGAAATATTGGATAGGCTGGGGCTGTTGTGCTTGGAACAGAGATGTCTGAGGTGAGGTGATATATGAAATGTCGTACGTTTTGAGGGGCCCGGATAGAGTGTACGTGATGGGCCTATTTACCTTCGCAGTGAGGTCAGTGACAAGTGGGCAGAGATGTAAAGTGAAATAAAAACAGGAAATGCAGGAAATACTCAGCCGGTCTGGCAGCATCTGTGGAGAGAGAAACAGAGTTAGCTTTGCATGATGGTGACCCCTCATCAGAACCTTCATCACTGACCTGAAACATGAGACAGGGAAGGTTGTAGGGGTGGAGGAGGTTACAGAGATCAGGAGGGTTGTAGGGCTGAGGACGTTGGAGATAGGGAGGGTTCAAGAGCCTGGAGTAGGTGACAGCGTTAGGGAAAGGTGTCGGGCCTGGAGAAGGTGACAGAGATAAGAAATGTTGTCAGGGCTGGAGGAGGCAGCAGAGATGCGGAGTGTTGTAGGGTTGGTCGTGGTTACAGAGAGAGGGAAGGTTGTGGTGCTGGAGGAGGTGACAGAGATCAGGAGGGTTGTGGGGCTGAGGACGTTAGTGAAAGGGATGGTTGCAGAGCCTGGAGCATGTTAGTGTTAGGGAAGGTTGTCAAGCCTGGAGAAGGTGACAGAGATTGGAAATGTTGTAAGGGCTGGAGGAGGCAGCAGAGATACGAATTGTTGTAGGGGGTGACGGTTACAGAGATCGGGAATGTTGGTCTGCTGTAGGAGGTGACAGAGATCGGGAGCGCTGTATGGCCGGGAGGAGATTGCAGAGAAAGGGTGTGCTGTCATGGCTGGAGGAAGTTACAGAGATCGGGAGGCTTGTAGGAACTGGTGAGTAACACAGAGATAGGGAGGGCTGTCGGGACTGGGGTCGATGACAGAGCTAGAGAAGGTGGAATGGGCTGGAGGAGTTTACAGAGATAGGGAGGGTTGTAGGGGCTGAGAAGGTGACAGAGTGAGGGAGGGTTGCAGGAGCTGAGGTGTTTATGGAGTAGGGAGGGTTGTCGGGACTGGAGTAGATGACAGATCTAGGGATGCTTTAGGGGCTGGAGGAGGTTACTGAGATAGTGAGGGTTGTAGGGGCTGAGGAGGTTACTGAGACAGGGAGGGTTGTAGGGGCGGGAGGAATTCACAGAGATACGGTGGGTGGTAGGTGCTGTACGAGGTTACAGAGATAGGGAGGGTTTTCCAGGCTGGAGGAAATTAGAGGTAGGGAGTGTTGGGGGCTCTGACGAAGAAGCAATGATAGGGAGGTTTGTATGGGCTCGAGGAAGTGACAGAAATAGGGATGGTTGACAGGGCAGGAGGAGGTCACAGATGTAGGGAGTGTTGTGGGGCTGAAGAGGTAACGGAGATAAGAGAGGGTTGAGGGGGTTTGGGGGAGGTTACAGAGACAGGGAGAGTTGTCTTGGTGGAGAAGGGTACAGAGATCGAGAGGGTTGTCTTGGTGGAGGAGTTTACAGAGATAGGGAGGTTTGTCGGAGCTGGTGGACGTTGAAGAGCTAGGGAAGGTTGTAGGGGCTGGAGGAGATTACAGTGATTTGGAGGGTTGTAGCTGGTGGAGGAGTTTACAGAGATATTGAAGGTTGTAGAGGCTGGAGGAGGTTAGAGAGACAGGAAGGAATATAGAGGCTGGAGGAGGTTACAGATAAATGGATGGTTTTCGGGGCTGGAGGGGGTTATAGTTCAGGCGGATTGTAGGGGCTGGAGGAGGTTAAAAAGGTAGGGAGGGTTGAAGGTGCTGACGAGGTAATAGGGATAGGGAAAGTTGTAGGGACTGAGGAGGTTACAAAGAGGGGGGGTTGCAGGAGCTGAGGAAGTAATAGCGATAGGGAGGGTTGCAGGGGCTTGAGGAGGTTACAGAGATGGGGTGTTGGACGGGCAGGATGAGGTTACAGAGATAGGGAGATTTGTAGAGGATGGAGGAGGTTAGAGAGATCGGGAGGATTGTATGTGCTGGAGGGGAGTACAGTGATAGGGAGAGTTATCGGCACTGGAGGCGGGGACAGTTTTATGGAAGCTTCTAGCGGATGGAGGACGTTACAGAGATAGGGAAGGTTGTCAGGGTGGAGGAGGTTACAGAGATATTGAGTGTTGAAGGGCTGGTGGAGTTTGGAGAGATGGGAAGGGATGTGGAGGCTGGAGGAGGTTACAGAGATAGGGCAGGTTTTAGAGGTTGATGGAGGTTGCATTTAGCTGGAGGATTGCTGGGGCTGGAGGAGTTGTATAGTTTAGTTTAGAGATACAGCACTGAAACAGGCCCTTCGGCCCACCGAGACTGTGCCGAACATCCACCACCATCTCTACTAATCCTACACGAACTCCACATTCCTACAACATCCCCACCTTCCCTTCCACCGACCGATACTAGGGGCAATTTATAATGGCCAATTAACCTATCAACGAGCAAGTCTTTGGCATGTGGGAGGAAACGGGAGCACCCGGAGGAAACCCACGCAGACACAGGGAGAATTTGCAAACTCCGCACAGGCAGGACCCAGAATTGAACCCGGGTCGCTGGAGCTGTGAGGCTGCAGGACTAACCACTGCGCCACTGTACCGCCCAAAGTTAGTGGAGTTAGGGAGGGCTGTCGCTCTGGAGGAGGTTACAGCGATAGGGAGCGTTGTTGTGGCTTGAATAGGTGCCAGAGATAGGGAGGGTTGGAGGGGCTGGAGGAGGTTACGAGATAGGGAGGATTGTAGGAGGCTGCACACATCGGGAGGGCTGTAGGGACTAGAGGAGATTGCAGAGCTAGGGAGGGTTGTAAGGTCTTGAGGAAATGACAGAGATAGGGATTCTCCTCGGGGCTGGAAGACGTAACAGATTTAGGTAGTGTTATCGGGGCTGAGTCTTTTACAGAGATCGGCAGGTTTATCAGGTTTGCAGCAGGTGACAGAGATTGGGAGAGTTGGGAGGGCTGGAGTCGGTTACAGAGATAAGCGGGAGGGAGTTGTGGGCGCTGGTGGAGGTCACAGAGATAGGGAGGGTTGTAGGGGCTGGAGGATGTGATAAGATAGGGATAGTTGTGGGGACTGGAGGACATAGCAGCGATAGGGAGGTTTATACGGGCTGGAGGAGGTTACAGAGTTCGGGAGAGTTGTCTCGTCTGGAGGAAGTTACAGATCGAGGGAGAATTGGGGTGCAGAGGAGGTCACAGAGCTCGGGAGGGTTTTAGGGGCTGGAGGAGACCACAGTGATAGGGAGAGTTGTGCAGCTGAGGAGTTAACAGAGATTGGGAGGGCTGTAGAGGATGGAGGCGGTTACAGAAATCGGGAGGGTTTTAGGGGCTGGAGTAAGTTACCAGGATAGGGAGCATTGTATGGGCTGGAGCAGGTTACAGAGATAGTAAGGGTTGTAGGGGCTGGCGGAGTTGACAGAGATGGGGAGTTTGGGTGCTCACTGGACACAGGTGTGGAACTGGAGTATTGGAGAACAGCTGACATTGTACCTCTGTTTAAAAAGGGAGCGAAGGATAGACCGATTAATTACAGGCCGGTCGGTATAACCTCAGTAGTGGGCAAATAATTGGAATATTTTCTGAGACAGGATAAACTGTCACTTCGAAAGGTATAGCTTAATCACAGATAGTCAGCATTGATTCATTAAGGGAAGATCTTGTTTGACCAACCTGATTGAATGTTTTGAAGAAATAACAAGAAAGATAGATGAGGGTAGTGCAGTTGATGTGGTCTACAAGAATTTTAGCAAGGCTTTTGATAAGGTCCCACAGGACAGACTGGTTAAAAAATTAAAATCCCATGGGATTGAGGGAAATGCAGCAATGTGGATACAGAAGTGTCTCAGTGGCAGGACACAAAGGGTAATTGTTGACGGGTGTTTTAGTGAATGGAGGGATGTTTCCAGTGGCATTCTGCAGGCCTCAGTACTGAGTCCCCTGCTTTTTGTGGTATATATTAAAGTTTTGGATGGAAATGTAAAGGGGGCATGATCAAGAAGTTTGCAGACAACACAAAGATTGGCCTTGTAGTAGATAGCGAGGAGTATAGTTGTCGGCTGCAGGAAGATATTGATGATCTGGTAAGATGGGCAGAAAAGTGGCAAATGGAGTTCAACTCAGAGAATTGTGAGGCGATGCATTTGGGGAGGTCAAACAAGACAACTGAATGTACGGTTTTTGGGAAAATACTGAGAAGTATCAAGGGACCTTGGAGTGAATGTTCACAGATCCCTGAAGGTAGAAGGACAGATCGATAAGGTGGTTAAGAAGGCATATGGAATCCTTTCCTTTATTAACCGAGGTATAGAATATAAGAGCAGGGTGGTTATGCTGGAACAGTATAATTCATTAGTTCGGTCACAACTTGAGTACTGTGTGCAGTTCTGGTCACGTCACTAAGAAAGGATGTAACTGCACTGGAGAGAGTACAGAGGGAATTTACGAGGATTATGCCAGGACAGGAAAATGCAGCTATGAGGAAAGATTGGAAAGTCTGGGTTTATTCTCGTTGGAACAGATCTGATTGAAATGTATAAAATGTTGAGGTGCCTGGATAGAGTGGAGGTGAAGGTTCTATTGTCCTGAGCAAAGAGTTCAGTGACTCGGGAGAATAGATGTTAAGTGATTGTCAAAATAATCAGAGGGGAGATGAGGCAAAATGTTTTCACCCAGAGGCTGATGTGGGTCTGGAACTCGCTGCCTGAAAGGGTAGTTGAGGCAGAGACCCTCAACTCATTCAAAAGGACTCTGGATATGCACCTCAAGTGCTATAATCTGCAGGGCACCGGACCAAATGCTGGAAGGTGGGATGAGAATCGGTGGATCGTTTTTGGGCTGGCACAGACACAATGGGCCAAGTGGCCTCTTTCTGTGCGTTAAACGTTCTATGTTTCTCTTTCTATGATATAACGTTTCATTACAATTAGCCAAGAACTGACGATCTGATTAATATTTAGCCCTCCAGCCAGAATAATATCTTTGCTACAATAAACGCAGCATCGAATTCCAAAGATCAACCCCAGCTTCTCTCTCACTCTCTCTGTCTCTTTATCTTGTCCAGTAACATAGCAATTCTGCAATGTGTGAATGAATATATTTCAGAACTCCATTTAACAATGCAACCTGCTCTCTCTGGCCCAGAAAACACGCAGTTCCAAAAGGTGAATGACGAAATTCTACAGTGTGTATTGTACAATGGGAGATCCTGTCGCTGGCCCAGATAAAAGGCAGAGCTACAATGTGGCAAAGTATGGATAACAAAACAAATTAGAGAGACAGAGAGACAGAGAGACGAAAGAGCCGGGTTGCAGACTGTCTGGACGAAGGAGACAGGTTGCCAGACCACATGAATGAAAGAGACGAGGTGACAGAGAGTGAGATAAAGGAAGCAGACAGATTGATACAGAAATACAGACAGGGAGTGAGAAAAAGGATTGAAGAGAGAGAGAGAAAAGAAAAGTACAGAGCACCAAACAGAGTGAGGTAGAGACGTGGGGAGAGGAATGAAAAAGACAGTTAGGCAGACGGAATGTGCACGAGAGACAGACAGGGAATGAGAGAGAGAGAGAGAAAAAACGAGAACGGAAGTGAGAGAGAGTCATAAAGAGCAAAATCCGAGAGAGAGAGAGCAAGAGCCAGTAGGCTCGAGAGATAGATAGAGTGCTGGAGAGAAAGAGAAGGCGGGTGAGAGAGAATGTGACAGAGAAAGATGGAAAGTGAGAGAGAATGAGACAGAGAAAGAGAGGGGCTTACTTGGAATCACACAGACAGACAGTAGGGAGAATCATAGTTTGAGAGAGACAGGTTGGCAAATAAAATGAGAAAAAGAGAGAGAGAAAGAGTGAGAGAATGAGAGGGAGAGAAAGAGGGCGAACGAAAGTTGGACAGGTACAGCATGAAATGAAGAGAAAGAGACTGACGTGGAATGAGAGAGTAAATCAGACACGGAGAGAGACAGACATAGAATGAGTGAGAGAGAGGGGGAGTGACAGTGAGACAGACAGAGCAGGGGAGAGAGACAGACAGACACAGAGAGAAAGTCAGACAGATGGATCTGAATTTGTTCAACGTGAGTTTTGAGCTGAGGTTGGAATTGACATGTGTCACTGCCTCCCGAACATTTTTCAATCCCTGTGTGGGACCTTTAAGGGGGATCAGACATTTTCAAACTCCAGTAATGTTCCCGACAAGGGCTTTGAGTTAAATGTTTCACATCAAGAAAACAGGTCCATTGGTCAAACTGGTTCTGTCCTCATTGTGCTGAATTAACATGTCAATGGACAGGACCCCAAGGAACATATTGAACAACATCCCAACGGTAACATTCTAAAAATTCTTTCATAGGATGTGAACGTCGTAGGCCAGGCCAGCATTTATTGTCCATCCCTAATTGCCCTTGAACTGAGTGGCTTGCGAGGCCATTTCAAGGGCATGTAAGAGTTAACCACATTGCTGTGGATCTGGAGTTACATGTAGGCCAGACCAGGTAAGGACAGCATATTTCCTTCCCTAAAGGACATTTGTGAATCAGATGGGTTTGTACAACAATTGACAATGGTTTCATGGCCATCATTAGACTAGCTTTAAATTAAAACATATTCACTGGTGAAGCAAACTGCTGAGCTGGGTTGTGTCTGGGTGGAAAGGAGTCCCAGAGAGTTTTGGGATGAGGAATATTATTGGACAGACTGTCCATCCGCCTTAGACAGTGTCCTTCACCCAGAGGCAGGATTCAATGTGTCTACCTACATTTGTGTCAGTCTTTTGATCCCTCATTTCAACATGCGCCTGTTGGATTGTGGTCCTTGATTTTTAAAATGGATTAAAGTTTTGGTTAATTTAGGCCTGGCCCGTCATTACGACACGAACATGTTAATCCTCGATGCAGTCATTTTGGAAGGATAGGTGGAGGGGAAAAGGAGGTGTGATAGTGCTGTTAATGCAGGACGAGACAGTACATTAGTGAGACAGCATCTTAGATCAAAGGGGCAAGATATAGAATCAGTTTGGGTGGAGTTAAGAAACAGCAAGAGGCAGCAAACATTGGTGGGAGATGTTTTGTAGACCACCAAACTACAGTGGTAATGTTGGACATGGGAAACATTAGGAAATTACAGCTGTATGTAACATGGGCAATTCAGTAACAATGGGCATCTTCAATTTACAGATAGATTGCCTCATGCTAATTGGCACTAATTCTGTGGAGGATGAATTCCTAGTATGTGTATGAGATGGATGACTGGAGCAGTCTGTTGAAGAACCAACTCGGGATTGAGCTATTTCAGGTTTTGCATTTTGTAATGAGAAAGGGCTAATTAATAACCTTTCTGTAAAGGAGCCATTATGAAATCGTGACCGCAATATGATAGTAATTTACATTTGAAAAAATGTTATAGTTCATTCTGAAACGAGGCTTGTAAATCTGAACAAAGGAAACTATGAAGATATGAATGGCAAATTGCCTCTGGTGTATTGGGAAAATGCATTGAACGATTTGACAGTTGAAAGACAATGGCTGCAGTTAAAGATGTTATTTCACGGTTGACAAGAAATGTACATTCCTCGAAGGACCAAAAACCCAACAGGAAAGGTGAATCATCCCTGGCGAAACAAGATTGCATTCGGTCAAACTTGTAAGCCTTGCAATGTCACCAGGAAACGTGGCAAGCCCGAGGATTGGGAGCGATTTAGAAACCAACAAAGGAGAACCAATAAACTAATCGGGAAAGGGAAAATAAATCTGGAATGTAAACTAGCTAGAAACTTAATGCTTCTTTATGTATTTGTAAAGGAATAGATTAGCAAGGACGGATGTGGGTCCATTGCAAGCGGTGATCGGAGAGTTTGTGATGGAGAATGAGGAAATGACGGAGAGACTAAACAATTACTTTGTATCTATCTTCACGGAGGAAGATACAGAAAATCCTCAAGTAATTCTAGGGAAACATGGGACTTGTAAAAATGAGGAACTGAAATCAATTAGTATAAATAAAGAGGTAGTTATTAAAAAAATAATTGTATTGTAAATGAATAAATCCCCTGGACTAGATGAGCTACATCCCAGAGTATTGAAGGAAGTGGCTATAAAATAGTAGGTTATCTTTCAAAATTCTATCGATTCTGGAAGGGTTCCTGCACACTGCAAATTAACAAATGTCATCCCAATTTTTAAGAAGAGAGCGAAAGAGAAACAGAGAACTATAAACCTGTTAATTTGATGTCAGTAGTAGTGAAAATGTCAGAATCTATGAAGAAGAATGAGATATCACAGCACTTGGAACAAATGATATGATCGGGCTCAGTCAATGTGGATTTATGAAACGGAAATCATGTTTGACAAACCTGTTGGAGTTTATTTTTTGAGGATGTTCCTTGTAGCATAGAGAAAGGAAAACCAGTGGATGTGCTGTCTTTGGATTTTAAGACGGCTTTTGATAAGATGCTGCACAGGAGATGAATAAACAGAATCAGAGCACATGGGATTGCGAATAACATACTACTATGGATTGAGAACTGGTTAACAGAAAGAAAGCAGAGGGTAGGAATAAATGAGACATTGCCAAGATGGCAGTCTGTTAGTAATAGGGTACCACAAGGATCAGTGCTTTAGCCACAGCTGTTCACAATCTATCTAAATGGGTGGCACAGTGGCTCAGTGGTTCGCCTTACAGCTGCAACGACCCGGGTTCAGTTCTGGGTACTGCCTGTCCGAGATTTGCAAGTTCTCCCAATGACCATGTGGTTTTCCACTGGGTGCTCCGCTTTCCTCCCACAGCCAAAGACTTGAAGGTTGATAGGTAAATTGGCCATTATAATCGTGGGGATGTGGTAGGGAATATGGGGTTAATGTAGGATTAGTATAAATGGGTGGTTGTTGCTCGGCACAGACTCGGTGGACCGAAGGGCCTGACTCAGTGCTGTATCTCTAAACAAATATAAAATAAAATGGTTTGGACGTGGGGGTCAAAGGGAATATTTCCAAATTTGCTGATGACACAAAACTAGCTGGGAAATTAAGTTGTCAGGAGGATGCAAGGAGGCTTTAAGGGGGTTTGGACAGGCTTCGTGAATGTGCAAGAACATGGCAGATGGAATATAATGTGAGTAAGTGTGGAGTGATCCTTCCTTCTTTCTTTCTTTCTCGTTCTTTCTTTCTTTCGTCTCCTTGTCTCGAGAGACAATGGATAAGTGCCTGGAGGTGGTCAGTGGTTTGTGAAGCAGCTCCTGGTGTGGCTCTAAAGTCCGATTCCAGAGTGACAGACTCTTCCACCGGCGCTGGTTGTCGGGGCTGTTACACAGTTGGCTCTCCCCTTGCGCTTTTGTCTTTTTTCCTGCCAACTGCTAAGTCTCTTCCACTCGCAACACTTTAGCCCCACCTTTATTGCTGTCCCCTAGCTCTGGCGATCACCAGCAACTGACTCCCACGACTTGTGATCAATGTCACAGGACTTCATGTCGCATTTGCAGTCGTCTTTAAAGCGGAGACATGGACGGCCTGTGTGTCTGATAACAGTGACGAGCTCGCTGTACAATGTGTCCTTGGGGATCCTACCATCTTCCATGTGGCTCACATGGCCAAGCCATCTCAAGCACCACTGGCTCAGTAGGGTGTATATGCTGGGGATGTTGGCTGCCTCGAGGACTTCTGCATTGGAGATACGGTCCTGCCGCCTGATGTCTAGGATTCTTTGGAGGCAGCGAAGATGGAATGAATTGAGACGTCACTCTTGGCTGACATAAGTTGTCCAGGCCTGGCTGCCATAGAGCAAGGTATTGAGGACACAGGCTTGATGCACTCGGACTTTTGTGTTCCGTGTCAGTGCACCATTTTCCGACACTCTCATGCCGAGTCTGTACATAGCTGCGGGCGCCTTTCCAATGCGCTTCTTGACTTCTGCATCGAGAGACAGGTTACCGGTGATAGTTGAGCCTCGGTAGGTGAACTCTTGAACCAGTTCCAGAGAGTGATCTACTTTGGTAGAAAAACAGAAAGGCAGATTATTTCTTAAATGGTGAGAGGCTGTGAAGTGTTGATGTCCAAAGGGATCTGGGTGTCCTGGTTCATCAGTCACTAAAAGCTAGTGCGCAGATGCAATAAGCATTTAGGAAGTCAAATGGTATGCTTGCCTTCATTGCAACGGCATTTGAATACAGGTTTTCAAGATATGTTGCTGCAATTGTAAAAAGCCTTGGTGAGACTCACTTGGAGTAATCTATACAGTTGTGGTCTCCTGATGTTAAGATGAGAGTGCAATAGAGGTTCAGCAATTTCACCCTGGAATGGCGGGATTATCTTATTGGGAGATATTGCAGAAACTGGGCCTGTATTCGCTAGAGTTTTGAAGAATGAAAGTTGATCTCATTGAAAGTTACTGCATTCTTACAGGGTGTGACAGGGCAGATGTGGGTCGGATGTTTCTCTGGCTGGTGAGTCTGGAACCAAGCGACACAGTCTCAGAATAAGGGACAGGCCATTTGAGACTGAGATGAGGAGGTATTTCTTTCCTCAGATGGTGGTGAATTTGTTGAATTCCGAACCCCGTAGGGATGACGAAGCTCAATCACTGAGCATGTTCAAGACAGAAATCTATAGATTTCTGGATATTAATGACATTTAGGGATATGGAGATAGTGGGTAAAAATGGTGTAGAGGTAGATGGTCAGCCATGATCTGTTTGAACGACACTGTTAGAATGACAGAGCAGGCTCGCCAGCCGAATTGCATACTCCTGCTCCTATTTCCTGTAATCCTATGAGCGATCAATGAGAAGTGCGAATATTTCTGATAATTCCAGGACAATGCCTGTTATCCGGGCAATGCAATGAATTCCATGGTTAAGTGAAATGCACAGCAGCCATTTTAAATTCGTTTGATCCACCGTACCATTTTAAGTGATTTTTGACTACAGCTGTGATTTTATGTGATATGCCGATTGGTTCTTTTAAATGACAAGCACAGTTGTTATTTAAGTTTCTTGTATGGCTGCCATTTTATGTTATATGCGTTGCAGCCATTTTAAGTGGCATACAAGGTACATATATTAAGTGATAAGCACTGCGGCCATTTTAAGTGATATCACCTGTAGCCATTTCAATTGACAGGTATAGTGGTCATTTTAAGTGAAATATGCTGAGGTCATTTAAAGTGATATTTTCTGTGACTGTTTTCATTATATATCGGTCAATGAAATGACAAGATATTTGCTCTGGCAATTTTCAGTGATGTGCCCTGAGTCCATTTTATGTGATATGCCTATTGGTAATTTAAAATCATATTTTGATGTTTGCTGTGGCAATTTTAAGAGATATTTGCGGTGGTCAGTTGAAGTGATATTTGCTGCAGTTATCTTTAGTGGCATGAAGCAAAGAAAAGAACGAAAGGCTTGCACTTGCATTGCGTTGTTGAGCACCACGGGACGTTTCGAAGTGCCTTACAGCCATGTAAATGTTTCTGATGTGGGATCACTGCTGGAATGTGGAAAACAGAGCAGTTAATTGACACACAGTAATATATCACAAACAGCAAGGTGATAATAAACAGATCATCACAGATCATCATTGAGGGCAAAATATTGGCTGGGACACAGCAGATAAGGCCCCGCTCTCCTTCCAAATAGTACTTTCTGATCTTTTATCTGCAAAAAGAAGGCAAAGGGGGTTCAATGTAACGTGTCATCCCCAAAAATGCACCTTTGATAGTGCAGCACTTCATCAGTACTGGCCCTTCAACAGTGCAGCGCTCCCGTAGTATTGAAGATCGGATAATGCAGCCCTCCACTAATATTGCCCTGCTGACAGTGCAGGGCCCCAAAGGTACTGCCCCTCTGACAGTGCAGCATTCCTCCAGTACTGTCTCTGCTGACAGGGCCGAGTTCCCCATTAATATCCCACCGACAGTCCGGTACCTCTTCAATACTGACTTTCCCACATTACAGTTCTGTCTCTGTACTTACCCAACAACTGTGCAGCATGCTATTAGTAATTCACCTCAAACAGGGCATCACTCCCACATTGCTGCCCCTCCAGCAGTGTGGTTTCCCACCCTATTGCCCCACTGGCGATGCAGTGATTCCTCAATACTGCCCCTTCAACAGTGAATCACTCTCTCAGTACTGCCCATCCAACAGTGCAGCACTCCCTCAGTACTGCTCCCTCCAATAGTACAGTAGTTCTTCTGCACAGCTCCCTTTGGCAGAAGGAGTAGGCCATTCGGCCCTTCGAACCTGCTCCTCCATTCAATAAGATCATGCATGATCTCATCGCGACCTTGAGTCCACTTCCCTCCTTGCAACCCCCACCCGCACTCTCCCCCACAACATAACCATTGTCTCTCATGTTAATGGATATTTGTCGATCTCAGCCTTGAATATATTCAATGACTCAGCTCCACTGCTCGCTCGGGTGGAGAATTTCAAATATTAACAACAGTCTGAGAGAAGAAATTCCTCCTCACGTCTGACTTAAATGGAAGACACATTAATATGAAACTGTGCTCCCTAGTTCTAGATTTCCCCACGAGAAGAAGCTTCCTCTCAACTTCTACCCTGTCAGGTCTCCTCAGAATCCTTTACTTCGCAGTAAGATCAACTCTCAATCTTCAAACTCCGTTGAGTATGGAGACAACTGGTCTAACATTTCCTCATTAGAGAAACCTCTCATCCCAGGATTTAACCCAATGAACCTTCTCTGATCTGATTCCATTACAAGTATATCGCTCCTTAAATAAGGTGACCAAAACTGCAGACAATGCTCTAGCTGCCTTCTCACATATGGCCTGTACAATTGGAGCAATGCTTCACTACTTTTATACTTCATCCCTTTGCAAAGAATACCAACAATCCATTTCCCATCCGAATTACTTGCTGTACTTGCATGCTGACATTTTCTGATTCCTGTACATGGACACCCAGGTTCCTCATACCGCAGCATTCTGCCGTGTCCCACCACATAAATAATAGTCCTCTCTTCTGTGATTCCCACCGAAGTGGTAACCTCACATCGTACTCCACGTTATACTCCATCTGCCACTTTTTCTCCACTCACTTAACTTATATATTTCCCTTTGCAGACTATGTTTACCCTCATCACAACTTGCCTTCCTACCAATCTTCGCCTCCTCAACAAATTTGGCTACAGGACTTCATCCAAGTCATTATTATTGACTGTACAAACTTTGAGGCTCCAGCACTGATCCCTGTTGTACTCCACTAGTTACAGCTTTGCACCCTGAAAATAATCCATTCATCCCGACTCTCTGCTTCCTGTTATTTAGCTAATCCTCTTTTCATGCTGATATATCGACTGTTAGGCTGTTTCCAGTGACGTTCCACAGGGCTCGCTAATAGATCCATTGCTTTTTGTGCGATATATATAGGATTTTGGATGTAAATGTAGGGGAAATGATCAAAACGATTTCAGGCGATACAAAAAAAATGGCACATTGGTTGATGGACAGAAGAATACCTGTGGACTGCAGGAAGATGTTAATGGACTAGCCAGGTGGGCAGACAAGTGGCAAATGGTATTCAATGCAGAGACGTATGAGGTGATGAATTTGGGGAGGTCGAGCTCGGCAAAGTAATACACAATTAATGGTAGAATCCTTCCAGGTGTAGAAGAAGTGTGGGATCTTGGAGTGGATGTTCACAGATCCATGAAGATAGCAGGGCAGCTCGCTAAGAGAGTTAAGAAGTATAGGGAATACGGTTCCTTTATTAGCCGAGGTGCAGAATAGGAAAGAGGTTATGCTCTAACTATATAAGTCACTAGTTCGGCTGAACCGTGAGTACTTTGTGCAGTTCCGGTCACCACATTACAGAAAGGATTTAATTGCACTAGAGATTGTACAGAGCAAATTTACGAGGATGTTGCCAGGTCTGGAAAAATGCTGCTATGCGGAAATATTGGATAGGCTGGGACTGTTATGCTGGAACAGAGAAGTCTGAGGTGAGGTTTGATTGAAATTTTCAAAGTTTTGAGGGGCCCGGCTAGAGTGGACATGATGGGCCTATTTAACTTCGCAGAGAGGTCAGTGACTAGGTGTCATAGATGTAAAGTGAAACAAAAACAGGAAATGCAGGAAATACTCAGCAGGTCTGGCAGTATCTGTGGAGAGAGAAGCAGAGTTAACTTTGCATGACAGTGACCCATCATCAGAACCTTCATCATTGACCTGAAGCATGAGACAGGGAGGGTTGTAGGGGTGGAGGAGGTTACAGAGATCAGGAGGGTTGTAGGGCTTAGGACGTTACAGAGAGAGGGAGGGTTGTAGAGCCTGGAGTAGGTGACAGATTTGGGGAAGGTTGTCGGGCCTGGAGGAGGTGACAGAGATCGGACAAGTTATCGGGGCTGGAGGAGGCAGCAGAGATAGGGAGGGCTGTAGGGTTGGAGGTGGTTACAGAGATGGGGAAGATTGTGGTGCTGGAGGAGGTGACAGAGATAGGGAGGATTGTAGGGCCCGGAGGAGGTTACAGAGAAAGGTTGTGCTGTCACGGCTGGAGGAGATTACAGAGATAGGGAGTGTTGACGTGGCTGGAGGGGTTTAGAGAAATTGGGAGCGTTGTAGGGGCTGAGGAGGTTACATAGATATGGAGGGTTGTAGGGGATGGAAGAGGTTACAAAGATTTGGAGTGTTGTCGGGGCTTGCGGTGTTGAGACATAGGGAGAGCTGCAGAGGCGGGAGAAGGTGATAGACCTGGGGAGGGCTGTTGGGCTGGAAGATGCGACAGAGTTAGGGAGGGTTGCAGGAGCTGAGGAGAGTACAGAGATACGGAGGATTGCCGAGGCTGGAGTAGGTGACAGAGCTCGGGAGGGTTGTGCGGTTGAGAGAGGTTGCAGAGATAGGGAGGTTTGGAGGGCCTGCAGGAGGTCACAAAGTTTCAAAGAGATGTATGGGCTGGAGGGGGTTGCAGAAGTAGGGAGAGTTGTAGGGGCTGGGGAATGTGACAGAGCCCGGGAGGGTTCTAGGGGATGGACGATGTTACAGGGATGGGGAGTGTTGATGGGGTGGAGGAGGTTACAGAGTTAGGGAGGGTTGTAGTGGCTGGAGGAGATTACAGAGATAAGGAGGGTTGTAGGGGCTGGGGAATGTGACAGATCCCGGGAGGGTTCGAGGGGATGGACGATTTTACAGGGATGGGGAGTGCTGATGGGGTGGAGGAGGTTACAGAGCAAGGGAGGGTTGTATGGACTGGAGGGGGTTGCAGACGTAGGGAGAGTTGCAGTGGCTGGGGAATGTCACAGAGCTGGGAAATGTGACAGAGCCCGGGAGGGTTCTAGGGGATGGACGATGTTACAGGGATGGGGAGTGTTGATGGGGTGGAGGAGATTACAGAGATAAGGAGGGTTGTAGGGGCTGGAGGAGATTTCAGAGATAAGGAGGGTTGTCGGGGCTGGGGAATGTGACAGAGCCCGGGAGGGTTCTAGGGGATGGACGATGTTACAGGGATGGGGAGTGTTGATGGGGTGGAGGAGATTACAGATATAAGGAGGGTTGTAGGGGCTGGAGGATATGACAGAGCTAGGGAGGGTTGCAGGGGCTGGAAGATGTATCAGGGTGAGGGAGGTTTGTTGGGGATGAGAAGGTTACAGAGTTAGAGAGTGTTGCCAGACTTTGAGAAGGTGATAGAGCTGGAGAGGGCTGTCGGGGCTGGAGGAGGTTACAGGGGTAGGGAGGTTTGTAGGTGCAGGAAGAGGTCATAGAGATAGGGAGGGTTGTCGGGGCTGGAGGATGTGACAAGATAGGGATAGTTGTAGGGACTAGAGGAAGTGATAAAGATAAGGAGGGTTAGAGGGGAGGGAGGAGTTTTCAGACGTATGGGAGGTTGTAGCTGCTGAGGAGGTTACAAAGATGGCGAGTGTTGGGGGGCTACGGCGGTAACAGAGCAAGGGATGGTTGTAGCGTCTGGAGCAGGTTGCAGAGATAAGGGAGTGCTGTCTGGGCTGGAGGAGGTGACAGAGGTAGTGAGTGTTGAGGTGCTGAGAAGGTAACAGAGATGGGGAGGGTTGCAGCGACTGGAGGAGGTGACAGAGATAGGGAAGTTAGTAGGGGCTGGTGGAGGTCATAGACATAGGGAGTGTTGTAGGGGCTGAGGAGGTAAAAGCCGTAGGGAGAGTTGGGGTGCCGAGGAGGTAACAGAGCGAGGAGGGTTGTAGGGTATGGAGGAGGTTACAGAAATAGGGAGGGTTTATGGGTTGGAGGAGGTGACAGAGATGGGAAGATTGGGTGCTCACTGGACACAGGTGTGGTGCTGTAGGATTGGAGAACAGCTGACATTGTACCTCTGTTTAAAAAGGGAGCGAAGGATTGCAAACCAGTCAGTGTAACCTCAGTAGTGGGCAAATGATTGGAATATATTCTGAGAGACAGGAAAAACTGTCACTCAGAAAGAATATAGAACAAAGAACAAAAAACAAAGAACAAAGATAATTACAGCACAGGAACAGGCCCTTCGGCCCTCCAAGCCTGCGCCGATCCAGATCCTCTCTGAACATGTCGCCTATTTTCTAAGCTTCTGTATCTCTTTTCTTCCTGCCCATTCATGTATCTGTCTAGATACGTCTTAAAAGACTCCATCGTGCCCGCATCTGCCACCTCCGCTGGCAATGCGTTCCAGGTGCCCACCACCCTCTGCGTAAAGAACTTTCCACGCATATCCCCCCTAAACTTTTCCCCTTTCACTTTGAACTCGTGTCCTCTAGTAATTGAAACCCCCACTCTGGGAAAAAGCTTCTTGCTATCCACCCTGTCTATACCTCTCATGATTTTGTACACCTCAATCAGGTCCCCCCTCAACCTCCGTCTTTCTAATGAAAATAATCCTAATCTACTCAACCTCTCTTCATAGCTAGCGCCCTCCATACCAGGCAACATCCTGGTGAACCTCCTCTGCACCCTTTCCAAAGCATCCACATCCTTTTGATAATGTGGCGACCAGAACTGTACGCAGTATTCCAAATGTGGCCGAACCAAAGTCCTATACAACTGTAACATGACCTGCCAACTCTTGTACTCAATGCCCCGTCCGATGAAGGAAAGCATGCCGTATGCCTTCTTGACCACTCTATTTACCTGCGTTGCCACCTTCAGGGAACAGTGGACCTGAACACCCAAATCTCTCTGGACATCAATTTTCCCCAGGACTTTTCCATTTACTGTATAGTTCACTCTTGAATTGGATCTTCCAAAATGCATCACCTCGCATTTGCCCTGATTGAACTCCATCTGCCATTTCTCTGCCCAACTCTCCAACCTATCTATATTCTGCTGTATTCTCTGACAGTCCCCTTCACTATCTGCTACTCCACCAATCTTAGTGTCATCTGCAAATTTACTAATCAGTCCACCTATACATTCCTCCAAATCATTAATGTATATCACAAACAACAGTGGTCCCAGCACGGATCCCTGTGGAACACCACTGGTCACACGTCTCCATTTTGAGAAACTCCCTTCTACTGCTACTCTCTGTCTCCTGTTGCCCAGCCAGTTCTTTATCCATCTAGCTAGTACACCTTGGACCCCAAGCGCCTTCACTTTCTCCATCAGCCTGCCATGGGGAACCTTATCAAACGCCTTACTGAAGTCCATGTATTTGACATCGACAGCCCTTCCGTCATCAATCAACTTTGTCACTTCCTCAAAGAATTCTATTAAGTTGGTAAGACATGACCTTCCCTGCACAAAACCATGTTGCCTATCACTGATGAGCCCATTTTCTTCCAAATGGGAATAGATACTCTCCCTCAGTATCTTCTCCAGCAGCTTCCCTACCACTGACGTCAGGCTCACCGGTCTATAATTACCTGGATTATCCCTGCTACCCTTCTTAAACATGGGGACAACATTAGCAATTCGCCAGTCCTCCGGGACCTCACCCGTGTTTAAGGATGCTGCAAAGATATCTGTTAAGGCCCCAGCTATTTCATCTCTCGCTTCCCTCAGTAACCTGGGATAGATCCCATCCGGACCTGGGGACTTGTCCACCTTAATGCCCTTTAGAATACCCAACACTTCCTCCCTCCTTTTGCCGACTTGACCAAGAGTAATCAAACATCTGTTCCTAACCTCAACATCCGTCATGTCCCTCTCCTCGGTGAATACCGATGCAAAGTACTCGTTTAGAATCTCACCCATTTTCTCTGAGTCCAAGCATAACATTCCTCCTTTGTCCTTTAGTGGGCCAATCCTTTCTCTAGATACCCTCTTTCTCCTTATATATGAATAAAAGGCTTTGGGATTTTCCTTAACCCTGTTTGCTAAAGATATTTCATGACCCCTTTTAGCCCTCTTAATTCCTCGTTTCAGATTGGTCCTCCATTCCCGATATTCTTTCAAAGCTTCGTCTTTCATCAGCCGCCTAGACCTTATGTATTCTTCCTTTTTCCTCTTAGCTAGTCTCACAATTTCACCTGTCATCCATGGTTCCCTAATCTTGCCATTTCTATCCCTCATTTTCACAGGAACATGTCTCTCCTGCACGCTAATCAACCTCTCTTTAAAAGCCTCCCACATATCACATGTGGATTTACCTTCAAACAGCTGCTCCCAATCTACATTTCCCAGCTCCTGCCGAATTTTGGTGTAGTTGGCCTTCCCCCAATTTAGCACTCTTCCTTTAGGACCATTCTCGTCTTTGTCCATGAGTATTTTAAAGCTTACGGAATTGTGATCACTATTCCCAAAGTAGTCCCCTACTGAAACTTCAACCACCTGGCCGGGCTCATTCCCCAACACCAGGTCCAGTATGGCCCCTTCCCGAGTTGGACTATTTACATACTGCTCTAGAAAACCCTCCTGGATGCTCCTTACAAATTCTGCTCCATCTGGACCTCGAACATTAAGCGAATCCCAGTCAATGTTGGGAAAATTTAAATCTCCTATCACCACCACCCTGTTGCTCCTACATCTTTCCATAATCTGTTTACATATTTGTACCTCTATCTCACGCTCGCTGTTGGGAGGCCTGTAGTACAGCCCCAACATTGTTACCGCACCTTTCCTATTTCTGAGTTCTGTCCATATTGCCTCACTGCTCGAGTCCTCCATAGTGCCCTCCTTCAGCACAGCTGTGATATCCTCTTTGACCAGTAATGCAACTCCTCCTCCCCTTTTACCTCCCTCTCTATCCCGCCTGAAGCATCGATATCCTGGGATATTTAGTTGCCAATCATGCCCTTCCCTCAACCAAGAACATCGAGCAGTACAGGCAGTTTGGCCTACGATATTGTGCCGAACCTTTAACCTAATCTAAGATCAAACTAATTACCTACCCTTCATTCTACTATCATCCATGTGCCTATCCAAGAGTCGCTTAAATGCCCCAAATGTATCTGCTTCTGCAACCACCGCAGTTGGCGCATTCCACGCACCCACCACTCTTTGTATAAAGAACATACCTCTGACATCTCCCCGAAACATTCCTACAATCACCTTAAAATTATGCCCCCTGGTGATAGCCCTTTCCACCCTGGGAAAAAGTCTCTTACTATCCACTCTATCTATGCCTCTCATCATCTTGTACCCCTCTATCAAGTCACCTCTCATCCTTCTTCGCTCCAATGAGAAAAGCCCGAGCTCCCTCAATCTTTCTTCGTAGGACATGCCCTCCAGTCCAGGCAGCATCCTGGTAAATCTCCTCTGCACTCTCTCTAAAGGTTCCACATCCTTCCTATAATGAGGCGACCAGAACTGAACAAAATATTCCAAGTGTGGTCTAACCAGGTCTTTATAGAGCTGCAGCATAACCTCGCGGCTCTTAAACTCAATCCCCCTGTTAATGAAAGCCAACACACAATACGCCTTCTTAACAAACCTATCAAATTGGGTGGCAACTTTGAGCGATCTATGGACATGGACCCCAAGATCCCTCGGTTCCTCCACACTACCAAGAATCCTATCTTTAAGCCTGTATTCCGCATTCAAATTCAACCTTCCAAAATGAATCACTTCACACTTTTCCAGGTTGAACTCCATCTGTCACTTCTCAGCCCAGCTCTGCATCCTGTCAATGTCCCGTTGCAACCTACAACCGCCTTCCACACTATCCACAACTCCAGCAACCTTCGTGTCATCGGCAAACTTGCCAACCCAGCCTTTCACTTCCTCAACCAAGTCATTTATAAAAATCACAAGGGCCACTACCACACTCTGACTTCGATGGGCAGCCAATTTTGTATACAGACAGCCAACTTTCCCTGTATCCCATGCCTCCTCACTTTCTGAATGAGCCTACCATGGGGAACCTTATCAAACGCCTTGCTAAATCCATATACACCACATCCACTGCTCTTCCTTCATCAATGTGTTTTGTCACATCTTCAAAGAATTCAATAAGGCTTGTGAGGCATGACCTGCCCCTCACAAAGCCATGCTGACTGTCTCTAATCAAACCATGCTTTTCCAAGTAATCATAAATCCTGTCTCTCAGAATCCTCTCCAGTAATTTGCCCACTACCGACGTAAGACTAACTGGTCTATAATTCCCAGGGTTATCCCTATTCCATTTCTTGAAGAAGGGATCAACATTTGCCACCCTGCAATCATCCGGTACGACTCCAGTGGACAGTGAAGACGCAGAGATCATCGCCAAATGCGCAGCAATCTCTTCCGGCGATTCCCATAATATCCTTGTGTATATCCCGTCTGGCCCCGGGGACTTATCTGTCCTCATATCATTCAAAATTTCCAGCACATCCTCCCTCTGAACCTCAACCTGTTCAAGCGTATCAGCCTGTTCCACGCTGTCCCCACAAACGACCAGGTTCCTCTCACTAGTGAATACTGAAGCAAAGTATTCATTTAGGACCTCCCCTACCTACTCCGAATCCAGGCACATGTTCCCTCCACTATCCCTGATCGGCCCTACCCTCACTCTGGCCATCCTCTTGTTCCTCACATAAGTGCAGAACGCCTTGGGATATTCCTTAATCCTACCCGCCAAGACTTTTTCATGTCCCCTTCTAGCTCTCCTAAGTCCATTCTTCAGTTCCTTCCTGGCTACCTTGTAACCCTCCAGAGCCCTGTCTGACCCTTGCTTCCTCAACCTTAAGTAAGCTTCCTTCTTCCTCTTGACTAGCTGTTCCACATCTCTTGTCATCCAGCGTTCCTTTACCCTACCATCCCTTCCCTGCCTCATCGGGACAAACCTATCCAGCAGTTGCAGCAAGTGCTCCCTAAACAACCTCCACATTTCTGTCGTGCATTTCCCTGAGAACATCTGTTCCCAATTTATGCTCCCCAGTTCCTTCCGAATAGCATTGTAATTCCCCCTCCCCCAATTAAATATTTTCCCATCCCATCTGCTCCTGTCCCTCTCCATGACTATCGTAAAGGTCAGGGAGTTATGATCACTATCACCGAAATGCACTCCCACCGAGAGATCTGCCACCTGGCCTGGTTCGTTGCCAAGCACCAAGTCCAAAATAGTCTCCCCTCTCGTCGGCCTATCCACATATTGAGTCAGGAAATCTTCCTGGACACACCTGACAAAATCTGCTCCATCCAAACTATTTGCACTAAGGAGGTTCCAATCAAAAGAAGGGAAGTTGAAGTCACCCATGACAACAACCCTGTTACTTCTGCACCTTTCCAAAATCTGCCTCCCAATCTGTTTCTCCATGTCTCTGCTGCTATTGAGGGGTCTATAGAAAACTCCCAACAAAGTGACTGCTCCTTTCCTGTTTCTGACTTCCACCCATAATGACTCAGGAGACAAAACCTCCTCGACGACCTCCCTTTCTGCAGCTGTGATACTATCCCTGATTAGCAATGCCGCTCCCTCACCTCTTTTACCTCCCTCCCTATTCCTTTTGAAACATCTAAACCCTGCAACATCCAACATCCATTCCTGCCCCTGTGATATCCATGTCTCCGTAATGGCCACAACATCGTAGCTCCAAGTACTGATCCATGCTCTAAGTTCATCACCCTTATTCCTGACACTTCTTGCGTTAAAATAGACACACTTCAACCCATCATACTGGCTGCAACTTTGCCCTGTCAGCTGTCTAACCTTCCTCACAGACTCTCTGCACTCTGTATCTGCCTGTTCAACAGCTACCCCATCCACTGATCCGTAGCTCCGGTTCCCATCCCCCTGCCAAACGAGAAAGGGAGCTCCCTCTGTTTTATGTAGCTGCCGTGGTGGGATTTGAACCCCTGTCCCCAGGCCATCAGGTTGGGCCTCTGGATTACATGACCAGTGATATTATCATGACCCAACTGCCTCCCAAATGGATGCGTACAGTGTCTGTAATGTCACTCACAGTAGTTTCTGGACTGCAACCCTGATCATGGTCCGGAATTAGAGACTCAAAGTTCACATTTTAACTGGGAAAATGCAGGAACAGATTGAAACGGGATTGCTTTTGTCCCTGGATTGAGTGACCACTGCATACAGATCAGTTACATTTACAATAGAAAAGCCAGGAGTGAACAAGGTCAATGCAATAATATGGAAAATGTAAATGACGCCTCTCATAATTGCCATCCGTCCAGTGTGAGTACAGATTTCAGGTTTATTCCCGAGAGAGGTCTTACTCAGAAAATGTCATTGACATTGAAATCTCTTTGGACTCCTTATCTCGAGAGACAATGGGTAAGCGCCTGGAGGTGGTAAGTGGTTTGTGGAGCAGCGCCTGGAGTTGCTATGAAGGCCAATTCTAGAGTGACAGGCTCTTCCACAGGTGTTGCAGAAAAATTTGTCTGTCTGTTACACAGTTGGCTCTCCCCTTGCACCTCTGTCTTTTTTCCTGCCAACTGCTTAGTCAGTTCGACTCGCCACACTTTAGCCCCGCCTTTATGGCTGCCTGCCAGCTCTGGCGAATGCTGGCAACTGACTCCCACGACTTGTGATCAATGTCACAGGACTTCATGTCGCTTTTGCAGACGTCTTTAAAGCGGGGACATGGACCGCCAGTGGGTCTGATACGAGTGGTGTGCTCGCTGCACAATGTGTTTTTGGGAATCCTGCCATCTTCCATGCGGCTCACATGGCCAAGCCATCTCAAGGGCCGCTGACTCAGCAGTGTGTATAAGCTGGGGATGTTGGCCGCCTCGAGGACTTCTGTGTTGGAGATACGGTCCTGCCACCTGATGCCAAGTATTCTCCGGAGGCAGCGAAGATGGAATGAATTGAGACGTCACTCTTGGCTGACGTACGTTGTCCAGGCCTTGCTGCCGTAGAGCAAGGTACTGAGGACACAGGCGTGATACACTCGGACATTTGTGTTCTGTGTCAGTGCGCCATCTTCCCACACTCTCTTGGCCAGTCTGGACATAGCAGTGGAAGCCTTTCCCATGCGCTTGCTGATTTCTGCATCAAGAGACAGGTTACTGGTGATAGTTGAGCCTAGGTAGGTGAACTCTTGAACCACTTCCAGAGCGTGGTCGCCAATATTGATGGATGGAGCATTTCTGACGTCCTGCCCCATGATGTTCGTTTTCTTGAGGCTGATGGTTAGGCCAAATTCATTGCAGGCAGACGCAAACATGTCATGGGACTCTGCAGACACTCTGCAGTGTGAGATGTTAAAGCAGCATAGTCAGCAAAGAGGAGTTCCCTGATGAGGACTTTCCATACTTTGGACTTCGCTCTTCGACGGGCAAGGTTGAACAACCAGCCATCTGATCTTGTGTGGAGGAAAATGCCGTCTGCAGAGGACTTGAACGCATGTGAAAGCCGCAGAGAGAAGAAAATCCCAAATAGTGTGGGTGCGATAACACAGCCCTGTTTCACGCCACTCAGGATAGGAAAGGGGTCTGATGAGGTGCCGCCATGTTGAATTGTGCCTTTCATATTGTCATGGAATGAGGTGATGATACTTAGTAGCTTTGGTGGACATCCAATCTTTTCTTGTCGTCTGAAGAGACCACGTCTGCTGACGAGGTCAAAGGCTTTGGTGAGATCAATGAAAGCAACGTAGAGGGGCACCTGTTTTTCACGGCATTTCTCCTGTATCTGACGAAGGGAGAACAGCATGTCAACGGTCGATCTCTCTGCATGAACGCCACACTGTGCCTCAGGGTAGACACGCTCGGCCATCTTCTGGAGCCTGTTTAGAGCAACTGGAGCAATGATTGTGCGTTATCCACCACATTTCTACTTCAGAGTTAAAGCTGCTGATGTAATGTGTTTGTTCAGGTGAGTGTAACTAATAGCAATTATCAGGGGTATAACCGTGTCAGTGGAGACTTATCCCCTGTATAAATCAGGACCCATTGGAATGGATCAGCTCAGAGTGCCTGGTGGAGCTGTGGGTTCCAGGCTAATAGAAGACTCTTCTTCTCACAGAAATGGGATATCCAGTAATCTATCAGATAGAAGACATTTATTATCCTGTACTTGCAGCAATTGGAGTTCCTGGTGAGCAGTATCTCAGCTGTTAATGGTGTAAATCAATGTTAACTGTGCTACTGTGCTCGGTATTAATTCTCACTGTGTGTGTTACACAGCCACCTGTTCTTTTTCAGCAATTGACTGATGGAATCTCCTCATTGTCTACTCGTTCATTCTTGCAGGAGCTGTATTATGTATTTAATGGTATTGTTTTAAGTAACTGTGGCATTGTTACTGGATTATTCTGTGCATTGAATGTATTGGAAGTAGATGTTTCAGTGAGGATTAATAACCAGACGATCAGGAGTTTTCAACAATTTCATGATGTGGATCTAACCGGTCCTGGAATATTTTAATGATTTTTTTTCAGCGATTGACAATGAGACATCTCACGGGGTATTAACTTCATAATAATTTGCCAATAATTTGCCCTCCACTGTGATTAGGCTGAGTGGCCTGTAATTACTCAGTCTATTACTTTTTCCCCTTATTAATCGATAGCACAACACGTGCAGTCCTCCAGTCCTCTGGCAGCACGATTAGAACCAGAGGCGATTGGAAAATGATGGTCAGAACCTCTGCTATTTCCTCCCTCGCACCTCTAAACAGTCTGAGCCTGTTGAATTATAAGCTTTTGAAGATGCTAAACCCCTGAATATTTCCTCTCTCACTGTTTATCCAATTCAATATTTCAAACCCCTCCTCATTGGCTACAATATCTGTGTCGTACCCTCTTTTGTGAACACAGTCGCAATGTATCCATTAAGAAACATGCCCGCATCTTCCGCCACCAGGGTTCGGAAAAAGGAGGAGAGACGATATAAAGTAAATGATGCAATTCTAAAGGAGGTGCAGGAACAGACACATTTTGCGGATTTTTGTGCACCAATCACTGAAGGTGGCAGGGCAGGATCAGAAAGTGGTTAAACGGCATAAGGGGTCCTGAGATTATAAATAGAGACATTGAATACAAAAGCAAGGAAAATGTGACCTTTGTAAAACGCTCGTTTGTCTTCAACTGGATCATTGTCCAATTCTGGACAACGTACTTTATGAAGAATGTGGGGGCATGAGAGAGGGTGCAGAAATAATGCACCAGAATGGTTCCAGGGATGAAGGGCTTCAATTAAGTGGATAGATTGGAGATGCCGGGGTTGTCTTCTGTGTCTCTCTCTCTCTCTCAATCTCTTTGTGATTCTCTGTGTGCCTTTCTCACTGGCTTTCTGTCTGTCTCTTTGCTGCCTGCAATTTCTTTGTGTCACAGTTCTTTCCCTCCACTTTTTTCCCTCCTCTTTTTCTGTGTCTCTTTCGGCCTATTCTCTATTCCTCTGACTTTCTTTCTACTGTATTTCTGACTTTGTCTTTTCTCTATATCTGACTTTCTGTCTTTTCTCTATTTCTGTCTTTTCTGACTCTCTGTCTTTTCTGTATTTCTGACTATCTGTCTTTTCTCTATTTCTCTGAGTATGTCTTTTCTGTATTTCTGACTTTGTCTTTTCTGTATTTCTGACTCTGTCTTTTCTGTATTTCTGACTCTGTCTTTCCTGTACTTCTGACTCTCTGTCTTTTCTGTATTTCTGACTCTCTGTCTTTTCTCTATTTCTGACTTTCTGTCTTTTCTCCATTTCTGACTCTCTTTTCTCTGTTTCTGACTCTCAGTCCTTTCTCTATTTCTGACTTTCTGTCTTTTCTCTATTTCTGACTTTCTGTCTTTTTCTGACTTTGTCTTTTCTCTATTTCTGACTTTGTCTTTTCTCTATTTCTGACTCTCTGTCTTGTCTGTATTTCTGACTCTCTGTCTTTTCTCTATTTCTGACTTTCTGTCTTTTCTCCATTTCTGACTCTCTTTTCTCTATTTCTGACCTTCTGTCTTTTCTCTATTTCTCTGAGTTTGTCTTTTCTCTATTTCTGACTTCTGTTTCTATCTTTTCTCTCATTCTTTTTCTCTCCCTTCTTTGTCTCTTTCTTTTATCTTTTCTCTCCTTCCTTCTCTCTTTATTTCTCTATCTTTTCGCTCCTTCTTTCTCGCTCATTCTCTCTTTTCTCTCGTGTTTTATCCAACACCCCCCCCCCCGCAATTTCTGACTTTGTCTTTTCTGTATTTCTGACCTTCTGTCTTTTCTCTATTTCTGACTCTGTCTTTTCTCTATTTCTGACTTTCTGTCTTTTTCTGACTTTGTCTTTTCTCTATTTCTGACTTTCTGTCTTTTTCTGACTTTGTCTTTTCTCTATTTCTGACTCTGTCTTTTCTCTATTTCTGACTTTCTGTCTTTTTCTGACTTTGTCTTTTCTCTATTTCTGACTTTCTGTCTTTTTCTGACTTTGTCTTTTCTCTATTTCTGACTCTCTGTCTTTTCTCTATTTCTGACTCTGTCTTTTTCTGACTTTGTCTTTTCTCTATTTCTGACTCTGTCTCTTTCTGACTCTGTCTTTTCTCTATTTCTGACTCTGTCTTTTCTCTCTTTCTGACTCTGTCTTTTCTCTCTTTCTGACTCTGTCTTTTTCTGACTCCGTCTTTTCTCTCTTTCTGACTCTGTCTTTTCTTTATTTCTGACTTTGTCTTTTCTCTATTGCTGACTTTCTGTCTTATCTCTATTTTTGACTTTCTGTCTTTTTCCGACTTTGTCTTTTCTCTATTTCTGACTTTCTGTCTTTTTCTGACTTTGTCTTTTCTCTATTTCTGACTCTCTGTCTTTTCTCTATTTCTGACTCTGTCTTTTTCTGACTTTGTCTTTTCTCTATTTCTGACTCTCTGTCTTTTCTCTATTTCTGACTCTGTCTTTTTCTGACTTTGTCTTTTCTCTATTTCTGACTCTGTCTCTTTCTGACTCTGTCTTTTCTCTCTTTCTGACTCTGTCTTTTCTCTCTTTCTGACTCTGTCTTTTCTTTATTTCTGACTTTGTCTTTTCTCTATTGCTGACTCTCTGTCTTATCTCTATTTCTGACTCTGTCTTTTTCTGACTTTGTCTTTTCTCTATTTCTGACTCTGTCTTTTTCTGACTTTGTCTTTTCTCTATTTCTGACTTTCTGTCTTTTTCTGACTTTGTCTTTTCTCTATTTCTGACTCTCTGTCTTTTCTCTGTCTTTTCTCTATTTCTATCTTCTGACTCTATCTTTTCTCTCATTCTTTTTCTATCCCTTCTTTGTCTCTTTCTTTCTCTATCTGTTCGCTCCTTCTTTCTCGCCCATTCTATCTTTTCTCTTGTGCTTTTTCCAAATATTCCTCCTGCAATTATTCCCCCCCGCAATTATCCCCCCCCGCAATTATCCCCCCCCGCAATTATTCCCCCCCCGCAATAATTCCCCCCCGCAATTATTTCCCCCCCGCAATTATTTCCCCCCCCCGCAATTATTGCCCCCCCCGCAATTATTCCCCCCCGCAATTATTTCCCCCCCGCAATAATTTCCCCCCCCGCAATAAATCCCCCCCGCAATTATTCCCACCCCGCAATTATTCCCCCCACAATTATTTCCACCCCCCGCAATAATTCCCCCCCGCAATAATTACCCCCCGCAATAATTCCCCCCCAGCAATTATTCCCCCCCGCAATTATTCCCCCCTGCAATTATTTCCCCCCCCGCAATTATTTCCCCCCCCGCAATTATTTCCCCCCCGCAATTTATCCCCCCCGCAATTTATCCCCCCCCCCGCAATTTCTCCCCCCCGCAATAATTTCCCCCACCGCAATAATTAGATAAGATTAGATTAGATTAGAGATACAGCACTGAAACAGGCCCTTCGGCCAACCGAGTCTGTGCCGACCATCAACCACCCATTTATACTAATCCTACACTGATCCCATATTCCTACCAAACATCCCCACCTGTCCCTATATTTCCCTACCACCTACCTATACTAGTGACAATTTATAATGGCCAATTTACCTATCAACCTGCAAGTCTTTTGGCTTTTGGGAGGAAACCGGAGCACCCGGAGAAAACCCACGCAGACACAGGGAGAACTTGCAAACTCCACACAGGCAGTACCTGGAATCGAACCCGGGTCCCTGGAGCTGTGAGGCTGCAGTGCTCACCACTGCCCCACTGTGCCGCCCATAATTCCCCCACGCAATAATTCCCCCCCGCAATTATTCCCCCCGCAATTATTCCCCCCCGCAACTATTCCCCCCCGCAATTATTTCCACCCCCCGCAATAATTCCCCCCCGCAATAATTCCCCCCCCGCAATTATTCCCCCATTCAATTATTTCCCCACCCCCGCAATTATTTCCACCCCCCGCAATTATTTCCCCCCCCGCAATTTATTCCCCCCCGCAATTATTTCCCCCCCGCAATAATTTCCCCCCCCGCAATAAATCCCCCCCGCAATTATTCCCACCCCGCAATTATTCCCCCCACAATTATTTCCACCCCCCGCAATAATTCCCCCCCGCAATAATTACCCCCCGCAATAATTCCCCCCCGCAATTATTCCCCCCTGCAATTATTTCCCCCCCCGCAATTATTTCCCCCCCCGCAATTATTTCCCCCCCGCAATTTATCCCCCCCGCAATTTATCCCCCCCCCCGCAATTTCTCCCCCCCGCAATAATTTCCCCCACCGCAATAATTAGATAAGATTAGATTAGATTAGAGATACAGCACTGAAACAGGCCCTTCGGCCAACCGAGTCTGTGCCGACCATCAACCACCCATTTATACTAATCCTACACTGATCCCATATTCCTACCAAACATCCCCACCTGTCCCTATATTTCCCTACCACCTACCTATACTAGTGACAATTTATAATGGCCAATTTACCTATCAACCTGCAAGTCTTTTGGCTTTTGGGAGGAAACCGGAGCACCCGGAGAAAACCCACGCAGACACAGGGAGAACTTGCAAACTCCACACAGGCAGTACCTGGAATCGAACCCGGGTCCCTGGAGCTGTGAGGCTGCAGTGCTCACCACTGCCCCACTGTGCCGCCCATAATTCCCCCACGCAATAATTCCCCCCCGCAATTATTCCCCCCGCAATTATTCCCCCCCGCAACTATTCCCCCCCGCAATTATTTCCACCCCCCGCAATAATTCCCCCCCGCAATAATTCCCCCCCCGCAATTATTCCCCCATTCAATTATTTCCCCACCCCCGCAATTATTTCCACCCCCCGCAATTATTTCCCCCCCCGCAATTTATTCCCCCCCGGCAATTATTCCCCCCCCCGCAATAAATCCCCCCCGCAATAATTCCCCCCCGCAATTATTTCCCCCCCGCAATTATTTCCCCCTCTCCGCAATTACTTCCCCCCCCGCAATTATTTCGCCCCCCGGCAATTATTTCCCGCCCCGGCAATTTGTCCCCCCCGCAATTTGTCCCTCCCCCCCGCAATTTGTCCCCCCCACGCAATTTGTCCCCCCCCGCAATTATCCCCCCCGCAATTATTTCCCCCCACGCAATTATTTCCCCCCCGCAATTATATCCCCCCCAACAATTATTCCCCCCCGCAATTATTCCCCCCCGCAATTATTCCCACCCCGCAATTATTCCCCCCCTCAATTATTCCCCCCCCGCAATTATCCCCCCCGCAATTATCCCCCCCGCAATTATTCCCCCCCCGCAATTATTCCACCCCGCAATATAACCCCCCCCCGCAATTTATCCCCCCCGCAATTTATCCCCCCCGCAATTATTTTCCCCCCCGCAATTATCCCCCCCCCGGCAAAATTTCCTCCAACCGCAATTTATATCCACGATGTAAATTTTATCCCCTGCAATATTCCTCCCCCCCCGTCGGATAACATTCCCCTTTTGTACAGACCCCCACCCAATCTAAATAATCCTCATCTACAGACCCCTATCTGATATCTCGAGTTAACTGACACCCATCTAATACCCTCACTATCAACAGACCCAGGAACAGGCGCCCATCTAATTATCCCCTTCCCCCTGTTACAAGACAATCCATCAAGATAACGCCCCCCCCCCTCCAGGACCGAGTCCCATCTAAATACCCCCCCAGGACCAAGTCTCATCTAGATACCTCCCCAGGACCGAGTCCCATCTAAAATACCCCCCCTCCCAGGGACAGACTCCCATCTAGATACATCCCCGGGGACAGACCCCCATCTAAATACATCCCCGGGGACAGACCCCCATCTAGATACATCCCTGGGGACAGACCCCCATCTAAATACATCCCCGGGGACAGACCCCCATCTAGATACATCCCTGGGGACAGACCCCCATCTAAATACATCCCCGGGGACAGACCCCCATCTAAATACCGCCCCCCGGGACAGACCCCCATCTAAATACGAACCCCCGGGACAGACCCCCATCTAAATAGAACCCCGGGGACACACCCCCATCTAATTACTAACCCCGGGGACAGACCCCCATCGAAATACCCCCACCGGGGACAGACCCCCATCGAAATTCCCCCCCGGGGACAGACCACCATCGAAATACCCCCACCGGGGACAGACCCCCATCGAAATACCCCCCCCCCCCGGGACAGACCCCCATCTAAATACCCACCCGGGGACAGACCCCCATCTAAATACTAACCCCGGGGACAGATCCCCATCTAAATACCCCCACCTGGGGACAGACCCCCATCTAAATACCAACCCCGGGGACAGACCCCCATCTAAATACCAACCCCGCGGACAGACCCCCATCTAAATACATCCCCGGGGACAGACCCCCATCTAAATACATCCCCGAGACAGACCCCCATCTAAATACTAACCCCAGGGACAGACCCCCATCTAAATAGCACCACCAGGACAGACCCCCATCTAAATACTAACCCGGGGGACAGACCCCCATCTAAATACTATCCCTGGGGACAGACCCCCATCTAAATACATCCCCGGGGACAGACCGCCATCTAAATACATCCCTGGGGACAGACCCCCATCTAAATACATCCCCGGTGACAGACCCCCATCGAAATACCCCCCCCCGGGACAGACCCCCATCTAAATACTAACCCCAGGGACAGACCCCCATCTAAATACCCACCCGGGGACAGACCCCCATCTAAATACTAACCCCGGGGACAGATCCCCATCTAAATACCCCCACCTGGGGACAGACCCCCATCTAAATACCAACCCCGGGGACAGACCCCCATCTAAATACCAACCCCGCGGACAGACCCCCATCTAAATACATCCCCGGGGACAGACCCCCATCTAAATACATCCCCGAGACAGACCCCCATCTAAATACTAACCCCAGGGACAGACCCCCATCTAAATAGCACCACCGGGACAGACCCCCATCTAAATACTAACCCCGGGGACAGACCCCCATCTAAATACTATCCCTGGGGACAGACCCCCATCTAAATACATCCCCGGGGACAGACCGCCATCTAAATACATCCCTGGGGACAGACCCCCATCTAAATACATCCCCGGTGACAGACCCCCATCTAAATATAACCTTATAATGCCCCTATTACAAATACCTGACTGGAACAGACCCCCATCTAAACACCATCCCCCCCGGTCGCAGTCCCCCATCTAAATACCCCCCCCCCCCCCCCGGGGACAGACCGCCATCTAAATACCCCCCTCCGGGGACAGACCACCATCCAAGTACTAACCCTGGGGACAGACCCCGATCTAAATAGATCCCCGGGGACAGACCTCCATCTAAATACTAACTCTGGGGACAGACCCCGATCTAAATAGATCCCCGGGGACAGACCGCCATCTAAATACTAACCCTGGGGACAAACCCCGATCTAAATACATCCCCGGGGACAGACCCCCATTTTGATACCCCACCCCGGAAGAGAACCCCATCTAACTATCCCCCCCAGGGACAGACCCCCATCTAACTACTAACCCCGGGGACATACCCCCATTTAAATACTAACCCCGGGGACAGAACCCCATCTAAACACTAACCCCGGGGACAGACCCCCATCTAAATACTAACCCCGGGGATAGACCCCCATCTAAATACGAACCCGGGGACAGACTGCCATCTAAATACTAACCCCGGGGACAGACCCCCATCTAAATACTAACCCCGGGGACAGACTCCCATCTTAATACTAACCCCGGGGACAGACCCCCATCTTAATACTAACCCCGGGGACAGACCCCCATCTAAATACCAACCCCGGGGACAGACCCCCATCTAAATACCAACCAAGGGGACAGACCCCCATCTAAATACTAACCCCGGGGACAGACCCCCATCTAAATACCATCCCCCCCAGGGACAGACCCCCATCTAAATACTAACCCCGGGGACAGACCCCCATCTAAATACTAACCCGGGGACAGACACCCATCTAAATACCGACCCCGGGGACAGACCGCCATCTGAATACTAACCCCGGGGACAGACCCCCATCCAAATACTAACCCCGGGGACAGACCCCCATCAAAATACCAACCCCGGGGACAGACCCCCATCTAAATACCAACCACGGTGACAGACCCCCATCTAAATACTAACCCCGGGGCAGACCCCCATCTTAATACTAACCCCAGGGACAGACCCCCACCTTAATACCATCCCCGGGGACAGACCCCCATGTAAATACCAACCCCGGGGACAGACCCCCATCTAAATACCAACACCGGGGACAGACCCCCATCTAAATACTAACCCCGGGGACAGACCCCCATCTAAATACCATCCCCCCCAGGGACAGACCCCCATCTAAATACTAACCCCGGGGACAGACCCCCATCTAAATACCATCTGAATATGCAGAGACAGAAAGAGTTGGAGGGGCAGAGATACAAAGTAAGATGTGTTCACAGAATAGAGAGGGGTGTCCCGGGATAGGTCGGAGGGAAATGCAGAGATAATCTTGCAGGAACGGATGAGCAGAGATGGAAAGATTCAGGGATTTGGAAGTGAGTGAGAGAAGAAATGGACTGAGAGAGAGACAGATAAAGATACAGAGAGTTGCAGAAATAGAGTGACAATGGAAACTTGTGAGACTCCAGAGAGAGGCAAAGATCGAAAGGATGTTGAGAGATACAGAGATAGGGATTTAAAGATGTGAAGAAACAGAGTTAGGAACAAAGAGGAAGGTGCAGGGAACAAGTTGCAGCAAGAGATGGAGAGAGGGAAATCTATGGGATTACATTGACTGTTCTGGAGCAGCGATTCCCAAACTATTCCCTTTGGAGCACCATCCAGCCCCCTCCCTTGTGGTTAAAATAAAATCCACAGACCCCCGAAAACACAAAATCAAAATACTGAGGATGCTGGATATCTGAAATAAAAACCGTGCTGGAAATACTGAGCATTTCCAGCACTTTGTTTTTCTATCAGTCCCGAAATCACACAGTTTTCTTTTCTGGATCTAGAAATTAATTTGACAATGACAAATATATTTTTATTATTACTTTCCCTCCCCGGTGAAAGCTCTTGTCGGAGAATTCCACGTGGACAAAAGATTCTCCCTCTGCATCATCACAGCTGCAGCTTCCGAAAAGATTCTCCTTGGGAATAAGAGTAATAAAATTGATTCAAACAAAGCAAAGCATTTTTGCACAGAAATAAAACACAGCAAGAGCCCAGGACTCTCTCTCAAACTCACTGACATAAAACAATCTCTCAGTGACTTACAAGCACATCCCCCAACACAGAGCCAGAGACTGGGAAGTGTCGATGTGTTGACCCTGTCATTTCCTCCTCTCTCTCTCTCTCTATTTCTCTGTGTGTCTCTCTACATCTGTTTCTACCTCATTGTAAAAACACACAAACACTGGTGACCCCCATCCCCTCTCCTGTAGAAGGAGAGAGAGAGAAATCCACATTCCCATCCCTGAAAATCTGAATTCAAATGGTCCCCCGGTGTTTCATTTCACTGTCAAATTCAGCCCACAGCCTCAAACACCAGCAATATTCGGGAATGAGAACAAGCCTTTACAAACCTTCACATTTCACCCATTTCATTGCTGATTCACAGAAGTATTTGACACTCAATGAATTAATTTTTAAAGTGGTCGTCACTGTTGCAACGTTGGAAATGCTGTCGGCCATTGATGCACAGCAAGATCCCACAAGCAGCAGTGTGCTTGCAACCGGCTACCCCTCTCTCCCCCTCTGATTCCCTCACTCTCCTGCATCTCTCTCCCTCCTGTTACTCTCATTCAGAGAGACAGATGGAGAGAGAGAGAGAAATTCACGTCACTGCCCAAAACACCAGCATTATTTGGGAATTATACCGGCTTCAAGCTCCGGACTTAAATTCCAGGCCTTCAGGAGAGCTTTACACACAATGAATTCACTTCTAAAATGCAGTCACTGTTACAATGCAGGGAATTCTGCAGGCAAGCTGTGTACAGCAAGCTCCCAGCAATGGTGACACTTCAAAATTCAGTTTCCCAAGATTTTGAGTGTGGATTTCTCTCTCTCTCTGTCTTTCTCCATCTTTCTCTGCCTTCCCTCCCTCATCCACACTCCGCCTGTCTCTCTCTCTCTCTCTCTCTCTCTCATTTACCTGCCACCTCCAGCTGTTTCTCTCTCTCCACCTGTTGTAATGTAAGAATTGATGCAGGGAATGTATGCACAGCAGGATCCCACAATGTGATCATAGCCAGATATCCTATCACAGTCCTCTGAAAATGCTGAACTCCATCTTTAAACTTTTCACAAGCCTTTATACAGCTTCACGTTCAGCTCTTGTAATTATTGGCCCTCAGGAGCAGTTGAGAATCAATGAACTAATTTTTAAAGTGGTCCTCACTGTTGCAATGCAGGAAACCTGCAGGCAATCTGTGCACAGCAAGATCCCAAAGGCAACAATATGCGAATATGCAGATAATCTGTTTTTAGTGACGTAGGTTTCGAGGTCCCAGAGGGAGGGACATTCCTGCAGTTTGAAAATCTCAAACACCCCTCTCCCTCTCTTTCTCCTGTTCCCTCCCTCCCCGAACTCCTCCACATCTGTTTCTTCCTCTCTCGATCTGGGATTTAATCTAGATTGAAACGTCCGCTGAAATGTTTCTGTCAACGTTTAAAATAACCACACATCACATTCGATTCATAGAGAGATACAGCACTAAAACAGGCCCTTCGGCCCAACGCTGACCATCAGCCATCCATTTATGCTAATCCTACATTCATGCCATTTTTCCCCCTCTCACATCCCCACCTTCCCTCAATTCACCGACCACCTACCTAAACGAGGGGCAATTTTTATAATGGCCAATTTACCTATCAACCCGCAAGTCTTTGGCATGTGGTAGGAAACCAGAGCACCCGGAGGAAACCCACACGGAGAACTTGCAAACTCCGCACAGGCAGTACCCAGAACCCAACCTGGGTTGCTGGAGCTGTGAGGCTGCGGCACTAACCACTTAGCCGCTGCAGGAAAGTCCCTCCCTCTGCGATCCCGAAACTTCCATCACTGAAAACACATTATCTGCATATTATCATATTGCTGCCTGTGGGATCTTGCTGTGCACACATTGTGGCACCTACTGATTAATGGTTAAAATAGAGAAAGTGCGGGGGAGAGATAAGCAGAGGAAGATGGAGAGAAAACACAGAGAAATCCACAATCTGACCCTCAGGAAGCTGAATTTTAAAGTGTCCTCATTGCTCTGCAGGAAATGCTGCTGGGCACTATATGCACAGCAAGATCCCACGAGCAGCAATGTGATAATAGCTAGATTTCAGTCCGCAGAAAGGGCGAAATGCCCTCTTTAAACACTCTTTTAAATTCAATAAAGATCATAACCGATGGTCTAATTCAGTACCCTGTTCCCACTTTCTCCCCATACCCCTTGATCCCTTTGACATTAAGAAATATATCTCTCTCCTCCATGAATATATTTAATGACTGGGCCTCCACTGCCTTCTGCGGTAGAGAATTCCACAGGTTCACCACCCTCTACCCCATCCATCTCTCCCCCTCTATCTCCGTCTCCACCCTCTATCTCCCTCTCCCCCTCTATCTCCCACTCCCCCTCTATCTCCCTCTCCCCGCTCTATTTCCCTCTCCCCCTCTATCTCCCAATCCCCCTCTCTCTCCCTCTCCCGCTCTCTCTACCTCACCCCTCTCTATCTCCCTCACCCCCTCTATCTCACTCTCCCCCCTCTATCTCACTCTCCCCCCTCTATCTCACTCTCCCACTCTATCTCACACATCCCCTCGATCTCACACATCCCCTCGATCTCACACATCCCCTCGATCTCAGTCTTCCCCTCTATCTCACTCTCCCCCTCTATCTCACTCTCCCCCTCTATCTCACTCTATCCCTCTATCTCACTCGATCCCTCTATCTCACTCTCTCCCTCTATCTCCCTCTCTCCCTCTATCTGTATCTCCCCATCTATCTCCCTCTCCCCATCTATCTCCCTCTCTCCCTCTCCCCCTCTATCTCCATCTCCCCCTCTATCTCCCACACCCCCTCTATCTCCCACACTCCCTCTATCTCCCACACCCCCTCTATCTCACACACACCTTCTATCTCACACACACCCTCTATCTCACACACACCCTCTATCTCACTCTTCCCCTCTATCTCACTCTCCCCCTCTATCACACTCGTCCCCTCTATCTGTCTCTCCCCCCACTATCTCACACATCCCCAATATCTCCCTCTCCCCCTCTATCTCACTCTCCCCCTCTATCTCACTCTCGCCCTCTATCTAACTCTCTCCCTTTATCTGTCTCTCCCCCTCTATCTCCCACTCTCCCTCTCCCGCTCTCTCTCCCTCTCCCGCACTCTCTCCCTTTCCCCCTATCTCCCTCTCCCCCCTCTATCTCCCACTCCCCCTCGATCTGTCTCTCGCCCTCTATCTCACTTTCTCCCTCTCCCGCTCTCTCTCCCTCTCCCGCTCTCTCTCCCACTCCCCCCTTATATCTACCTCTCCCCCCTCTCTCCCTCTGCCCCGCTCTCTCCCTCTGCCCCTCTCTCTTCCTCTCCCCCTCTATCTCACTCTCCCCCTCTATCTGTCTGTCTCTCCCTCTATCTGTCTGTCTCAATCTATCTGTCTGTCTCCATCTATCTGCCTGTCTCTCTCCCTCTATCTGTCTCTCTCCATCTATCTGTCTCTCCCCCCTCCATCTCCCTCTCCCCCTCCTCCTGACACTCACTCTCTCTCCATCTATCTCTGTCTCTGCCACTCTCTCTGTCTCTCTCTCTGTCCCTCCTTCTGTCTTTCCCTCTCTGTCTCTATGTCTTTCTCCTTCTATCTCTCTCTCTGTCGCTCTCTCTTAATCTCTCTCTCTCTGCCCCTCCATCTGCCTTTTCCTCTCTGTCTCTCACTCTCTCTCCTTCTATCTGTGTCTCTCTGTCTCTCCATCTGTCTTTCCCTCTCTCTCCTTCTCTCTCTGTCTCTGCATCTCTCTCTGTCCCTCCATCTGTCGTTCCCTCTCCATCACTCCCTCTCTCTCATTCTATCTCTGTCTCGCTCTCTGTTCCTCCAACTGTCTTTCCCTCTCTGCCAATCCCTCTCACCTTCTCTCTGTCCATCCCTCTCTCTCCTTCTCTCTCTCTCGGTCACTCCATCTGTATACGCCCCCCCCCCCCACCACCATCTGTCACTCCCTCTCTCTCCTTCTATCTATGTCTCTCGCTCTCTATCCCTCTATCCATCCTTCCCTCTCTGTCACTCCATCTCTCTCCTTCTCTCCCTTTCTCTCTCTCCTTCTATCTCTGCCTCTCTCTGTCTCTCCATCTGTCTTTCCCTCTCTGTCACTCCCTCTATGTCCTTCTCTCTCTCTCTCTATCCCTCCATCAGTCCTTCCCTCCCTGTCACTCCATCTCTCTCCGTCTCTCAGTCTGTCCCTCTATCTGTCTTTGCCTCCCTGACACTCCCTCTCTCTCCTTCTATCTCTGCCTCTCTCCCTGTTCCTCCATCTGTCTTCCCACACCCCACCCATCACTCCATCTCTCTCCTTCTATCTCTGTCTCTATCTCTCTATCCCACCATCTGTCCTTCCCTCTCTGTCACTCCATTTCTCTCCCTGTCTCTCTCTCTCTGCCCTCCATCTGTCTTTCCCTCCCTGACACTCTCTCTCTCTCTCCTTCTCTCTCTGTCTCTCTCTCTCTGTCCCTCCATCTGTCTTTCCCTCTCTGTCTCTCCCACTCCCTCCCCCTCTCTGTGTCTCCCGCTCTCTCCTTCCATCTCTGCCTCTCTCTCTGTCCATCCATCTGTCTTTACCTCTCTGTCTCTCCCTCTCTCTCCTTCCATCTCTGCCTCTCTCTCTCTCTGTCTCTCCAACTGCCTTCCCCTCTCTGTCTCACCCACACTCTCCTTCTCTCTATGTCTCTGCATCTCTGTCTGTCTCTCTGTCTCTCTCCCTCGGTCACTCCATCTGCCTTTCCCTCCCAGTCACTCCTTCTCTCTCCTTCTATCTCTGTCTCTCTCTCTGTCCCTGCATCTGTCTTTCCCTCTCTGTGGCTCCATCTCCCTCCTTCTATCTCTGTCTCTCTCTCTGTTCCACCATTTGTCTTTCCCTCTCTGTCACTCCCACTCTCGTTCTCTCTGTCTCTCCCTCTCCCTCCTTCTCTCTCTCTCTGTCCCTCCATCTGTCTTTCCCCCCATGTTACTCCCTCTCTCTCCTTCTATCTCTGTGTCTGCCTCTTCCTCGCTCTCTCTCTTTTCCCTCCATCTGTCTTTCCCTTTCTGTCACTCCCTCTCTCTCCTTCTATCTCTGTCTCTCTCTCTCTATCCCTCCATCTTTCCCTCCCTCCCTGTCACTCCTTCTCTCTCTGTCCCTCACTTTGTCCCTCCATCAGTCCTTCCCTCCCTGTCACTCCATCTCTCTCCGTCTCTCAGTCTGTCCCTCTATCTGTCTTTGCCTCCCTGACACTCCCTCTCTCTCCTTCTATCTCTGTATCTCTCTCTGTCTCTCCATCTGTTTTTCCCTCTGTCAACCCCTCTCTCCTTCTCTGTCACTCCCTCTCTCTCCTTCTCTCTCACTCTGTCCCTCCATCCGTCTTTCCCTCCCTGTCACTCCCTCTCTCTCCTATCTCTGTCTTTCTCTCTGTCTTTCCATCTGTATTTCCCTCCCTATCACTCCCTCTCACTCGTTCTATCCCTGCCTCTCTCCCTGTCCCTCCATCTGTCTTCCCACACCCCACCCATCACTCCATCTCTCTCCTTCTATCTCTGTCTCTATCTCTCTCCCTCCATCTGTCCTTCCCTCCCTGTCACTCCATTTATCTCCCTGTCTCTCTCTCTCTGTCCCTCCATCTGTCTTTCCCTCCCTGTCTCTCCCTCTCTCATCTTCTCTCTCTGTCTTTGCCTCTGCCTCTCTCTCTGTCTCTCTCTCTGTCCCTATCAACCCGCAAGTCTTTGGCATGTGGCAGGAAACCAGAGCACCCGGAGGAAACCCACACGGAGAACTTGCAAACTCCGCACAGGCAGTACCCAGAACCCAACCTGGGTTGCTGGAGCTGTGAGGCTGCGGTCCTAACCACTTAGCCGCTGCAGGAAAGTCCCTCTCTCTGCGATCCCGAAACTTCCATCACTGAAAACACATTATCTGCATATTATCATATTGCTGCCTGTGGGATCTTGCTGTGCACACATTGTGGCACCTATTGATTAATGGTTAAAATAGAGAAAGTGCAGGGGAGAGAAAAGCAGAGGAAGATGGAGAGTAAACAGAGAAATCCATACTACACCCTCAGGAAGCTGAATTTTAAAGTGTCCTCATTGTTGTGCAGGAAATGCTTAAGGGCACGAGATGCACAGCAAGATCCCACAAGCTGCAATGTGATAATAGACAGATTTCAGTCCCCAGAAAGGGGGAAACTCCCTCTTTAAACTGGGAACAAGCTGCTGATTCTGTCTCACCATTTCAAATAACGACAAATCACATTGCTGTGTGTGGCATGTTTTTTTATTTATTAAAGGTTTAATGGGAGAAGGTGAGTGTGAAACCGAGACAGAGAAGATAAAGCATGGGGGGAAATAGAGACACAGGGAAAGAATGTGGAGACAGAGAGAAAGCTCAGAACTACAGTAAAATGAATTAAAATGGGCACCGTGCATCTTATTTCACTGTCAGCTTCCTCGCATTGACCAAAACACCAGGAAACCTCACAGACAGGGCTGGAAGGAGCAAGGGGCAAATGGGACTCCCTCCTGTGGCTGCTCCTTTAACCCCAGGCTTTCTATCTGTATAAAACACCAGGAGCCCCAATCCAACATGAAATGGTTAACCCAGGGCCACAGAGAGGAAATTAAACCTCTGGCGAAAAACAGACACAACTCACGTGGGCCCTTTGGGTGCAGCCTGTGGACAAGGCCTCTGTCCGTCCCCTCTGGAGGAAGCTCCTGTCCAAGGATTCCTCGTCCCAAACTTTCCCTCTTTTCACTTTCACCGTGCAGTTTTCAGAATGAAAATTCCTCAGGGGAAATAAGGAAAATAAAATTGGATTAAAATACAAAGCGAGGACATTTTTAAACAAAATTGCACATCAAGAGCCCAGAGTTTACTCTCTCAGTTCCACAGACAATCAGCAATATTCAAATACAATCAAATCACAGTGATAAACCAGATTGAGACAGAGAGAGCACACACACAGATACACAGACACACACACTGAATCAGACTGTGGAATGTGTCCACTCTCTCTCTTGAGAGAGTGAAAGGTGGGTTTTGTGATTGGAACTGAGATCTTCAAACCCAGTTTACATCCTGACTGAGCTGTTTGCAAATTCCACCCATTGGGCCTCTGACACGTTGGGCTGTCTCTCAATCTCCTGCCTCGGGGGTGGGGGAGGGGGCCTGTCGATTGATATGTTAATCCCAGGACAGGACCTTCCTGACTTTTACAGTCCATTGATATGTTAATCCCAGCACAGCAATGCTTCCAGCCATCTCTTAGTTCATTTTAAACCTTTAATTCTTTCCCTGCAGTTTCAAAATATCAGACACTGATCCAACCCTCCCCACTCAAACCCTCACACTAAACCCACAAAAAAGACAGAGGCGCAAGGGAAGAGCCAACTGTGTAACAGCCCCGACAATCACATTTCTCTGCAGCACCTGTGGAAGAGCTTGTCACTCGAGAATTGGCTTTTATAGCCACTCCAGGCGCTGCTCCACAAACCACTGATCCACCTCCAGGCACTTACCCATTGTCTCTCGAGATAAGGAGGCCAAAGAAGAAACCGACAATACAGGACTGGGCAGATTATGGGGATTGTTACTGAGGTTGTGTTTGGGGATTTTTACTGACATCAGTGTGGATTTTAAAGTGTGTCTCCCCTTCCCTCACATCTAAAGTCTCTCAGTGTTGTTGTTGTGTGTTGACAGCTTTTCCAGTGTCCAGTCCCTTTCAACTTTTAATAAAATCTGTGGAACACAAATAAATGTAAAGTTTCTCCTGCAAGCTGTTTAGTCCTCCTTCTTTGACTGTCTTTCTCTGTCACTGCCCTATCTCTCTCTCTGTCTCTCTCAGGACTGGGCAGACACTGGGGATTGTTACTGAGGTTCTGTTGGTCATTTTTACTGACATCAGTGTGGATTGTAAAAGCTGTGTGTGTGTGTGTGTCTGTGTGTGTGTCTCTGTTTGTCCCTTTATGTATGTGTCTGTGTGCGTCTGTGTGTGTGTGTCTCTGTCTGTCCCTTTATGTATGTGTCTGTGTGTGTCTGGATGTGTGTGTGTTTGAGAGAGAGAGAATATCAGGGTCACCTCATTGCATCTCTATCTCTCCTTCTCTCTCTGTTTCTCCTTCTCTCTCAATCCGCCTCTCTCACAGAAACAGAGAACATAGGAGCAGGAGCAGGCCATTCGGCCCTTTGGGCCTGCTCCGTCATTCAATAAAGATCATGACCGATGGTCTAATTCAGTAATATAAAAGCAAAATACTGCGGATGCTGGAAATCTGAAACAAAAACAAGAAATGCTGGATTCACTCAGCAGGTCTGGCAGCATCTGTGGAAAGAGAAGCAGAGTTAACGTTTCGGGTCAGTGACCCTTCTTCGGAACCCCGAAGAAGGGTCACTGACCCGAAACGTTAACTCTGCTTCTCTTTCCACAGATGCTGCCAGACCTGCTGAGTGAATCCAGCATTTCTTGTTTTTGGTCTAATTCAGTACCCTGTTCCCACTTTCTCCCCATACCCCTTGATCCCTTTGACATGAAGAAATATATCTCTCTCCTCAATGAACATATTTAATGACTTGGCCTCCACTGCCTTCTGCGGTAGAGAATTCCAAAGGTTCACCACCCTCTACCCCATCCATCTCTACCCCTCTATCTCCCTCTCCACCTTCTATCTCCCTCTCCCCCTCGATCTCCCAATCCCCCTCTATCTCCCTCTCCCCCTCTCTCTCACTCACCCCCTCTATCTCCCTCTCCCCCTCTATCTCCCTCTCCCCCTCTATCTCCCTCTCCCCCTCGATCTCCCTCACCACCCTCTATCTCCCTCTCCCCCTCTATCTCCCTCTCCCCCTCTATCTCACTCACCCCCTCTATCTCCCTCTCCCCCCTCGATCTCCCTCTGCCCCTCTATCTCCCTCTGCCCCTCTATCTCCCTCTCCCCCACAATCTCACACACCCCACAATCTCACACACCCCCACAATCACACACACCCCCACAATCTCACACCCCCCACTATCTCACACACCCCCTCTATCTCACAGCCCCCCACTATCTCACTCTCCCCCCTTTTTTTCCCTCTCCCCCTCTATCTCACACTCCCCCTCTATCTCACACACCCCGACTATCTCACACACCCCCTCTATCTCCCTCTCCCCCTCTATCTCCCTCTCCCCCTCTATCTCATTCCCCCCTCTATCACACTCCCCCTTCTATCTCACTCCCCCCTCTATCTCCCTCTCCCCCTATATCTCCCTCTCCCCCTCTATCTCCCTCTCCCCCTCTATCTCACTCTCCCCCTCTATCTCACACTCCCCCACTCTCTCACACACCCCCTCTATCTCACACACCCCCTCTATCTCACACACCCCCTCTATTTCACACCCCCCACTATCTCACACACCCCCTCTATCTCACTCTCCCCCATTTTGTTCCCTCTCCCCCTCTATCTCACTCTCCCCCTCTATCTCACTCTCCCCTCTATCTCACTCTTCCCCTCTATCTCACTCTCCCCCTCTATCTGTCTCTCCCCCTCACCCCCTCTCTCTCCCTCTCCCCCCTCTCTCTCCCTCTCCCCCTCTCTCACCCTGTCCCCCCTCTCACTCCCTCCCCCCTCTCACTCCCTCTCCCCCTCTCTCTCCCTCTCCCCCACTCTCCTCATTCCCCCTCTCACTCCCTCTCCCCCTCTATCTCCCTCTCCCCCTCTATCTCCCTCTCACCCCCCTCTATCTCCCTCTCCCCCTCTATCTCCCTCTCCCCCTCTATCTCCCCCTCCCCCTCTATCTCCCCCTCCCCCTCTATCTCCCACTCCCCCTCTATCTCCCACGCCCCCTCTATCTCACTCTCCCCCTCTATCTGTCTCTCCACCTCTATCTGTCTCTCGCCCTCTATCTCCCTCTCTCCCTCTATCTGCCTCTCCCCCTCTATCTCACACACCCCCTCTATCTCAATCTTCCCCTCTATCTCAATCTTCCCCTCTATCTCACTCTTCCCCTCTATCTCACTCTCCCTCTCTCTCTCACTCTCCCTCTCTCTCTCACTCTCCCCCTCTATCTCACTCTCCCCCTCTATCTCACTCTCGCCCTCTATCTGCCTCTCCCCCTCTATCCGACCCTGCTCCTCTATCTCACTCTCCCCCTCTATCTCACTCTCTCACTGCTTCTCTCTACCTCTTCCTGCCTCTCTCTCTCTGTTTCTCTCACTCTTTGTGTCTCTCTGTCTTTTGCTCTCTCTGTCTCTCCTCTCTCTCTCTGTCCATGACTCTGTTTGTGTCTCTCTCACACCATTTCTCTCTCTCTGCCTCTGTCTCTCTGCCTCTCCCTGTCTCTATCTCTCTCTCTGTGTCTCCGTTTCCCCAATCTCTCACCATAGGACAGTCCCGTCATCCCGGGAACAAGTCTGGTGAACCTTCATTGCACTCCCTCTCTGGCAATAATATCCTTCCGATGTTAAGGGGACCAAAACTGCAGACAGTACTCCAGGTGCGGTCTAACCAAGGTTCTGTGTGATTGAAGCAAGACTTCACTACTCCTGTACTCAAATCCTCTTGTGATAAAGACTAACATCCCATTAGCCTTCTGAATTGCATTCTGCACCTGCATGTTAGTTTTCAGTGACTTATTGACGGGGACACCCAGGTCGCTTTGTACATCTGCGCTTTCTAATCTCTTACCATTTAATAAATACTCAATTCCACCATCCCGGGTGTGATCAGATACTCTGTCCCTTCGTAAACCATTTCCTGTCCCTCCAACAGCTTGTGCCACTGCCCTATTTATCGGTGTGTTTTCCCCTTCTGATGATGTTGAATTTGTTAGTGGCTTTTCTCCTGCTGAAGTTGTTGTATTTGTTAGGTTTTTTTAGTCCTCGGGAAGCTGTTCTTTTCCTGTTGAAATTGTTGCATTTGTTGGTGTTTTTTTATCTCCTGTTGAGGTTGTTGTTGCATTTGTTGATGTTCTTTTCTCCTGTTGAGGTTGTTGTTGCATTTGTTGGTGTTTTTTACTCCTGTTGAGGTTGTTGTTGCATTTGTTGGTGGTTTTTTTCTCCTGTTGAGGTTGTTGCTGCATTTGTTGGTGTTTTTTTCTCCTGTTGAGGTTGTTGTTGCATTTGTTGGTGTTTTTCCTCCTGTTGAGGTTGTTGCGGAATTGATTTGAAAAACACATTTGCTAACACTTTTCGGGATGAGAAGCTACATTCAACTGAACCCCAGGACCCGTTTCTCTGTCATGTTTAAAGCGTGCATTAGTGAGGAGTCAGTCTCTGAAATAAATGTCCCAGTGCTGCTGTAACATAAAATGGCCACCGTGAACAAACCTAAAATGGCTGACAGATGTTCTGAGAGAGGAGGGAACGAGAGACAGACAGACAGACACAAAGAAAGACAATCTGTAACCTCGTGGGGGTTTCAATTACTAGAGGACACGAGTTCAAAGTGAAAGGGGAAAAGTTTAGGGGGGATATGCGTGGAAAGTTCTTTACGCAGAGAGTGGTGGGCACCTGGAACGCATTGCCAGCGGAGGTGGTAGATGCGGGCACGATGGAGTCTTTTAAGATGTATCTGGACACATACATGAATGGGCAGGAAGAAAAGAGATACAGAAGCTTAGAAAATAGGCGACATGTTTAGAGAGAGGATCTGGATCGGCGCAGGCTTGGAGGGCCGAAGGGCCTGTTCCTGTGCTGTAATTATCTTTGTTCTTTGTTCTTTGTTTATGGCCCGGCATATCCCCCACTCTACCATTGCCATGAAGCCAGGAGACCAACCCCGGTTCAGTGAAGTGTGCAGGAGGGCATGCCAGGAGCAGCACCAGGCATACCTCAAAAGGAGGTGTCAACCTAGTGAAGCTACAACCCAGGACTATCTGCGTGCCAAACTGCGTAAGCAGCATGCGATAGACAGAGCTAAGCGATTCCATAACTAACGGATCAGATCTAAGCTCTGCAATCCTGCCACATCCAGAGAAAAGGAGTGATCAGCATGAAGAGACTGCTGGAGATTTATGTTCCTGGTAATCTCTCCATCTCTATCTCTCCTTCCTCTGTCTTTTACTCTCTCAAGCCCTATCTCACCTCTCTGTTCCTCTTTATCCATGTGTTACGAAAACTGTACTTTGTCTTTCTCCCATCTTCACTCTTCATCTCTATTTCTCCCTCTGTTACCCTCTGAATCCCAGTCTCTCCCTGTCCATTACCCTCTGAATCCCAGTCTCTCCCTCTCTGTTACCCTCTGAATCCCAGTCTCTCCCTCTCTGTCTCTCTCTCCCTCCCTCTCTGTTTCTTTCTCTCTCTCTGGCTCTCTCTGTCTCTCAGTGTCTCTCCCTCTCTCTCTCTCTGCCTCTGTCCATGCCTCTGTCTCTCTCACACCATCTCGCCCTCCCTCTCTCTGTCTCTCCAACTCTCTGCCTCTCCATCTCTCTCTCTCTCTCTCTCTCCTTCTTTTACTTTGTCTCTCCCTATCTCTCTTTCTCACCCTCTGTCCATGACTCTATTAGTGCCTCCCTTACACCATCTCCTCCTCTCTCCTTCGATCTCTGTCTCTCTCTCTCTGTCCCTCCATCCTTCCTTCCCTCCCTGTCCATCCATCTCTCTCCTTCTCACTCTGTCTCTCACTTTGTCCCTCCATCTGGCTTTCCCTTCCTGACACTCCCTCTCTCTCCTTCTCTCTCTGTCTCTGCCACTCTCTCTGTCTCTCACTCTGTCCCTCCACCTGTCTTTCCCTCTCTGTCTCTCCGTCTCACTCCTTCTATCTCTGTCACTCCCACTCTCTCTCTATCTCTCTCTCTGTCCCTCCATCTGTCTTTCCTTCTCTGTCTCTCCCTCTCTCTCCTTCGATCTCTGCCTCTCCATCTGTCTTTCCCTCTCTGTCACTCCCTCACTCTCCGATCTCCGTCTCTCTCTCTCTCTGTCCCTCCATCTGTCCTTCACTCCCTGTAACTCCGTCTCTCTCCCTGTCTCTCTCTGCCTGTCCCTCCATCTGTCTTTCCCTCTCTGTCTCTCCCTCTCTCTCCTTCTCTCTCTGCCTCTCTCTCTGTCTCTCTCTCTGTCCCTCCATCTGCCTTTCCCCTTCTGTCACTCCCTCACTCTCCTATCTCTGTCTCTCTCTCTCTATCCCTCCATCTGTCCTTCCCTCCCTGTAACTCCATCTCTCTCCCTGTCTCTCTCTGTCTGTCCCTCCATCTGTCTTTCCCTCTCTGTCTCTCCACACTCTCCTTCAATTTCTGTCTCTCTCGCTCTCTGTCTTTCCATTTGTCTTTCCCTTCCTGCCACTCCCTCTCTCTCCTTCCATCGCTGCCTTTCTCACTGTCTGTCTCTCCAACTGCCTTTCCCTATCTGTCTCTCCAACTGTCTCCTTCTCTCTCTGTCTCTGCCTCTCTCTCTCCCTCCATTTATCCTTCCCTGTCTGTCCCTCCATCTGTCTTCCCCCTCCGTCACTCCCTCTCGCTCCTTCTATCTCTGTCTCTGCCACTCTCTCTGTCCCTCCATCTGTCTTTCCCTCTCTGTCACTCCCTCTCTCTCCAACTATCTCTGTCTCTGCCACTCTCTCCGTCTCTCTCTTGTCCCTTCATCTGTCTTTCCCTCTCTGTCACTCCTCCTCTCTCCTTCTATCTCTGTCTCTCTCTCTCTATCCCTCCATGTTTCCTTCCCTCCCTGTCACTCCATCTCTCTCCTTCTCTCTCTGTCTCTCACTTTGTCCGTCCATCTGGCTTTCCCTTCCTAACACTCACTCTCTCTCTGTCTCTCTCTGTCTCTGCCTCTCTCTCTGTCTCTCACTCTGTCCCTCGATCTGTCTTTCCCTCTCTGTCTTTCCGTCTCACTCCTTCTATCTCTGTCACTCCCGCTCTCTCTCTCTGTCTCTCTCTCTGTACTTCCATCTGTCTTTCCTTCTCTTTCTCTCCCTCTCTCTCCTTCTCTCTCTGCCTCTCTCTCTGTCTCTCTCTCTGTCCCTCCATCTGTCTTTCACCCCCTGTCACTCCACACTCTCCTTCTATCTCTGTCTCTCAGTCTGTCCCTCCATCTGTCTTTCCCTCTCTGTCTCTCCACACTCTTCTTCTATCTCTGTCTCTCTCTCTGTCTCTGTCTCTCCATCTCTCTCCTTCTATCTATGTCTTTCTCTCTGTCTCTCCATCTGTCTTTCCCCCCTGTCTCTCCCTTTCTCACCTTCTCTCTTTCTCTCTGCCTCTCTCTCTGCCTCTCTCTCTGTCCCGCCATCTGTCTTTCCCTCTCTGTCTCTCCCTCTCTCTCCTTCTATCTCTGTATCTCTCTCCGTCCCTCCGTCTGTCTTTCCCTCTCTGTCTCTCCCTCCCTCTCCTTCTATCTCTGTCTCTCTCTCTGTCTCTCCATCTTTCTTTCCCTCCCTGTCTCTCCCTCTCTCACCTTCTCTCTCTCTCTCTGCCTCTCTCTCTGCCTCTCTCTCTGCCTCTCTCTCTGTATCTCTCTCCATCCCTCCATCTGTCTTTCCATCTCTGTATTTCACTCTCCCTCCTCTCTCTGTCTCTCTCTCTCTGTCTCTCCATCTGTCTTTCCCTCCCTGTCACTCCCCCCTCCCCTTCTATCTCTGCCTCTCTCTCTCTGTGTCTCTCTCTGTCCCTCCATCTGTCTTTCCCTGTCTGTTTCTCCGTCTCTCTCCTTCCATCTCTGCCTCTCTCTCTCTCTGTCTCTCCACCTGTCTTTCCCTCTCTGTCTCTTCCCCTGTCTCCTTATCTCTCTATCTCTCTCTCTCTCTCTCTCTCTGTCTTTCCATCGGTCGTTCCCTCGCTGTCTCTCCCTCTCTCTCCTTCTATCTCTGTCTCTCTCCTCTATCTCTCCTTCTGTCGTTCCCTCTATGTCTCTCCCTCGCTCTCCTTCGATCTCTGTCTCTCTCTCTCTGTCTTTCCATCTGTCTTTCCCTCCCTGTCACTCCCTCTCTCTCCTTCCATCTCTGCCTCTCTCTCTATCTCTCCTGCTGCCTTTCCCTCTCTGTCTCTCCCAATCTCTCCTTCTCTCTCTGTCTCTGCCCCTCCATCTGTTTTTCCCTGCCTGTCATTCCATCTCTCTCCCTGTTTCTCTCTCTCTGTCCCTCCATTTGTCTTTCCCTCCCTGACACTCCCTCTCTCACCTTCTCTCTCTGTCTCTCTATCTGTCTTTCCATCTATATTTCCCTCCCGCAATATCCTTCTCTCTCCTTCCATCTCTGCCATTCTCTCTCTCTGTCTCTCCATCTGTCTTTCCCTCTATGTCTTTCCCTCTCCTTCTATCTCTGTCTCTCTCTGTCTTTCCATCTATATTTCCCTCCCTCAATATCCTTCTCTCTCCTTCCATCTCTGCCATTCTCTCTCTCTGTCTCTCCATCTGTCTTTCCCTCTATGTCTTTCCCTCTCCTTCTATCTCTGTCTCTCTCTGTCTTTCCATCTATATTTCCCTCCCTCAATATCCCTCTCTCTCCTTCCATCTCTGCCATTCTCTCTCTCTGTCTTTCCATCTGTCTTTCCCTCCCTGACACTCCCTCTCTCACCTTCTCTCTCTGTCTCTCTCTCTGTCTTTCCATCTATATTTCCCTCCCTCAATATCCTTCTCTCTCCTTCCATCTCTGCCCCTCTCTCTCTCTGTCTCTCCAACTGCATTTCTCTCTCTGTCACTCCCTCTCTCTCTCTCCCTTAATCTGTCTTTCCCTCCCTGTCACTCCATCTCTCTCCTTCCATCTCTGCTCTCTCTCTCTCTGTCTCTCAATGTGTCTTTCCCTCCCTGTCACTCCCTCTCTCTCCTCGCTCTGTCTCTCACTCTGTCCCTCCATCTGTCTTTCCCTCTCTGTCTCTCCGTCTTTATGCTTCTATCTCTGTCTCTGCCTCTCTCGCTGTCTCTCTCTGTAACTCCATCTGTCTTTCCCTCTCTGTCTCTCCCTCTCTCTGCTTCTATCTCTGTCTCTCTTTCTCAGTCTCTGCATCTGTCTTTCCCTCTCCGTCACTCCCTCTCTACTTCTCTCTGTCCCTGCCACTTTCTCTGTCACTCTCTCTGTCCCTCCATCTGTCTTTCCCTTTCTGTCTCTCCCTCTCTCTCCTTCTATCTCTGTCTCTCCATCTGTCTTTCCCTCTCTGCCCATCCCTCTCTCCTTCTCTATGTCTCTCCCTCTCTCTCCCGGTCCCTCCATCTGTATCATCTCCCCCCCCCCCCCAACACCTGAAACTCCCTCTCACTCCTTCTATCTATGTCTCTCGCTCTCTATCCGTCCATCTATCCTTCCCTCTCTGTCACTCCATCTCTCTCCTTCTCTCCCTTTCTATCTCTCTCTGTCTTTCCATCTGTCTTTCTGTCCCTGTCACTCCCTCTCTCTCTGTCCCTTAATCTGTCTTTCACTCCCTGTCAATCCATCTCTCTCCTTCCATCTCTTCCTCTCTCTCTCTGTCTCTCCATCTGTCTTTCCCTCTCTGTCACTCCCTCTCTCTCCTCGCTCTGTCTCTCACTCTGTCCCTCCATCTGTCTTTCCCTCTCTGTCTCTCCGTCTTTATGCTTCTATCTCTGTCTCTGCCTCTCTCGCTGTCTCTCTCTGTAACTCCATCTGTCTTTCCCTCTCTGTCTCTCCCTCTCTCTGCTTCTATCTCTGTCTCTCTTTCTCAGTCTCTCCATCTGTCTTTCCCTCTCCGTCACTCACTCTCTACTTCTCTCTGTCCCTGCCACTTTCTCTGTCACTCTCTCTGTCCCTCCATCTGTCTTTCCCTTTCTGTCTCTCCCTCTCTCTCCTTCTATCTCTGTCTCTCTATCTGTCTTTCCCTCTCTGCCAATCCCTCTCTCCTTCTCTCTGTCTCTCCCTCTCTCTCTGTCCCTCCATCTGTCTTTCCCTATCTGTCACTCCCTCTCTCTCCAACTATCTCTGTCTCTGCCACTCTCTCCGTCTCTCTCTCTGTCCCTTCATCTGTCTTTCCCTCTCTGTCACTCCTCCTCTCTCCTTCGATCTCTGTCTCTCTCTCTCTATCCCTCCATGTTTCCTTCCCTCCCTGTCACTCCATCTCTCTCCTTCTCTCTCTGTCTCTCACTTTGTCCGTCCATCTGGCTTTCCCTTCCTAACACTCCCTCTCTCTCTGTCTCTCTCTGTCTCTGCCTCTCTCTCTGTCTCTTACTCTGTCCCTCGATCTGTCTTTCCCTCTCTGTCTCTCCGTCTCACTCCTTCTATCTCTGTCACTCCCGCTCTCTCTCTGTCTCTCTCTCTGTACTTCCATCTGTCTTTCCTTCTCTTTCTCTCCCTCTCTCTCCTTCTCTCTCTGCCTCTCTCTCTGTCTCTCTCTCTGTCTCTCCTTCTATCTCTGTCTCTCTCCATCTCTATCTCTCCATCTCTCTTTCCCTCCCAGTCACTCCCTCTCTCTCCTTCAATCTCTGTCTCTTGCACACAGCCAGTTATACTTTTTATCCTTTTTCGATCCTTTTTCAACATTATTAGATGTAAAACTGTTCCTATAATCTCGCCCTCCCTCTCTCTCTGTCTGTCTCTCCCTCTGTCTCTGTTTCTCCCTCTGTTTGTCTCCCTCCCTCTCTGTCTCTCTCTCCCTTTCTCCCTCTGCATCTGTCTCTCTCCCTCTGTATCTGTCTCACTCGCTTTCTCCCTGTCTGTCTCCCTCTGCATCTTCTTGCCTCCCTTTCTGTCTGTCTCACTCTGCATTTGCCTGCCTCCCTTTCTGTCTCTCTCCCTCTGTCTCTGTTTCTCGTTTTTTCTCGATCATTCTAGCTCTGTCTCTCTCTCTCTCCCTCTGTCTCTCTCCCACTCTGTCTGTGTCTCTCTCCGTCTGTGTTTCACACCCTCCAACTCTCCGTCCCTCTGCACATGAACAGCAATGCTTTGAGCCATTTGTTTGGTTAATTTTGAATCTTTAACTCTTGCTTTTGTTGGGAATGTCAATGCAGTTTGAAAATATCAAATACTCATCTAACACTCATCCCTAAAACCCTCACATTAAACCCCAAATACCGGACTGGGCAGGCAATGGGGATTGTTACTGGGGTTCTGTCAAGGTCTCATTTCGCTATCTCTTCTGTCTCTCACTGTCTTCCACTTTGTCCCTCTCTCTCCATTTCCCCATTTGTTTCCGTTTCCCTTTCTTCTCTTTCCTTTATCGCCCCCAACTTTAGAACTGGAGAGGGTGCTCCTTCCACTTTATAAATAAAGAGGATGCTCCCTCCACTTTCTACAGAGAGAGGGAGCTCCCTCCACTTTATACGTGGAGGCGGAGCTCCTCTACTTTATACATAGAGAGGGTGCTCCCTCTGGCCTCTGGATTACTTGACCAGTGATATTATTCTTATGCCACAGCCTCCCCAATGGATGTGAACAGAGTCTGTCCCCCAATATCACTCACAGTAGTTTCTGGGCTGTAACCCTGAACATGGTCCCGAATCAGAGACTCAAATTTCACATTTTAACTGGGAAAAGGCAGGAACAGAGTGAAACAGGTTCGCCTTTGTCCCTGGATTCAGTGTCCACTGCAGATAGATCAGTTACATTTACAATAGAAATGCCAGGAGTGAACAAGGTCAAGACAATAATATGGAAAATGTAAATGATGCCTCTCATAATTGCCATCCGTCCAGTATGAGTACAGATTTGAGGTTTATTCCCGAGAGAGGTCTTGCTCAGAAAATGTAATTGACATTGAAATGATGGTGCTTTATCCACCACATTATTTCCATCAGAGTCAAAGCTGCTGATGTAATGTGTTTGTTCAGGTGAGTGTAACTAATAGCAATGATCAGGGGGAGAACCGTGTCAGTGGAGACTTATCCCCTGTATAAATCAGGAGCCATTGGAATGGATCAGCTCAGCGTGCCTGGGTGAGCTGTGGATTCCAGGCTAATCGAAGTCCCTGCTTCTCTCAGAAATGGGATATCCAGTAATCTTTCAGATAGAAGACATTTATTATCCTGTACTTGCAGCAATTGGAGTTCCTGGTAAGCCAGTATCTCAGCTGTTAATGGTGTAAATCAATGTTAACTGTGCTGCTGTACTGGGTATTATTTCCCTCTGTGTGTGTTACACAGCCGCCTGTTCTTCTCCAGCAATTTACTGATGGAATCTCCTCATTGTCTACTCTTTCAGTCTTGTAGGAACTGCGTTTTGTGTATAATGGTATTGTTTTAAGTAACTGTGGCATTATTACTGGATTATTCTGTGTATGGAATGTATCGGAATGAGATGTTTCAGTTAGGATCAATAATCAGACCATCAGGAGCTTTAAACAGTTTTCATGATGTGGATCTTACCGGTCCTGCAATATTTTTAGGATTTTTTTTTTCATTGATTGATAATGAGATATCCCATAGGCTCAGTGTTACAAGGGGACAGAAAAATGTCCTCTTTCCCCAATAACATGGCTCATTTTAACTGGGATTTCAATGTATTTATTGATTATCACTGTTATCAAATATTAATTTATTCTGTGTGTGTCTGACGCTGCTTCAGAAGTCTGGCTACTGAAATGAGTTTGCTGCTGACACTTTCACTTCTCCTTCTCTGCTTCACTGTGGACCTTCACTGTCACTGGACTACATTGTAAAATAGAAAGTATTGATGTGATGTTTTACTGGTTTTCACTCTATCAGTTGGAATCAAGAGTCTTTCCATTTATCTGTAGATTATCGGCTGCAGCGCTGATGTTGGTGTTTTATTAATTAAACAATCCCACATTCTAACAGATTAATTTATAATTCCAGGAGAATGAATTTCAATGATTGTGAGGTTTGTCTGGAAGAAGCTTTCGATCCTGTTTATTCCATGTATTGTCGATGAAGTGAAGAGTGTAGGTGAACAGGTGGAGACTTGAGTGTTCTGTCGATCCATTATATTATTCACAGAGGTTTCACCATTGAACAAACTGACTCTGAGAACAGAATCATTGAACCTGGGGCTGGTGAACAGAACACAGACTCAGAATGTTAGGAATAAATCATATGTGAAAAGCAGCATGAAGTAACAATTTACAGGGTGTGAGTACTCCAGAGAGATAGGGAAGGAGAGAAGGAGCAGGGAGAACAAAACCGAGGGAAAGAGATAGGCAGAAGTAAAGAGAAAGAGAAAGAAGCAGCAGTGTAAATAATTCACTATCATAAAGTGCTGGAATGTCCAGAACAATTAGTGAGAGAAACTGTGAGTTGAAGTTGTCTGTTGTCAGATTGTGTTCATTTTCCTGTTGGACTTGATCCTCTGTGTTGATTTCTGCCAGGACCTCATTTAGTTTTCCCTTAAGTTCCTATTCCTTACTTAGTGACTGAATAAACAGAATAGAATCAGTTCATCACTGATGGTAATTCATTATTTAAATACTGCACTTTAAAATCTCTGCGACTGCTGAATTCAATAAAGAGCGAGGCTGATATCAGAAATATATTTACATTTATATTTAATAGCCTGTACAAACTAAATATATTGACTATATTGTATAAACAATGAACTGTTCTCCAACACCAATAACCACAGGGATTATTGTTTGAATGTATGAATTGAGTTGTGTTACTGGGATCTATAGATTAGATTTCCTCTCACACTCTGCTGCAGTCTCTCCCTGTGAATCTCAGCCTCTCCTCTCACTGTATTGAATCCTCAGTCTCCTCATCCATTGCTTCAGTGTATCCACTTTCCCAAACCATCTGCTCCAGTCTCCCCTTCTGCTCCTACATGTCCTTTCCCTGCAATTTGGAAGGTTGTGGGGTGATTTGATGAATGTTTTCAAGATAATATTGGAAACAGAACTGGTTGACAGAGAGTAGCAATTCCCATTGGCTGCGGAGTCAGGAACTTGGAGGCATCGTCTAAAAATCTAAACGCAGTCGAAAAACCTTTCAGGGGTGAAATGAAGAAACACTTCAAAACACCAGGTGTGGTATCAGTTTGGAACTCTCTACTATAAACAGCAATTGATGCTGAGACACTTGTTAGTTTTTAAATCTGAGATTGATAGATTTTTGTTAACCAAAGGTATTAAGGGGCAAAGATAGGTACATGGAGTTAGATCACACATCAGCCATGAGCTCATTGAATGACAGAAGAGGGTTGAGGGGCCAAATGGCCTCCTCCTCTTCCTCTGTCCAATGACAAATATCTTGCTATCACTCTCTGTGTCTTGGTCTCTGTCTCTCTCCTTGTCTCGCTTTCTGTCTGTCTGTCTGTCTCTCTCTCCTCTCTCAAATATCTGTGGAAATCCACAAACATTAGTCAGCCATTTTAGGCTGGTTCTCGGTGGCCATTTTATGTTACCACAACACTGGGACATTTATTACAGAGACAGACCCCTCACCAATGTAAGTGTAGTAATCAAATTGTGACAGAGACACAGACATGGAGACACTGAGAGACACAGTACTAGAAAGGAATTAATCATTCCATTGTGCCCAATAAATTGCCCTCCACTGTGATTAGGCTGGGTGGCCTGTACTTACTCAGTCTATTATTTTCTCCCTTGTTAATCAACAGTACAACATATGCAGTCCTCCAGACCTCTGGCAGCATGACTATAACCAGAGAAGATCGGAAAATGATGTTCAGAGCCACTGAAATGTCCTCCCTTGCACCTCTGAACAGCCTGAGCCTGGTGAATTATCTGCTTTCAAAGATGCTAAACCACTTAATATTTCCTCTCTCACTGTTTATCCCATTCAATATTTCAAGCCCCTCCTCATTGACTCCAATGTCTGTGTCGTCCCCTCTTTTGTGGAGACATTCGATATGTATTCATTAAGAACCATGCCCGCATCTTCCGCCTCCATGGTTAGGAGAAAGGAGGGGAGATGATATAAAGTAAAGGATCGAATTCTAAAGGAGGTGCAGGAACAGAAACATCTGGGGGGTATTTGTGCACCAATCACTGAAGGTGGCAGGGCAGTTTCAGAAAGTGGTTAAACGGCAGAAGGGGTCCTGAGATTATAAACAGAGACATTGAATACAAAAGCAAGGAAATTATGACCTTTGTAAAACTCTGGTTTGCCTTCAACTGGAGAATTGTCCAATTCTGGACACCGTACTTTATGAAGAATGTTGGGGCATTAGAGAGGGTGCAGAAAAGATTCGCAAGAATGGTTCCAGAGATGAGGGACTTCAGTTACATGGATAGATTGGAGAAGCTGGGGTTGTCCTCTGTGTCTCTCTCTGTCTCTCCCTCCTGCTATATCTGACACTAAGAGGGAGACAGAGGGAGAGAGGCTTAGATATGCAGATAGAGAGAGTGCTGTTGAGAGGGACAAGGTTGGAGAGAGAGAGATTGTTGGGGTGGATTGAAAGGCACAATGTAAGATCTATTTATTCAACGTATTCACTGTTGTGTACGCAAATAGAGAAACATAGGTATGCAGAGTGAAATATTGGTAGAGTGGGAGATATGTAGATGAAGTTGGGGCCCAGGCGGACAGTTTTGATGATCAGGAAGGAAATCGCTCCATTGTAAACATCCAGCCAGATATTCCACCATTTGAGCCATCACACCCTCATGATATTGGTTCGGAAATCTTGTAATCCATGCCCATGGTTATTGACCCCTCTGTTAAGGGTAATGGGTTTTTCCTATCCACTCTATCTTGGCCCGTCATTATTTATCCACCTCAATTAAATCTTCCCTTCAACCTTCTTTGTTCCAAAGAAAACAATTCCAGCCTATCCAATCTTTACTCATAGTTAAAATTCTCCATTCCTGACAACATCCTCTGTAAATCTCCTCTGTACCCTCTCCAGTGTGATCACGTCCTTCCTGTAATGTGGTGACCAGAACTGTACACAGTACTCTAGCTGTGGTCTAACTAGTGTTTTGTAAAGTTTTAGCATAACCTCCCTGCTCTTATATTCTCTACATCAGCCAATAAAGGAAAGAGTTCCGAAGAAGGGTCCTTGACCCGAAACGTTAACTCTAATTCTCTTTTGACAGATGCAGCCAGACCTGCTGAGTGGTTCCAGCATTTCTTGTTTTTATTTTGAAGTATTCCGTAAGACTTCTTAACCACCTTATCCACCTGTCCTGTTACCCTCAGGAATCAGTGGACATTCACTCAAGGGCCCTCTGTTCACAGTCGAAGAGATTGTTCAGTTAGATTGAAAGAGCAAATGTAAAACATAATAATTTGATGCAATCCTTCACTGCAGTATACACAGACATAAGAGCGAGAGGCATGGAGTGTGAAACATCGGGGTAGAGGGAGAAAAATAGATGGAGAGGGTAACAAATTGGAAAGGAATGATAGGCACAGACAGAGAGGTAAACTCTGGTAAACTCTCTTGCTGGTAATCTCTCTCCATGTCCATCTCTCTCTTCCCCTCTCTTCGACACTCTGAAACCCTATTTCTTCTCAGAGAGTGTCAGAGAGTGTCAGAGAGAGTCTGAGATTGTCAGAGAGTATCAGAGAGAGTCTGAGAGTGTCAGAGAGTTTCTGAGAGTCTCTGAGAGTGTCCAAGTCTATCGCTCCCTTTTCGCTCTCTATCTCCCTCTGCACACTATCTCAATCTCTCCCTCTTGCTCTCAGGATGGGAAGAGGGAGAAGGAGAGGCAGAGAAAGGGCATCGCAGGCAGTGAGAGATGAGGAGAAAGAGACAGAGGAACAGCGAGTCTGGCATTGGTAGATGGATCATTGGTTAGATCTGTATCTAACCCCGTGCGTACCTGCCCTGTGAGTACTCGATGGGGACAGTCTCGGACGGGGGGGTGGGGACTGTGCAAAAATCAAAAATTAGTCGAAAGCCCTTTCAAAGATGAAAGTTAGAAACACTTCTCCAAACAAAGTGGGGTAGAAGTTTTCAAATGTCTTCCACAAATGACCCCTCCCTATCTCTGCAATCTCCTCCAGCTCCACAATCCACCAATATCTGCGATCCTCTAATTCTGGCCTCTTGACCATCCTCAATTTGAATCGTCCCACCATTGGTGGCCGTGCCTTCAAGCTGCCAAGACACTAACTCTGGAATTCCTTTCCTAAACCTCTCTGTCTCACTAACTCTCTTTCCTCTTTGAAGACGCTCCCTCCAACCAACCTCTTTCACCAATTTTTTGTTCGTCTCGTCCAATAGCTCCTTAACTGACTCGGTGTCAACTTTTTATTTGCCTTATTTACTTTTTGGATGTGTGTGTTACTGGCCAGGCCAGCAGTTATTACCCATTCCTAATGGCCTTTGAGAAGGTGGTGTTGAGCGTCCTTCTTGAACCACTGTAGTCCATGTGGGGTAGGTATACCCACAGTGCTGTTAGGAAGGGAGTTCCAGGATTTTGACCCAGTAACAGTGAATGAATGGCGAAATAGTTTCAAGTTAAGATGGTGTGTGACTTTAGTTGTTGTGTGCGGACAGTATTTTCAGTGCGCAGTCCATTTATATTTTTAATGATTTATTTTTTTCACGTAGTTAGATGTAAAGTTTCTCCTACAATCTGACTGCCTCCCCGTAGCTCCTCAATCTTTCTGCCCGTCTCTCCCTCCTTCTCTGAAGCCACTGCTTTACTCTGTATCTAAACTCACACTGCACCTGCCCTCGGAGGCCTCATTATGGTGCTTACGCAATGAGTTATGCAGTTCCAGCATAACCTCCCTGCTCTTATATACTTTAACAGCCTTGTTGGGAATGGCACTGCTGTTTGAAAATATGAAACACTGATCCAACATCCACCCCTAAAACACTCACATTAACCTCCAAAAACAGGACTGGGCAGATAATGAGGATTGTTAATGATTGTTACCACTTGTCTCATCCTCTCTCTGTCTCTCCCTCTCATGTCTGTTTCCTCCTATCTTTCTCTCTCTCTCTCCCTCACCCTCTCCCTCTTTCTCTGCCTCTTTCCATGACTCTGTCTCAAGCACCATCTCTCTCTCCTTGGACAGAAATGTTTTTATCCATTTCTTGGTTAATTTTGAACCTGTAAATCTTGACCTTGCTGGGAACGTTGCTGCAGTTTGAAAATATCAAACACTGATCAACACTCGCCCCCAAAACACACACACTAAACCCCCAATACAGAACTGTGCAGATAATGGAGATTGTTACTGAGGTTCTGTCAAGGTCCCCTCACACATTGTATCCCATTTCCCCTGCTTCGAAAGTTTGTCAGTGTGAAACAATATTTTTTTCAATAATATTAAAGGTTACTTCAGTTTGGAAATATCAATCACTGATCCAGCACTTACCCCAAAACATTCACACTAAACCCCTGATCTTTCCTTTCAAAATTAGTTCCTGCACACAGCCAGTTTTACTTTTTAATTCTATCTTCTTTCAACATTATTAGATGTAATGTTTTTCCTATCATCTCGCCCTCCCTCTCTCTCTCTCTGCCTCTCCCGATGTTTCTGTTTCTCCCTCTGTTTGTCTCCCTCCCTCTCTCTCTCTCACTGTCCCTTTCTCCCTCTGCATCTGTCTCTCTCCCTCTGCATCAGCTTGCCTCCCTTTCTGTCTGTCTCACTCTGCATTTGCCTGCCTCCCTTTCTGTCTCTCCCCCTCTGTCTCTGTTTCTCCTTTTTCCTCTATCATTCTACCTCTGTCTCTCTCTCTCCCTCTGTCTCTGTCCGCAGTCTGTCTGTGTCTCTCTCCGTCTGTGTCTCACTCCTTCCAGCTCTCCGTCCCTCTGTACATGGACAGCAATGCTTTAAGCCATTGGTTTGGTTAATTTTGAATCTTTAACTCTTGCTTTTGTTGGGAATATCAATGCAGTTTGAAAATATCAAACACTCATCTAACACTCATCCTTAAAACCCTCACATTAAGCCCCAAATACCGTCTGGGCAGACAATGGGGATTGTTACTGGGGTTCCGTCAAGGTCTCATTTCGTTTTCTCTTCTGTCTCTCACTTTCTTCCACTTTGTCCCTATCTCTCCATTTCCCCATTTGTTTTCGTTTCCCTCGCTCCTCTTTCCTTCATCGCCCCCAACTTTATAAATGAAGAAGGAGCTCCCTCCACTTTATACATAGAGAGGGAGCTCCCTCCACTGTATACATAGAGAGGGTGCTCCCTCTACTTTATACACGGAGAGGGCACTTCCTCAACATTATAAATAGAGAGGCTGCTCCTTCTACTTTATAGCTGGAGAGCGAGCTCCCTCTACTTTATACACAGAAAGGGAGCTCCCTCTGTTTTATGTAGCTGCTGTGGTGGGATATGAACCCCTGTCCCCAGGCCATCAGGTTGGGCCTCTGGATTACGTGACCAGTGATATTATCACTACCCAACTGCCTCCCAAATGGATGCATACAGTGTCTGTCCCGTAATATCACTCACAGTAGTTTCTGGGCTGTAACCCTGAACATGGTCCCGAATCAGAGACTCAAAGTTTACATTTTTACTGGGAAAAGGCAGGAACAGAGTGAAACGGGATTGCTTTTGTCCCTGGATTAAGTGTCCACTGCAGACAGATCAGTTACATTTCCAACAGAAATGCCAGGACGGTACAAACTCAATGCAATAATATGGAAAATGTAAATGACCCCTCTCAAAATTGCCATCCATCCAGTATGAGTGCAGATTTCAGGTTTATTCCCGAGAGACGTCTTGCTCAGAAAATGTCATTGACATTGAAATGATTGTGTTTTATCCACCACATTATTTACATCAGAGTCAAAGCTGCTGATGTAATGTGTTTGTTCAGGTGAGTGTAACTAACAGCAATGATCAGGGGTATAACCGTGTCAGTGGAGACTTATCCCCTGTATAAATCAGGACCCATTGGAATAGATCAGCTCACAGTGCCTGGTGGAGCTGTGGATTCCAGGCTCACAGAAGACTCTGCTTCGCACAGAAATGGAATATCCAGCAATGTATCAGATAGAAGACATTTACTATCCTGTACTTGCAGCAATTGGAGTTCCTGGTAAGCCAGTATCTCAGCTGTTAATGGTGTAAATCGATGTTAACTGTGCTGCTGGGTATTATTTCCCACTGTGTGTGTTACACAGCCGCCTGTTATGTTCCAGCAATTTTCAGATGGAATATCCTGATTGTCTACTCTTTCATTCTTGCAGGCGTTGCATCATGTCTTTAATGGTATTGGTTTCGGTAGCCGTTGCATTCTTACTGGATTATTCTGTGTAGCGAATGCCTTTGAATGAGGTGTTTTAGTTAAGATCAAAGATCAAACAATCAGGAGTTTTCAACAGTTTCATGATGTGGACCAAATCCGTCCTGGATTATTTATATGAGTCTTTATATTTTGGTGATCAATAATGGGACATCTCACAGTCTCAGTGTTACAAGGGGTTAGAACAATGTCCTCCTTCCCCAATAACATGGCTCAGTTTAACTGGCATTTCAATGTATTTATTGATTATCACTGTTATCAAATATTATTTCATTCTGTGTGTGTCTGACGCTGCTTCAGAAGTCTGGTGAATGAACTGAGTTTGCTGCTGACACTTTCACTTCTCCTTCTCTGCTTCACTGTGGACCTTCACTGTCACTGGACCACATTGTAAAATAGAAAGTATTGATGTGATGTTTTATTGGTTTTCACTCTGACACTTGGAATCAAGAGTCTTTCCATTTATCTGTCGATTATCAGATGCAGCGCTGATGTTGCTGTTTTATTAATTAAACAATTCCACATTCTAACATATTACTTTATAATTCCAGGAGAAGGAATTTCAATGATTGTGAGATTTGTCTGGAAGTAGCTGTCAATCCTGTTTATTCCATGTATTGTAGATGAAGTGAAGAGTGTAGGTGAACAGGTGGAGACTTGAGTGTTCTGTAGATGCATTAAATTATTCACAGAGGTTTCACCATTGAACAAACTGACTCTGAGAATAGAATCATTGAACCTGGGGCTGGTGAACAGAACAGAGACGCAGAATGTTAGGAATAAATCAAATGTGAAAAGTAGCATTAAGTAACAATTTAAAGGGTGTGAGTACTCCAGAGAGATAGGGAAGGAGAAAAGGAGCAGGGACAACGAAACCGACGGTAAAGGAAAAGCAGAAGTAAAAAGAAAGAGAAAGAAGCAGCTGTGTAAATAATTCAGTAACATAAAGTGCTGGAATGTCCAGAACAATTAGTGAGAGAAACTGTGAGGTGAAGTTGTCTGTTTTCAGATTGTGTTCATTTTCCTGTTGGACTTGATCCTCTGTGTTGATTACTGTCAGGTCCTCATTTTGTTTTGGAGAAAGTTCCTATTCCTTACTTAGTGACTGAATAAACAGAATAGAATCAGTTCATCACTGATGGTAATTCATTATTTAAATACTGCACTTTAAAATCTCTGTGACTGCTGAATTCAATAAAGAGCGAGGCTGATATCAGAAATATATTTACATTTATATTTAATAGCCTGTACAAACTAAATATATTGACTATATTGTATAAACAATGAACTGTTCTCCAACACCAATAACCACAGGGATTATTGTTTGAATGTATTAATTGAGTTGTATTACTGGGATCTATAGATTAGATTTCCTCTAATACTCTGCTGCAGTCTCTCCCTGTGAATCTCAGCCTCTCCTCTCACTGCATTGAACCCTCATGCTCCTCATCCATTGCTTCAGTGTATCCACTTTCCCAAACCATCTGCTCCAGTCTCCCCTCCTGCACCAACATGACCTTTCCCTGGAATTTAGAAGGTTGTGGGGTGATTTGATGAATGTTTTCAAGATAAGAAGGGAAACTGAAAGGGTGGACAGAGAGTAACAATTCCCACTGGCTGCGGAGTCAGGAACCTGGAGGCATAGTCTTAAAATCTAAACGCAGTCGAATAACATTTCAGGGGTGAAATGAAGAAACACTTCAAAACACCAGGTGTGGTATCAGTTTGGAACTCTCTTCCAAAAACAACAATTGATGCTGAGACACTTGTTCGTTTTTAAATCTGAGATTGATAGATTTTTGTTAACCAAAGGTATTAAGGGGCAAAGATCACATGGACTTAGATCACACATCAGCCATGAGCTCATTGAATGACAGAAGAGGGTTGAGGGGCCAAATGGCCTCCTCCTCTGTCCAGTGACAAATATCTTGCGATCACTCTCTGTGTCTTGGTCTGTGTCTCTCTCTTTGTCTCTCTTTCTGTCTGTCTGTCTCTCTCTCTCCTCTCTCAAATATCTGTGGAAATCCACAAACATTAGTCAGCCATTTTAGGCTGGTTCTCGGTGGCCATTTTATGTTACCACAACACTGGGACATTTATTCCAGAGACCGACTCCTCACCAATGTAACGGTGGTGCTCAAATTGTGACAGAGACACAGACATGGAGACACTGAGACACAGTACTAGAAAGGAATTAATCATTCCCTTGTGCCCAATAAATTGCCCTCCACAGTGATTAGGCTGGGTGGCCTGTAATTACTCAGTCTTTTACTTTCTCCCTTGTTGATCAAGAGTACAACATCCGCAGTCCTCCAGTCCTCTGGCAGTACGACTATAACCAGAGAAGATTGGAAAATGATGGTCAGAGCCTCTGATATTTCCTCCCTTGCACCTCTGAACAGCCTGACCCTGGTGAATTATCAGCTTTCAAAGATGCTAAACCCATTAATATTTCCTCTCTCACTGTTTATCCTATTCAATATTTCAAACCCCTCCTCATTGACTACAATGTCTGTGTCCCCTCTTTTGTGAAGGCAGTCGCAATGTATTCATTCTGAACCATGCCCACATCATCCGACTCCACGTTTAGGAAAAAGGAGGAGAGACGACATAAAGTAAAGGATAGAAATCTAAAGGAGGTGCAGGAACAGGCACATCAGGGGAGTATTTGTGCTCCAATCATTGAAGGTGGCAGGACAGGTTCAGAAAGTGGTTAAACGGCAGAAGGGGTCCTGAGAATATAAATAGAGAAATTGAATACAAAAGCAAAGAAATTATGACCTTTGTAAAATGCTGGTTTGCCTTCAACTGGAGCATTGTCCAATTCTGGACACCGTACTTTATGAAGAATGTGGGGGCATTAGAGAGGGTGCAGAAAAGATTCACAAGAATGGTTCCAGGGATGAGGGACTTCAGTTACGTGGATAGATTGGAGAAGCTGGGGTTGTTCTCTGTGTCTCTCTCTGTATTCCTCTCTCTATCTCTCCCTCCTGCTATCTCTGACACTAAGAGGGAGACAGAGGGAGAGAGGCTTAGATATGCAGATAGAGGGCGTGCTGTTGAGAGGGACAAGGTTGGCGAGAGAGAGATTGTTGAGGTGGATTGAAAGGCACAATGTAAGATCTATTTATTCAATGTATTCACTGTTGTGTACGCAAATAGAGAAAGATAGGTATGTCGAGTGAAATATTGGTAGAGTGGGAGATATGTGGATGAAGTTGGGGCCCAGGTGGACAGTTTTGAAGATCAGGAAGGAAATCGCTCCATTGTAAACATCCAGCCAGGTATTCCACCATTTGAGCCATCACACCCTCATGATATGGTGTGGAAATCTTGTAATCCATGCCATTGGTTATTGACCCCTCTGTTAAGGGTAATGGGCTTTTCCTATCCACTCTATCTTGGCCCGTCATTATTTTATACACCTCAATTAAATCTTCCCTTCAACCTTCTTTGTTCCAAAGAAAACAATTCCAGCCTATCCAATCTTTACACATAGTTACAATTCTCCATTCCTGACTAAATCCTCTGTAAATGTCCTCTGTACCCTCTCTAGTGTGATCACATCCTTCCTGTAATGTGGTGACCAGAACTGTACACAGTCCTCTAGCTGTGGTCTAGCTAGTGTTTTATAAAGTTCTAGCATAACCTCCCTGCTCTTATATTCTCTACATGAGCCAATAAAGGAAAGAGTTCCGAAGAAGGGTCACTGACCCAAAACGTTAACTCTGCTTCTCTTTTCACAGATGCAGCCAGACCTGCTGAGTGGTTCCAGCATTTCTTGTTTTTATTTTAAAGTATTCTGAAAGCCTTCTTAACCACCTTATCCACCTGTCCTGTTACCCTCAGGAATGAGTGGACATTCACTCCAAGGCCCCTCTGTTCACAGTCGAAGAGATTGTTCAGTTAGATTGAAAGAGCAAATGTAAAACATAATAATTTGATGCAATCCTTCACTACAGTAGACACAGACATACGAGCGAGAGGCATGGAGTGTGAACCATCGGGGTAGAGGGAAAAAAATAGATGGAGATGGTAACAAATTAGAAAAGAGTGATAGGCAGAGACAGAGAGGTAAGCTCTGGGAAACTCTCTTGCTGGTAATCTCTCTCCATGTCTATCTCTCTCTTCCCCTCTCATCGACACTCTGAAACCCTATTTCTTCTCAGAGAGTCTGAGAGAGTCTGAGAGAGTCAGAGAGAGTCAGAGGGAGTCAGAGAGTGTCAGAGAGTGTCAGAGAGTGTCAGAGTCTATCTCCCCCTTTTCGCTCTCTATCTCCCTCTGCACACTATCTCAATCTCTCCCTCTTGCTCTCAGGATGGGAAGAGGGAGAAGGAGAGGCAGAGAAAGGGTGTTGCAGGCAGTGAGAGATGAGGAGAAAGAGACAGAAGAACAGCGAGTGTGGCATTGGTAGATGGATCTTTACTCTGTATCTAACCCCGTGCGTACCTGCCCTGTGAGTATTCGATGGGGACAGTCTCGGACGGGGGGCGGGGGGGCTGTCTAAAAATCAAAAATTAGTCGAAAGCCCTTTCAAAGATGAAAGTTAGAAACACTTCTCCATACAAAGGGTGGTAGAAGTTTGGAACTGTCTTCCACAAATGACCCCTTCCTATCTCTGCAATCTCCTCCAGCTCCACAATCCACCAATATCTGCGATCCTCTAATTCTGGCCTCTTGACCATCCTCAATTTGAATCGTCCCACCATTGGTGGCCGTGCCTTCAAGCTGCCAAGACCCTAACTCTGGAATTCCTTTCCTAAACCTCTCCGTCTCACTAACTCTCTTTCCTCTTGAAGACGCTCCCTCCAACCAACCTCTTTCACCAATTTTTTGTTCGTCTCGTCCAATAGCTCCTTAACTGACTCGGTGTCAACTTTTGATTTGCCTTATTTATTTTTTGGATGTGTGTGTTACTGGCCAGGCCAGCATTTATTACCCATTCCTAATGGCCCTTGAGAAGGTGGTGTTGAGCCTCCTTCTTGAACCACTGTAGTCCATGTGGGGTAGGTATACCCACAGTGCTGTTAGGAAGGGAGTTCCAGGATTTTGACCCAGTAACAGTGAATGAATGGCGAAATAGTTTCAAGTTAAGATGGTGTGTGACTTTAGTTGTTGTGTGCGGACAGTATTTTCAGTGCGCAGTCCATTTATATTTTTAATGATTTATTTTTTTCACGTAGTTAGATGTAAAGTTTCTCCTGCAATCTGACTGCCTCCCCGTAGCTCCTCACTCTTTCTGCCCGTCTCTCCCTCCTTCCCTGAAGCCACTGCTTTACTCTGTATCTAAACTCACACTGCACCTGCCCTGGGAGGTCTCATTATGGTGCTTACGCAATGAGTTATGCAGTTCCAGCATAACCTCCCTGCTCTTCTGTACTTTAACAGCCTTGTTGGGAATGTCACTGCAGTTTGAAAATATGAAACACTGATCCAACATTCACCCCTAAAACACTCACACGAACCTCCAAAAACAGGACTGGGCAGATAATGAGGATTGTTAATGATTGTTACCACTTGTCTCATCCTCTCTCTGTCTCTCTCTCTCATGTCTGTTTCCTCCTATCTTTCTCACTCTCTCTCCCTCACCCTCTCCCTCTTTCTCTGCCTCTTTCCATGACTCTGTCTCAAGCACCATCTCTCTCTCCTTGGACAGAAATGTTTTTATCCATTTCTTGTTTAATTTGGAACCTGTAAATCTTGCCCTTGCTGGGAACGTTACTGCAGTTTGAAAATATCAAACACTGTTCAACACTCGCCTCCTAAACTCTCACACTAAACCCCCAATACAGAACTGTGCAGATAATGGAGATTGTTACTAAGGTTCTGTCAAGGTCCCCTCACACACTGTATCCCATTTCCGCTGCTTCTAAAGTTTGTCAGTGTGAAACAATATTTTTTTCAATAATATTAAAGGTTACTTCAGTTTGAAAATATCAATCACTGATCCAGCACTTACCCCCAAAACATTCACACTAAACCCCTGATCTTTCCTTTCAAAATTAGTTCCTGCACACAGCCAGTTTTACTTTTTAATTCTATCTTCTTTCAACATTATTAGATGTAATGTTTTTCCTATAATCTCGCCCTCCCTCTCTCTCTCTGTCTCTCCCGCTTTTTATGTTTCTCCCTCTGTTTGTCTCCCTCCCTCTCTCTCTCTCACTGTCCCTTTCTCCCTCTGCATCTGCCTCTCTCCCTCTGCATCTGCTTGTCTCCCTTTCTGTCTGTCTCACTCTGCCTCTGTTTCTTCTTTTTCCTCTATCATTCTACCTCTGTCTCTCTCTCTCCCTCTGTCTCTGTCCGCAGTCTGTCTGTGTCTCTCTCCGTCTGTGTCTCACTCCTTCCATCTCTCCGTCCCTCTGTACATGGACAGCAATGCTTTAAACCTTTGGTTTGGTTAATTTTGAATCTTTGACTCTTGCTTTTGTTGGGAATATCAATGCAGTTTGAAAATATCAAACACTCATCTAACACTCATCCTTAAAACCCTCACATTAAACCCCAAATACCGTCTGGGCAGACAATGGGGATTGTTACTGGGGTTCCGTCAAGGTCTCATTTCGCTTTCTCTTCTGTCTCTCACTGTCTTCCACTTTGTCCCTATCTCTCCATTTCCCCATTTGTTTTCGTTTCCCTCGCTCCTCTTTCCTTCATCGCCCCCAACTTTATAAATAAAGAAGGAGCTCCCTCCACTTTATACATAGAGAGGGAGCTCCCTCCACTATATACATAGAGAGGGCGCTCCCTCTACTGTATACATAGAGAGGGCACTTCCTCCACATTATAAATAGAGAGGCTGCTCCTTCCACTTTATAGCTGGAGAGCTAGCTTCCTCTACTTTATACACAGAAAGGGAGCTCCCTCTGTTTTATGTAGCTGCTGTGGTGGGATATGAACCCCTGTCCCCAGGCCATCAGGTTGGGCCTCTGGATTACGTGACCATTGATATTATCACTACCCAACTGCCTCCCAAATGGATGCATACAGTGTCTGTCCCGTAATATCACTCACAGTAGTTTCTGGGCTGTAAGCCTGAACATGGTCCCGAATCAGAGACTCAAAGTTCACATTTTAACTGGGAAAAGGCAGGAACAGAGTGAAACGGGATTGCTTTTGTCCCTGGATTAAGTGTCCACTGCAGACAGATCAGTTACATTTCCAACAGAAATGCCAGGACGGTACAAACTCAATGCAATAATATGGAAAATGTAAATGACCCCTCTCAAACTTGCCATCCATCCAGTATGAGTGCAGATTTCAGGTTTATTCCCGAGAGACGTCTTGCTCAGAAAATGTCATTGACATCGAAATGATTGTGTTTTATCCACCACATTATTTACATCAGAGTCAAAGCTGCTGATGTAATGTGTTTGTTCAGGTGACTGTAACTAATAGCAATGATCAGGGGTATAACCGTGTCAGTGGAGACTTATCCCCTGTATAAATCAGGACCCATTGGAATGGATCAGCTCAGAGTGCTTGGTGGAGCTGTGGATTCCAGGCTCACAGAAGACTCTGCTTCGCACAGAAATGGAATATCCAGTAATGTATCCGATGGTGGACATTTACTATCCTGTACTTGCAGCAATTGGAGTTCCTGGTAAGCCAGTATCTCAGCTGTTAATGGTGTAAATCGATGTTAACTGTGCTTCTGGGTATTATTTCTCACTGTGTGTGTTACACAGCCGCCTGTTATTTTACAGCAATTTACGGATGGAATCTCCTCATTGTCTACTCTTTCATTCTTGCAGGCGTTGTATCATGTCTTTCATGGTATTGGTTTCGGTAGCCGTTGCACTCTTCCTGGATTATTCTGTGCAGCGAATGCTTTTGACTGAGGTGTTTTAGTTAAGATCAAAAATCAAACAATCAGGAGTTTTCAACAGTTTCATGATGTGGACCAAATCCGTCCTTGCTTATTTATATGAGTCTTTATATTTTGGTGATCAATAATGGGACATCTCACAGTCTCAGTGTTACAAGCGGAAATCACAATGTCCTCCTTCCCCAATAACATGGCTCAGTTTAAGTGGCATTTCAATGTATTTATTGATTATTACTGTTATCAAATATTATTTCATTCTGTGTGTGTCTGACGCTGCTTCAGAAGTTTAGCTACTGACATGAGTTTGCTGCTGACACTTTCACTTCTCCTTCTCTGCTTCACTGTGGACCTTCACTGTCACTGGACTACATTGTAAAATAGGAGGTATTGATGTGATGTTTTACTGGTTTTCACTCTGACACTTGGAATCAAGAGTTTTTCCATTTATCTGTAGATTATCAGCTGCAGCGCTGATGTTGCTGTTTTATTAATTAAACAATTCCACATTCTAACAGATTACTTTATAATTCCAGGAGAAGGAATTTCAATGATTGTGAGGTTTGTCTGAAGTAGCTTTCGATCCTGTTTATTCCATGTATTGTAGATGAAGTCAAGAGTGCAGGTGAACAGGTGGAGACTTGAGTGTTCTGGAGAGACATTAAATTATTCACAGAGGTTTCACTATTGAACAAACTGACTCTGAGAATAGAATCATTGAAACTGGGGCTGGTGAACAGAACACAGACGCAGAATGTGAGGAATAAATCATATGTGAAAAGCAGCATTAAGTAACTGTTTGCAGGGTGTGAGTACTCCAGAGAGATAGGGAAGGAGAAAAGGAGCAGGGAGAACGAAACCTTCAGGAAAAGAAAAGCAGAAGTGAAGAGAAAGAGAAAGAAGCAGCAGTGTCAATAATTCACTATCATAAAGTGCTGGAATGTCCAGAACAATTAGTGAGAGAAACTGTGAGTTGAAGTTGTCTGTTTTCAGATTGTGTTCATTTTCCTGTTGGACTTGATCCTGTGTGTTGATTTCTGTCAGGTCCTCATTTTGTTTTGTAGAAAGTTCCTATTCCTTACTTAGTGACTGAATAAACAGAATAGAATCAGTTCATCACTGATGGTAATTCATTATTTAAATACTGCACTTTAAAATCTCTGTGACTGCTGAATTCAATAAAGAGCGAGGCTGATATCAGAAATATATTTACATTTATATTTAATTGCCTGTACAAACTAAATATATTGACTATATTGTATAAACAATGAACTGTTCTCCAACACCAATAACCACAGGGATTATTGTTTGAATGTATGAATTGAGTTGTATTACTGGGATCTATAGATTAGATTTCCTCTAACACTCTGCTGCAGTCTCTCCCTGTCAATCTCAGCCTCTCCTCTCACTGTATTGAATCCTCAGTCTCCTCATCCATTGCTTCAGTTTATCCACTTTCCCAAACCAACTGCTCCATTCTCCCCTCCTGCTTCAACATGTCCTTTTACGTCTCTCCCTTCCCATCTCACTCACTGGCTCCACCTCCATGTCCTTTGTCCAACCTGATAGGAATACAGTAACATGGGAGCTGGAGGTGGCCATTCAGCCCTTAGAGCCTGCTCTGCCATTCTTGATCTTTGCTGATGCTCTAACACAGTGCTGCAGTTTTCCCATTTGATGACAGTCTATGTCTTTTCCCTGAACCCAGAGCAATAAACCAGCTACACATCCCGCTCTCCCCAAACCTTCCCAACCAACAGTCTGGAGACACATTCCCAATTAACCCATTGGGCTCCATCTCTGTAAAACCCCTTCTCATTTCCCCACTGACACTGCATCCTCACTCAGTCCTTCCAGTAGATCCGGTGCTGACTTTATTCACTTTCTGCATCAATTTCCCAATTCATTACTAATAACTGTGTTTTCAAACATTTCACTGTGACAAAGCACTGCCCGGGTCAATGAATCAGTTTTCGCTGCTCGATGCAGCAACAAAGCTGGAAATTTCAGCCCAGATCCTGTCAAACTGCTGCTTTGGCTCCAGGTCTGATCAGTAATTTCTCTGCTTCCTTTTCTCTCTCTCTTCCAGTTAACTTGGTGGCGATTGTGATCCTGTCCCGAGGAAAGTGCGGTCTCTCCAAATGTATCAGTGTCTAGCTGGTGGGAATGGCAGTGTCTGATCTCCTGGTGGTTATAACTAATCCCATATTGAACTGGATTGTTGGAATTTATTTCCCATATTCATTCCTGAGAATTACTCCTGTGTGTTCTCTCATTGCCGTTCTGCTTTCTGCATCCACAGTTGTTTCTGTTTGGCTCACAGTCACTTTCACCTTTGATCGATTTGTGGCCATTTGTTGTGAGAAGCTGAAAACAAAATATTGCAGCGAGAAAAGGGCGGCTGTGTTTGTGGGAACAGTGAGTGTGCTGGGCTGTTTAGAGTCTCTCCCCTGGTACTTTACAGTGAAACAACAATACATTATTGATAATGTTCCCATGGGTTGTGTTATTAAACTGAGATTCTTTACTTCCCTCATATGGGGGGCATTTGAATTGTTTGACCTCATTTTAACCCCTTGTGTCCCGGTCTTTCTGATTTTGCTGCTCAATGTTCTGACTGTCAGACGGATTTTATTCTCCAGTAAAGTCCGCAGGGGATTCCGGCGCCACAGCAATGCAGAGAATCACAAGGACCCAGAGATGGAGAATCGCAGGAAATCAATTATTTTACTCTTCGGTATATCCGGCAGTTTTATCCTGTTATGGGTGATCCAGGTTGGTTCTATCATTTACAGGCGAATTGTAGATATTTATTATTATTCCTCCAACACTGACCCTCTCTCTATCACAGAGCAAACATCAAAGATGCTGCAGAATCTCAGTTCCTGCACCAACACATGTATTTACATTGTGACCCAGACTAAATTCAGACAGGAGCTGAAGAAGGGGGTGAAATACCCTCTCAATCTCATTGTTAAATTAGTGAAAGCATAGAAAGAGCTGAAGGGTTTCAAACACTGGAACTAAATCCCATTCCCCCTCCTCCCCCCCCCCCCAGACCTCCAGCTCCACCTCCCACCCTCCACCCGCCTCTGTGATTATTTGACCGGCGCCATCTTTAGTCCTGGCAGCTGCCTGAGCGTGGGCAGACCCTGACGTTCAACTGGAATAGTGTACTTTTGCGCATGTGCGAGTACAGCGCCACCTAGTGGGTGCTTTGTCAACAACCGTATCCCGTGGACAAAGCTGCAAATCGCAGTGATTGTGATGTGTTGAGAGGGGCAGTAATTGCAGTGAGGCTGGGACACCAGCAGATGGAGATGGTGAGAGAGGGACAGTAACTGCAGTGAGGCAGGGACACCAGCAGATGGAGATGGTGAGCGAGAGACAGTAACTGCAGTGTGGCAGGGACACCTGCAGATGGAGATGGTGAGAGGGGACAATAACTGCAGTGAGACAGGGACACCAGCAGATGGAGATTGTGAGAGGGGGCAGTAGCTGCAATTAGACAGGGACACCAACAGATGGAGATGGTGAGAGAGGGACATCAACTGCAGTGAGACAGGGACACCAGCAGGTGGAGATTGTGAGAGAGAGACATTAACTGCAGTGAGACAGGGACACCAGCAGATGGAGATGGTGTGAGAGGGACATTAACTGCATTGAGACAGGGACTCCAGGAGATGGAGATCGTGAGGAAGGGACAGTAACTGAAGTGACACAGGGACACCAGCAGATGGAGATGGTGAGAGAGGGACATTAACTGCAGTGAGACAGGGACACCAGGAGATGGAGATGGTGACGAAGGGACATTAACTGCAGTGAGACAGGGACACCAGGAGATGGAGATGGTGAGGAAGGGACAGTAACTGCAGTGAGACAGGGACACCAGCAGATGGAGATGGTGAGAGAGGGACATTAACTGCAGTGAGACAGGGACACCAGGAGATGGAGATGGTGAGGAAGGGACAGTGACTGCAGTGAGACAGGGACACCAGCAGTGAGGCAGGTGAGAGAGGGACATTAACTGCAGTGAGACAGGGACACCAGCAAATGGAGATGCTGAGCCATTATTGATGGGAGATTCCCTTGCTGAGTTTGAAAGTTTCCACAAGTCTGAAGAATTTACATTATTTTAAACTTGAGATGCTGAATAAAATAATTTCAATGCAACTTTTGTAAAATGGCTATTTTTCTATTGTGTGAACACTTGTAACATGAAACTCGTTCCTGTTTGGAAAGTTATATTGAGTGATTAACGGTAATGTATAAATGAAACAACAGGACCAAATAAAACTGAAACAGTTATTTATAAATAAAAACTCTCAATATAAGTTGTGTAGAGTTCTTGATCACCTACGTTATGACATCTCTCTCTCTCACACTTCTCTTTCGATGTTGGTATCTTCTGCACTATAACTACGAGTAGTTGAAATTTTACTCCAATTGACCTTTGAAAGTTAATATTGAATCTGCTTTCAGAAACCTGTCAGACAGTGAATTCCAGACCATAATAACTCCCTGCCTATTTGTTTCACCCCTCTACTGGTGTAAACAGTCTCTCCTCATATCTCCAAAATGAGGGAAAGATTTTGAATGCAATGCAATTAATTTCTCCAGGACAGCAGCTGCAGAGGATCTGGAACCTCCTGAATGTGGACAAACAATGAACAAAAATCCCTCTGAATCCCCCGGGAGAACAGAGGATAGAAACAGTCAGGAAGCAAATGGAAACAAGTGACACTTTATTGCAGAAGTAAAAACTCTTTGTCAGAATGTAAAGGTCTTTATTGCTGAACTTTATATAAACTGGAGGTGAAAAGTGGAAGATCTTTAATACCATTTGTGTTAAATGGCCATTTCCCAGCTTTGTGAACCCTTGTAACATTAAACTGGTGAATGTTAAGAAGGTTTTATTGATTGATTACAGTTAATACATAAATACAGCAGAATCAAATACAGGGCAAAGAATCATTGACAAATACAACTGTAAATATGGGTAAGAATTGTTGTGTGAAATGTCACTGGTTATAAAAGTTCTCTTCGCTGCCTCATTAACCTGGCTCTAGTTTCAGTGTTTGTCACACAGTGGAAATGAAAAACCGAATAAAAACCACATGTTTGTACTGCAGTCAAACAGGCCTCTCCAGCAATAACACCTTGTCAGAATTTCAAGGTAATTGCAATGAGTCATTTTCTGAACTTTCTGTTAACTGGAGGTGAATAGTGAAAGACATTCAATACAATCAGTGTTAAATGGCCATTATCCAAACCGGTCCCTCCAGGTTTAAATTACAGCAGTTTTTCTGCTCTGTCAATGATGTTTTTGGGGGAGGGAGAGAGTGAGACAGACAGGTTTCTGTCTGGAATGGTCCATTTGGGATATGGCTGGAATATCCCTCTCTCCCCCATTCGCTGTTTGCCCAGAGACTCACCTTGGACTTTCCCATACCTGGGAGGGAGTGTACAGATGCAAGAAGCTGAGAGCTGGTTGGTTGAGCTGCATTTTGGGTAGACTGTCTGTTTTGAGTGACAGGTTCTGGGATATATTTGGACAACATCAGACCACATTCTTTCCTTCCATGCGGCTGGTTTCTGAAGGTGAGTTTCTGTGTCTCAATCTCTGTGCCCAGGTGAATTGGAACTGATTACAGTGTGTGTGTGTGAGAGAGTCCAGTCTGTATCCCCCACACTCCCTGTCCCAGTCCTGACACATTTCTCCAAATCCCACCACAATGTCCCTCTCCAGGAGCTCGTCCCCATGGATGAGCTGATGGCGGGAAGGAGTTCGAGTCCAACGATGGAAAGCAGACTGTGTGGGATGGTGAGTATCACATCTTTATTGTCTGTTTCTGCTTTTCTCCCTTCTTCTGACTCAGTCTCTTTCACTAAGTCTCTCTCACTCAATCTCTCTCTCTCTCAATCTCTCTCTCACTGAATCTCTCTCTGAATCACTCTCTCACTGAATCTCTCTCCCACTGAATCTCTCTCCCACTGAATCTCTCTCCCACCCAATCTCTCTCCCACTCAATCTCTCTCCCACTCAATCACTCTCTCACTCAATCTCTCTCCCACTGAATCTGTCTCTCACTGAATCTCTCTCTCACTGAATCTCTCTCCCACTGAATCTCTCTCCCACTGAATCTCTCTCCCACATAATTTCTCTCCCACTGAATCTCTCTACCACTGAATCTCTCTCCCACTCAATCTCTCTCCCACTCAATCTCTCTCTCACTCAATCTCTCTCTCACTCAATCTCTCTCTCACTGAAACTCTCTCTCACTCAATCTCTCTCTCACTCAATCTCTCTCTCACTGAATCTCTCTCCCACTGAATCTCTCTCTCACTCAGTCTCTCTCCCACTGAATCTCTCTCCCAGTCAATCTCTCTCTCACTGAATCTCTCTCTCACTGAATCTCTCTCTCACTGAATCTCTCTCCCACTGAATCTCTCTCCCACTGAATCACTCTCCCACAGAATTTCTCTCCCACTGAATCTCTCTCCCACTCAATCACTCTCCCACTCAATCTCTCTCCCACTCAATCTCTCTCTCACTCAATCTCTCTCTCACTCAATCTCTCTCTCACTGAAACTCTCTCTCTCAATCTCTCTCTCACTCAATCTCTCTCTCACTGAATCTCTCTCCCACTGAATCTCTCTCCCACTGAATCTCTCTCCCATTGAATCTCTCTCTCACTGAATCTCTCTCCCACTCAATCTCTCTCCCACTCAATCTATCTCCCACTCAATCTCTCTCCCACTCAATCTCTCTCTCACTCAATCTCTCTCTCACTGAAACTCTCTCACTCAATCTCTCTCCCACTCAATCTCTCTTTCTCTCAATCTCTCTCTCTCGCACTGAATCTCTCTCTCACTCAGTCTCTCTCCCACTGAATCTCTCTCCCAGTCAATCTCTCTCTCACTGAATCTCTCTCTCACTGAATCTCTCTCTCACTGAATCTCTCTCCCACTGAATCTCTCTCCCACTGAATCACTCTCCCACAGAATTTCTCTCCCACTGAATCTCTCTCCCACTCAATCACTCTCCCACTCAATCTCTCTCCCACTCAATCTCTCTCTCACTCAATCTCTCTCTCACTCAATCTCTCTCTCACTGAAACTCTCTCTCTCTCAATCTCTCTCTCACTCAATCTCTCTCTCACTGAATCTCTCTCCCACTGAATCTCTCTCCCACTGAATCTCTCTCCCATTGAATCTCTCTCTCACTGAATCTCTCTCCCACTCAATCTCTCTCCCACTCAATCTCTCTCCCACTCAATCTCTCTCCCACTCAATCTCTCCTCACTCAATCTCTCTCCCACTCAATCTCTCTTTCTCTCAATCTCTCTCTCTCGCACTGAATCTCTCTCTCACTCTCTCTATTTCTGAATCTCTCCCTCACCTTGTATTTCTGTCTCTGTTTTTCTCACTATTTCTCTGTTCCTCCATCTCTCTCTCTCCCCCTCACTTTGTGTTTCTCTCTCTCTCTGAGTGATTGTGCGTCTTTCTGTCTCAATGGCTTTCTCTGTCCTCTCTCTCAATCTCTCTGTGATTCTGTGTCCTCTCTCTCAATCTCTCTGTGATTCTCTGTCCTCTCTCTCAATCTTTCTGTGATTCTCTGTCCTCTCTCTCAATCTCTCTGTGTTTCTCTGTCCTCTCTCTCAATCTCTCTGTGTTTCTCTGTCCTCTCTCTCAATCTCTCTGTGATTCTCTGTCCTCTCCCTCAATCTCTCTGTGTTTCTCTGTCCTCTCTCTCATACTCTCTGTGATTCTCTGTCCTCTCTCTCAATCTCTCTGTGATTCTCTGTCCTCTCTCTCAATCTCACTGTGATTCTCTTTGTCTTTCTCACTGGCTTTCTGTCTGTCACTTTGGTGCCTTCAATTTCTTTGTGTCTCTGTTATTTCCCTCCACATTTTTCCCTTCTCTTTTTCTCTCCCTTTCTTTGTATCTTTCTGTCTTCTCTATTTCTCTTTCTATCATTTCTCTCTCTCTTTCCAAATTTTTCTGTCTTTTCCTGACCCGATCCACCACGCTCAATGTATCCACCGTCCTCAATTTATCCACGGCCCGCAATTGTTATCCACCACGCAAATCATTTTCCTGCAATTCCCCCGCCAGAAAACATCCCCCCTTGTACAGACACCCCCGATCTAAATAATCCTCATCGGCAGAAAACTGTCTGATATCCCCTGCTAAATGACCCCCATCTAATACCCTCATTATCAACAGACCCCCATCTAATTATCCCCTTCCCTCTGTTGCAAGTCAACCCATCAAACTACCACCCGCCCAGGACAGATTCCCATCTAAATGGACACCGGGAACAAACACCCATTGAAATTCCCCCCCGGGAACAAACTCCCATCTAAATACCCCCACCCCGGAACAGACTGCCATCTAAATACACCCCCCAGAACAAACTGCCATCTAACTACACCCCCAGTAACTGACTCCCATCTGAATAACACCCCCCAGGAACAGACCCCCATCTAAATACCCCCCTGGAACAAACTCCCATCTTAATACCCCCACCCTGGAACAGACTGCCATCTAAATACACCCCGCAGATCAAACTGCCATCTAACTACACCCCAGGAACAAACTCCCATCTAAATACCCTCCCAGGAACAAACTCCCATCTAAATACCCCCCGGGAACAAACGCCCAACTGAATACATCCCCAGAACAAACTCCCATCTAAATACACCCCCAGGAACAAACTCCCATCTAAATACCTCCCCATGAACAAACTACCATCTAAATACCCCCCCAGGAAAAAACTCCCCTCTGAATAAACCCCAGGAACAAACTCCCATCTCAATACCCTCCTGGAACAAACTCCCCTCTGAATAACCCCCCAGGAACAAACTCCCGTCTGAATAAACCCCAGGAACTAACTCCCATCTCAATACCCTCCTGGAACAAACTCCCCTCTGAATAACCCCCCCAGGAACAAACGCCCATCTAAATACCCCCCGGGAACAGACTCCCATCTCTATACCCGCCCGCAACAGACCACCATCTAAATACCCACCGTTCTGTGAACAGACTCCCATCTAAATACCCCCCCCCATTAACTGAACCCAATCTAATTCTCCCCCCGCTCTCCACTGTAAACTCTCCCAGTTTTTAAATACCCTCCCTGTCCTGTAAAAGCCTCCCCTCTACTAATTCCCAACCTGTATCATCATCCCCGTGAACAGCCCCCTACCCCCCTCACTCCCCACCGTGTTATTCCCACCTCCATCACTTTCCTGGGTTTGGCTCCGTCTCCCGACAATCTTCTGTTCATTTTAATTCCAGATCTGGATAAGCCACTGGAATTCCAACAACTTGCTCCCAGATCCCCGGCACCTTTAACTCCTTTCCGGCCAAAATCAGGGCCGGGCATAGAGCAAGGACCTTCAGAGGCTAACTGGCATTCTGAGCCTTTCACGCACAGGACACAGCCCTCTCTGCAGAAAGGTCTTTCACCTGCTATCCCCATCGGCTTCAGGGAATCAAACAGAGGGAGACACACACAAACACTCACACATTGATTCTGCACAGGGACGGGAAGAGGCCATTCAGCCCTTTGATCCTGTCCCACCCATGTTAGATAATGGCTGACTTGTCCCTTCCCCCATTGAACCACAAGGAGACAGGCAGAGACAGTCGGGGAGCAGATACACAGAGAGTCAAAGAAACACTGGGCTGGACTTGGACTTCTTGCCAATGGTGCAAACCAGGGTGGAGGGGAGGAGGGTGGTTGTGTATCGGCTGTCCGTTCAGAATCTCTACCCTGTGTTTACCTCAATGGGAGAAAAACTGGGCAGAGATGGAAAGCAGGATCCCACTTCACAATCACCCTGCACAACACAAAGGCTGTGAGTTCAATTCCACCACCTGACAGAGGGACAGAAACACAGAAAACAGATCCCAGGATTAGGACAGAACAGAGAGAGAGAAACATATATGGAAAGGGAGCTGGAGAATGAGATGCAGGGAGTCCGACACCAGTGAGAGAAACTGAGAACAGAGGGTCGGAAATACTGAGAAGGGCAGAGAGAGAGAGAGAAATGGAGATATTGAGAAAGATCCCAGACCAAGAGAGAGACGCAGAGACAGAAAGATATGGAGGGGCAGAGATACAAAGTAAGATGCGTTTACAGAATAGAGAGGGATGCTGCGGGATGGGGGAAATGCAGAGATAATCTTGCAGGAAAGGAGGAGCAGAGATGGAAAGATTCAGGGATTTCGAAGTGAGTGAGAGAAGAAATGGAGTGAGAGAGAGACAGATAAAGATGCAGAGAGTCGCAGAAAGAGAATGACAAGGGAAACCTGTGAGACTCTGGAGAGAGGCAGAGATAGAAAGGATGTTGAGAGATACAGAGATAGGGATTTGAAGATGTGAAGAAACAGAGTTAGGAACAAGGAGGAAGGTGCAGGGAACAAGTTGCAGCAAGAGATGGAGAGAGGGAAATCTATGGGATTACATTGACTGTTCTGGAGCAGCGATTCCCAAACTATTCCCTTTGGAGCACCATCCAGCCCCCTCCCTTGTGGGAAAAAAATCCACAGACCCCCGAAAAAACAAAATCAAAATACTGAGGATGCTGGAAATCTGAAATAAATACTGTTCTGGAAATACTGAGCATTTCCAGCACTTTGTTTTTCTATCAGCCCCGAAATCACAAACAGTTTTCTTTTCTGTATTTAGAAATCAATCTGACAATGACAAATATATATTTATTATTACTTTCCCTCCCTGGTTAAAGCTCTTGTTTGTGAATTCCACGTGGCCAAAAGATTCTCCCTCTGCATCATCACAGCTGCAGCTTCCGAAAAGATTCTCCTTGGGAATAAGAGAAATAAAATTGATTCAAACAAAGCAAAGCATTTTTGAACAGAAATAAAACGCAGCAAGAGCCCAGGACTCTCTCTCAAACTCACTGACATAAAACAATCTCTCAGTGACTTACAAACGCATCCCCTGACACAGAACCAGAGACTGGGAAGTGTGGATGTGTTTACCCTGTCATTTTCTGCTCTCTCTCTCTCTCTCTCTATCTCTCTCTGTGTCTCTCGACATCTGTTTCTGCCTCATTGTAAAAACACACAAACACTGGAGACCCCCATCCCCTCTCCTGTAGAAGGATAGAGAGAGTAATCCACATTCCCATCCCTGAAAAACTGAATTCAAATGGTCTCCCGGTGTTTCATTTCACTGTCAAATTCAGCCCACAGCCTAAAACACCAGCATTATTCGGGAATGAGAACAAGCCTTTACAAACCTTCACATTTCACCCATTTCATTGCTGATTCACAGAAGTATTTGACACTCAATGAATTAATTTTTAAAGTGCTCGTCACTGTTGCAATGTTGGAAATGCTGCAGGTCATTGGTACACAGCAAGATGCCACAAGCAGCAGTCTGATAACAGCCTGCAAGCTGTGCACAGCAAGATCCCAGCAATGGTGACACTTCAACCAAGGTTTGAGTGTGGATTTCTCTCTCTCTCTGTCTTTCTCCATCTTTCTCTGCCTTCCCTCCCTCACCCACACTCCGCCTGTCTCTCTCTCTCTCTCTGTTTAACCTGCCACCTCCAGCTGTTTCCCTCTCTCCCTCTTTTTCTCCCCATCTGTTTCTGCCTCAGTGTTGTAATGTAGAAATTGATGCAGGGAATGTATGCACAGCAGGATCCCACAATGCGATCATATCCAAATATCCCATCACAGTCCTCAGAAAATGCTAAACTCCATCTTTAAACTGAAAACAACCTTTATACAGCTTCACGTTCAGCTCTTGTAATTATTGGCCCTCAGGAGCAGTTGACACTCAATGAATTAATTTTGAAAGTGGTCCACTGTTGCAATGCAGGAAACCTGCAGGCAGTGTGTGCACAGCAACATCCCACAGGCAGAAATCTGATATGCAGATAATCTGCTTTTAGTGCACAGCATGATCCCAGCAATGGTGACACTTCAATATTCAGTTTACCAAGGTTTTGAGTGCAGATTTCTCTCTCCCTCTCGTTCTGTCTCTGTCCATCTTTCTCTGCCTTCCCTCCCTCACTCACCTGTCTGTCTCTCTCTCTGCATTGAACCTGCCACCTCCAGCTGTCTCTCACTCTCCCTCTTTTTCTCTCGATCTGTTTCTGCCTCAGTGTTGGAATGTAGGAATTGATGCAGGGAATGGATGCACAGCAGGATCCCACAATTGATTAAAAGGCATTGTTAAGCAAAATCGCACAGCAAGAGCCCCGGAATTGCCCTCAGTGACACAGACACTCTCTCAGCAACACCCAATACAGAGAAATCACAGTTAATAAACCAAAGGATAAAAGGGCTCAGACAACAACCTCCACCTCTCTGTGTCTGTCTCTGTATCTCTCCCCCCTTTCTCTGTATCTCTCTCCCCTGTCTGTGTATTTCTCTCCTCTGTCTCTGTATCTCTCTCCCTGTCTCTGTATTTCTCTCCCCTGTCTCTGTATCTCTCTCTGTTCCTGTCACATTCGTCCCCTGTCTCTCTTTCTCTTTGTCCATATCTGTTTTTGTCCCTCTATCTCATATGTAATCTTGACTGCAAATAGCTATGAAATATTTCTGTCTCACCATTTAAACCAACAACAAATCACACAGCTGTGTGTTTTTAACTATTAAAGGTTTAAATAGAGAGACAGACGGAAAGAATTCTGGAGGAAGACAGAGAATTCGAAACTCAGAACTTCAGGAAACTGAATTGTTTGAATCGGGAACATTTGACACTCAGTGAACTGTTTAAGTGCTCGTCACTATTGCAATGTTGGAAACACTACATGCCATAAGTGCACAGCAAGATCCCACAATTTATTTCATCCTCAAATTCACGTCACTGCCCTAAATACCAGCATCACTATGGAATTATACCGGCTCCAAGCTCAGGACTTTAATTCCAGGCCTTCAGGGGAGCTTTGCACAAAATGAATTCACTTCTAAAATGATGTGACAGGGAGGGACGTGTCCTCATTGTTGTCATGTAGGAAATGCTGCAGGCCACTCGATGCGCAGCAAGATCCCACAAGCAGCAATGTGATAATAGCCAGATTTCAGTCCCCAGAAAGGGTGAAACTGCCTCTTTAAACTGGGAACAAGCTGCTGATTCCGTCTCACCATTTCAAATAACGACAAATTACATTGCTGTGTGTGGTATGTTTATTTTTATTTATTAAAGGTTTAAGTGGCGAAGGAGAGTGTGTAACCGAGACAGAGAAGAGAAAGCATGGGGGGAGATAGAGACACAGGGAAAGAATGTGGAGACAGAGGGAAAGCTAACCTCATAACTAAAGTAAAATGAATTAAAATGGGCACCGTGCATCTTATTTCACTAAGTTCATGAAGCATTGCCCAAAACATCAGCAAACCTCACAGACAGGGCTGGATGGAGCAAGTGCAAATGGGACTCCCTGCTGGGGCTGCTCCTTTAACCCCAGGCTTTCAACATGTTTAAAACTCCAGGGCCCCAATCCGACAGGAACAAGATAACCCAGGGCCCCAGAGAGGATATTAAACCTCGGGCTAATAAACAGACACAACCCACGTGGGCCCTTTGGGTGCAGCCTGTGGACAAGGCCTCAGTCCGTCCCCTCGGGAGGATGCTCCAGTCCAAGGATTCCTCGTCCAAACTTTCCCTCTTTTCAACTTCACGGTGCAGTTTTCAGAATGGAAATTCCTCAGGGGAAAGAAGGAGAAATAAAATTGATTAAAATACAAAGCGAGGACATATTGCAACAAAATAGGATAGCAAGAGCCCAGGGTTTCCTCTCAGTTACACAGACAATCAGCAATATTCAAATACAATCAAATCACAGTTATAAACCAGATTGAGACAGAGAGAGCACACACACAGATACACAGATACACAGACACACACACTGAATCAGACTGGGGAATGTGTCCACTCTCTCCAGAGAGAGAGTGAAAGGTGGGTTTTGTGATTGGAACTGAGATCTTCAAACCCAGTTTATCTCCTGAGTGAGCTGTTTGCAAACTCCACCCCTTGAGCCTCTGACATGTTGGGCTGTCTCTCAATCTCCTGCCTCTGGGGCGGGGGAGGGGGCCTGTCCATTGATATGTTAATCCCAGGTCAGGACAATCCGGACTTTTCCAGTCCATTGATCCGTTAATCCCAGCACAGCAATTCTTTCAGCCAGCTCTTAGTTAACTTCAAACCTTTAATTCTTTCCCTGCAGTTTGAAAATATCAAACATTGTTACTGAGCTTGTGATTGGGGATTTTTACTGACATCAGAGTGGATTGTAAAGTGTCTCCCCTTCCCTCACTTCTAAAGTCTCTCAAGGTTGTTGTTGTGTGCTGACAGTTTTTTCAGTGTCCAGTCCCTTTCAACTTATAATTAAATCTGTGGAACACAAATAAATGTAAAGTTTCTCCTACAAGCTGTTTTGTCCTCCTCCTTCCAAGGTCTCTCTCCGTCACTCCCTATCTCTCGCTCTGTCTTTCACAGGACTGGGCAGACACTGGGGATTGTTACTGAAGTTCTGTTGGCCATTTTTACTGACATCAGTGTGGATTGTAAAATCTGTGTGTGTGTGTGTGTGTCTCTCTCTCTCTCTCTCTGTGACTTTGTGTGTGTCTATGTGTGTGTGTCTGTGTGTCCCTTTATGTGTGTGTCTGCATGTTTGTGTGTGAGTGAGACAGAATCTCAGAGTCACCTCTCTGCATCTCTATCTCTCCTTCTCTCTCTGTTTCTCCTTCTCTCTCTACCTCTCCCTCTCCCAGTCCGCTTCTCTCATAGAAACATCGAAAATAGGAGCAGGAGCAGGCCATTCGGCCCTTTGGGCCTGCTCCGTCATTCAATAAAGATCATGACCGATGGTCTAATTCAGTACCCTGTTCCCACTTTCTCCCCATACCCCTTGATCCCTTTGACATTTAGAAATATATCTCTCTCCTCCATGAATATATTCAATGACTTGGCCTCCACTACCTTCTGCGGTAGAGAATTCCACAGGTTCACCACCCTCTACCCCATCCATCTCTCCCCCTCTATCTCCATCTCCACCCTCTATCTCCCTCTCCCCCTCTATCTCCCAATCCCCCTCTCTCTCCCAATCCCCCTCTATCTCCCTCTCCCGCTCTCTCTCCCTCTCCCCCCTCTATCTCCCTCTTCCCCTCTATCTCCCTCTCCTCCCTCTATCTCCCACTCCCACTCTATCTCCCTCTCCCCCTCTATCTCCCTCACCCCCTCTATCTCCCTCTCCTCCCCCTCTATCTCTCTCCTCCCTCTCTATCTCTCTCCTTCCCCTCTATCTCTCTCCTCCCCCTCTATCTCTCTACACCCCCTCTATCTCTCACTCCCTCTCTATCTCTTTCTCCCCTCTCTCTCCCGCTCTCTCTTCCCCGTACAATTTTCTCTCCCCCCATATATCCCTCGCGTTGTCTTTTGATATCACTGTCTCTGTCTCTCTCTCTTTCTCACTGCCACTGCCTCTCTCTCTGTTTATCTCTGTGTCTCTATCTCTCTCTCTCTGTCTGTGTGTGTCTCTCTCTCTCTATGTTACTCTCTCTCTCTCTCTCTTTGTCACTGTCTCAGTATTTTCCTCTCTATATTTCTGTCTCCCTCTCTATTTCTGCCTCTTACTATCTGTCGCTCTATCTGTCTCTCCATCTGTCTTTCCCTCCCTAACACTCCACCTCTCTCCTTCTCTCTCGGTCCCTCCATCTGTCTTTCCCTCTCTGTCTCTCCCTCTCTCTCCTTCTCTCTCTCTGTCCTTACATTTGTGTTTCCCTGCCTGTCACTCCCTCTCTCTCCTTCCATCTCCCTCTCCTGTCTCTCTGTCTCTTTATCTCCATCTCTCCCTCTCTCTCTCTGCCTCTGTCCATAACTCTGTCTGTGTCTCTGACACCATTTCTCCCTTTCTCTTCCCCCTCTCTCTTTTCATCTCTCCCGTCCTCCCTCGCTCCCAGGATAGCAATGGTTTAAACCATTTTTCCTTCCTTCATTATCCCTCCCTCTCTGTCCCTCTCTCTCCCCATCTCTCTGTCTCTGCCTCTCTCTCTGTCTCGATCTGTCCCTCCATCTGTCTTTCCCTCTCTGTCATTCCTTCTCTCTCCTTCTATCGCTGTATCTCTCTCTCTATACCTCCATCTGTCCTTCCCTCCCTGTCACTCCCTCTCTCTCGTCTCTCTGTCTCTCCCTCTCTGTCTCTCCATCTGTCTTCCACCACCCCCCGTCACACCTTCTCTCTCCTTCTATCTCTGTCTCTGCTGCTCCCTCTGTCTCTCTCTCTCTGTCCCTCCATCTGTCTTTCCCTCCCTGTCACTCCCTCTCTCTCCTTCCATCTCTGCCTCTCCCTCTCTATCTCCCCATCTGTCTTTCCCTCTCTGTCTCTCCATCTCCCTCCTTCTCTCTCTGTCTCTCCATCTGTCTTCCTTCCCCTGTCACTCCTTCTCTCTCCTTCTATCTCTGTCTCTCCCTCTTTCTCTCTGTCCCTCTATCTGCCTTTCCCTCTCTGCAACTCCCTCTCTCTCCTTCTATCTCTGTCTGTCTCTTTCGAATGGTCCATCTGTCCTCCCCTCCCTGTCACTCCCTCTCTCTCCTTCTATCTCTGCCTCTCTCTCTCTCTGTCTCTCCATCTCTCTTTCCCTCTCTGTCACTCCCTCTCTCTCCTTCTATCTCTGTCTCTGTCATTATCTCCGCCTCTCCATCTATCACTGGCTCTTCCTCTACTTTTGCCTCTCTCTCTCTCTCTCTCTCTCTCTCTGTCTGTCTCACCCTCTCTCCCAATCCCGGTCTCTCCCAATCCCTGTCTTTCTTCCTCTGTGCCTCCCTCTCTCGCTCTCTCTACCTCTGTTTCTCCCTCATTCTGTCTCTTTCTCTCCCTCTTTCTGTATCCCTCCCTATCTGTCCCATTCTATCCTTCCATCTCTCTGTGTCCCTCCATCTCTCTTTCCCTCTTTCTCACTCGCTCTCTCTCTCCTTCGAACTCTGTCTCTCTCTGTATACCTCCATCTGTCTTTCCCTCCCTGTCCATCCCTCTCTCCTTCCATCTCTGTCTCTCTCTCTCTCTGTCCCTCCGTCTGTCTTTCCTTCTCTGTCACTCCCTCTCTCTCCTCTCTCTGTCTCTCCCTCTCTCTGTCTCTCTCTCTGTCCCTCCATCTGTCTTTCCCTCCCTGTCACTCCCTCTCTTCTTCGATCTCTGACCCTCTCTCTGTCTGTCTCTCTCTCTCCCTCCATCTGTCTTTCCCTCTATGTCACTCCCTCTCTCTCTCTCTCACCTTCGATCTCTGTCTCTCTCTGGCATTATCTCTGTCTCTGCATCTATCACTGGCTGTTCCTCTATCCTTCTCTCTCTCTCTGTATCTCCCTCTCTGTTCCATCTGAATCCCAGTATCTCCCCCTCTGTTACTCTTTGGATCCCAGTCTCTGCCTCTCTATTATCCTCTGAATCCCAGTCTCTCATTCCCTGTTACCCTCTGAATCCTCGTCTCTCCCTCTCTGTTACCCTCTGTAACCCTCTGAATCCCACTCTTTTCTCTCTGTTACCCTCTGAATCCCAGTCTCTCTCTCTCTGTTCCCCTTTGAATCCCAGTCTCTCTCTCTCTGTTGCCCTGTAAATCCCTGTCTCTCCCTTTCTGTTACCCTCTGAATCCCAGTCTCTCCCTCCCTGTTACCCTCTGAATCCCAGTCTCTCCCTCTGTTATATTTTGAACCCAGTCTCTCCTTCCCTGTTACCCTCTGAATCCCAGTCTCTGTATTATCCTCTGAAACCCAATCTCTCCCTCTCTGTTACCCTCTGAATTCCAAACTCTGCCACTCTGTTATCCTCTGAATCGCACTCTCTCCCTGTCTGTTACCTTAAGGAATCAGTGAACATTCACTCCAAGGTCCCGCTGTTCACAGACACAGAGCAAATGTTGGAGACAGTCACGTTGTTCGGTTAGATCGAAAGGGCAAATGTCAAATACAATCATAGTTTGATGTAATCCTGTGTACACGGAGGTACAAGAAATAGGCATAGAGTGAAGCGATCAGGAGAGAGGGAGAAATAAAGATGGAGAGAGTGTAACAGTGAGAAAGGGAGAGATATACATGGGGAGAGAAGTGGAAAGCGACTCTGACTGGTAATCTCTCTCCATCTCCGTCTTCCCCTCTCCCTTACTCATTCAATCGCTAGTTCCCCACTCTGCTACTCTCTCCATGTTTATATGTCTCCTCTTCTCTCTCTATCTCTATCTCCCTCTGTCCCCTCTCAATCCCAATCTTCGCTGTGTCAAATCTTCCAGTCTGCTGAACACAGCTTTGCAGGAACACTGACCGACACTCTCCATCCCAATCTCTTCCTCTTTCTCACTGATACTTCCTCCCCATTGCTATCCTTCCCTCTCTCTGTTTTACTCTCTCTATATCTATCCCTGTCTCTCTCACTGTTACTCTCTCCATCTGGATGGAGGAAGGGAAAGAGAGGTACATATCGAGTCAGCTTTACTCTGTATATACCCCGACATTGTACCTGCCCTAGGAGTGTTTGATGGAACAGTGAGGACAGAGATTTACTCAATAGCTAACTAATAGCTTGGCAGCATTTGATGGGACAGTGTAGACGGAGCTTTACTCTGTATCCCTGGAATTTAGAAGGTTAAGGGGTGATCTAATCAAAGTTTAAAGTTGTGGATGGGTTGCCAATCAAGTGGGCTGCTTTGTGCTGGATGGTGTCGAGCTTCTGGAGTGTTGCCGGTCCTGCACTCATCCAGGCAAGTGGAGAGATCCCATCACACACCTGACTTGTGTCTTATAGGTGGTGGAAAGGCTTTGGGGAGTCAGTGGTGAGTCACTGTAGCCACAGTACTGATGTAATTACTTCAATTCAGTTCCTGGTCACTGTCTCCCCAGGATGTTGTTTGTGGAGGATTCAGCGATGGGATAATGCTTTGAATGCCAAGGGGAGGTGGTGGGATTCTCTCTTGTTGCAGATGCTCATTGCCTGTCTGTGTTTTTTCCTGTGCTCTGGGACCAATTTCCTCATGGGGACGTCTTCATGGTGCCTCATAATTGACTAGTTAGCAATATGAATGCTCATGGAATTAATGGGACAGGGACAGAGTGGATACAACATTGGCTAAGGGACAGAACGCAGAGAGTAGTGGTGAATGGTTGCTTCAGACTGGAGGACGGTGTCTATGCCTGACATAATCTTATACACTTCTTTTCAATCTCCCCTCAATCTCCTTTGTTCTAAGGAGACCAACCCAGCTTTTCCAACCTAACTGTGTAGCTAAAATCCCTCATCCCTGGAACCATTCTGGTAAATCTCCTCTGCACCATCTCAAGGACCCTCACCTCCTTCTTAAAGTGTGGGGGCCAGAACTGGACACAATTTTCCAGTTGGGGACTAATTAGAGCTTGATAAATGATCAGCATAACCTCCCTGCTTTTGTAGTCACTATGTACAGTATCCATTGTGGTACAGGGATATCCCCCAAGGGTTCGGATTCAGACCACTGATCTTTTTGATATATATGAATGACTTGGACTTGGGTTTACAGGGCATAACTTCAACATTGTGCCATCTGCAATGTAATAAACAGGGAAGGGAAAGTAGTAGACTTCAGGAGAATAGACAGAGCCTGGTGAAATGGTCAGACACATGGCAGGTTAAATTTAATGCTGAGAAATGTAAAATGATGCATTTTGGAAGGAAGGCTGAGCAGAAGCAATATAAACTAAATGGTACAATGTTAAATTGGGTGCAGGGACAGAGAGACCTGGGATTTCATTTGTGTCAATTTTTCTCTCTTCAAGATTCAATTTGCAGCTTGCAATCTGTGAGTTGAATTCAGCTCCACCCTGAAACGTGTCAGCAGACATGTTGGGAAATGTGTCAAAACTGTTTCCATTCAGACATTCCGACATTGTGGAAGTGTGAGCTATCTTTGCAGAGACAGGAAATCGGGGTGTTTGAATGGACCTGCAGGTTTTGGTTATTGCAATAAGGTGAGAATTTGAATTGTGTCCCTTGCAGATGCACAGAATTGAAGGTATTTACAGAACACCACATGAAGTAGTTTACCAATGCCTGACAAACTTCAAAGACTTCAGACACATGGAAGAAGAGGAAAAGGGAACAATATACAAAACCTGAGATGGTCCGACTACAGCAGCAGGAAAATGAATCTATTTTTATGGGCTTTAATTTGTAGGCCTGAGCTGAGAGTTACAAGCTAGCCAGGAAGGATCTAAAGGGAGTGCTAAGAAGAGCGAGGAGAGGACACGAGAAGTCATTGGCGGATAGGATCAAGGAAAACCCTAAGGCTTTCTATCGGTATATCAGGAATAAATGAATGACTAGAGTTAGATTACGGCCAATCAAGGATAGTAATGGGAAGTTGTGTGTGGAAGCAGAGGAGATGGGGAAGCGTTAAATGAATATTTTTCGTCAGTATTTACAGTAGAGAAAGAAAATGTTGTCGAGGAGAATACTGAGATTCAGGCTTCTAGGCAAGATGGGATTGAGGTTCACAAGGAGGAGGTGTTAGCAATTTTGGAAAGTGTGAAAATAGATAAGTCCCCTGGGCCAGATGGGATTTATCCTAGGATTCTCTGGGAAGCCATGGAGGAGATTGCGGAGCCTTTGTCCTTGATCTTTATGTCGTCATTGTCGACAGGAATAGTGTCGGAAGACTGGAGGATAGCAAATGTTGTCCCCTTGTTCAAGAAGGGGAGTAGAGACAGCCCTGGTAATTTTAGACCTGTGAGCCTTACTTCAGTAGTGGGTAAAATGTTGGAAAAGGTTATAAGAGGTAGGATTTATAATCATCTTGAAAAGAATAAGTTCATTAGCGATGGTCAGCACGGTTTTATGAAGGGTAGGTCGTGCCTCACAAACCTTATTGAGTTTTTTGAGAAGGTGACCAAACAGGTGGATGAGGGCAAAGCCATGGATGTGGTGTATATGGATTTCAGTAAGGCGTTTGATAAGGTTCCCCACGGTAGGCTATTGCAGAAAATATGGAAGTATGGGATTGAAGGTGATTTAGTGCTTTGGATCAGAAATTGGGTGGCTGAAAGAAGACAGAGGGTGGTGGTTGATGGCAAATGTTCATCCTGGAGTTTAGTTACTCGTGGTGTACCGCAAGGATCTGTTTTGGGGCCACTGCTGTTTGTCCTTTTTATAAATGACCTGGATGAGGGTGTAGAAGGGTGGGTTAGTAAATTTGCGGATGACACGAAGGTCGATGGAGTTGTGGATAGTGCCGAAGGATGTTGTACGTTACAGAGGGACATAGATAGGCTGCAGAGCTGGGCTGAGAGATGGCAAATGGAGTTTAATGCGGAAAAGTGTGAGGTGATTCAATTTGGAAGGAGTAACAGGAATGCAGAGTACTGTGCTAATGGGAAGATTCTTGGTAGTGTAGATGAACAGAGAGATCTTGGTGCCCAGGTGCATAAATCCCTGAAAGTTGCCACCCAGGTTAATAGGTCTGTTAAGAAGGCATATGGTGTGTTAGCTTTTATTAGTAGGGGGATCGAGTTTCGGAGCCACGTGGTCATGCTGCAGCTGCACAAAACTCTGGTGAGACCGCACCTGGAGTATTGCATGCAGTTCTGGTCACCGCATTATAGGAAGGATGTGGAAGCTTTGGAAAGGGTGCAGAGAAGATTGACTAGGATGTTGCCTGGTATGGAGGGAAGGTCTTCCGAGGAAAGTCTGAGGGACTTGAGGTTGTTAACGTTAGCGAGAAGGAGGAGGAGAGGTGACTTAATAGGGACATTTTAGATAATCAGAGGGTTAGATAGGGTGGATAGTGGGAGTCCTTTTCCTCGGATGGTGATGGCAAACACGAGGGGAAATAGCTTTAAGTTGAGGGGTGATAGATATTGGACAGATGTGAGAGGTAGTTTCTTTACTCAGAGAGTAGTAGGGCCGTGGAACGCCCTGCCTGTAGCAGTCGTAGACTCGCCAACTTTAAGGGCATTAAAGTAGTCATTCTATAGACATATGGATGAAAATGGAATAGTGTAGGTCTGATGGTTTCACAGGTCAGTGCAACATCGAGGGCCGAAGGGCCTGTACTGTACTGTAATGTTCGATGTTCCATGATGATTGAAAAAGCATTTCAAATCCCACACTGGGCTATTGTGAATTTGAATTCTGTTTTTATCCAAATAAAAAACCCATAAATCTGGAATTGAAAAATCTCTAGGATGGAATGATTCACTCCTGTCTACTGGTGCAAAGTCCGTCTGTGCCTCACTTTTGCTGTATTTATTAACGATTTAATATGATGGGGTAGAATGCCACATACCCATGTTTACCAATGACACAAAATAGGCAGCATTGTAAGCAGTGTAGCTGGAGGCATCAAATTATGGCACAGTGGTGCAGTGGTTAGCACCGCAGCCTCACAGCTCCAGTGACCCGGGTTCAATTCTGGGTACTGCCTGTGTGGAGTTTGCAAGTTCTGCCTGTGTCTGCGTGGGTTTCCTCCGGGTGCTCCGGTTTGCTCCCAAATGCCGAAGACTTGAAGGTTGATAGGTAAATTGGCCATCATAAATTGCCCCCAGTATAGGTAGGTGGTACGGAAATATAGGAACAGGTGGGGATATGGTAGGAGTATGGAATTAGTGTCGGATTAGTATAAATGGGTGGGCCGAAGGGCCTGTTTCAGTGCGGTGTAACTAAACTAAACTGAAGATATTAATATCTTAAATAAATGGGCAATACTGTGGTCGATAGATTTCAAAAAGACGAGAACAGAGTATTTTATAAATGGTGAAAGACTAGAAACACTGGAGGTCCAAAGAGACTTGGGGGGGTGGAGTCCATGTCCATTTGAGTGCAATGTAGATTTACCAGAATGATAACTGGACTCCAAGGGTTAAATTACGAGGTGATATTACACAAACTGGGGAGGTATTCCCTGTAATTTACGAGGATCAAGGTGATTTGATCAAAGTTGTTGAGATTTTAAGGGGAGCCATGCCCACAAATCCCACCTCTATACACCAATTCCCCTTTTGATCCCTCATTCTCTATCCTTAGTTATCCTCTTGTTCTTCGTGTATTTATAAAACATCTCAGTGCTTTCCTTGATTTTACTTGGTTATATTATTTTCTGACTATCTCTTTGCTTTCCTAATTTGCCTTTTAATTTCACCCCTGCACTTTCTTCACTCCTCTCGGCTTTCTGTGGTATTGAGCTATCTGTATCTGACATAAGCTTCCCTCCTCTGATCCCCCTGAAGGACCCTCACATCCTTCATAATGTTTTTGTCCCTGGATTCAGTGTCCACTGCAGACAGATCAGTTACATTTACAATAGAAATGCCAGGAGTGAACAAGGTCAATGCAATAATATGGAAAATGTAAATGACGCCTCTCATAATTGTAGCATCCGTCCAGTATGAGTACAGATTTCAGGTTTATTCCGAGAGAGGTCTTGCTCAGAAAATGTCATTGACATTGAAATGATTGTGTTTTATCCACCACATTATTTACATCAGAGACAAAGCTGCTGATGTAATGAGTTTGTTCAGGTGAGTGTAACTGATAGCAATGATCAGGGGTATAACCGTGTCAGTGGAGACTTATCCCCTGTAGTGGGCATGTTCAAAAAGATTGCAAACGATACAAAAAAATGGCTGTGTGGTTGAGAGAGACAGTGTCAGAGGAGACTAATCCCCTGTATAAATCAGGACCCATTGGAATGGATCAGCTCAGAGTGCCTGCTGGAGGTTTGTCTGGAAGTAGCTTTCGATCCTGTTTATTCCATGTATTGTAGATGAAGTGAAGAGTGCAGGTGAACAGGTGGAGACTTGGGTGTTCGGTAGATACATTAAATTATTCACAGAGGTTTCACCATTGAAAAAACTGACTCTGAGAATAGAATCATTGAACCTGGGGCTGGTGAACAGAACACAGACGCAGAATGTTAGGAATAAATCATATGTGAAAAGTCGCTTTATGTAACAGTTTACAGGGTGTGTGTACTTCAGAGAGATAGGGAAGGAGAAAAGGAGCAGGGAGAACGAAACCGATTGGAAAAGAAAAGCAGAAGTAAAGAGAAAGAAGCAGCAGTGTAAATAATTCACTATCATAAAGTGCTGGCATGTCCAGAACAATTAGTGGATCGATTGGAGAAGCTGGGGTTGTTCTCTGTGTCTCTCCGTGTCTTCCTCTCTCTATCTCTCCCTCCTGCTATCTCTGTCACTAAGAGGGAGACAAAGGGAGAGAGGCTTAGATATGCAGGCAGAGAGAGGGCTGTCGAGAGGTACAAGGTTGGAGAGAGAGAGAGATTGTTGGGGTGGATTGAAAGGGAGAATGTAAGATATATTCATTTGATGTAATCCTTCACTACTGTGTTTGCAAACAGAGAAAGATAGGTATGGAGAGTGAAATATTGGTGGAGTAGGAGAAATGTGGATGAAGTTGGGGCCCAGGTGGACAGTTTTAATGATCAGGAAGGAGAACGCACAATTGTAAACATCCAGCAAGTTATTCCACCATGGAAGCCATCACACCCTCATGATATTGGTGTGGAAATCTTGTAATCTATGCCCATGGTTATTGACCCCTCTGTTAAGGGAAATGGGTCCTTCCGAGCCACTCTATCTAGGCCCGTCATTATTTTCTCCACCTCAATTAAATCTTCCCTTCAACCTTCTCTGTTCCAAAGAAAACAATTCCAGCCTATCCAATCTTTGCTCATAGTTAAAATTCTCCATTCCTGACAACATCCTCTGTAAATCTCCTCTGTACCCTCTCTAGTATGATCACATCCTTCCTGTAATGTGGTGACCAGAACTGTACACAGTACTCCATCTGTGGTCTAACTAGAGTTTTATACAGTTTCAGCATAACCTCCCTGCTCTTATGTTCTCTACATCGGCCAATAAATGGAAGTATTCCTTAAGCCTTCTTAACCACCTTATCCACCTGTCCTGTTACCCTCAGCAATCAGTGGACAGTCACTCCAAGGCCCCTCTGTTCACAGTCTGAGAGATTGTTCAGTTAGATTGAAAGAGCAAATGTAAAACATAATAATATGATGTAATCCTTCACTGCAGTATACACAGACAATCGAGCGAGAGGCACGGAGTGTGAAACATCGGGGTAGAGGGAGAAAAATAGAAGGAGGTGGTAACAAATTGGAAAGGAGTGATAGGGACTGAGAGAGAGGTAATCTCTGGTAAACTCTCTTGCTGGTAATTTCTCTCCATCTCTCTCTCTCTTCCAATCTCTTCTGCTGTCTGAAACCCTATTTCTTCACTCAGTTGCTCACTTTCCAACTTTATCTCTCTACTTTTCTCCCTCCATCTCTATCTCACTCTGCACACTATCTCAAACTCTCCCTCTTGCTCTCAGGATGGGAAGAGGGAGAAAGCGAGGCAGAGAAAGGGTGTTGCAGGCAGTGAGAGCTAAGGAGAAAGAGACAGATGAACAGTGAGTCTGGCATTGGTAGGTGGATCTTTACTCTGTATCTAACCCCGTGCGTACCTGTCCTGTGAGTATTCAATGAGGACAGTCTCAGACGGGGGGGGGACTGTCTAAAAATCAAAAATCAGTCGAATGCCCTTTCAAAGATGAAATTTAGAAACACTTCTACATACAAAGGGTGGTAGAAGTTTGGAACTGTCTTCCACAAATGACCCATTCCTATCTCTGCAATCTCCTCCAGCTCCACAATCCACAAATATCTATAATCCTCCAATTCTGGCCTCTTGAGCATCCTCGATTTGAATCGTCCCACCATTGGTGGCCGTGCCTTCAAACTGCCAAGACCCTAACTCTGGAATTCTTTTCCTAAGCCTCTCCGTCTCACTAACTCTCTTTCCTCTTTGAAGACGCTCCCTCAAACCAACTTCTCTGACCAAGTTTTTGTTCGTCTCGTGTAATATCTCCTTATGTGACTCGGTGTCAACTTTTTATTTGCCTCATTTATTTGTTGGATGTGTGCGTTACTGGCCAGGCCAGCATTTATTACCCATTCCTAATTGCCCTTGAGAAGGTGGTGTTGAGCCTCGTTATTGAACCGCTGGAGTCCATGTGGGGTAGGTACACCCACAGTGCTGTGTTTGGAAGGGAATTCCAGGATTTTGACCCAGTAACAGTGAAGGAATGGTGATATAGTTTCAAGTTCGGATGGTGTGTGACTTTCGTTGTTGTGTGCGGACAGTATTTTCAGTGCGCAGTCCATTTATATTTTTAATTATTTATTTTTTTCACGTGGTTAGATGTAAAGTTTCTCCCACAATCTCCCTGCCTTCCCGTATCTCCTCACTCTTTCTGCCCTTCTCTCCCTCCTTCTCTAAATCCACTGCTTTATTCTGTATCTAAACTCACACTGTACCTGCCCTGGGAGGTCTCATTATGGTGCTTAAGCAATGAGTTATACACTTCCAGCATAACCTCACTGCTCTTATATACTTTAACAGCCTTGTTGGGAATGTCACTGCAGTTTGAAAATATGAAACACTGATCCAACATTCACCTCTAAAACACTCACACTAACCTCCACAAAACAGGGCTGGATAGATAATGAGGATTGTTAATGATTGTTACAACTTGTCTCATCGTCTCTCTGTCTCTCTCTCTCATGTCTGTTTCTTCCCATCTCCCTCTCTCTCTCTCTGCCGCATCCTCTCCCTCTTTCTCTGCCTCTTTCCATGACTCTGTCTCTAACACCATCTCTCTCTCCTTGAACAGAAATATTTCTCTACATTTCTTGGTTCATTTTTATCCTGTAAATCTTGCCCTTGCTGGGAACGTCACTGCAGTTTGAAAATATCAAACATTGATCAACACTCGCCCCCTCAACTCTCACACTAAACCCCCAATACAGGACTGTGCAGATAATGGGGATTGTTACTGAGGTTCTGTCGAGGTCCCCTCACACACTGGATCCCATTTTCCCTGCTTCTAATCTTTGTCAGTGTTCAATAATATGTTTTTCAATGGTATTACATCTCACTTCAGTTTGAAAATATCAATCACTGATGCAACACTTGCCCCCAAAACACTCACACTTAAACCCCTGATCTTTCCTTTCAAAATTATTTATTTCACACAGCCAGTTTTACTTTTTAATTCTGTCTTTTTTCAACGTTATTAAATGTACCGTTTTTCCTATAATCTTGCTTTCTCTCTCTCTCTCCCTCTCTCTCTATTTCTCCCTCTGTTTGTCTTCCTCCGTCTCTCTCTGACCCTTTCTCTCTCTGCATCTGCTCTCTCCCTCTGTATCTGTCTTCCTCGCTTTATCCCTGTCTCTCCCTCTGCATCTGCCTGCCCCCCTTTACGTCTCTATCCCTCTGAATTTGACTGCCTCCCTTTCTGTCTCTCTCCCTCTGTCTCTGTCCCACTCTGTCTGTGTCTCTCTCCATTTGTGTTTCACTCCCTCCATCTATCCGTCCCTCTGTACATGGACAGCAATGCTTTGAGCCATTTGTTTGGTTAATTTTGAATCTTTAACTCTTGCTTTTGTTGGGAATGTCAATGCAGTTTGAAAATATCAAACACTCATCTCACACTCATCCCTAAAACACTCACATCAAAGCCCAAATACCAGACTGGGCAGACAATGGGGATTGTTACTGGAGTTCCGTCAAGGTCTCATTTCACTATCTCTTCTGTCTCTCACTGTCTTCCACTTTGTCCCTCCCTCTCCATTTCCCCATTTGTTTTTGTTTCCCTCTCTCCTCTTTCCTTCATCGCCCCCAACTTTACACATAGGGAGGGTGCTCCTTCCACTTGATAAATAAAGAGGGAGCTCCTTCCACTTTATACATAGAGAGGGTGCTCCTTCCACTTTATACAGAAAAAGGGAGCTCCTTCCACTTTATAAATAAAGAGGGAGCTCCTTCCACTTATACATAGAGAGGGTGCTCCTTCCACTTTATAAATAGAGAGGGAGCTTCCTCCACTTTATACATAGAATGGGTGCTCCTTCAACTTATACATAGAGAGGGTGCTCCTTCCACATATACATAGAGAGGGAGCTCCCCCCACTTTATATGAAGAGGCGGAGCCCCCCTACCTTAAACATTGACAGGGAGCTCCCTCTGTTTCATATGGCTGCCGTGGTGGGATTTGAACCCCAGTCCTCAGGCCATCAGGTTGGGCCTCTGGATTACTTGACCAGTGATATTATCACTGCCCAACTGCCTCCAAAATGGATGCGTACAGTGTCTGTTCCGTAATATCACTCACAGTAGTTTCTGGGCTGTAACCCTGAACAAAGTCCCGAATCAGAGACTCAAGTTCACATTTTAACTGGGAAAAGACAGGAACAGAGTGAAACGGGATCGTTTTTGTCCCTGGATTCAGTGTCCACTGCAGACAGATCAGTTACATTTACAATAGAAATGCCAGGAGTGAACAAGGTCAATACAATAATACGGAAAATGTAAATGACGCCACTCATAATTGAAGCATCCGTCCAGTATGAGTACAGATTTCAGGTTTATTCCGAGAGAGGTCTCACTCAGAAAATGTCATTGACATTGAAATGATTGTGTTTTACCCACCACGATATTTACATCAGAGTCAAAGCTGCTGATGTAATGTGTTTGTTCAGGTGAGTGTAATTAATAACAATGATCAGGGGTATAACTGTGTCAGTGGAGACTTATCCCCTGTATAAATCAGGACCCATTGGAATGGATCAGCTCAGAGTGCCTGCTGGAGCTGTGGATTCCAGGCTAATAGAAGTCTCTGCTTCTCATACAAATGGGATATCCAGTAATGTATCAGATACAAGACATTTATTATCCTGTACTTGCAGCAATTGGAGTTCCTGGTAAGCAGTATCTCAGCTGTCAATGGTGTAAATCGATGTTAACTGTGCTGCTGTTGGTATTATTTCTCAATGTGTGTGTTACACATCGCCCAGCTCTTTTCCAGCAATTTACTGATGGAATTTCCTCACTGTCCACACTTTCATTCTTGCAGGAGCTGCATTATGGCTTTAATTGTATTGCTTTAAGTAACCCTGGCATTGCTACTGGATTATTCTGTGTATGGAATGTATTTGAAGGAACGGTCTTGGTTAGGATCAAGAATCAGACCATCAGGAGCTTTTAACAGTTTCATGATGTGGATTTAACCAGTCCTGGAATATTTTTATGATTTTGTTTTCAGTGATTGAGAATGAAACATCTCACGGTCACAGTGTTACAAGCGGACAGAACAAAATACTCCCTCCCCAATAACATGGCTCAGTCCAACTGGGATTTCAATGTGTTTATTGATTATCACTGTTATCAAATATTATTTCATTCTGTGTGTGTCTGACGCTGCTTCAGAAGTCTGGCTACTGAACTGAGTTTGCTGCTGACACTTTCACTTCTCCTTCTCTGCTTCACTGTGGACCTTCACTTTCACTGGCCTACATTGTAAAATAGAAAGTATTGATGTGATGTTTTATTGGGTTTCAATCTATCAGTTGGAATCAAGAGTCTTTCCATTTATCTGTAGATTATCAGCTGCAGCGCTGATGTTGGTTTTTTATTAATTAAACAATCCCACATTCAAACAGATTACTTTATAATTCCAGGAGAAGGAATTTCAATGATTGGGAGGTTTGTCTGGATGTAGCTTTCGATCCTGTTTATTCCATGTATTGTAGATGAAGTGAAGAGTGTAGGTGAACAGGTGGAGACTTGACTGTTTTGTAGATACAGTAAATTATTCACAGAGGTTTCACCATTGAACAAACTGACTCTGAGAATAGAATCATTGAACCTGGGGCTGGTGAACAGAACACAGACGCAGAATGTTAGGAAGAAATCATATGCGAAAAGTAACATTTGGTAAACGTTTTCAGAGTGTGAGTGGTCCAGGGACAGAGCAAAGAAGAAAAGGAACAGAGAGAACAAAACCGACCGAAAGAGTTAAGCAGAAGTAAAGAGAAAGGGAAAGAATCAGCAGTGTAAATAATTCACTATCATAAAGTGCTGGAATGTCCAGAACAATGAGTGAGAGAAACTGTGAGGTGAAGTTGTCTGTTGTCAGATTGTGTTCATTTTCCTGTTGGACTTGATCCTCTGTATTGATTTCTGTCAGGTCCTCATTTTGTTATGTAGAAAGTTCCTATTCCTCACTTAGTGACTGAATAAACAGAACAGAATCAGTTCTTCACTGATGGTAATTCATTGTTTAAATACTACACTTTAAAATCTCTGTGACTGCTGAATTCAATAAAGAGCGAGGCTGATATCAGAAATATATTTACATTTATATTTAATAGCCTGTACAAACTAAATATATTGACTAAATTGTAGAAACAATGAACTGTTCTCCAACACCAGTAACCATAGGGATTATTGTTTGAATGTATGAATTGAGTTGTATTACTGGGATCTATAGATTAGATTTCCTCTAACACTCTGCTGCAGTCTCTCCCTGTGAATCTCAGCCTCTCCTCTCACTGTATTGAATCCTCAGTCTCCTCATCCATTGCTTCAGTTTATCCACTTTCCCAAACCATCTGCTCCAGTCTCCCCTTCTGCTCCTACATGTCCTTTCCCTGCAATTAGGAAGGTTGTGGGGTGATTTGATGAATGTTTTCAAGATAATATGGGAAACTGAACTGGTTGACAGAGAGTAGCAATTCCCACTGGCTGCGGAGTCAGGAACTTGGAGGGATAGTCTAAACATCTAAACGCAGTCGAAAAACCTTTCAGGGGTGAAATGAAGAAACACTTCAAAACACCAGGTGTGGTATCAGTTTGGAACTCTCTTCCATAAACAGCAATTGATGCTGAGACACTTGTTCGTTTTTAAATCTGAGATTGATAAATTTTTGTTAACCAAAGGAATTAAGGGGCAAAGATAGGGACATGGAGTTAGCTCACACATCAGCCATGAGCTCATTGAATGACAGAAGAGGGTTGAGAGGCCAAATGGCCTCCTCCTCTTCCTCTGTCCAGTGACAAATATCTTGCTATCACTCTCTGTGTCTTGGTCTGTGTCTCTCTCCTTGTCTCTCTTTCTGTCTTTCTGTCTCTCTCTCTCCTCTCTCAAATATCTGTGGAAATCCACAAACATTAGTCAGCCATTTTTAGGCTGGTTCTCGGTGGCCATTTTATGTTACCACAACACTGGGACATTTATTCCTGAGATGACTCCTCACCAATGTAAGGGTAGTAATCAAATTGTGACAGAGACACAGACATGGAGACACTGAGAGACACAGTACTAGAAAGGAATTAATCATTCCATTGTGCCCAATAAATTGCCCTCCACAGTGATTAGGCTGGGTGGCCTGTAATTACTCAGTCTTTTACTTTCTCCCTTGTTAATCAATAGTACAACATACGCAGTCCTCCAGTCCTCTGGCAGCACGACTATAACCAGAGAAGATCGGAAAATGATGGTCAGAGCCACTGATATTTCCTCCCTTGTAGCTCTTAACAGCCTGAGCCTTGTGAATTATCAGCTTTCAAAGATGCTAAACCCCTTAATATTTCCTCTCTCACTGGTTATCCCATTCAATATTTCAAGCCCCTCCTCATTGACTACAATGTCTGTGTCGTCCCCTCTTTTGTGGAGACATTCGATATGTATTCATTAAGAACCATGCCCGCATCTTCCGCCTCCACGGTGAGGAGAAAGGAGGAGAGACGCTATAAAGTAAAGGATAGAATTCTAAAGGAGGTGCAGGGACAGATACATCTGGGGGGTATTTGTGCACCAATCACTGAAGGTGGCAGGGCGGGTTCAGAAAGTGGTTAAACGGCAGAAGGGGCCCTGAGATTATAAATAGAGACATTGAATACAAAAGCAAGGATATTACGACCATTGTAAAACGCTGGTTTGCCTTCAACTGGAGCATTGTCCAATTCTGGACACCGTACTTTATGAAGAATGTGGGGGCATTGGAGAGGGTGCAGAAAAGATTCACAAGAATGGTTCCAGAGATGAGGGACTTCAGTTACGTGGATAGATTGGAGAAGCTGGGGTTGTTCTCTCTGTCTCTCTCTGTCTCTCCCTCCTGCTATCTCTGACACGAAGAGGGAGACAGAGGGAGAGAGGCTTAGATATGCAGATAGAGAGAGTGCTGTTGAGACGGACAAGGTTGGAGAGAGAGAGATTGTTGGGGTGGATTGAAAGGCACAATGTAAGATCTATTTATTCAATGTATTCACTGTTGTGTACGCAAACAGAGAAACATAGGTATGTAGAGTGAAATATTGGTAGAGTGGGAGATATGTGGATGAAGTTGGGGCCCAGGCGGACATTTCTAATGATCAGGAAGGAAATCGCTCCATTGTAAACATCCAGCCAGGTATTCCACCATTTGAGCCATCACACCCTCATGATATTGGTGTGGAAATCTTGTAATCCATGCCCATGGTTATTGACCGCTCTGTTAAGGGTAATGGGTTTTTCCTATCCACTCTATCTTGGCCCGTCATTATTTTATACACCTCAATTAAATCTTCCCTTCAACCTTCTTTGTTCCAAAGAAAACAATTCCAGCCTATCCAATCTTTACTCATAGTTAAAATTCTCCTTTCCTGACAACATCCTCTGTAAATCTCCTCTGTACCCTCTCCAGTGTGATCACATCCTTCCTGTAATGTGGTGACCAGAACTGTACACAGTACTCTAGCTGTGGTCTAACTAGTGTTTTATACAGTTCTAGCATAACCGCCCTGCTCTTATATTCTCCACATCAACTAATAAAGGAAAGAGTTCCGAAGAAGGGTCACTGACCCGAAACGTTAACTCTGCTTCTCTTTTCACAGATGCTACCAGACCTGCTGAGTGGTTCCAGCATTTCTTGTTTTTATTTTAAAGTAAGCCTTCGTAACCACCTTATCCACCTGTCCTGTTACCCTCAGGAATCAGTGGACATTCACTCCAAGGCCCCTCTGTTCACAGTCGAAGAGATTGTTCAGTTAGATTGAAAGAGCAAATGTAAAACATAATAATTTGATGCAATCCTTCACTGCAGTATACACAGACATACGAGCGAGAGGCATGGAGTGTGAAACATCGGGTTAGAGGGAGAAAAATAGATGGAGATGGTAACAAATTGGAAAGGAGTGATCGGCACAGACGGAGAGGTAAGCTCTGGTAAACTCTCTTGCTGGTAATCTCTCTCCATGTCTATCTCTCTCTTCCCCTCTCTTCGACACTCTGTAACCCTATTTCTTCTCAGAGAGTGTCAGAGAGTGTCAGAGAGTGTCAGAGAGTCTCTGAGAGTGTCCTAGTCTATCTCCCCGTTTTCGCTCTCTGTCTCCCTCTGCACACTATCTCAATCTCTTCCTCTTGCTCTCAGGATGGGAATAGGGAGAAGGAGAGGCAGAGAAAGGTTGTTGCAGGCAGTGAGAGATGAGGAGAAAGAGACAGAGTAACAGCGAGTCTGGCATTGGTTGGTGGATCTTTACTCTGTATCTAACCCTGTGCGTACCTGTCCTGTGAGTATTCGATGGGGACAGTCTCGGACGGGGGGACTGTCTAAAAATCAAAAATTAGTCGAAAGCCCTTTCAAAGATGACATTTAGAAACACTTCTCCATACAAAGGGTGGTAGAAGTTTGGAACTGTCTCCCACAAATGACCCCTCCCTATCTCTGCAATCGCCTCCAGCTCCACAATCCACCAATATCTGCGATCCTCTAATTCTGGCCTCTTGAGCATCCTCAATTTGCATTGATCCACCATTGGTGGCCGTGCCTTCAATGCTGCCAAGACCCTAACTCTGGAATTCCTTTCCTAAACCTCTCTGTCTCACTAACTCTCTTTCCTCTTTGAAGACGCTCCCTCCAACCAACCTCTTTCACCAATTTTTTGTTCGTCTCGTCTAATCGCTCCTTAACTGACTCGGTGTCAACTTTTTATTTGCCTTATTTATTTGTTGGATGTGTGCGTTACTGGCCAGCCCAGCATTTATTACCCATTCCTAATGGCCCTTGAGAAGGTGGTGTTGAGACTCCTTCTTGAACCGCTGCAGTCCATGTGGGGTAGGTATACCCACAGTGCTGTTAGGAAGGGAGTTCCAGGATTTTGACCCAGTAACAGTGAATGAATGGCGATATAGTTTCAAGTTAAGACGGTGTGAGACTTTAGTTGTTGTGTGCGGACAGTATTTTCAGTGCGCAGTCCATTTATATTTTTAATGATTTATTTTTTTCACGCAGTGAGATGTCAAGTTTCTCCTACAATCTGCCTGCCTCCCCGTATCTCCTCACTCTTTCTGCCCGTCTTTCTCTCCTTCTCTAAATCCACTGCTTTACTCTGTATCTGAACTCACACTGTACCTGCCCTGGGAGGTCTCATTATGGTGCTTAAGCAATGAGTTATACACTTCCAGCATAACCTCCCTGCTCTTATACACTTTAACATCCTTGTTGGAAATGTCACTGCAGTTTGAAAATATGAAACACTGATCCAACATTCACCCCTAAAACACTCACACTAACCTCCAAAAACAGGACTGGGCAGATAATGAGGATTGTTAATGATTGTTACCACTTGTCTCATCCTCTCTCTGTCTATCCCTCTCATGTCTGTTTCTTCCCATCTTTATCTCTCTGTTTCTCTCTCCCTCACCCTCTCCCTCTTTCTCTTCCTCTTTCCATTACTCTGTCTCTAACACCATCTCTCTCTCCTTGGACAGAAATGATTTTATCCATTTCTCGGTTAATTTTGAATCTTTAAATCTTGCCCTTGCTGGGAACGTCACTGCAGTTTGAAAATACCAAACACTTTAGCACTCGCCCCCTAAACTCTCTCACTAAATCCCCAATACAGGACAATGCAGATTATGGTGATTGTTACTGATGTTCTGTCAAGGTCCCCTCACACACTATTTCCCATTTCCCCTGCTTCTAAAGTTTGTCAGTGTTTAATAATATTTTTTCAATAATATTAAATGTCACTTCAGTTTGAAAATATCAATCACTGGTCCACCAATTGCCCCCAAAACACTCACACAAAACCCCTGATCTCTCCTTTCAAATTTAGTTCTTGCACACAGCCAGTTATACTTTTTCTCCTTTTTTGATCCTTTTTCAACATTATTCGATGTAAAGTTTTTCCTTTAATCTCGCCCTCCCTCTCTCTCTGTCTGTCTCCCCCTCTGTCTCTGTTTCTCCCTCTGTTTGTCTCCCTCCCTCTCTGTCTCTCTCTCCCTTTCTCCCTCTGCATCTGTCTCTCTCCCTCTGTATCTGTCTCACTCACTTTCTCCCTGTCTCTCTCCCTCTACAGCTGCCAGCCTCCCTTTCTGTCTGTCTCACTCTGCATTTGCCTGCCTCCCTCTCTGTCTCTCTCTCCCTTTCTCCCTCTGTTTGTCTCCCTCCCTCTGTATCTGTATCACTCGCTTTCTCCCTGTCTCTCTCCCTCTGCAGCTGCCAGCCTCCCTTTCTGTCTGTCTCACTCTGCTTTTGCCTGCCTCCCTTTCTGTCTCTCTCCCTCTCCCTCTGTCTCTGTCCCACTCTGTCTGTGTCTCTCTCCATCTGTCTCTCACTCCGTCCATCTCTCCGTCCCTCTGTACATGGACAGCAATGCTTTGTGCCATTTCTTTGGTTAATTTCGAATCTTTAACTCTTGCTTTTGTTGGGAATGTCAATGCTGTTTAAAAATATCAAACACTCATCTAACACTCATCCCTAAACCATTCACATCAAACCCCAAATACCGGACTGGGCAGACAATGGGGATTGTTACTGGGGTTCCGTCAAGGTCTCATTTCACTATCTCTTCTGTCTCTCACTGTCTTCCACTTTGTCCCTCTCTCTCCATTTCCCCATTTGCTTTCGTTTCCCTCTCTCCTCTTTCCTTCATCGCGCCCAACTTTATAAATGGAGAGGAAGCTCCCTCCACTTTATACATAGAGAGGGAGCTCCTTCCACTTTATAGCTGGCCAGCGAGCTCCCTCTACTTTATACATAGAAAGGGAGCTCCCTCTGTTTTATATAGCTGCCGTGGTGGGATATGAACCCCTGTCCCCAGGCCATCAGGTTGGGCCTCTGCATTACGTGACCAGTGATATTATCACTACCCAACTGCCTCCAAAATGGATGCGTACAGTGTCTGTCCCGTAATATCACTCACAGTAGTTTCTGGGCTGGAACCCTGAACATGGTCCCGAATCAGAGACTCAAAGTTCACATTTTAACTGGGAAAAGGCAGGAACAGAGTGTAATGGGATTGATTTTGTCCCTGGATTCAGTGTCCACTGCAGACAGATCAGTTACATTTACAATAGAAATGCCAGGAGTGAACAAGGTCAATGCAATAATATGGAAAATGTAAATGACGCCTCTCATAATTGCCATCCATCGAGTATGAGTACAGATTTCAGGTTTATTCCGATAGAGGTCTTACTCAGAAAATGTCATTGACAATGAAATGATTGTGTTTTATCCACCACATTATTTACATCAGAGTCAAAGCTGCTGATGTAATGTGTTTGTTCAGGAGAGTGTAAGTAATAACAATAATCAGGGGTATAACCGTGTCAGTGGAGACTTATCCCCTCTCTCAATCAGGACCCATTGGAATGGATCAGCTCAGAGTGCCTGCTGGAGCTGTGGATTCCAGGCTAATAGAAGTCTCTGCTTCTCACAGAAATGGGATATCCAGTCATCTATCAGATAGAAGACATTTATTATCCTGCACTTGCAGCAATTGGAGTTGCTGATAAGCAGTATCTCAGCTGTTAATGGTGTAAATCGATGTTAACTGTGCTGCTGTATTAGGTATTATTTCCCTCTGTGTGTGTTACACAGCCACCTGTTCTTTTCCAGCAATTTACTGATGGAATCTCCTCATTGTCTACTGTTGCATTCTTGTAGGAACTGTATTATGTATTTAATGGTATTGTTTTAAGTAACTGTGGCATTATTACTGGATTATTCTGTGTATTGAATGTATTGGAATGAGATGTTTCAGTGAGGATCAATAATCAGACCCTTAGGAGTTTTTAACAGTTTCATGATGTGGATCTAACCGGTCCTGGAATATTTTTATGATTTTTTTCAGTGATTGATAATGAGACATCTCACAGTCTCAGTGTTACAAGGGGACAGAACAATGTCCTCCCTCACCAATAACATGGCTCAGTTTAACTGGGATTTCAATGTATTTATTGATTATCACTATTATCAAATATTATTTCACTCTGTGTGTGTCTGACGCTGCTTCAGAAGTCTGGCTACTGAACTGAGTTTGCTGCTGACACTTTCACTTCTCCTTCTCTGCTTCACTGTGGACCTTCACTGTCACTGGACTACATTGTAAAATAGAAAGTATTGATGTGATGATTTATTGGTTTTCACTCTGTCAGTTGGAATCAAGAGTATTTCCATTTATCTGTAGATTATCAGATGCAGCGCTGATGTTGGTGTTTTATTAATTAAACAATCCCACATTCTAACAGATTACTTTATAATTCCAGGAGAAGGAATTTCAATGATTGTGAGGTTTGTCTCAAGTAGCTTTCGATCCTGTTTATTCCATGTATTGTAGATGAAGTGAAGAGTGCAGGTGAACAGGTGGAGACTTGAGTGTTCTGTAGATACATTAAATTATTCACAGAGTCACCATTGAACAAACTGACTCTGAGAATAGAATCATTGAACCTGGGGCTGGTGAACAGAACACAGACGCAGAATGTTAGGAATAAATCATCTGTGAAAAGCAGCATTAGCTCACAGTTTGCAGGGTGTGAGTACTCCGGAGAGATAGGGAAGGAGAAAAGGAGCAGGGAGAACGAAACAGAGGGAAAGAGATAGGCAGAAGTAAAAAGAAAGAGAAAGAAGCAGCAGTGTAAATAATTCACTATCATAAAGTGCTGGAATGACCAGAACAATTCGTGAGAGAAACTGTGAGTTGAAGTTGTCTGTTGTCAGATTGTGTTCATTTTCCTGTTGGACTTGATCCTTTGTGTTGATTTCTGTCAGGTCCTCATTTTGTTTTGTAGAAGGTTCCTATTCCTTACTTAGTGACTGAATAAACAGAATAGAATCAGTTCATCACTGATGGTAATTCATTATTTAAATACTGCACTTTCAAATCTCTGTGACTGCTGAATTCAATAAAGAGCGAGGCTGATATCAGAAATATATTTACATTTTTCTTTAATAGCCTGTACAAACTAAATATATTGACTATATTGTAGAAACAATGAACTGTTCTCCAACACCAATAACCACAGGGATTATTGTTTGAATGTATGAATTGAGTTGTATTACTGGGATCTATAGATTAGATTTCCTCTAACACTCTGCTGCAGTCTCTCCCTGTGAATCTCAGCCTCTCCTCTCACTGTATTGAATCCTCAGTCTCCTCATCCATTGCTTCAGTTTATCCACTTTCCCAAACCATCTGCTCCAGTCTCCCCTCCTGCTCCAACATGTCCTTTTACTTCTCTCCCTCCCAATCTCACTCACTGACTCCACCTCCAGCTCCTTTGTCCAACCTGATAGGAATACAGTAACATGGGAGCTGGAGGTGGCCATTCAGCCCTTAGAGAATGCTCTGCCATTCTAGATCATTGCTGATACTCTAACACAGCGCAGCAGTTTTCCCATTTGATAACAGTCTCTGTCGGTTCCCTGAACCCAGAGCAACAAACCAGCTACACATCCCGCTCTCCCCAAACCTTCCCAACCAACAGTCTGGAGACAAATTCCCAATTACCACATTGGATTCCATCTCTGTAAAACAGCTTCTCATTCCCCCACTGACACTGCATCCTCACTCAGTACGTCCAGTCGATCCGGTGCGGACTTTATTCACTTTCAGCATCAATTTCCCAATTCATTATTAATAACTGTGTTTTCAAACATTTCACTGTGACAAAGCATTGCCCGGGTCAATGAATCAGTTTTCACTGCTCGATGCAGCAACAAAGCTGGAAATTTCAGCCCAGATCCTGTCAAACTGCTGCTTTGTCTCCAGGTCTGATCAGTAATTTCTCTGCTTCCTTTTCTCTCTCTCTTCCAGTTAACTTGGTGGCAATTGTGATCCTGTCCCGAGGAAAGTGCGGTCTCTCCAAATGTATCAGTGTCTACCTGGTGGGAATGGCAGTGTCTGATCTCCTGGTCGTTATCGCTGATCCCATATTGTTCTGGATTGTTGGAATTTATTTCCCATATTCATTCCTGAGAATTACTCCTGTGTGTTCTGTCATTATCGTTCTGCTTTCTGCATCCACAGTTGTTTCTGTCTGGCTCACAGTCACTTTCACCTTTGATCGATTTGTGGCCATTTGTTGTGAGAAGCTGAAAACAAAATATTGCAGCGAGAAAACGGCGGCTGTGGTTGTGGGAACAGTGAGTGTGCTGGGCTGTTTAGAGTCTCTCCACTGGTACTTTACACTGAAACAAAAATACATTATTGATAATGTTCCCATGGGTTGTGCTAATAAACTGATCTTCTTTACTTCCCCCAAATGGGAGGCATTTGAATTGTTTGACCTCATTTTAACCCCTTGTGTCCCGGTCTTTCTGATTTTGCTGCTCAATGTTCTGACTGTCAGACGGATTTTATTCTCCAGTAAAGTCCGCAGGGGATTCCGGCGCCACAGCAATGCAGAGAATCACAAGGACCCAGAGATGGAGAATCGCAGGAAATCAATTATTTTACTCTTCAGTATATCCGGCAGTTTTATCCTGTTGTGGGTGACCCAGGTTGTGTTTAACATTTATACTCGAATTACAGCTATTTATTATTATTCCTCCTACACTGACCATCTCTATATCACAGAACAAACATCAAAGATGCTGCAGATTCTCAGTTCCTGCACCAACACATGTATTTACATTGTGACCCAGACTAAATTCAGACAGGAGCTGAAGAAGGGGGTGAAATACCCTCTCAATCTCATTGTTAAATTAGTGAAATCATAGAAAGAGCTGAAGGGTTTCAAACACTGGAACTAAATCCCATTCCCCCCTTCCTCCCCCAGACCCCCAGCTCCACCTCCCACCCTCCACCCGACTCTGTGATTATTTGACCGGCGTCATCTTTAGTCCTGGCAGCTGCCTGAGCGTGGGCAGACCATGACGTTCAACTGGATTAGTGTACGTTTGCGCATGTGCCACTACAGCGCCACCTAGTGTTTGCTATGTGAACAAACGCCGCCAGTGGACAAAGCTGCAAAACGCAGTGATTTTGAGGTGGTGAGAAGGGCAGTAACTGCAGTGACTTAGGGACACCAGCAGATGGAGATGTTGAGAGAGGGCCAGTAGCTGCAGTAAGACAGGGACACCAGCAGATGGAGATGGTGAGTGGGGCAGTAATTACAGTGAGACAGGGACACCAGCAGATGGGGATGGTGAGAGGGGAGACAGTAACTGCAGTGAGACAGGGACACCAGCAGACGGAGATGGTCAGAGCGGGGCTGTTACTGCAGTGAGACAGGGACACCAGCAGATGGAGAGGATGAGAGAGAGGTAATAACTGCAGTGAGACAGGGACACCAGCAGATAGAGATGGTGTGAGGGTCGGTGGCTGCAGTGAGACAGGGACACCAGCAGATGGAGTTGGTGAGAGGGGACAGGAACTGCAGTGAGACAGGGCCACCAGCAGATGGAGATGGTGAGAGGGGGACCGTAACTGCAGTGAAAGAGGGACACCAACAGATGGAAATGCTGAGCCATTGCTGATGGGAGATTCTGTTTTACTGAGAGTTTGAAAGTTTTTCCGAGGCTGAGGAATTTGCTTTCTGTAAACTTGAGATGCTGAATAAAATAATTTCAATACAGTTTATGTTAAGTGGCTATTTTACTAATATGTAAAGACTTGTAACATTAAAATGGTTCCAGTTTGGAAAATTATTTTCAGTGATTAAAGGTAATGTATAAATAAAACAACAGAAGTAAATTAACTCAATCAATGACAAATAAAAACTCTCTATATAAATTGTTTTGATTTCTTCATTACAAAGGTTATGACATCTCTCTCTCGTTCTCAATTCTCTAGGCTGGTATCTTCTCCACTATAATTCAGAGTAATTGAAGTTTTGATCCGATTGCCTTTTGAAAGTTAATATTGAATCTGCTTTCAGAGACAGTGAATTCCAGACCAGAACAACTCCCTGCCTATTTGTTCCTCCAGTCTGCTTGTGTAAACAGTCTCTCCTCATATCTGCAAACTGAGGGAAAGATTTTGAATACAATACAATTAATTTCTTCAGGACAGCAGCTGCAGAGGAGCTGGAACCTCCTGAATTTGGACAAACAATGAACAAAAATCCCTCTGAATCCCCCAGGAAAGAAACAGTCTGGAATCAAATGGAAATAAGTGACACTTTATTGCAGAAGTAAACACTCTTTGTCAGAATGTGGAGGTCTTTATTGCTGAACTTTATATAAACTGGAGGTGAAAAGTGGAAGATCTTTAATACCATTTGTGTTAAATGGCCATTTTCCAGCTTTGTAAACCCTTGTAACATTAAACTGGTGAATGTTAAGAAGGTTTTCTTTTCGATTGATTGCAGGCTAATACATAAGTACAGCAGCATCAAATACAGGGCAAAGAATCATTGACAAATATAACTGTAAATATGGGTAAGAATTGTTTTGTGAAATGTCACCAGTTGTTAAAGTTCTCTTCGCTGCATCAGTAACCTGGCTCCAGTTTCAGTCTTTGTCACACAGTGGAATTAAAAAAACCAAATACAAACTGCCTGTTTATACTGCAGTCAAACCGGCCACTCCAGCAAAACTCTCTGTCACAATTTCAAGGTAGTTGCAGTGAGTCATTTTCTGATCTTTCTGTGAACTGGAGGTGAATAGTGAAAGACATTTAATACAATGAGTGTTAAATGGCCAGTATCCTGACCGGCCCCTCCAGGGTTTAAATTTAAATTCTGCTCTGTTAATGAGATTTTGGTGGGAGGAAGCGAGAGAGAGAGACAGACAGGTTTCTGTCTGGAATGGTCCATTTGGGATATGGCTGGAATATCCCTCTCTCCCCCATTCCCTGTTTACACAGAGACTCACCTTGTACTGTCCCATACCTGGGAGGGAGTGTCATGATGGAGGAAGCTGAGAGCTGGTTGGGTAAAGTGCATTTTGGGTGGACTGTCTGTTTGAGTGACAGGTTCTGGGATATATTAGGACAACATCAGCCTCCATTCTTTCTTTCCATGCGGCTAGTTTGTGAAGGTGAGTTTCTGTGTCTCAGTTTCTGTGTCTCTGTGCCTAGGTAAATTGCAAGCTGATTACAGTGTGTGTGAGAGAGAGAGTCCAGTCTGAATCCCCCTGTCTCTGTCCCAGTCCTGACGCTTTTCTCCAAATCCCTCCCCAATGCCCCTCTCCAGGATCTTTTCCCCATGGATGAGCTGATGGAGGCAAGGTGTTAGAGTCCCACGATGGAACGCAGACCGTGTGGGATGGTGAGCATCACATCTTTATTGTCTCTCTCTGCCTATCTCCCTCATTCTGACTCAGTCTCTTTCACTCATTCTCTCTCGCTGAATCTCTCTCGCACTGAATCTCTATCTCACTGAATCTGTCTCGCACTCAATCTCTCTCGCACTCAATCTCTCTCGCACTGAATCTCAATCGCACTGAACCTCTCTCTCGCACTCAATCTCTCTCTCACTGAATCTCTCTCGCACTGAATCTCTCTCTCACTGAATCTCTCTCGCACTGAATCTCTCTCTCACTGCCTCTCTCTCTCACTCAATCTCTCTCGCACTCAATCTCTCTTTCACTCAGTCTCTCTCACTGAATCTCTCGCACTGAATCTCTCTCACTGAACCTCTCTCTCACTGAATCTCTCTCACTGAACCTCTCTCTCACTGAATCTCTCTGTCACTGAATCTGTCTCTCACTGAAACTCTTTCGCACTGAATCTATCTCTCACTCAATCTCTCTCTCACTGAACCTCTCTCTCAATCTCTCTCTCACTCAATCTCTCTCGCACTGAATCTCTCTCGCACTGAATCTCTCTCTCACACTGAATCTCTCTCTCGCACTTAATCTCTCCCTCACTCGATCTCTCCCTCACTCAATCTCTCTCGCACTGAATCTCTCTCACTCTCTCTATTTCTCAATCTCTCTTCCTCACTTTGTGATTCTGTCTGTTTCTCTCTCTCTCTCTGTTCCTCAATCTCTCTCTCTCTGTATTTCTCCCTCTTTGTGTTCCTCCATCTCTCTCTCCCTCACTTTGTGTTTCTCTTTCTCTCTGAGTGATTGTGCATCTTTCCGTCTCAATGGCTTTCTCTGTCCTCTCTCTCAATCTCTCTGTGATTCCCTGTGCCTTTCTCATTGGCTTTCTATCTGTCTCTTTGGTGCCTGTAATTTCTTTGTGTCTCTGTTCTTTCCCTCCACTTTTTCCCTGCTCTTTTTCTCTCTCTTTCTGTCCTTTTTCTATTTCTGACTTTCTGTCTTTTCTCTATTTCTGACGTTTTCTGTCTTTTCTCTATTTTTGTCTCTCTGTCTTCACTCTATTTCTCTGACTTTCTCTCTCTTTTCTCTTTCTGTCTCTTTCTATCTTATCTATCTTCTCTCTTTCTATTTCTATCTTCTCTCTTTCTCTTTCTATCTTTTCTCTATTTCTTTTATGCTCCCTTTGCCTCTTTTTCTCTCTCTTTCTTGTCTATTTCTATCTTTTCTCTCTTTTTCTCTGTATCTGTCTATCTTTTCTCTCTCTTTTTCTCTCTCTTTCTTGTCTCTTTCTATCTTTTCTCTCTTTTTCTCTGTATCTTTCTATCTTTTCTCTCTTTTTCTCTCTCTTTCTTTGTCTCTTTCTGCCTTTTCTATTTCTCTTCCTATCATTTCTCTCTCTTTCCAACTTTTTCTGGCTTTTTCTGATCCTATCCCTCCCCCCGTAATATATCCCCTCTCGTAATTTGCACGCCCCCGCAACTTATTCCCCCCACGCAATTTATGCCACCTCTGAATTTATACCCCCCCCCCCCGCAATTTATCATCAACCCCCGCAATTTATTGCCCCCCCCACAATTTGAACCCCGCAATTTATCATCTCTCTTCAGAAAGGTGTTTCACTCGATCTCCCCATCGGCTTCAGGAAATCAAACAGAGGGAGACACACACAAACACACACACACTGACTGGCACAGGGACGGGAGGAGGCCATTCAGCCCTTTGAGCCTGTCCCACCCATGTTAGATCATGGCTGATCTGTCCCTTCCCCCATCGGGCCACAAGGAGACAGACAGAGACAGTCGGGGAGCAGATACAGAGAGTCAAAGAAACACTGGGCTGGACTCGGACTTGGTGCCAATTGTGGAAACCAGGGTGGAGGGGAGGAGGGTGGTTGTGTATCGGCTGTCCGTTCAGCATCTCTCCCCTGTTTTCACCTCAATGGGAGCAAAACCGGGCAGAGATGTAAAGCAGGATCCCACTTCACAATCACCCTGTACAACACCAAGGCAGCGAGTTCAAATCCTCCCCCAGACAGAGGGATTGAGACACAGAAAACAGACCCCGGGATTTGGACAGAACAGAGAGAGAGAAATAAATGGAAAGGGACCTGGAGAATGAGATGCAGGGAGTCCGAAACCAATGAGAGAAACTGCGAACAGAGGGTCAGATATATTAGATAAATTAGGGACATTTAAGTGACTCTTGGATAGGAACATGGATGATAGTAGCATGAAGGGTATGTAGGTAGTTTGATCTTAGAGTAGGTTAAAGATTCGGCACAACATCGTGGGTCGAAGGGCCTGCACTGTGCTGCACTGTTCTATGTTCTAAATGCCGAGAAGGGTAGAGAGAGAGAGAGAGAAATGGAGACATACACAGAGAGATGTAGGTATTGAGAAATTTCCCAGACCAAGAGAGAGATGCAGAGACAGAAAGAGGTGGAGGGGCAGAGATACAAAGTAAGATGCATTTACAGAATAGAGAGGGATGTCCCGGGATGGGGGAAATGCAGAGATAATCTTGCAGGAAAGGAGGAGCAGAGATGGAAAGATTCAGGGATTTGGAAGTGAGTGAGAGAAGAAATGGACTGAGAGAGAGACAGATAAAGATGCAGAGAGTCGCAGAAAGAGAGTGACAATGGAAACCTGTGAGACTCTAGAGAGGGGCAGAGAAAGAAAGGATGTTGAGAGATACACAGATAGGGATTTAAAGATGTGAAGAAACAGAGCTGGGAACAAAAAGGAAGGTGCAGGGAACAACTTGCAGCAAGAGATGTAGAGAGGGAAATCTATGGGATTACATTGACTGTTCTGGAGCAGCACGTCCCAAACTATTCTCTTCAGAGCGTTCTCCAGACCCCTCCCTTGTGGTAAAAAATCCACAGACACCCCAAAACGCAAAATCAAAACACTGTGGAAGCTGGAAATCTGAAATAAAACCCGTGCTGGAAATACTGAGCATTTCCAGCAATTTGTTTTTCTATCAGCCCCGAAATCACACAGTCTTCTTTTCTGTATCTAGAAATGAATTTGACAATGACACATGTATATTTATTATTATTTCCCTCTCCGGTTAAAGCTCTTGTCGGAGAATTCCACGTGGCCAAAAGATTCTCCCTGAGCATCATCACAGCTGCAGCTTTCAAAAAGATTCTCCTTGGGAATAAGAGAAATAAAATTGATTCTAACAAAGCAAAGCATTTTTGAACAGAAATAAAACACAGGAAGCGCCCAGGGATCTATATTTCACTCACGGACATAAAACATTCTCTCCGTGACTCCCCATCTTACAAGCACATCCCCCAACACAGAGCCAGAGACTGGGAAGTGTGAATGTGTTTACCCTGTCATTTCCTGCTCTCTCTCTCTCTCTCTCGCTCTTTCTCTCTATTTCTCTGTGTGTCTCTCGACATCTGTTTCTGCCTCATTGTAAAAACACACAAACACTGGTGACCCCCATCTTCTCTCCTGTCGAAGGATAGAGAGAGAAATCCACATTCCCATCCCTGAAAATCTGAATTCAAATGCCCCCTCGGTGTTTCATTTCACTGTTAAATTCAGCCCACAGCCCAACACACCAGCATTATTTAAGAATGAGAACAAGCCTTTAGAAACCTTTACATTTCAGCCATTTCATTGCTGATTCACAGAAGTATTTGTCACTCAATTGACCAATTTTTAAAGTTTTCGTCAATGTTACAATGTTCAAAATGTTGTAGTCCATTGATGCACAGCAAGATTCCACAAGCGGCAGTGTGATAACAGCCGGCTACCCCACTTGCCGTCTGATTACCTTCATGTTTCCCTCACTCTCCTGCCGCTTTGTCTGTCCTATTGATCTCATTTGGAGAGACAGATGGAGGGAGAGAGAGAGAGAGAGAGAGAGACAGAGATATCCACTCTCAGAATCTCACTCCCAATTGAAATGGCTGCTGCACATTTTAGTTTACCCTCAAATTCACTGCACTGCCCAACACACCAGCATTATCCGGGAATTATATCGGCTTCAAGCTCAGGATTTTAATTCCAGGCCTTCAGGGGAGCTTCACACACAATGAATTCACCTCTAAAATGTAGTCACATTTGCAATGCAAGGGAATTCTGCAGGCAATCTCTGCACTGCAAGATCTCAGCAATGTTGACACTTCAAAATTCAGTTTACCAAGGTTTTTAGTGTGGATGTCTTTCTCTCTCTCTGTCTGTCTTTCTCCATCTTTCTCTGCCTTCCCTCCCTCACCACATTCTGCCTGTCTCTCTCTCTGTCTTCGTGTGTTTGAACAGTCACCTCCAGCTGTTTCTCACTCTCCCTCTTTTTCTCTCCACCTGTTTCTGCCTCAGTGTTGTAATGCTGGAATTGATGCCGGGAATGTATACACAACAGGATCCCACAATGTGATCATCGCCAGATATCCAATCAAAGTCCTCAGAAAATGCCGTTCAGCTCATGTAACTATTGTAAAATCATGGAAAAACAGAGAAATGCACACTAAGACCCTCAGGTCGCTGAATTTTGAAGTGTCCTCATTGTTGTCATGTAGGAAATGCTGTAGGACACTTGAAGCACAGCAAGATCCCACAAGTAGCAATGTGATAATAGCCCACAAGTAACAAACTCCCATCTCTCTCTCTCTCTCTCTCTCTGTCCATATAGCTCCGAAATATTTCTGTCTCACCATTTAAAACAACAGTGAATCAAACTGCAGTGTGTGTTTTTAACTATTGAAGGTTTAAATAGAGAGACAGGGGGAAAGAAAGGTGGAGAGAGACAGAGAGAGAAATCTAAACTCTGAACATCAGTAAAATGGGTTGAAAGCAATCGACAGCATTTGAAACTCAATGAATTGATTTTTAAAGTGCTCGTCACTGTTGCAATGTTGGGAACACTGCAGGCCATTTGTGCACGGCAAGATCCCACAAGTAGCAGTGTGATAACAGCCCGCTGGCCCCCTCTCCCCTCTGATTCCCTCCTTGTTTCCCTCACTCTCCTGCCTCCCTCTCCCTCCTGTTACCCTCATTCAGAGAGAAAGATAGAGAGAGAGAGAGACAGGGACAGAGAAATCCACTCTCAGAATCTCACTCTCAATTCAAATGGCTGCTGCACATTTCATTTAACCCTCAAATTCACGACACTGTCCAAAACACCAGCAATATTCAGGAATTATAACGGCTTCAAGCTCAGGCCATCCCGAGAGCTTTACACACGATGAATTCACTTCGAAAATGTAGACACTGTTGTAATGCGGGGAATTCTGCAGGCAAGCTGTGCACAGCAAGATCCCATTGGCAGCAATGTGGTATTACACAAATAATCTGTTTATTGCTATTAGTTGACAAATCCCAGAGAGAGGAACATTTCTGCAGTGTGAATATCTCAAGCCCCCCTCTCGCTGTCTTTATATAGGTAAAAAACGGGATGAGGTCCGACAAGCAGAATTTAGGGAGTTAGGAGCCAAGTTAAAAAGTAGGACCTTAGAGGTAGTAATCTCAGGATTGCTTCCAGTGCCACGTGATAGTCAGAGTCGAAATGAAAGAATAGTCAGGATGAATGCGTGGCTTGAGAGATGTTGCAGGAGGGAGGGGTTCAGAATTTTGGGACATTGGGACAGGTTCTGGGGGAGGTGGGACTATTACAAATTGGACGGTCCACACCTGGGCCTGACTGGAACCAATGTCCTTGGGGGTGCTTTTGCTAACGCTGTTGGGGAGGGTTTAAACTAATGTGGCAGGGGGATGGGAACCAAATGAGGAGGTCAGTGGACAGTAAGGTGTTAGTAACTAAAGACTGTAAGGAACTAGATAATGAAGTCAGTGTGACTAAGGGGAAGAGCAGGCAGGGAGCAGATGATGAACGCAAAGGGACTGGTGGTCTGAGGTGCATTTGTTTTAATGTAAGAAGTGTCGTAGGTAAGGCAGATGAACTTAGGGCTTGGATTAGTACCTGGGAGTATGATGTTATTGCTATTGCTGAGACTTGGTTGAGGGAAGGGCATGATTGGCAACTAAATATCCCAGGATATCGATGCTTCAGGTGGGATAGAGAGGGAGGTAAAAGGGGTGGAGGAGTTGCATTACTGGTCAAAGAGGATATCACAGCTGTGCTGAAGGAGGGCACTATGGAGTACTCGAACAGTGAGGCAATATGGGCAGAACTCAGAAATAGGAAGGGTGCGGTAACAATGTTGGGGCTGTACTTCAGGTCTACAACAGCGAGCGTGAGATAGAGGTACAAATATGAAAACAGATTATGGAAAGATGTCGGAGCAACAGGGTGGTGGTGATAGGAGATTTTAATTTTCCCAACATTGACTGGGATTCACTTAGTGTTAGAGGTCTAGATGGAGCAGAATTTGTCAGGAGCATCCAGGAGGGTTTTCTAGAGCAGTATGTAAATAGTCCAACTCGGGAAGGGGCCATACTGGACCTGGTGTTGGGGAATGAGCCCGGCCAGGTGGTTGAAGTTTCAGTAGGGGACTATTTGGGAATAGTGATCACAATTCCGTAAGTTTTAGAATACTCATGGACAAAGACGAGAATGGTCCTAAAGGAAGAGCGCTAAATTGGGGGAAGGCCAACTAAACCAAAATTGGGCAGGAGCTGGGGAATGTAGATTGGGAGCAGCTGTTTGAAGGTAAATCCACATTTGATATGTGGGAGACTTTTAAAGAGGGGCTGATTAGCGTGCAGGAGAGACATGTTCCTGTGAAAATTAGGGATAGAAATGGCAAGATTACGGAACCATGGATAACAGGTGAAATTGTGAGACTAGCTAAGAGGAAAAAGGAAGCATACATAAGGTCTAGGAGACTGAAGAAAGACGAAGCTTTGGAAGAATATCGGGAATGAAGGACCAATCTGAAACGAGGAATTAAGAGGGCTAAAAGTGGTCATGAAATATCTGTAGCAAACAGGGTTAAGGAAAATCCCAAAGCCATTTATTTATATATAAGGAGCAAGAGGGTAACTAGAGAAAGGATTGGCCCACTCAAGGACAAAGGATGAAAGTTATGCGTAGAGTCCGAGAAAATGGGTGAGATTCTAAACGAGTACTTTGCATCAGTATTCACCAAGTAGAGGGACATGACGGATGTTGAGGTTAGGGACAGATGTTTGATTACTCTAGGTCAAGTCGGCATAAGGAGGGAGGAAGTGTTGGGTATTCTAAAAGGCATTAAGGTGGACAAGTCCCCAGGTCCGGATGGGATCTATCCCAGGTTACTGAGGGAAGCGAGAGAGGAAATAGCTGGGGCCTTAACAGATACCTTTGCAGCATCCTTAAACACGGGTGAGGTCCCGGAGGACTGGAGGATTGCTAATGTTGTCCTCTTGTTTAAGAAGGGTAGCAGGGAAAATCCAGGTAATTATAGACCGGTGAGCCTGACGTCAGAGGTAGGGAAGCTGCTGGAGAAGATACTGAGGGATAGGATCTATTCCCATTTGGAAGAAAATGGGCTTATCAGTGATAGGCAACATGGTTTTGTGCAGGGAAGGTCATGTCTTACCAACTTAATAGAATTCTTTGAGGAAGTGACAAAGTTGATTGATGAGGGAAGGGCTGTAGATGTCATATACATGGACTTCAGTAAGGCGTTTGATAAGGTTCCCCATGGTAGGCTGATGGAGAAAGTGAAGTCGCATGGGGTCCAGGGTGCACTAGCTAGATGGATAAAGAACTGGCTGGGCAACAGGAGACAGAGAGTAGCAGTAGAAGGGAGTTTCTCAAAATGGAGACGTGTGACCAGTGGTGTTCCACAGGGATCCGTGCTGGGACCACTGCAGTTTGTGATATACATAAATGATTTGGAGGAAAGTATAGGTGGTCTGATTTGCAATTTTGCAGACGACACAAAGATTGGTTGAGTAGCAGATAGTGAAGGGGACTGTCAGAGAATACAGCAGAATATATATAGATTGGAGAGTTGGGCAGAGAAATGGCAGATGGATTTCAATCAGGGCAAATGCGAGGTGATGCATTTTGGAAGATCCAATTCAAGAGTGAACTATACAGTAAATGGAAAAGTCCTGGGGAAAATTGATGTGCAGAGAGATTTGGGTGTTCAGGTCCATTGTTCCCTGAAGGTGGCAACGCAGGTCAATAGAGGGTTCAAGAAGGCATACGGCATGCTTTCCTTCATCGGACAGGGTATTGAGTACAAGGGTTGGCAGGTCATATTACAGTAGTATAGGACTTTGGTTCAGCCACATTTGGAATACTGCATGCAGTTCTGGTCGCCACATTACCAAAAGAATGTAGATGCTTTGGAGAGGGTGCAGAGGAGGTTCACCAGGATGTTGCCTGGTATGGAGGGCGCTAGGTATGAAGAGAGGTTGAGTAGATTAGGATTATTTTCATTAGAAAGACGGAGGTTGAGGTGGGACCTGATTGAGGTGTACAAAATCATGAGAGGTATAGACAGGGTGGATAGCAAGAAGCTTTTTCCCAGAGTGGGGGATTCAATTACTAGGGGTCATGAGTTCAAAGTGAGAGGGGAAAAGTTTAGGGGGGATATGCGTGGAAAGTTCTTTACGCAGAGGGTGGTGGGTGCCTGGAACGCGTTGCCAGTGGAGGTGGCAGACGCGGGCACGATAGCGTCTTTTAAGATGTATCTAGACAGATACATGAATGGGCAGGAAGCAAAGAGATACAGACCCTTAGAAAATAGGCGACATGTTTAGATAGAGGATTTGGATCGGCGCAGGCTTGGAGGGCCGAAGGGCCTGTTCCTGTGCTGTAATTTTCTTTGTTCTCCTGCTCCACCGCGTCCTCCACTTTCCCCCGAGAGGGGGAATAATACTGTATCTGTAAAATTCTGGTACTTTGTGTGTATGTGAGATTAATTCTGTATCTGTCTTTCTCAGTAACTGTGTGTGAGTGTGGGATTCACTTTCTATCTGACAATTCCAGTTACTGTGTCTGACTGTGGGATTTATTTTGTTTCTATCACTGTCTGGTGCAGTGTGCGGCTGAGATTACCTCTGTGCCTATCACTCTCCCGTAATGTGTGAGTGAGGGATTAATTCTGAATCTGTCACTCTCTGTTCCTGTGTATGACTGTGAGACTAATACTTCATCTGAAAATTCATGATACTGCGTGTAAGAGAGACGGAAACATTCTCTATCTGTAAGCCTCTGCTGCAGAATGTGAGTGTGGAATTCATTCTGTACTTGTCCATTTCTGGTGCTGTGTGTGTATGGGATTTATTCTGTCTCCCTTCGCCTCTGATATTGTAAGTGTGGCTACAGTATGTAGGGGTGTTTCTTTTTTTTGCTATTGTTCTTTCTAACAATCTCTGGTATAACGGGTAAGTGACTAGATCCTTCCTGCCTTTGACACCTACAGTCGGTAAGGTTTTATTCGACTTAAACCTATTTTATTGTTGCACTGATGGCGCTCTCTCACCCGATCTCTGACATGTTCGCTACTTGTTCGACTGAAATCTTGAAATCACCGTGAATTTTGCCCTTGAATTTGCTCTTTGGGGATGAGCAGGGGAGCAATGTTCTTCTTTGACTCGACAATCTAGTTATTTTACTCAAGAGGGACTCGGAAATCCAGCGATGAGTCCAGACTCACATATGCAGGGCATTAGTGTAACAGGAGATGATCATGTAGTCAGGAAGGCGATGACCTAGTGGCAATATCTCTAAACTAGTAACAGGCAGAGACCCAGGCCTTGGATCTCGAACTTGAAGTTCGAATCCACAAACAGCATTTCAAAAACCTGCAATTAAGAAGCTAGTCTAAAAAAAAAATTGTGGACTATAATTTTAAAAAAGGACTGGTTTGCTAATGCTGTAAAGGGAAGAAATCTGCTGCCCTTGCCCGATTAGCAGGAAATGCAGACTTAGACATAGAATTTTTGAACAATTAATCACTAAACTAGAAATAAAAAAGCAAAAGTGTGGTCTAATTCCTTGGCAACATGGGTACAAATCTCTCCATGTCAGTTGATACTGTTTAATTCAATAAATTAACAAAGAACTGGAATTAAACTCTAATCTCAGTTAAAGCCTGGCTCCCTGACCTGAAGCCGACGGGACCCGGTGACATGTGTCGGGTTCGGGTCGGGATGGGCCTCTCTTCCCAGTCCAGCATTCGGGCTCCGGGCAGGTCAGGCTGGACAGTGCTTCCTCCGGGAAGTAATCTTCAATTCAACATTCAGTTCAAGGTGGGTAACGTGCAGTCAGGCTTCCACACTCTGCATTGAGTGAGTGAGCGTCTCTATCACGTCATCGCGCTCATACTGTCACTTCAATACATCCAAAGGTGATTCGACACTGCAGTACACTATGGATGTAAAACGAATGCTGACTACTGGATAATGTTTAGCAGTGGAAAGTCCTGTCACCGGAAAGGTTAATCTTCCACTTGGAAACATTTCAATGCTGTTGCTTTCTGCAATAGTAAAAGCTCAAGTGGATTTGTGCAATGCAAATCTTGGAAACTTATACTAAAATCTGACAGCAATAAGATGGGAGATTCATCTTTGCAGCAGCACACTGAGAAAGGTTGTACTCGACCCGCAGCAGGGCCAAGTCAGTCCATTCTAACTTCGTTTGTACAGGCGAGGGAAGAAAAACATTCCCACTCACAAGAAATCAGAAATTACAGACAAATGCGAAAGTCTCTGTTGCACGGATATTCGACCTTTCCGCACTGTCTCTAGTGAAGGGTATGTTGAGCTACCACAAGAGCTTATCATTGTGAGTGCAACATATGGTCAAGTATCAGCATCAAGTGTGTTACCAAATCCAAGTACAGTTTCAAGAAGGTGCCGTGATGTGGTCGAAGAAAAGAGAAAACAACTAATCTCTCAAATTACTGACATACTAAAGGATGTGAATGTGGGAATGACAACTTACATGTGGACGGATGACTACCGTAAAATCCATTTTTTGTTGATAACTTGTCATTAGATCACTGTAGATGTTCAACTTTATGCCAAAGTTTGAACAACAGCAATGTTTCCACTGGAGGACGTCAAAACTGGTAAAAACATCAGGCGTGAGATTTTGAAGCTGCCAATGAATACTGTTGGATTGAACCCAGCATATTTAAATAAATTAGTCTAGTTGACAGATCAAGGTGCTAACATAGTGCTTGCTCTTAGACCCATATCAACATTTGGAGTGTCAGGACCACGTATATAACACGATCTTTCAACATTCACTTGATCCAAAGGAATTAGATTCTAAAGCTCTGGATGTTGCAGAAACTATACATCATGCCAAAGACTTGGTGACATTTGTTAAACAGTCAGGTCTTCCTGCACACTCGACTGAAACTGCAAATCCAATGGGAGAAACGAGGGACAGTACTGTGATTCTGACACTGAGTTCAATTCAGGATATTTATCATGAGCTGCAAACTGGAACAGTGTGGGGAAAACTACAGGCTGGAAAACATCGCCCCCGATGTCTTGCAGTTTTTGGTTCAGTTCCTCCGACCATTTTCTGAAACTCAGAGGGAACTCGAGGAAGACCGGTATCCTGCATTGAACCTGGTAAATCCGTGGTTTGAGAAACTTAAACGACTCTCCATGCCACTTTCTACAGATACTCCAATGAAAGCAGTTGTGAAGAAACTGCAAAGAGAGTGGCTTCTGAAGAAAGTTGAAGAAAATGACGTGCACAAGATAGCGACATTTCTCTGGCCTAAATTTAATCAGCTGAGAATGTCGTCCAGCCATGAGCGGGAGGAAAAACAAGAAATGCTGGAAATAATCAACAGGTCTGGCAGTGGTGAGAGAAGCAAGAGTTAACGTTTCAGGTCAATGACCCTTCATCAGAATTGGCAAAGGTTCGAAATGCAATAGCTTTTAAGCAAATAAAGCTGGGGTAGGGCAAGCGATAACAGAAGACAAGGTGTTGATAGGACATAGTCACAGTGAATAACTGACCAGAAGGTGCACGAACGCTTTGTCTTTCAACACACTGTTAACATGTCGTTTGCCTTTGCTCCATGACCTTCTGGTCAGTTATTTTCTGTGACACTGTCCTATAAACCCCTTGCCTTTTGTTCTCTTTTGCCCCATCCCTGCTTTATTCGCTTCAAACGTATTACATTTCTCACCTTTGTCAGTTCTGATGAAGTGTCACTGACCTGAAATGTTAACTCTGCTTCCCTCTCCACAGACCTGCTGAGTACTTCCAGCACTTCTTGTTTTTATTTCATATTTCCAGCATCTGCAATATTTTGCTTTCATGGCAGGCAAAAAAGTTTGTTCTTAAGTACGCCGACTTATCAACAACTTTAATACAGAAGACCCTATGAAGGAAACGAAAGCGGCTGGCAGTGAACCTACAGCTGCCAAAAAACCCAGACAAAATTTGTTGAATGGGGGAATGTCCATGAAGAAGTGGACACAAATGATGAAATGCAGCAATGCACAGCACAAAGGCCTGCTATGCTGGTGATGGAAAACGAGCGTGATCTGTTGGTCTGGTGGAAGGAAAACAGTGTTGCATACCCTAAATTGGCCCAACTAGCTAGAAGTATACTTTGAATTCTGGCGAGCTGGTTTAGCAGTGAGAGGAAATTTAGCGTAGCTGGAAGGACAATCGACCAGTGGAGATCTGCCCTTAAACCTTTCCACTGTTGAGACTCTTTGTTTTTACATGGCAATTTATAAAACCATTTGTTCTTTTCTTTTTTTGTTGTTGAGACTACTGAATCAAAAGTTCCTCTAACTGCCTATTGGGTGCTTTGTCGGTGCAGGCTATTTGTTTTCTTTTTAATCTAAGGTTTGACGCGATTTGTTTCTGCTTTATCTGGTTATTAGCACCGTGCTGTTTGTGGGAACTTGCTGTGGACAATGGCTGCTGCGTTTCCTACTTTACAACAGTGACTACAATTCACAAAGACATTCATTGGGTGGAAAGTGGTTTGCAACGTCCTGAGGTTGTGAAAGGTGCGAGAGAGGAGCAAGTCTTTCTTTGCAGACAGAAAATGGATAATCTTATGAGAAGACTGCTTAAAAATCATGAGGGAGTCAAGATGTTGATTTAAAGTCTCGGAAGAGATAGGCTGATATTTCTGACAGAAAAGAGAAACACTGCGTGTGTTTGAAGGTTATCTGCAAAAACTTAGTTCGGCTCCTGGAGTTGGGATCTTTCATTTTATGTACTCAAGGAGTTGGAAGCAAGATGCTCAATAAATACATAACTGTATTTGATCGCTGTTGGAAAATTTGTTTTGCATTTTAATACTTCAAATCAGGGTTTCTGGGATGTTTCATCTCTTCGAAGACTGAACTGTAATTTTACAGAGGAACAAGACAGTCCGGTGTGTAAAAACAACTAATATGCAGAGATTGCTGATCGTTTCTCTGGCAGTGCTACAACAGCTTCCAAAGATCAAAAAGTATAGACGGACACTCTGAAAGCTTTGGAGGGTTGAGATTCACCCATGACATCAAATAATCTAGGGTAAGAATATTTGTTTAAAAAGTGATACGAACCTTTATGTAAATTTGCTTTAAATGTGAATGCTGGAGATTGTTCAACATACTTTGTCAACATTAACATATACTTTTTATTTGCTTTGTAATCTATTCGAGGTGCTGGGCATCATGTGTGTGCTGATCAACTAGAAGTCTTCAATCCAACAGAACAGTAGATCTGCAGTCCTGTAGACTAATGATCAGACAGCACCGGGAATCTACAGTACTGCAGACAAATGATCAGACAGCACCGGGAATCTACAGTGCTGTAGACTAATGATCAGACAGCACCGGGAATCTGCAGTACTGTCGGCAAATGATCAGACAGCACCAGGAATCTGCAGTACTGTAGACTAATGATCAGACAGCACCGGGAATCTGCAGTACTGTAGACTAATGATCAGACAGCACCGGGAATCTGCAGTACTGTAGACTAATGATCAGACAGCACTGGGAATCTGCAGTACTGTACATTTACAAACAAACAACACTGGGAAAGCCTGCTATCTGATCTGTGATTTTTCCAATCAATCAATCTTTCCTTTCACTGAAATTTACCTTCCAATCCAATCTCTCTGAATTGTATTCGCTGAGCTTAGGAATAACAATAAGAAAATGATCATTGGCCTCCATGTTGCTCATGTTCAAATCTTCATGGCCTTGCCCACCCACCACCTCCACCACACCACCCCCACCCACTCCAAATCTCAACAGCCCGAAGGCCCTCCGCAAACTGTGTTGAGTAAAAAAGTGAGGGGGGGAAGGAAATCACCAGTTTTCTTCCCCTGCTTGCTATCCAATGAACTCGGCCACATGGTGAATGTGTGTGAAAGTTGGGGGCCGGGGTCGCGGGGGGGGGGGGACGCTTCGGTTCCTGGTGATGAAATCAGGTTCAGATTCCCCATAACTCCATCTGCAGGAATAGCCTGCTGCCGGAACGGCACAACGTTTGGAACAAGGCAGATCACAATAATCTGTTTGATATTAACTTCATTACGACGGTGCAGTCGGGTCGGGTTGGATGTGGTCGGTCAGGCCCTCGTCCAGTTTCAATTTTACACCAGAGTAGGACTTTACTGCGAACATCCTGGCTGTAGTCGTGAAGACATGGGCTGCAGAACTAGCAGTGTCCCAAGGCAAGCTCACCCAGTACAACTTCAACACTGGAATTTCCCTGACAAGGTGGGCAATGCCCAGAAATGTCCCAGATATTCCTATCCCGAAACAGCAGGACCAATCCAATCCAGCTAATTATTGCGCCCTCAGTCTACTCTCATTCATCACCAAAGTGATGGAAGATGCAGTCGACACTGCTACCACGCACCACTTAAACAGTAATAACATGCTCACTGATGCTCAGTTTCGGTTCCACCAGAGCCAGTCAGCTCCTGACCTCATTGTGCCCATACTCTGATCTTCCAAATTATCACCATGAAACAGCAATCTGACAGAAAACAGTGAGCAGAGAGACGGTGTCACAATGTCAGAAAAAAATATGGAAATATTCAGCATCCTCTGTGGAGTAAGAAACAGAGAGAAAGAGAGCACGGCAGGAGTGGAGCTTTAAAAAGCATTCCAAAAGGACAGTCGACGAACAGAGAGACAAAAAGGGAGAGAGAGAGAGAGAGAGCATGCCGTGAGTGGAGCTTTCAAAAAACGTGCCAAAAGGACAGTTGGAGACTCGAGGTAGAGAGACAGAGTGAAAGCGAGCACGCCAGGAGCAAAGCATGGGAAACAGGGAAAAGTTATGTCAGAATGACATCACAGTCGACAGAGAGAGCAGGGACACTGAAAGCCACCGGGGTGAGGATACAGGTAAGCTTTCAATATATCTGAATCTCAAGCAATCAATTTTAAAATCAGACTTGATCGATTCAGTATTATATAAACAAAAAACTAAAGCAGATTTTATATTAGTTATAATACATGTCGATAAGGTGAGTAGGAAGGCATATGGGATACTTGCTTTTATTCGCCGAGGTGTAGAATATAAAAGTATGGAGGTGATGATGGAGCTGTATAAAATGCTAGTTAGGCCACATCTGGAGTACTGTGTACAGTTCTGGACACCACACTATTGGAAGGATGTGATTGCAGTGGAGAGGGTGCAGAGGAGATTCACCAGGATGCTGCCTGGGCTGGAGAATTTCAGCAATGAAGAGAGATTGAAAATGTTAGTTTTTTTAGAGCAGAGAAGGCTGACGGGAGATATGATTGAGGAATACAAAATTATGCGGAAAATCGATAGGTTAGATAGGAAGAAACTTTTTTTCCCTTAGTGGAGGGGCAATAACCAGGCGAAATAGACTAAAGGTAAGGGGCAGCAGGCTTAGAGGTGATTTGAGGAAACAAATTTTCACCCAGGGGGTGCTTGGAATCTGGAACGCACTGCCTGAAGAAGTGGGAGAGGCAGGAAACCTCATAGCATTTAAGAAGTATTTAGATGAGCACTTGATATGTCATAGCAAACAAGGCGATGGGCCGAGTGCTGGACAAGGAATTAGAATAGTTAGGTGCTTGATGGCCAGCACAGAAACGAGGGGCCGAATGGCCTGTTGCTGTGCTGTATAACTCGATGACTCTATGACAGAGTTAGGGAGAGAGACCAGCAGGGAGTGAATATGCTCAAATTTGGACAGTTGAATACATAAGCTGCATTCAGTATTATTTGAGTTTATCAATAGTATACGGTTTACTTATCGTGGTAAAGTTTATTAGAATTGTCAAGCTTTATTAGCTTTGGCATGGTCTATTGCCATTAGGAAGGTCGACATATCTGTGTAATCAAGAAAAGTATAACATTAGAACAAGTAAGTAACCGGTGAGTATTTTGAACAAATGAGTAGCTGGTGAGTATCTTTTTGCGTCGGGTTTATTTTAACTAGCGAACTGTATTGATTTTTAGTCGGGTTTATCAGAACTAGTAAGGTTTTATTAATAATTCTGAGGTGTGGTAATATTAGTAAGGGTTCTTTTTTGGCAGTAACAAAGGGTCACCTATTAAATAAAGGAATGACAGGGGTGTTTCAACCTGCAGAATGCACTTCCTGTGCTATGTGGGAGCTCCAGAATACTTCCTGTACCCTTGAGAATCATTTGTGCAGGAAGTGTTGTCAATTGCGGCAGCTTGAGCTCTGGGTTTTGGAACGTGAGCGGCAGCTTCCGACACTGTGGTGCATTCATGAGGATGAGAGATACGTGGATAGATCATTTACAGATGTAGTCACCTCACATCTAAATAGTATACAGGGACAGAGGGAATAGGAGACCACCAGGCAGTCAAGAATAATCAAGCAGGTAGTGGAGGAGACCCTCGAGTGCATCGCATTCTCCAACATGTATCCGGTTCTGAATACTGTGGAAAGTGGTGCTTCACCAGGGGAGTGAAGTCAGAGCCAAGTCTATTGCACCACCGGTGGCTCAGCTGCACAGGGAGGTATAGGGAAGACGACAAGAGCTACAGTGACAGGTGATTCAATATTCAGGGGAACAGGCAGGCGTTTGTAACCGCAGGTGGTGTGTTGCCTCCCTGGTGCCAGGGTCAAGGATGTCACTGAGTGGCTGCAGAGCATCCTGAAGGGGGAGGGTGGACATCCAGCAGTCATGGTCCACATCGGAACCAACGACAGAGGTAGAAAGAGGGATGTGGTGCTGTTGTCAGTATTTAGGGAGCTAGGTAAGAAATTAGCAAGCAGTGCCTCAAAAGCAGTGACCTCTGGATTAATCCCAGTGCCACGCACAAGTGAGTACAGAAATGGAAGGATAAGACAGATGAATGGGTGGCTGGAAAGATGGTGCAGGATGGAGGGCTTTAGATTCCTGGGACACTAGGAACGGCTCTGGCGGAGATGGAACCTGGACAAGCTGGACGGTTTGCACCTGAGTAGATCCGCAAATAAGTTCCTTGCTTGACGTTTTGCTCCTGCTATTGGGGACAGTTTAAATTAGTTTGGCAGGGGGATGGGGACCAGAGGGTAGACTCAGTTGGGGTACAATTAGGAATGAAAATGGAAGAAAGAATATTAATGGATGAGTCTGGAAGACAAAGGAAACAAATGTTAGAAAAAAAGTTTGCCAGTGTTCAAGGCTATCCATTTCAATGCAAGGAGTATAGCAAATAAGGCAGATGAGCTGAGGACACAAATAGACACGTGGTAGTATGATATCATAGCAATTACAGGGACATGGCTTAACCAGTGACAAAAATAGCAGCTCAACATTCCTGGTTGCAGGGTTTTCAGACGCGAGAAGGAGGGGGATAAGAATGGAGGGGGAGCAGCACTTTTGGTCAAGGAAACTATAACAGCTGTGAGGAGGGATGATATGTTGGGAGGTCCATCGAATGAGGCCATATGGATTGAGAGAAGGAACAAAAAAGGGGCAATCACACTACTGTGACTGTACTATAGACCTCCAAACAGTCAGTGGATGATAAAAGAGCAGATCTGTTGGCACGTCTCTGAGAAGTGCAAAAACAATAGGGCAGTAATAGTAGGGCATTTTATTTACCCCATTAATAACTGGGATAGATTCAGTGTGAAAAGAATTGAGGGAGCAGAAGTCTTGATGTGCATTCAGGAGAACCTTTTTGCCCTGTCTGTAGCATGTCCAACAAGAGAGGGTAACGTTTTCGACTTAGTTTTAGGAAATTATGCTGTGCAGGTGGAAGGAGTGGCAGTGGGAGAGCATTTTGGAGGTCGTGATCATAATTCAGTCAGTTTTAACCTAATTATGGAAAAGGACAGAAATGGAACAGGAGTTAGAGTTCTCAATTGGGGCAAAGCCAATTTTAGTAAACTGAGGAGTGATTCAGCGGAAGCCGACTGGAAACAGCTACTTGAAGGTAAATCGATGTCAGAGCATTGGAAGGCATTCAAAAGGGAGATTCAGGGGGCTCAGAGTAAAGGTTCCCACGAAGACAAAAGGTGAGACGGACAAATCTAGAGCCCCATGGATGTCAAGGAGCATACAGGTTAAAATAAGGTAGAAAAGCCAAGCTTAAGTCGGACTCCGAGAACTCAAAACTACAGAAAGCCAAGAGCACTAGAGAAAATGGAGGGGTGAAATAAAAAAGGAAATTAGGAAAGCAAAGAGAGGGCATGAAAGAATATTGGCAAGCAAAATCGAGGTGAACCCAAAGATGTTTTAGCAACACATTAAGATTAACATGTATCTCAGGAGAGAGTAGGGCCTATAAAAGACCAAAAGGTAACCTATGTGTCGGGCATAATATGTTGTTTTGTTAGCGAATACTCTGCGTCTGTCTTCACAAAAGAGGGGGATGATGCAGATATTGCAGTTAAGTAGGAGGACTGTGAAGTATTGGATGTGATAAACATAGGGAGAGAGGAAGTGTTCATGGGACGAGCATCCTTGGAAGTTGATAGCTCACCAGGGCCTGATGAAATGTACCTGAGGCTGTTAAGAGAAGTAAGAGAGGAAATACAAGAAGGTCTGACCACCATTATCTCGTGTTCACTGGATACATGTGTGGTGCTGGAGGATTCGAGGATTGCTAACATTGTACCTCTGTTTAAAAAGGGAGCGAAGGATAGTCCGAATAACCACAGGCCAGTCAGTCTAACCTCAGTTAGAATATATTCTGACACACAGGAGAAACTCTCACTTCGAAAGGCAGAGGTTAATCAAGGATAGTTAGCATTGATTCATTAAGGTAAGATCTTGTTTGACCAACTTGATTGAATTTTTTGAAGAAATAACAAGAAAGCTAGAAGAGCGTACTGCAGTTGATGTGGTCAACAAGGATTTTAGCAAGGCTTTTGTCAAAGTCCTACATGACAGACCAGTGAAAAAAATAAAATCCCATGGCATCCAGGAAAATGCAGCCAAGATGGCACAAAAGTGTGTCAGTGGCAAGACACAAAGGGGAATTGTTGACGGGCGTTTTAGCTGCTGGAGGTCTGTTTCCAGTGGCCTCCTGCAGGGCTCAGTCCTGAGTCCCCTGCTTTTTGTGGTATATATTAACGTTTTGGACATAAATGAAGGTGGCATGTTCAAGAAGTTTGCAGACAACACAAAGATTGGCCTTGTAGTGGATAGCGAGGAGTATATTTGGAGGCTGCAGGAAGATATTGATGATCTGGTAAGATGGGCAGAAAAGTGGCAAATGGAGGTCAACTCAGAGAATTTTGAGGTGATGCATTTGGGGAGGTCAAGCAAGACAACTGAATGTTCGATTAATGGGGAAATACTGAGAAATACAGAGGAAGTGAGGGACCTTGGAGTGAATGTCCACAGATCCCTGTATGTAGCAGGACAGGTCAATAAGGTGGTTAAGAAGGCATACGGATTCCTTTTCTTTATTAGCAGAGGAATAGAATATTAGAGGAGGGAGGTAATGCTGGAACTGTATAATGCATTAGTTAGGCCACGACTTGAGTACTGTGTGCAGTTCTGGTCACGTCACTAAGAAAGGATGGAACTGCACTGGAGAGGGTACAGAGGGAATTTACGAGGAGGTTGCCAGGACAGGCAAAAGGCAGCTGTGAGGAAAGATTGGATAGGCTGGGTTTGTTCTTCTTGGAACAAATCTGATTGAAATGTATAGAATGTTGAGGGGCCTGGATAGAGTGGAGGTCAAGGTCTTAGCAGAGAGGTCAGTGACTAGGGGGAATAGATTTAAAGTTAAACAAATCAGAGGGGAGATGAGGAACATCTTTTTCACCCAGAGGGTGGTGATGGTCTGGAACCCTGAAAGGATAGTTGAGGCAGAGACCCTCAACTCATTCAAAGGGAGTCTGGATATGTACCTCAAGTGCTGTCATCTGCAAAGCTACGAACCAAATGCTGGAAGGTGCGATTAGAATAAGTGGATCATTTTTCAGCCTGCACAGATGCAATGGATCAAGTGGCCTCCTTCTGTGCCTTAAACTTTCTACAATTCTAATTTAATTCAACGTTTTAGATCAATAAGAGAAGAATTGACGTTCTCTTGTAAATATTAAGACTCCAGTCAGAATAATACCTTTGCTTTCAATATTTCACTATATATGCGTGCAACAGTAGCACAGTGGTTAGCACTGCAGCCTCACAGCTCCAGGGACCCGGGTTCGATTCTGGGCACTGCCTGTGCGGAGTTTGCAAGTTCTCCCTGTGTCTACGTGGGTTTTCACCAGGTGCTCCGGTTTCCTCCCACAGCCAAAAGACTTGCAGGTTGATAGGTAAATTGGCCATTGCAAATTGTCCCTCGTGCAGGTAGGTGGTAGGGAATATGGGATTACTGCAGGGTTAGTGTAAATGGGTGGTTGTTGGTCGGCACAGACTTGGTGGGCCGAAGGTGCTTCAGTGCTGTCTTGCTAAAAAAATAAGATAAATTCTAATGATCAGTTCCGGCTCCTGTCTCTGACCCAGATAACAGACAGTTCCACAATTCGGGAATGAACAACTCAAAACTCCCCCATCTCCAATGAGCAATGCCAACTTCTCCTTTACTCTCTCTTGTCCAGTAACAGGGCAATTCCGCAAGGTGGGAATGAACGTCTCCCCAATCTCCATTTCACTCTGCAACCTGCTGTCTCTGGCCCAGAAAACATGCAGTTCCGAAAGGTGAATGACAAAAGTCTACATCTGTAGACAAAAGTCGACAGATCAACGGCAAATCTACAATGTGGTCATGCATGGATAACAAGAAAAAATGATTTTATTCCCAGGCTCCTGCGTACGATTTTGAAGATCCAATTCTTTCCACGATTTCAATATATAATATATTAAAAATACAACACAGATTTGAATGGCCCTTGCTTTAAATAATTGAGTATTTCAGGGTACATTCCAATCCAGGAAGAAATGATGAGAGAGGAAAACAGCACAGAGTGTGAGAGCGAGGAAGTGAGAGAGAGAGAAAGAGAGAGAGAGAGAGAGAGAGAGAGAGAGAGGAGAAAGGGGCAGAAGATGAAACAGAGTGAGAGTGAGTCAGACAGAGCACAAAACCAAGAGATAGACAGATAGTTAGATAGATAGATAGAGAGATAGATAGATAGATAGATAGATAGATAGATAGATAGATAGATAGATAGAAAGAGAGCGAGAGAGAGAGAGAAAGAGAGGGAGAGAGAGGAGAGAGGGAGAAACGGGCAGAACATGAAACAGAGTGAGAGTGAGTCAGACAGAGCACAAAACCAAGAGATAGATAGATAGATAGACTGATGGATATATATATATATAAATAGAGTGAGAGAGAGAGAGAGAGAGACAGAGTGACAAAGACACAGAGCGACAGAGAGGCAGAAAAGGAGCGAGACCACATGAACGAAAGAGATAGGGTGACACAGAGTGAGAAAAGGGAAGCAGACAGACTGATACAGAAATACAGACGAGTGAGAGGGAGGAATGAAGAGAGAAAGAGAGAAGAAGAAAAGTACAGAGCACCAAACAAAGTGAGGGGAGAGACGTGGACAAAGGGAATGGAAAATAGAGATAGGCAGACGGAGTGTGTACGAGAGACAGACAGCGAATGGGAGAGAGAGATAGAGAAAAAGAGAACAGAAGTGAGAGTGAGTCAGAGAGAGCACAAAAACAAGAGATAGAATGATAGATAGAGAGATAGTGAGATAGATGTAGAGATACAGAGATCAATAGAATGAGAGATAGGTAGAGAGAGGGGAGGTGGGGGCGGGGAGAGAGAAGGAGAAAGAGAACAGAAGTGAAAGTGAGTCAGACAGTGCACAAATCCAAGAGATAGATAGATAGATAGATAGATAGAAAGATAGATAGATAGATAGATAGATAGATAGATAGATAGATAGATAGATAGATAGATAGAAAGATGGATGGATGGATGAATGGATAGAGAGTGGGGGTGTGAGAGAGATTGAGATGGAGAGATAGAGGGCGAGTGAGAGTGAACCATAAGGCATGAAAGGGCAAGGGCCTGACATGGAATGAGACAGACCGGCAGGGAGTGATAGTGATAGGTTGAGAGAGTCATGTAAGCAAACAGAATGAGAGAGAAAGAGAGAGAGAATGAGAGGGAGAGAAAGCGGGAGAATAAAAGTTTGACATATAGAGCATGAATGAGAGAGAGGCTGACATGGAATGAGAAAGTGAATCAGACACGGAGAGAGACAGACATGGAACGAGTGAGAGAGAGGGGGAGTGAGAGTGAGAGACGGACAGAGCATGAGAGAGAGACAGACAGACAGCGAGTGAGACTGATAGAGTGAGACAGACAATGAGAATGAGGGAGAGATGGAGACAGACACAGAGTGTAAGACAGGCAGATGGATCTGAATTTATTCAACGTGAGTATTGAGCTGAGGATTGAATTGGCACGTGTCACTGCCTCCCGAACATGTTCCAATCCCTGTGTGGGGCCTGGAAGGGTCAGCAAACATTTTCAAAATGCAGTAATGTTCCCCTGGTCAATCTGGTTTTTTCCCCGATTGTGCTGCATTAACATGTCAATGCACAGGCCCCCGAGGAACAAATTGAACAACATCCAAACGTGTAACATATTCAGTGGTGAAGCAAACGCTGAGCTTGGTTGTGACTGGGTGGAAAGGAGCCCCAGTTCAAATAACAAACCCTCTCCCTCCCTCTCTCTCCAGGGGAAGGGATATTTCTCTCAGTCTGGTGTGTGTGGGTTGTGTGCTCGCATTGTGGCCTCAATCGATATCACTTTTGACCCTTTGCTTTCGAACCAGCATTTGTTTGTATTGGGATGTTGCTGAGAGATTTTCAGTACAATTGAGAGAAAACAGATTTGGGATCTTGCTGCACCTATTTCTGATAATCTTTTGCTTTGATTTATCCAATTTAATTAAATTTACTGCTCAGCTCCTGGGGACATTTGTTATACTTTGAAAATGTAATGACAATATGTGAAGAGAGTGAGAAAGTTTTGGGATGAGGAATATTATTGGACAGACTGTCCATCCGCTATGGACAGTGTCCTTCACCCGAGGCAGGATTCAATTTGTCTACCTGCATTTGTCCCCGGCCTTTGATCCCTCATTTCAACGTGAGCTGTTGGATTGTGGTCCTTGATTTTTAAAATGGATTAAAGTTTTGGTTAATTTAGGCCTGTTCCGTCATTCCGACACTAACATGTTAATCTTCGATGCAGTCATTTAGGAAGGGTAGGCGGCGCGGAAAAGGAGGTGTGATAGTGCTGTTAATGCAGGACGAGACAGTACATTAGTGAGACAGTATCTTAGATCAAAGGACCAAGATGTGGAATCAGTTTGGTGGAACTAAGAAACAGCAAGGGGCAGCAAACATTGGTGGGAGATGTTTAGTAGACCACGAAACTACAGTGGTAATGTTGGAGACGGTAAACATCAGGAAATTACAGCTGCATGTAACATGGGCAATACAGTAACAATGGACATCTTCAATTTACAGATAGATTGTCTCATCCTAATTAGCACTAATTCTGTGGAGGATGAATTCCCAGTATGTGTATGAGATGGATGACTGGAGCAGTATGTTGAAGAACCAACTAGGGATTGAGCTATTTCTGATTTAGTATTTTGCAATGAGAAAGGGCTAATTAATAACCTTACTGGAAAAGGGCCATTATGACATCGTGACCACAATATGATAGAATTTTTAATTTAATAAAAAGATATCGTTCATTCTGAAATTAGGGTTTTAAATCTGAACAAAGGAAACTATGAAGATATGAAGGGCAAGTTGGCTATGGTGGATTGGGAAATTACATTAAACGATTTGACAGTAGCCAGACAATGTTACTTCATGGTTGACAACAAATGTGCATTCCTCGCAAAAAACAAAAAATAAACAGGAAAGGTGAATCAACCGTGGCGAACAAAATAAGTTAAAGTTTTCATTAGGTCAAACTTGAAAGCCTTGTACGGTCGCCAGGAAACGTGGCAAGCCCTAGGATTGGGAGCAATTTAGAAACCAACAAAGGAGAACCAATAAACTAATCGGGAAAGGGACAATAAATATGGAATGCAAGCTAGAGAGAATCTTAATGCCGCTTTATGTATTTGAAAAGGAATAGATTAGCAAGGACGGATGTGGGTCCATTGCAAGTAGAGATAGGAGAGTTTACATGGAGAATGAGGAAATGGCGGAGAGACGAAACAATTACTTTGTATCTGTCTTCACGGAGGAAGATACAGAAAATCCTCAAGAAATTCTGGGGAACCATGGGACTTGTAAAAATGAGGAACTCAAATAAATTAGTATAAATAAAGAGGTGGTACTTGAAAAATGATCTGTATTGTAAATTAATAAATCCCCTGGTCCAGATGAGCGACATCCCAGAGTATTGAAGGAAGTAGCTATAAAGATAGTAGATGTATCAGTGGTTATCTTTCAAAATTCTATAGATTCTGGAAGGGATCCTGCACACTGTAAATGAGCAAATGTCACCATAATGTTTAAGAAGAGAGCGAGAGAGAAACAGAGAACTAGAAACCTGTTAGTTTGATGTCAGTAGCAGTGAAAATGTTAGAATCTATTAAGAAGAATGAGATAACACGATAACATTGGAACAAGTCATATGATCGGCGGAGTCAACGTGGATTTAGGAAACGAAACTCATGTTTGACAAACCTGTTGGAGTTTTTATTTGAGGATGTTACTTGTAGCAGAGAGAAAGGAAAACCAGTGGATGTGCTGTATTTGGATTTTCAGACTGCTTTTAATAAGATCCTGCACGGGAGATTAATATACAGAATTAGAGCACATGGGATTGGGAGTAACATATTGCGCTGGATTGAGAACTGGTTAACAGAAAGAAAGCAGGGAGGAGGAATAAATAAGTCATTGCCAGGATGACAGGCTGTTACTAATAGGGTACCGCAAGGATCAGTGCTTCAGCTACAGCTGTTCACAATCGATATAAATGATTTGGATGTGGGGGCCAAGTAGATTATTTACAAATTTGCTGATGACACAAAACTAGGTGGGAAATTAAGTTGTGAGGAGGATGCAAGGAGGCTTCAAGGGGATTTCGACAGGCTTAGTGAATGTACAAGAGCATGACAGATGGAATTTAATGTGAGTAAGTGTGGAGTGATCCTTTCTTCTTATTTTCTTTCTCATTCTTTCTTTCTTTGGTCTCCTTGTCTCGAGACACAATGGATAAGCGCCTGGAGGTGGTCAGTGGTTGACGAAGCAGCGCCTGGAGTGGCGAGAAAGTCCAATTCCAGAGTGACAGACTCTTCCACAGGTGCTGTGGATAACATTGGTTGTCGGGGCTGTTCCACAGTTGGCTCTCCCCTTGCGTTTCTCTCTTTTTTGCTTCCAGCAGATAAGTCTCTTCCACTCGCAACACTTTAGCCCCGCCTTGATGGCTGTCTGCCAGCGCTGGCGATCACTGGAAACTGACTCCCACGACTTGCGGTCAATGTCACAGGAATTCAAGTCACGTTCGCAGACATCTTTAAAGCGGAGACATGGAAGGCCAGTGGGTCTGATACCAGTGACGAGCTCACTGTACAATGTGTCCTTCGGGATCCTGTCATCTTCCATGCGGCTCACATGGCCAAACTATCTCAAGCGCCGCTTGCTCAGTAGGGTGTATATGCTTGGGATGTTGGTTGCTTCGAGGACTTCTCCATTGGAGATACGGTCCTGCCACCTGATTCCAAGGATTCTCCAGAGGCAGCGAAGATAAATGACCTGGATGAGGGTGTAGAAGGGTGGGTTAGTAAATTTGCGGATGACACGAAGGTCGGTGGAGTTGTGGATCATGCCGAAGGATGCTGCAGGTTACAGAGGGACATCGATAGGCTGCAGAGCTGGGATGAGAGATGGCAAATGGAGTTTAATGCGGAAAAGTGTGAAGTGATTCACTTTGGAAGGAGTAACTGGAATGCAGAGTACTGGGCGAATGGGAAGATTCTTGGTAATGTAGATGAGCAGAGAGATCTTGGTGTCCAGGTACATAAATCCCTGAAAGTTGCCACCCAGGTTAATAGGGCTGTTAAGAAGGCATATGGTGTGTTAGCTTTTATTAGTAGGGGGATCGAGTTTCGGAGCCACGAGGTCATGCTGCAGCTGTACAAAACTCTGGTGCAGCCTCACCTGGAGTATTGCGCGCAGTTCTGGTCACCGCAATATAGGAAGGATGTGGAAGCTTTGGAAAGGGTGCAGAGGAGATTTACTAGGATGTTGCCTGGTATGGAGGGAAGGTCTTATGAGGAAAGGCTGAGGGACTTGAGGTTGTTTTCGCTAGAGAGAAGGAGGAGGAGAGGTGCCTTAATAGAGACATATAAGATAATCAGAGGGTTAGATGGGGTGGATAGTGAAAGTCTTTTTCCTCGGATGGTGATGGCAAACACGAGGGGACATAGCTTTAAGTTGAGGGGTGATAGATATAGGACAGATGTCAGAGGTAGTTTCTGTACTCAGAGAGTAGCAGGGGCGTGGAACGCCCTGCCTGCAACAGTAGTAGACTCGCCAACTTTAAGGGCATTTAAGTGGTCATTGGATAGACAGATGGATGAAAATGGTATAGTGTGGGTCAGATGGTTTCACAGGTCGGCGCAACATCGAGGGCCGAAGGGCCTGTCCTGCGCTGTAATGTTCTAATGTTCTAATGAGACATCGCTCTTGGCTGACATACGTTGTCCAGGCCTGGCTGCCGTAAATCAAGGTACTGAGGAGACAGGCTTGATGCACTCGGGCATTTGTGTACCGTGTCAGTGCACCATTTTTCCACACTCTCTTCGCCAGTCTGGACATAGCAGCCGGCGCCTTTCCAATGCATTTGTTGATTTCTGCATCGAGAGACAGGTTACCGGTGATAGTTGAGCCCAGGTAGGTGAACTTTTGAAGCAGTTCCCGAGAGTGATCCACTTTGGTAGAAAAACAGAAAGGCCGAGTATTTCATAAATGGTGAGAGGTTGTGAAGTGTTGATATCCAAAGGGATCTGGGTGTCCTGGTTCATGAGTCACTAAAAGCCAGTATGCAGATGCAGTAAGCATTGAGGAAGTCAAATGGTCTGCTGGCCTTCATTGCAATGGCATTTGAATACAGGTTAAAGAGATATGTTGCTGCAATTGTAAAAAGCCTTGGTGAGACTCACCTGTAGTATTCTATCCAGTTGTTGTCTCCTCCTGTTAAGATGTGTCTCCTTGGAGACACTCCATAGAGGGAGTGCAATGGAGGTTCAGCAGATTAACCCTGAAATGGCCTACTGCACGTTCTACTCCATCTGCCACATTTTCTCCACTCGCTTAACTTATCTATTTCCCTTTGCAGACTAATTTGGCTACAAGTCTGAATGTCACTTCATCCAAGTCACTAATATAGATCGTAAAACTTTGAGGTTCCAGCACTGATCCCTGTGGTACTCCACTAGTTACAGCTTTCCACCCTGAAAATAACCCATTCATCCCGAATCTCTGCTTTCTGTTATTTAGCCATATCTCTTTTCAAGCTGATATATCGACTGCTAGGCTGTTTCCAGTGGCGTTCCACAGGGCTCGCTAATAGATCCACTACTTTTTGTGCTAGAGATTTAGAATTTGGACATAAATGTAGGGGTCATGATCAAAATGATTGCAGGCGATACAGAAACATGGCCGGTGGTTGATAGACAGCAGAATAGCTGTAGACTGCAGGAAAATGTTAATGGACCAGCCAGGTGGGCAGAAAAGTGGCAAATGGTATTCAATGCTGAGATGTGTGAGGTGATGAATTTGGGGAGGTCGAGCTTGGCAAAGGAATGCACAATTAATGGTAGAATCCTTCCAGGTGCAGAAGAAGTGTGGAACCTTGGAGTGGATGTTCATACATTCATGAAGATAGCAGGACAGCTCGCTAAGTAAGTTAAGAAGACATAGGGAATACGTTTCCTTTATTAGCCGAGGTGTAGAATAGGAGAGAGGTTATGCTGTAACGAAATAAGTCATTGGTTGGGCCGCACCATGAGTACTTTGTGCAGTTCCGGTCACCACATTACAGAAAGGATTTAATTGCAATAGAGAGGGCACAGAACAAATTTACGAGGATGTTGCCAGGTCTGGAAAAATGTTGCTGTGAGGAAATATTGGATAGGCTGGGGCTGTTGTGCTTTGAACAGAGATGTCTGAGGTGAGGTGAGATTGAAATGTCGTAAGTTTTGAAGGGCCGGGATAAAGTGTACGTGATGGGCCTATTTACCTTCGCAGAGAGGTCACTGTCAAGGGGCCATAGATGCAAAGTGAAATAAAAACAGGAAATGCAGGAAATACTCAGCCGGTCTGGCAGTATCTATGGAGAGAGAAGCAGAGTTAACATTGCATGTCGGTGACCCCTCATCAGAACTTTCATCACTGACCTGAAACATGAGACAGGGAAGGTTGTAGGGGTGGAGGAGGTTACAGAGATCAGGAGTGTTGTCGGGCTGAGGACTTTACAGAGAGAGGGAGGGTTGTAGAGCCTGGAGTAGGTGACAGTGTTAGGGAAGGTTGTCTGGCCTGGAGGAGGTGACAGAGATAGGAGGTTTTATATGGGCAGAGGAGGCAGCAGAGAGAGGGAGCGTTGTAGGGCTGGAGGAAGTTAGAGAGAGTGGGAGGGTTGTAGGGGCTGGGGAGGTTACAGAGATAGGGAATGTTGGCGTGGATGGAAGAGGTTACAGAGATTTGGAGGGTTGTAGGGGCTGGAGGTACTTCGGGAGATAGGGAGGGCTGTAGACACTGGAGGAGTTTACAGAGATAGGGATGGTTCTAGGTGCGGGAGGATGTTACAGAGTTGGGGATGGTTTTAGGGGCTGGAGGAGGTTACATTGTAAGGGAGGGTTGTAGGGGCTGGAGGAGATTACAGAGATAAGGAGGGTTGTAGCGGGTGGAGGGGTTTACGGAGATATTGAGGGTTGTTGGGGCAGGGGAAGGTTTGAGTGATAGGAAGGGATGAAGATGCTGGTGGAGTTTACATAGATAGGGATGGTTTTAGGTTCTGGAGGATGTTACAGAGTTGTGGATAGTTTTAGGGGATGGAGGAGGTTAGATTGTTAGGGAGGGTTGTAGCTCTGGAGGAGGTTACAGAGGTAGTGAGGTTTGTCGGGGCTGGAGGAGGTGACAGCTAAGGAGGGTTGTAGGGGCAGGAGGTTACAGAGCTAGGGTGCGCTGTTGGACTGCAGTTGGTTACAGAGATGAGGGCTGGAGGAAGTTACAGAGATAGGTAGGGCAGTAGGGGCTGGAGGATGTTACAGAGATCGAAAGGGTTGTAGCCGCTGGAGGAGGTGGATAAGCAATGAAGTGTTGTGGGACTGGAGCAGGTTACAGAGATAGGGAGGGTTGTGGAGCCTGGCGTAGGTGACAGAGCTAGGGAGGGTTTTAGGAGCTGGAGGAAGTTGCAGTGACAGGTAGGGTTGTGGGGTTTCACCATTGAACAAACTTACTCAGAGAATAGAATCATTGAACCTGGGGCTGGTGTACAGAACACAGACGCAGAATGTTAGGAAGAAATCATATGTGAAAATCAGCATTAAGTAACAATTTACAGGGTGTGAGTACTCCAGAGAGATAGGGAAGGAGAAATGGAGCAGGGAGAACAAAACCGATTGAAAAAGAAAAGCAGAAGTAAAGAGAAAGAGAAAGAAGCAGCAGTGTAAATAATTCTCCAACATAAAGTGCTGGAATGTCCTGAACAATTAGTGAGAGAAACTGTGAGTTGAAGTAGTCTTTAGTCAGCTTGTGTTCATTTTCCTGTTGGACTTGATCCTCTGTGTTGATTTCTGTCAGGTCCTCATTTTGTTTTGTAGAAAGTTCCTATTCCTTACTTCGTGACTGAATAAACAGAATTGAATCAGTTCATCACTGATGGTAATTCATTATTTAAATACTGCACTTTAAAATCTCTGTGACTGCTGAATTCAATAAAGAGCGAGGCTGATATCAGAAATATATTTAAATTTATATTTAATAGCCTGTACAAACTAAATATATTGACTATATTGTATAAACAATGAACTGTTCTCCAACACCAATAACCACAGGGATTATTGTTTGAATGTATGAATTGAGTTGTATTACTGGAATCTATAGATTAGATTTCCTCAAACACTCTGCTGCAGTCTCTCCCTGTGAATCACAACCTCTCCTCTCACTGTATTGAATCCTCAGTCTCCTCATCCATTGCTTCATTTTATCCACTTTCCCAAACCATCTGCTCCAGTCTCCCCTCCTGCTCCAACATGTCCTTTCCCTGGAATTTACAAGGTTATGGGTCATTTGATGAATGTTTTCAAGATAATAAGGGAAACTGAACGTGTGGACAGAGAGTAACAATTCCCACTTGCTGCGGAGTCAGGAACTTGGGGGCAGAGACTAAAAATCTAAAAAACAGTCTAAAAACCTTTCAGTAGTGAAATGAAGAAACACTTCAACAGAGAGTGGGGATAAATGAGTGCTATTCTGGTTGGCAATCAGTCACTTGTGGTGTGCCTCAGGGATCGTTGCTGGTTCCGCAATTATTTACAATTTATATCGATGATTTTGATTTGGGGACCATTTGTTGGGTGTCAAAGTTTGCAGATGACACTAAGATGAGTGGCAGAGCAAAGTGTGCAGATGACTGTGAAACTTTGCAGAGGAACATAGATACATTGAGTGAGTGGGCAAAGGTCTGGCAGATGGAAGACAATGTTGATAAATGTGAAGTCATTCATTTCGGTAGGAGTAACAGTAAAAAGGATTATTACTTGAATGGTAAAAAGTTGCAGCATGCTGCTATGCAGAGTGACCTGGGTGTCCTTGTGCATGAATCGCAGAAGGTTGGTCTGCAGGAACAGCAAGTAACGAGGAAGGCAAATGGAATTTTGTCCTTCATTGCTAAAGGTATTGAGTTTAAAAGCAGAGAGGTTATGTTGCTTCTGGATAAGGTACTGGTGAGGCCACACCTGGAATACTGTGTGCAGTTTTCGTCTCCTTACTTGAGAAAGGATGCATAGGCACTGGAGAGGGTGCAGAGGAGGTTCACTTCGTTGATTCCGGAGTTGAGGGGGTTGGCTTATGAGGAGAGACTGAGCAGATTGGGATAATATTCATTAGAATTCAGAAGAATGAGGGGGGATTTATAGAAACATATAAAATTATGAAGGGAATAGATAAGATACAAAGCGAGAGCATGTTTCCACTGGCAGGTGAAGCTTGGACAAGAGGGCATAGCCTCAAGATCAGAGGGAGCAGATTTAGGACTGAATTAAGAAGGAACTTCTTCACTCAGAGGGTTGTTAATCCATGGAATTCCCTGCCCAGTGAGGTAGTTGACGCTTCTTCAGTAAACATTCTTAAAGCTAAGGTAGATATCTTTTTGAACAATAAAGGAATTAAGGGATCCGGTGAGAATGCGGGTAAGTGGATCTGAGTCCACAAAAAGATCAACCATGATCCTATTGAATGGCGGAGCAGGCTCGTGGGGCCGCGTGGCCTACTCCTGCTCCTCGTTCTGATTTTCTTATGAACACACCAGGTGTGGTATCAGTTTGGAACTCTCTTCCACAAACGGCAATTGATGCTGAGACACTTGTTAGTTTTTAAATCTGAGTTTGATAGATTTTTGTCAACCAAAGGTATTAAGGGGCAAAGAAAGGTACATGGAGTTAGATCACACATCAGCCATGAGCTCATTGAATGACAGAAGAGGGTTGAGGGGCCAAATGGCCTGCTCCTCTTCCTCTGTCCAATGACAAATATCTTGCTATCACTCTCTGTGTCTTGGTCTGTGCCTCTCTCTTTGTCTCTCTTTCTGTCTGTCTGACTGTCTGCCTCTCTCTCCTCTCTCAAATATCTGTGGAAATCCACAAACATTAGTCAGCCATTTTAGGCTGGTTCTCGGTGGCCATTTTATGTTTCCACAACACTGGGACATTTCTTCCAGAGACCGACTCCTCACCAATGTGAGGGTAGTGCTCAAGTTGTGACAGAGACACATACATGGAGACACTGAGACACACAGAACTAGAAAGGAATTAATCAATCCCTTTTGCCCCATAATTTGCCCTCCACTGTGATTAGGCTAGGTGGCCTGTAATTACTCAGTCCGTTACTTTCTCCCTTGTTAATCAACATTCCAACATTCGCAGTCCTCCAGTCCTCTGGCAGCACGACTGTAATCAGAGAGGATTGGAAAATGATTGTCAGAGCCTCTGATATTTCCTCCCTTGCACCTCTAAACAGTCTGAGCCTGTTGAATTATCAGCTTTCAAAGATGCTAAACCCCTGAATATTTGCTCTCTCACTGTTTATCCCATTCGATATTTCAAACCCCTCCTCATTGACTACAATATCAGCCTCGTCCCCTCTTTTGTGAAGACAGCCGATATGTATTCATCAAGAACCATGCCCGCATCTTCCGCCTCCACAGTTAGGAAAAAGGAGGAGAGACGATATAAAGTAAAGGAGAGAATTCTAAAGGAGGTGCAGGTACAGGCACACCTGGGGGTATTTGTGCTCCAATCACTGAAGGTGGCAGGGCAGGTTCAGAAAGTGGTTAAACGGCAGAAGAGGTCCTGAGATTATAAATACAGACTTTGAATAGAAAAGCAAGGAAAATGTGACCTTTGTAAATCGCTGGTTTGCCTTCAACTGGAGCATTGTCCAATTCTGGACACCGTACTTCAGGAAGAATGTGGCGGCATTAGAGAGGGTGCAGAAAAGATTCACAAGAATGGTTCCAGGGATGAGGGGCTTCAGTTACGTGGATAGATTGGAGAAGCTGGGGTTGTTCTCTGTGTCTCTCTCTGCCTTCCTCTCTCTATCTCTCCCTCCTGCTATCTCTGACACAAAGAGGGAGACAGAGGGATAGAGGCTTAGATATGCAGGCAGAGAGAGGGCTGTGGAGAGAGACAAGGTTGGAGACAGACAGATTGTTGGGGTGGATTGAAAGGGAGAATGTAAGATATATTCATTTGATGTAATCCTTCACTGCTGTGTACGCAAACAGAGAAAGGTAGGTATGTAGAGTGAAATATTGGCCGAGTGGGAGAAATGTGGATGAAGTTGGGGCCCAGGCGGTGAGTTTTGATGACCAGGAAGGAAAACGTTCCATTGTAAACATCCAGCAAGGTATTCCACCATGGAAGCCATCACACCCTCATGATAATGGTGTGGAAATCTTGTAATCTGTGCCCATGGTTATCGACCCCTCTGTTATGGGAAATGGGTCCTTCCTATCCACTCTATCTGGGCCCGTCATTATTTTATACACCTCAATTAAATCTTCCCTTCAACCTTCTCTGTTCCAAAGAAAACAATTCCAGCCTATCCAACCTTTCCTCATAGTTAAAATTCTCCATTCCTTACAACATCCTCTGTAAATCTCCTCTGTACCCTCCCTGGTGCGATCACATCCTTCCTGTAATGTGGTGACCAGAACTGTACACAGTACTCTAGCTGTGGTCTAACTAGTGTTTTATACTGTTCTAGCATAACCTCCCTGCTCTCATATTCTCTCCATCAGCCAATAAAGGAAAGTATTCCGAAAGCCTTCTTAACCACCTTATCCACCTGTCCTGTTACACTCTGGAATCAGTGGACATTCACTGCAAGGCCCCTCTGTTCCCAGACAGAGCGATTGTTCAGTGAGATTGAAAGAGCAAATGTAAAACATTATAATTTGATGTAATCCTTCACTGCAGTAGACACAGACAATCGAGCGAGAGGCATGGAGTGTGAAACATCGGGGTAGAGGGAGAAAAATAGATTGAGATGTTAACAAATTGGAAAGGAGTGATAGGGACTGAGAGAGAGGTAATCACTGGTAAACTCTCTTGCTGGTAACTCTCTCCATCTCTATCTCTCTCTTCCCCACTCCTCTACTCTCTGAAACACTATTTACTCTGTTACTCATTTTCCAAGTCTATCTCTCTACTTTTCTCCCTCTGTCTCTATCTCCCTCTGCACACTATCTCAATCTCTCACTCTTGCTCTCAGGATGGGAAGAGAGAGAAAGGGAGGCAGAGAAAGGGTGTTGCAGGCAGTGAGAGATGAGGAGAAAGAGACAGAGGAAGAGTGAGTCTGGCATTCATAGATGGATCTTTATTCTGTAATTAACCCCGTGGGTACCTGCCCTGTGAGTATTCGATGGGGACAGTCTCGGACCGGGGGTACTGTCTGAAAATCAAAAAATAGTCAAAAGCCCTTCAAAGATGAAATTGAGAAACACATCTCCGTTCCAAGAGTGGGAGAAGTTGGGAACTGTCTTCCACAAATGACCCCTTCCAATCTCTGCAATCTCCCCCAGCTCCACAATCCACCAATATCTGTGATCCTCTAATTCTGGCCTCTTGACCATCCTCAATTTGAATTGTTCCAACATTGGTGGCTGTGCCTTCAAACTGCCAAGACCCTAATTCTGGAATTCCTTTCCTAAACCTCCCCGTCTCACTAACTCTCTTTCCTCTTTGAAGAGACTCCCTCAAAGCAACCTGTTTGACCAAATTTTTGTTCGTCTAGTGTAATATCCCCTTAAGTGACTTGGTGTCAACTTTTTATTTGCCTTATTTATTTGTTGGATGTGTGCGTTACTGGCCAGTCCAGCATTTATTACCCATTCCTAATTGCCCTTGAGAAGGTGGTGTTGAGCCTCCTTCTTGACCGCTGCAGTCCATGTGGGGTAGGTACACCCACAGTGCTGTTAGGAAGGGAGTTCCAGGATTTTGACCCAGTAACAGTGAAGGAATGGTGATATAGTTTCAAGTTATGATGGTGTGTGACTTCAGTTGTTGTGTGCGGACAGTATTTTCAGTGCGCAGTCCATTTAAATTTTTAATTATTTATTTTTTTCACGTGGTTACATGTAAAGTTTCTCCTAAAATCTGCCTGCCTCCCCGTATCTCCTCACTCTTTCTGCCCGTCTCTCCCTCCTTCTCTAAAGAAACTGCTTTACTCTGTATGTAAACTCACACTGTACCTGCCCTGGGAGATCTCATTATGGTGCTTAGGTAACGAGTTATAAAGTTACAGCATAACCTCCCTGCTCTAAAATACTTTAACAGCCTTATTGGGAATCTCACTGCAGCTTGAAAATATGAAACACTGATCCAACATTCACCCCTAAAACAGTCACATTAACCTCCAAAAACAAACTGGCGGATAATGAGGATTGTTAATGATTGTTACAACTTGTCTCATCTTCTCTCTGTCTCTCCCTCTCATGTCTGTTTCATCCCATATTTCTCTCTCTCTCTCTCTCTCCCTCGCCCTCCCCCTCTTTCTCTGCCTCTTTCCATGACTCTGACTCTAACACCATCTCTCTCTCCTTGGACAGAAATGTTTTTATCCATTTCTTGTTTAATTTTGAACCTGTAAATCTTGCCCTTGCTGGGAACGTCACTGCAGTTTGAAAATATCAAACACTGATCAACACTCGCCCCCTAAACTCTCACACTAAACCCCCAATACAGGACTGTGCAGATAATGGGGATTGTTACTGAGATTCTGTCAAAGTCCCCTCACACACTGTATCCCATTCCCCAGCTTCTAAAGTTTGTCAGTGTTTAATACTATTTTTTTCAATAATATTAAATGTCACTTCAATTTGAAAATATCAATCACTGATCCAACACTTGCCCCCAAAACACTCACACTAAACCCCTGATCTTTTCTTTCAGAATTAGTTCTTAAACACAGCCAGTTTTACTTTTTAATTCTATCTTTTTTCAACATTACTGGATGTAAAGTTTTTCCGATAATCTCGCTCTCCCTCTCTCTCTCTCTGTCTCTCCTTCTGTCTCTGTTTCTCCCTCTGTTTGTCTCTCTCCCTCTCTCTCTGTCTGTCCCTTTCTCCCTCTGCATCTGTCTCTCTCCCTCTGTATCTGTCTCCCTCGCTTTCTCCCTGTGTCGCTCCCTCTGCATCTGCCTGCCTCCCTTTCTGTCTGTCTCACTCTGCATTTGCCTGCCTCCCTTTCTGTCTCTCTCCCTCTGTCTCTGTTTCTCCTTTTTTTTTCTATCATGCAAGCTCTGTCTCTCTCTCTCTCCCTTTCTCTGTCCCACTCTTTCTGTGTCTCTGTCCGTCTGTGTTTCACTCCCTCCATCTCTCCGTCCCTCTGTACATAGACAGCAATGCTTTAAGCCATTGCTTTGGTTAATTTTGAATCTTTAACTCTTGCTTTTGTTGGGAATGTCACTGCAGTTTGAAAACATCAAACACTCATCTAACACTCATCCCTAAAACCCTCACATTAAACCCCAAATACCGACTGGGCAGACAATGGGGATTGTTACTGGGGTTCCATTAAGGTCTCATTTCACTATCTCTTCTGTCTCTCACTGTCTTCCACTTTGTCCCTCTCTCTCCATTTCCCCATTTGTTTTCGTTTCCCTCTCTCCTCTTTCCTTCACCGCCCCCAACTTTATAAATAAAGAGGGAGCTCCCTCCACTTTATACAAAGAGAGGGCGCTCTCTCTACTTTATGCAGAGAGAGGGAGCTCCCTCGATTTTATATAAAGAGAGGGAGCTCCCTCCACTTTATACAAAGAGAGGGCGCTCTCTCTACTTTATCCATAGAGACGGAGCTCCCTCGACTTTTTACATAGAGAGGGAGCTCCCTCCACTTTATACATAGAGAGGGCGCTCCCTCTACTTAATACATAGAGAGGGAGCTCCCTCTACTTTATACATAGAATTAGAATTAGAACATTACAGCGCAGTACAGGCCCTTCGGCCCTCGATGTTGCGCCGACCATCTGACCGACACTATTCCATTTTCATCCATATGTCTATCCAATGCCCACTTAAATGCCCTTAAAGTTGGCGAGTCTACTACTGTTGCAGGCAGGGCGTTCCACGCCCCTACTACTCTCTGCGTAAAGAAACTACCTCTGACATCTGTCCTATATCTTTCACCCCTCAACTTAAAGCTGTGTCCCCTCGTGTTTGCCATCATCATCCGAGGAAAAAGACTCTCACTATCCACCCTATCTAACCCTCTGATTATCTTATATGTCTCTATTAAGTCACCTCCCCTCCTCCTTCTCTCTAACGAAAACAACCCCAAGTCCCTCAGCCTTTCCTCGTAAGACCTTCCTTCCATACCAGGCAACATCCCAGTAAATCTCCTCTGCACCCTTTCCAAATCTTCCACATCCTTCCTGTAATGTGGTGACCAGAACTGCACGCAATACTCAAGGTGCGGCCTCACCAGAGTTTTGTACAGCTGCATCATGACCTCGTGGCTCCGAAACGCGATCCCCCTACTAATAAAAGCTAACACACCATATGCCTTCTTAACAGCCCTATTAACCTGGGTAGCAACCTTCAGGGATTTGTGTACCTGGACACCAAGATCTCTCTGCTCATCTACACTACCAAGAATCTTCCCATTAGCCCAGTACTCTGCATTGCTGTTACTCCTTCCAAAGTGAATCACCTCACACTTTTCCGCATTAAACTCCATTTGCCATCTCTCAGCCCAGCTCTGCAGCATATCTATGTCCCTCTGAGCCCTACAACACCCTTCGAGACTATCCACAACTCCACCGACCAACGTGTCATCCGCAAATTTACTAACCCACCCTTCTACACCCTCATCCAGGTCATTTATAAAAATGACAAACAGCAGTGGCCCCATAACAGAACCTTGCGGTACACCACGAGTAACTAAACTCCAGGATGAACATTTGCCATCAACCACCACCCTCTGTCTTCTTTCAGCTAGCCAATTTCTGATCCAAAGCTCTAAATCACCTTCAACCCCATACTTCCGTATTTTCTGCAATAGCCTACCGTGGGGAACCTTATCAAACGCCTTACTGAAATCCATATACACCACATCCACGGCTTTACCCTCATCCACCTGTTTGGTCACCTTCTCGAAAAACTCAATAAGGTTTGTGAGGCACGACCTACCTTTCACAAAACCGTGCTGACTATCGCAAATGAACTTATTCTTTTCAAGATGATTATAAATCCTATCTCTTATAACCTTTTCCAACATTTTACCCACAACCGAAGTAAGGCTCACAGGTCTATAATTACCAGGGCTGTCTCTACACCCCTTCTTGAACAAGGGGACAACATTCGCTATGCTCCAGTCCTCCGGCACTACTCCTGTCGACAATGACGACATAAAGATCGACAACAACGGCTCTGCAATCTCCTCCCGGCTTCCCAGCGAATCCTAGGATAAATCCCATCTGGCCCAGGGGACTTATCTATTTTCACTCTTTCCAAAATTGCTAAGACCTCCTCCTTGTGAATCTCTATCCCATCTAGCCTGGTAGGCTGTATCTCAGTAATCTCCTCGGCAACATTTTCTTTCTCTACTGTAAATACTGACGAAAAATATTCATTTAACGCTTCCCCTATCTCCTCTGATTCTGCACACAACTTCCCACTACTATCCTTGATTGGCCCTGTTCTAACTCTTATCATTCTTTTATTCCTGATATACCTACAGAAAGCCTTAGGGTTTTCTTTGATCCTATCCGCCAATGACTTCTCGTGTCCTCTCCTTGCTCTTCTTAGCCCTCCCTTTAGATCCTTCCTGGCTAGCTTGTAACTCTCAAGCGCCCTAACTGAGCCTTCACGTCTCATCCTAACATAAGCCGCCCTCTTCCTCTTGACAAGAGCTTCAACTTCTTGAGTTAACCACGGCTCCCTCGCTCGACAATTTCCTCCCTGCCAGACAGGTACATACGTATCAAGGACACGCATTAGCTGCTCCTTGAATAAGCTCCACATTTCGTTTGTGCCCATCCCCTGCAGTTTCCTTCCCCATCCTACGCATCCTAAATCTTGCCTAATCGCGTCATAATTTCCTTTCCCCCAGCTATAATTCTTGCCCTGCGGCATATACTTGTCCCTCCCCATCGCTAAGGTAAACCTAACCGAATTGTGATCACTATCGCCAAAGTGCTCACCTACATCTAAATCGAACACCTGGCCTGGTTCATTACTCAGTACCAAATCCAATGTGGCATCGCCCCTGGTTGGCCTGTCCACATACTGTGTCAGAAAACCCTCCTGCACACACTGGACAAAAACTGACCCATCTAAAGTACTCGAACTATAGTATTTCCAGTCAATATTTGGAAAGTTAAAGTCCCCCATAACCACTACCCTGTTACTCTCGCTCCTGTCGAGAATCATCTTCGCTATCCTTTCCTCTACATCTCTGGAACTATTCGGAGGTCTATGGAAAACTCCCAACAGGGTGACCTCTCCTCTCCTGTTTCTAACCTCGGCCCATACTACCTCAGTAGACGAGTCCTCAAACGTCCTTTCTGCCGCTGTAATACTTTCCTTGATTAAAAATGCCACACCCCCCCCCCCACCTTTTACCCTCTTCTCTGTTCTTACTGAAACATCTAAATCCCGGAACCTGCAACATCCATTCCTGCCCCTGCTCTACCCATGTCTCCGAAATGGCCACAACATCGAGATCCCAGGTACCAACCCATGCTGCAAGCTCACCCACCTTATTCCGGATGCTCCTGGCGTTGAAGTAGACACACTTTAAACCAAGTTCTTGCTTGCCAGTGCCCTCTTGCGTCCCTGTAACCTTATCCCCTACCTCACTACTCTCAACAGCCTGTACACTGGAACTACAATTTAGGTTCCCATTCCCCTGCTGATTTAGTTTCAACCCCCCCGAAGAGCACTAACAAATCTCCCCCCCCCCCACCCCCAGGATATTGGTACCCCTCTGGTTCAGGTGAAGACCATCCTGTTTGTAGAGGTCCCACCTACCCCAGAAAGAGCCCCAATTATCCAGGAAACCAATACCCTCCCTCCTGCACCATCCCTGCAGCCACGTGTTCAACTCCTCTCTCTCCCTATTCTTCTCTTCGCTAGCACGTGGCACGGGCAACAACCCAGAGATAACAAGTCTGGTTGTTCTCGCTCTAAGCTTCAACCCTAGCTCCCTGAATTTCTGTCTTAAATCCCCATCTCTCTTCCTACCTATGTCGTTGGTGCCCATGTGGACCACGACTTGGGGCTGCTCCCCCTCCCCCTTAAGGATCCCAAAAACACGATCAGAGACATCACGTACCCTGGCACCTGGGAGGCAACACACCAACCGTGAGTCTCTCTCGTTCCCACAGAACCTCCTATCTGTTCCCCTAACTATGGAGTCCCCAATGACTAATGCTCTGCTCCTCTTCCCCTTTCCCTTCTGAGCAACAGGGACAGACTCTGTGCCAGAGACCTGCACCCCATTGCTTACCCCTGGTAAGTCGTCCCCCCCAACAGTATCCAAAACGGTATACCTGTTGTTGAGGGAAACGGCCACAGGCGATCCCTGCACTGCCTGCTGGTTCCCTTTCCTTCCCCTGACGGTAACCCATCTACCTACTTCTTTTACCTGAGGTGTGACTGCCTCCCTATAACTCCTGTCAATAATCCCCTCCGCCTCCCGAATGATCCGAAGTTCATCCAGCTCCAGCTCCAGTTCCCCAACGCGGTCTGCGAGGAGCTGGAGTTGGGTGCACTTCCCGCAGATGCAGTCAGCAGGGACACTCTTGGCGAACCCTACCTCCCACATTCTGCAGGAGGAACATACAACTGCCTTTACCTCCATTCCCACTATTCTGGATTCCCAACAAATCTGCTGAAAAACCAAACGAAAAAAAAAGTCAAAACGTGTTCGCTTAGCAATCCGACGGACTGAACTGTTTAAATAAAAAGCTTACCTTATCAACACACGAGAGGGCACATAGAGAGGGCACTCCCTCTACTTTGTACAGAGAGAGGGAGCTCCCTCTACTTTATACAAAGAGAGGGAGCGCCCTCTACTTTATACATAGAGAGGGCGCTTCCTCCACTTCACACATAGAGAGGGCGCTTCCTCCACTTTATAAATAGAGAGGGAGCTCCTTCCAATTTATAGCTGGAGAGCGAGCTCCCTCTACTTTATACACAGAAAGGGAGCTCCCTCTGGTTTATATAGTTGCCGTGGTGGGATTTGAACCCCTGTCCCCAGGCCATCAGGTTGGGCCTCTGGATTACGTGACCAGTGATATTATCACTACCCAACTGCCTCCCAAATGGATGCGTACAGTGTGTGTCCCGTAATTTCAATCACAGTAGTTTCTGGACTGTTACCCTGAACATGGTCCCGAATCAGAGATTCAAAGTTCACATTTTAACTGGGAAAATGCAGGAACAGAGTGAAACGGGATTGCTTTTGTCCCTGGATTCAGTGTCCACTGCAGACAGATCAGTTACATTTACAATAGAAATGCCAGGAGTGAACAAGGTCAATACAATAATATGGAAAATGTAAATGACGCCTCTCATAATTGCCATCCGTACAGTATGAGTACAGATTTCAGGTTTATTCCGAGAGAGGTCTTACTCTGAAAATGTCATTGACATTGAAATGATTGTGTTTTATCCACCACATTATTTACATCAGAGTCAAAGCTACTGATGTCATGTGTTTGTTCAGGTGAGTGTAACTAATAGCAATGATTAGGGGTATAACCATATCAGTGGAGACTTATCCCCTGTATAAATCAGGACCCATTGGAATGGATCAGCTCAGAGTGCCTGCTGGAGCTGTGGATTCCAGGCTAATAGAAGACTCTGCTTCTCACAGAAATGGAATATCCAGTAATGTATCAGATAGAAGACATTTACTATCCTGTACTTGCAGCAATTGGAGTTCCTGGTAAGCCAGTATCTCAGCTGTTAATGGTGTCAATCAATGTTAACTGTGCTGCTGTACTCGGTATTTTTTTCCTCTGTGTGTGTTACACAGCCACATGTTCTTTTCCAGCAATTTACTGATGGAATCGCCTCATTGTCCACTCTTTCATTCTTGTCAGAGTTGTGTTATGTATTTAATGGTATTGGTTTAAGTAACTGTGGCTTTGTTATTGGATTATTCTGTGTATTGAATGTATTGGAATGAGATGTTTCAGTGAGGATCAATAATCAGACCAGTAGGACTTTTAATATTTTCGTGATGCGGATCTAACCGGTCCTGGAATATTTTAATGATTTTTTTGATTGATAATGAGACATCTCACGGTTTCAGTGTTACAAGGGGACAGAACAATGTCCTCCCTCCCCAATAACATGGCTCAGTATAACTGGGATTTCAATGTATTTATTGATTATCACTGTTATCAAATATTATTTCACTCTGTGTGTGTCTGACGCTGCTTCAGAGGTCTGGCTACTGAACTGAGTTTGCTGCTGACACTTTCACTTCTTCTTCCCTGCTTCACTGTGGACCTTCACTGTCACTGGACTACATTGTAAAATAGAAAGTATTGATGTGATGTTTTACTGGTTTTCACTCTTTCAGTTGGAATCAAGAGTCTTCCCATTTATCTGCAGATTATCAGCTGCAGCGCTGATGTTGGTGTTTTATTAATTAAACAATCCCACATTATAACTGATTACTTTATAATTCGAGGAGAAGGAATTTCAATGATTGTGAGGTTTGTCTGGAAGTAGCTTTCGATCCTGTTTATTCCATGTATTGTAGATGAAGTGAAGAGTGCAGGTGAACAGGTGGAGACTTGAGTGTTCTGTAGATACATTAAAGTATTCACAGAGGTTTCACCATTGAACAAACTGACTCTGAGAATAGAATCATTGAACATGGGGCTGGTGAACAGAACACAGATGCAGAATGTTAGGAATAAATCATATGTGAAAAGTAGCATTAAGTAACAGTTTGCAGGTGTGAGTGCTCCAGAGAGATAGGGAAGGAGAAAAGGAGCAGGGAGAACGAAACCGAGGGAAAGAGATAAGCAGAAGTAAAGAGAAAGAGAAAGAAGCAGCAGTGTAAATAATTCACTATCATAAAGTGATGGAATGTCCAGAACAATTAGTGAGAGAAACTGTGAGTTGAATTTGTCTGTTGTCAGATTGTGTTCATTTTCCTGTTGGACTTGATCCTCTGTGTTGATTTCTGTCAGGTCCTCATTTTGTTTTGGAGAAAATTGCTATTCCTTACTTAGTGACCGAATGAACAGAATAGAATCAGTTCATCATTGATGGTAATTCATTATTTAAATACTGCACTTTAAAATCTCTGTGACTGCTGAATTCAATAAAGAGCGAGGCTGATATCAGAAATATATTTACATTTATATTTAATAGCCTGTACAAACTAAATATATTGACTATATTGCAGAAACAATGAACTGTTCTCCAACACCAATAACCACAGGAATTTTTGTTTGAATGTATGAATTGAGTTGTGTTACTGGGATCTATAGATTAGATTTCCTCTAACACTCTGCTGCAGTCTCTCCCTGTGAATCTCAGCCTCTCCTCTCACTGTATTGAATACTCAGTCTCCTCATCCATTGCTTCTGTCTATCCACTTTCCCAAACCATCTGCTCCAGTCTCCCCCCACCCCCGCTCCAACATGTCCTTTCCCTTCTCTCCCTCCCAATCTCATTCACTGTCTCCACCTCCAGCTACTTCGTCCAATACAGTAACACAGGAGCAGGACGAGGCCATTCCGACCTAGAGCCTGCTCTGCCATTCTAGATGTTTGCTGATGCTCTAACACAGCGCTGCAGTTTTCCCACTTGGTAATATTCCCTGTCGGTTCCCTGAACCCAGAGCAACAAACCAGCTACACATCCCACTCTCCACAAACATTCCCAACCAACAGTCTGGAGACAAATTCCCAATTAACCCATTGGATTCCATCTCTGTAAAACAGCTTCTCATTTCCCCACTGACACTGCATCCTCACTCAGTACTTCCAGTAGATCCGGTAATGACTTTATTCACTTTCTGCATCAATTTCCCAATTCATTATTAATAACTGTGTTTACAAACATTTCACTGTGACAAAGCACTGCCCGGGTCAATGAATCAGTTTTCGCTGCTCGATGCAGCAACAAAGCTGAAAATTTCAGCCCAGATCCTGTCAAACTGATGCTTTGTCTCCAGGTCTGATCAGTAATTTCTCTGCTTCCTTTTCTCTCTCTCTTCCAGTTAACTTGGTGGCGATTGTGATCCTGTCCCGAGGAAAGTGCGGTCTCTCCAAATGTATCAGTGTCTACCTGGTGGGAATGGCAGTTCCTGGTCGTTATCACTGATCCAATATTGGGTGCAATTGTTCCAATGTATTTCCCATATTCATTCTTGTTCATTACTCCTGTGTGTTCTCTCATTGCCGTTCTGCTTTCTGCATCCACAGTTGTTTCTGTCTGGCTCACAGTCACTTTCACCTTTGATCGATTTGTGGCCATTTGTTGTGAGAAGCTGAAAACAAAATATTGCAGTGAGAAAAGGGCGGCTGTGGTTGTGGGAACAGTGAGTGTGCTGGGCTGTTTAGAGTCTCTCCCCTGGTACTTTACACTGGAACAAAAATACATTATTGATAATGTTCCCATGGGTTGTGTTAATAAACTGAGCTTCTTTACTTCCCCCATATGGGGGGCATTTGAATTGTTTGACCTCATTTTAACCCCTTGTGTCCCGGTCTTTCTGATTTTGCTGCTCAATGTTCTGACTGTCAGACGGATTTTATTCTCCAGTAAAGTCCGCAGGGGATTCAGGCGCTACTGCAATGCAGAGAATCACAAGGACCCAGAGATGGAGAATCGCAGGAAATCAATTATTTTACTCTTCAGTATATCCGGCAGTTTTATCCTATTTTGGGTGATTCAGGTTGAGTCTATCATTTACAGTCGAATTACAGATATTTATTATTATTCCTCCTACACTGACCCTCTCTTTATCACAAAACAAACATCAAAGATGCTGCAGATTCTCAGTTCCTGCACCAACACATGTATTTACATTGTTACCCAGACTAAATTCAGACAGGAGCTGAAGAAGGGGGTGAAATACCCTCTCAATCTCATTGTTAAATTAGTGAAATCAGAGAAAGAGCTGAAGGGTTTCAAACACTGGAACTAAATCCCATTCCCCCTCCTCCCCCCCCCCCCCCAGTCCCCCAGCTCCACCTCCGACCCTCCATCCGCCTCTGTGATTATTTGACCGGCGCCATCTTTAGTCCTGGCAGCTGCCTGAACGTGGGCAGACCCTGACGTTTGACTGGAATAGGGTACGTTTGCGCATGTGCGAGTACAGCGCCACCTTGTGGTTGCTTTTGCCAACAAATGCCGCCAGTGAACAAAGCTGCAAATCGCAGTGATTGTGAGGTGGTGAGTGGGACAGTAACTGCAGTGAAGCAGGGACACCAGCAGATGGAGATGTTGAGCGGGGGCAGCAACTGCAGTGAGGCAGTGACACCAGCAGATGGAGATGGTGAGTGGGCCAGGAACAGCAGTGAGGCAGGAGTACCAGCAGATGTCGATGGTGAGAGAGGGACATTAACTGCAATGAGACAGGCACACCAGGAGATGGAGATAGAGAGCCGGGGCAGTAACTGCAGTGAGACAGGGACACCAGCAGATGGAGATGGTGAGAGAGGGACATTAACTGCAGTGAGACAGGGACACCAACAGATGGAGATGGTGAGAGAGGGACCGTCACTGCAGTGAGACAGGGACACCAGCAGATGGAGATGGTGAGAATGGGACATTAACTGCAGTGAGACAGGGACACCAGCAGATGGACATGGTGAGAGGATGTCAGTAACTGCAGTGAGGCAGTGACACCAGCAGATGGAGATGGTGAGTGGGCCAGTAACTGCAGTGAGGCAGGAGTACCAGCAGATGTCGATGGTGAGAGAGGGACATTAACTGCAGTGAGACAGGCACACCAGGAGATGGAGATATTGAGTAAGGGACAGTAACTGACGTGACACAGGGACACCAGCAGATGGAGATGGTGAGAGGGGGCAGTAACTGCAGTGAGACCGGGACACCAGCAGATGGAGATGGTGAGAGAGGGACATTAACTGCAGTGACACAGGGATACCAGCAGATGGAGATGGTGAGAGGGGGACAATAGCTGCAGTAAGACAGGGATACCAGCAGATGGAGATGGTGCGAGGAGGACAGTAACTGCAGTAAGACAGGGATACCAGCAGATGGAGATGTTGAGAGGAGGACAGCAGCTGCAGTGAGACAGGGACACCAGCAGATGGAGATGGTGAGAGAGGAACATTAACTGATCGGTCAAGGTTGATAGGAAAATTGGCCATGATAAATTGTCATTAGTATAGGTGGTAGGGAAATATAAGGACAGGTGGGGATGTTTGGTAGGAATATGAGATTAGTGTAGGATTAGTATAAATGGGTGGTTGATGTTCGGCACAGACTCGGTGGGCCGAAGGGCCTGTTTCAGTGCTGTATTTCTAATCTAATCGAATCTAATCTAACTGCAGTGAGGCAGGTACACCAGCAGATGGAGATGGTGAGAGAGGGACATTAACTGCATTGAGGCAGGGACACCAGCAGATGGAGATGCTGAGCCATTACTGATGGGAGATTCCCTTGCTGAGTTTGAAAGTTTCCACAAGTCTGAAGAATTTACTTTATTGTAAACTTGAGATGCTGAATAAAATAATTTCAATGCAACTTTTGTAAAATGGCTATTTTTCCACTGTGTGAACACTTGTAACATAAAACGCGTTCCTGTTTGGAAAGTTATATTGAGTGATTAAAGGTAATGTATAAATAAAACAACAGGATCAAATAAAACTGAAACAGTTATTTAGAAATAAAAAATCTCAATATAAGTTGTGTTGAGTTCTTGATCACCTACGTTATGACATCTCTCTCTCTCACACACTTCTCTTTCTATGCTGGTATCTTCTCGACTATAACTACGAGTAGTTGAAATTTTACTCCAATTGACCTTTGAAATTTAATATTGAATCTGCTTTCACAAACCTGCCAGACAGTGAATTCCAGACCATAATAACTCCCTGCCTATTGTTTCACCCCTCTACTAGTGCAAACAGTCTCTCCTCATATCTCCAAAATGAGGGAAAGATTTTGAATGCAATGCAATTAATTTCTCCAGGACAGCAGCTGCAGAGGATCTGGAACCTCCTGAATGTGGACAAACAGTGAACAAAAATCCTTCTGAATCCCCCAGGAGAGCAGAGGATTGAAACAGTCTGGAAGCAAATGGAAACAAGTGACACTTTATTACAGCAGTAAAAAGTCTTTGTCAGAATGTGGAGGTCTTTATTGCTGAACTTTATATAAACTGGAGGTGAAAAGTGGAAGATCTTTAATACCATTTGTGTTAAATGGCCATTTCCCAGCTTTGTGAACCCTTGTAACATTAAACTCGTGAATGTTAAGAAGGTTTTATTGATTGATTACAGTTAATACATAAATACAGCAGCATCAAATACAGGGCAAAGAATCATTGACAAATATAACTGTAAATATGGGTAAGAATTGTTGTGTGAAATGTCACTGGTTATAAAAGTTCTCTTCGCTGCCTCATTAACCTGGCTCCAGTTTCAGTGTTTGTCATACAGTGGAAATGAAAAACCGAATAAAAACCGCATGTTTGTACTGCATTCAAACAGGCCTCTCCAGCAAGAACACTTTGTCAGAATTTCAAGGTAATTGCAATGAGTCATTTTCTGAACTTTCTGTTAACTGGAGGTGAATAGTGAAAGAGATTTAGTGCAATCAGTGTTAAATGGTTATTATCCAAACCGGCCCCTCCAGGTTTTAAATTACAGCAGTTTTTCTGCTCTGTTAATGAGGTTTTTGGGGGAGGGAGAGAGAGACAGACAGGTTTCTGTCTGGAATGGTCCATTTGGGATATGTTTGGAATATCCCTCTCTCCCCCATTCGCTGTTTACACAGAGACTCAACTTGGACTGTCCCATACCTGGGAGGGAGTGTCCAGATGGAGGAAGTTGAGAGCTGTTTGGTTAAGCTGCACTTTGCGTAGACTGTCTGTTTTGAGTGACAGGTTCTGGGATATATTAGGACAACATCAGACCACATTCTTTCCTTCCATGCAGCTGGTTTCTGAAGGTGAGTTTCTGTGTCTCAATCTCTGTGGCCAGGTGAATTGGAACTGATTACAGTGTGTGTGTGTGTGTGAGAGAGAAAGTCCAGTCTGAATCCCCCGCTCTCTCTGTCCCAGTCCTGACGCTTTTCTCCAAATCCCACCACAATGCCCTTCTCCAGGATCTTTTCCCCATGGATGAGCTGATGGAGGGAAGGTGTTACAGTCCAACGATGGAAAGCAGACGGTGTGGGATGGTGAGAATCACATCTTTATTGTCTGTTTCTGCTTTTCTCCCTTCTTCTGACTCAGTCTCTTTCACTAAGTCTCTCTCACTCAATCTCTCTCTCATTGAATCTCTCTCTCACTGAATCTCTCTTTCACTGAATCTCTCTCTCACTCAATCACTCTTTCATTGAATCTCTCTCTCACTGAATCTCTCTCTCACTGAATCTCTCTCTCACTGAATCTCTCTCCCACTGAATCTCTCTCACGCAATCTCTCTCCCACTGAATCTCTCTCTCACTCAATCTCTATCTCACTGAATCTCTCTCTCACTGAATCTCTCTCTCACTCAATCTCTCTCTCACTCAATCTCTCTCTCACTCAATCTCTCTCCCACTGAATCTCTCTCCCACTGAATCTCTCTCTCACTCAATCTCTCTCTCACTCAATCTCTCTCTCACTCTCTCTCTCTCATTGAATCTCTCTCTCACTCAATCTCTCTCTCACTCAATCTCTCTCTCACTCAATCTCTCTCTCACTGAATCTCTCTCTCACTCAATCTCTCTCTCATTGAATCTCTCTCCCACTGAATCTCTCCCCCACTGAATCTCTCTCCCCCACTGAATCTCTCTCCCCCACTGAATCTCTCTCCCCCACTATCTCTCTCCCTCACTCAATTTCTCTCTCACTCAATCTCTCTCTCTCAATCTCTCTCTCACTCAATCTCTCTCGCACTCAATCTATCTCACACTCAATCCATATCTCTCACTCAATCTATCTCTCTCACTCAATCTATCTCTCTCACAGTCTCTCTCGCTCACAGTCTCTCTCGCACTGAATCTCCCTCGAACTGAATCTCCCTCGAACTGAATCTCCCTCACACTGAATCTCCCGCGCACAGAATCTCCCTCTCACTCAATCTCCCTCTCACAGACTCTCCCTCTCACAGACTCTGCCTCGCACACAATCTCCCTCGCACACAATCTCTCCTCACTCAATCTCTCCTCACTCAATCTCTCTCCCACTCAATCGCTCTCCCACTCAATCTCTCTCCCACTCAATCTCTCTCCCACTCAATCTCTCTTCCACTCAATCTCTCTCTCACTGACTCTCACTGAATCTCTCTCTCTCTCTCTCTCTCAATCTCTCTCTCTCTCTCAATCTCTCTCGCACTGAATCTCTCTCTCGCACTGAATCGCTCTCTCACTCTCTCTATTTCTGAATCTCTCCCTCACCTTGTATTTCTGTCTCTGTTTTTCTCTCTATCTCTCTGTTCCTCCATCTCTCTCTCTCTCCCTCACTTTGTGTTTCTGTCTCTCTCTGAGTGATTGTGCGTCTTTCTGTCTCAATGGCTTTCTCTGTCCTCTCTCTCAATCTCTCTGTGATTCTCTGTCCTCTGTCTCAATCTCTCTGTGATACTCTGTCCTCTCTCTCAATCTCTCTGTGATTCTCTGTCCTCTGTCTCAATCTCTCTGTGATTCTCTGTCCTCTCTCTCAATCTCTCTGTGATTCTCTGTGTCTTTCTCACTGGCTTTCTGTCTGTCTCTTTGGTGCCTTCAATTTCTTTGTGTCTCTGTTATTTCCCTCCACTTTTTTCCCTTCTCTCTTGCTTTGCATCTTTCTGTCTTCTCTATTTCTTTTTCTATCATTTCTCTCTCTCTTTCCAAATTTATCTGTCTTTTCCTGACCCTATCCACCGCCCTCAATTTATCCACCGCCCTCAATTTATCCACTGCCCGCAATTTATCCACCGCCCTCAATTTATCCACCGCCCGCAATTTTTATCCACCACGCAAATCTTTTTCCTGCAATTCCCCCCACCAGAAAACATCCCCCCTTGCCCAGACACCCCCGATCTAAATAATCCTCATCTGCAGACAACTGTCTGACATCCCCTGTTAACTGACCCCCATCTAATACCCTTATTATCAACAGACCCCCATCTAATTATCCCCTTCCCTCTGTTACAAGACAACCCATCAAACTACCACCCGCCCAGGACAGATCCCATCTAAATAGACCCCGGGAACAAACACCCATTTAAATTCCCCCCCAGGAACAAACTCCCATCTGAATAACACCCCCCAGGAACAGACCCCCATCTAAATACCCCCCGGGAACAAACTCCCATCTAAATACCCCCCCAGGAACAAACTACCATCTAAATACCTCCCGGGAACAAACTGCCATCTCAATACCCCCCGGGAACAAACTACCATCTAAATACCACCCCAGGAACAAACTCCCATCTAAATACCCACGGGAACAAACGCCCAACTGAATACACCCCCAGAAACAAACTCCCATCTCAATGCCCCCCGGGAACAAACTCCCATCTCAATACCCCCCGGGAACAAACTCCCATCTCAATACCGCCCGGGAACAAACTCCCATCTAAATACCCTCCCAGGAACAAACTCCCATCTAAATACCCTCCCAGGAACAAACTCCCATCTAAATACCCCCCGGGAACAAACTCCCATCTCAATACCCCCCGAGAACAAACTCCCATCTCAATACTCCTCGGGAACAAACGCCCAACTGAATACACCCCCATGAACAAACTCCCATCTAAATACCTGCCCATGAACAAACTACCATCTAAATACCCCCCCCCCCGGGAACAAACTCCCCTCTGAATAACCCCCCAGGAACAAACTCCCATCTCAATACCCTCCTGGAACAAACTCCCCTCTGAATAACCCCCCAGGAACAAGCTCCCATCTAAATACCTGCCCATGAACAAACTATCATGTAAATACCCGCCCGGGAACAAACTCCCCTCTGAATAACCCCCCAGGAACAAACTCCCATCTCAATAACCTCCTGGAACAAACTCCCCTCTGAATAACCCCCCAGGAACAAGCTCCCATCTAAATACCTGCCCAGGAACAAACTACCATCTAAATACCCCCCCAGGAACAAACTGCCATCTCAATACCCCCCGGGAACAAACTACCATCTAAATACGACCCCAGGAACAAACTCCCATCTAAATACCCACGGGAACAAACGCCCAACTGAATACACCCCCAGAAACAAACTCCCATCTCAATACCCCCCGGGAACAAACTCCCATCTCAATACCCCCCGGGAACAAACTCCCATCTCAATACCGCCCGGGTACAAACTCCCATCTAAATACCCTCCCAGGAACAAACTCCCATCTAAATACCCCCCGGGAACAAACTCCCATCTCAATACCCCCCGGGAACAAACTCCCATCTCAATACTCCTCGGGAACAAACGCCCAACTGAATACACCCCCATGAACAAACTCCCATCTAAATACCTGCCCATGAACAAACTACCATCTAAATACCCCCCCCCCGGGAACAAACTCCCCTCTGAATAACCCCCCAGGAACAAACTCCCATCTCAATACCCTCCTGGAACAAACTCCCCTCTGAATAACCCCCCATGAACAAGCTCCCATCTAAATACCTGCCCATGAACAAACTATCATGTAAATACCCGCCCGGGAACAAACTCCCCTCTGAATAACCCCCCTGGAACAAACTCCCATCTCAATAACCTCCTGGAACAAACTCCCCTCTGAATAACCCCCAGGAACAAGCTCCCATCGAAATACCTGCCCATGAACAAACTATCATCTAAATACCCGCCCGGGAACAAACTCCCCTCTGAATAACCCCCCAGGAACAAACTCCCATCTCAATAACCTCCTGGAACAAACTCCCCTCTGAATAACCCCCCAGGAACAAACTCCCATCTAAATACCTCCCCATGAACTAACTACCATCTAAACCCCCCCCCCCCTTCCTGGAACAAACTCCCCTCTGAATACCCCCCGGGAACAGACTCCCATCTCGCGACCCGCCCGCAACAGACCCCCATCTAAATACCCACCGTTCTGTGAACAGACTCCCATCTAAATACCTCCACCCCCCATTAACTGAACCCAAGCTAATTCTCACCCCGCTCTCCACTGTAAACTCTCCCGGTTTCTAAATACCCTCCCTGTCCTGTAAAAGCTTCCCCTCTACTAATTCTCACCCTGTATCATCACCCCCGTGAGCAGCCCCCTACCCCCCTCACTCCCCACCGTGTTATTCCCACGTCCATCACTTTCCTGGGATTGGCTCCATCTCCCGACAATCTTTCGTTCATTTTAATTCCAGATCTGGATAAGCCACTGGAATTCCAACAACTTGCTCCCAGATCCCCGGCACCTTTAACTCCTGTCCGGCCAAAATCAGGGCCGGGCATCGAGCAAGGACCTTCAGAGGCTAACTGGCATTCTGAGCCTTTAACGTCCAGGACACAGCCCTCTCTGCAGAAAGGTGTTTCACCTGCTCTCTCCATCGGCTTCAGGGAATCAAACAGAGGGAGACACACACAAACACTCACACATTGATTTTGCACAGGGACGGGAAGAGGCCATTCAGCCCTTTGATCCTGTCCCACCCATGTTAGATAATGGCTGACTTGTCCCTTCCCCCATTGAACCACAAGGAGACAGGCAGAGACAGTCGGGGAGCAGATACACAGAGAGTCAAAGAAACACTGGGCTGGACTCGGACTTGGTGCCAATGGTGCAAACCAGGGTGGAGGAGAGGAGGGTGGTTGTGTATCGGCTGTCCGTTCACCATCTCTCCCCTGTTTTTACCTCAATGGGAGCAAAACTGGGCAGAGATGGAAAGCAGGATCCCGGTTCACAATCACCCTGTACAACACCAAAGCAGCGAGTTCAAATCCAACCCCAGACAGAGGGACGGAAACACAGAAAACAGATCCCGGGATTAGGACAGAACAGAGAGAGAGAGAAAAATAAATGGAAAGGGAGCTGGAGAATGAGATGCAGGGAGTCCAACGCCAGTGAGAGAAACTGAGAACAGTGGGTCAGAAATACTGAGAAGGGCAGAGAGAGAGAGAGAAATGGAGATATTGAGAAAGATCCCAGACCAAGAGAGAGATGCAGAGACAGAAAGAGGTGGAGGGGCAGAGATACAAAGTGAGATGCGTTTTCAGAATAGAGAGGGATGCTGCGGGATGGGGGAAATGCAGAGATTATCTTGCAGGAAAGGAGGAGCAGCGATGGAAAGATTCAGGGATTTGGAAGTGAGTGAGAGAAGAAATGGAGTGAGAGAGAGAGAGACAGATAAAGATGCAGAGAGTCGCAGAAAGAAAATGACAATGGAAACCTGTGAGACTCTAGAGAGAGGCAGAGATAGAAAGGATGTTGAGAGATACAGAGATAGGGATTTAAAGATGTGAAGAAACAGAGTTAGGAACAAAGAGGAAGGTGCAGGGAACAAGTTGCAGCAAGAGATGAAGAGAGGGAAATCTATGGGATTACATTGACTGTTCTGGAGCAGCGATTCCCAAACTATTCCCTTTGGACAACATCCAGCCCCCTCCCTTGTGGTAAAAAAATCCACAGACCCCCGAAAACACAAAATCAAAATACTGAGGATGCTGGAAATCTGAAATAAAAACTGTGCTGGAAATACTGAGCATTTCCAGCACTTTGTTTTTCTATCAGCCCCGAAATCACACAGTCTTCTTTTCTGTATTTAGAAATGAACTTGACAATGACAAATATATATGTATTATTATTTTCCCTCCCTGGTTAAAGCTCTTGTCTGTGAATTCCACGTGGCCAAAAGATTCTCCCTCTGCATCATCACAGCTGCAGCTTCCGAAAAGATTCTCCTTGGGAATAAGAGAAATAAAATTGATTAAAAACAAAGCAAAGCATTTTTGAACAGAAATAAAACACAGCAAGAACCCAGAGCTCTTTCTCTCACTCACTGACATAAAACAATCTCTCAGTGACTCCCTGTCTTAACAAACACATCCCCGGCACAGTGCCAGAGACTGGGAAGTGTGGATGTGTTTACCCTGTCATTTCCTGCTCTCTCTCTTTCTATTTCTCTCTGTGTGTCTCTCCACATCTGTTTCTGCCTCATTGTAAAAGCACACAAACACTGGTGACCCCCATCCCCTCTCCTGCAGAAGGATAGAGAGAGAAATCCACATTCCCATCCCTGAAAAACTGAATTCAAATGGTCCCCCGGTGTTTCATTTCACTGTCAAATTCAGCCCACAGCCTAAAACACCAGCAATATTCGGGAATGAGAACAAGCCTTTACAAACCTTCACATTTCACCCATTTCATTGCTGATTCACAGAAGTATTTGACACTCAATGAATTATTTTTTAAAGTGCTCGTCACTGTTGCAAAGTTGGAACTGCTGCTGGCCGTTGGTACACAGCTAGATCCCACAAGCAGCAGTGTGATAACAGCCGGCAAGCTGTGCACAGCAAGATCCCAGAAATGGTGACACAAGGTTTCTCTCTGTCTTTCTCCATCTTTCTCTGCCTTCGCTCCCTCACCCACACTCCGCATCATTCTCTCTCTCTGTTTAACCTGCCACCTCCAGCTGTTTCTCACTCTCCCTCTTTTTCTCTCCATCTGTGTCTGCCTCGGTGTTGCAATGCAGGAATTGATGAAGGGAATGTATGCACAGCAGGATCCCACAATGCGATCAGAGCCAGATATCCCAATACAGTCCTCAGAAAATGCAAAACTCCATCTTTAAACATATTACAAACATATATACAGCTTCATGTTCCCCTCAGGAGCTGTTGACACTCAATGAATTAAATTTTAAAGTGGGCCTCAATGTTTCAATGCAGGAAACCTGCAGGCAATCTGTGCACAACAAGATCCCAGAGGCAGCAATATGACAATATGCAGGTAATCTGCTTATAGTGATGTAAGTTTAGAGATCCCAGAGGGAGGAACATTCCTGCAGTTTGAAAACTCAAACACCCCACTCCCTGTCTTTCTCCTGCTCCCGCCCCACACCCCATCCACATCTGTTTCTTTTTCTCTCGATCTGGGATTTAATCTGGATTGAAACGTCCGCTGAAGTGTTTCTGTCACCGTTTAAAATAACCACACGTCACATTGTGGCTCCTATTGATTAATGGTTAAAATAGGGAAAGTGCAGGGGAGAGAAAAGCAGAGGAAGATGGAGAGAAAACACAGAGAAATCCACACTCAGACCCTCAGGAAGCTGAATTTTAAAGTGTCGTCGTTGTTGTCCTGTTGGAAATGCTGCAGTGCAATAGATGCACAGCAAGATCCCACAAGCAGCAATCTACGTGTGGAGCCAGAGGAAATGGGCGAGGTACTAAATGAGTACCTTGCATCAGTATTCACCAAGGAGAAGAACTTGGTGGATGATGAGCCTAGGGAAGGGAGTGCAGATAGTCTCAGTCATCTCATGATCAAAAAGGAGGTGGTGTTGGGTGTCTTGCAAAGCATTAAGGTAGATAGGTTCCCAGGGCCTGATGGGATCTACCCTAGAATACTGAGGGAGGCAAGGGAAGAAATTGCTGGGACCTTGACAGAAATCTTTGCATCCTCATTGGCTGCAGGTGAGGTCCCAGAGGACTGGAGAATAGCCAATGTTGTTCCTTTGTTTAAGAAGGGTGGCAAGGATAATCCAGGAAATTATAGGCCGGTGAGCTTTACAACACTGGTAGGGAAATTATTATAGAGGATGTTTTGGGACAGGATTCACTCCTATTTGGAAACAGCATGGTTTTGTGAAGGGGAGGTCATGTCTTACTAATTTGATTGAGTTTGTTGAGGAAGTGATGAAGATGATTGATGAGGGAAGGGTGGTGGATGTTGTCTATATGGACTTTAGTAAAGCCTTTGACAAGGACCCGCACGGCAGACTGGTGCAAAAGGTGAAGTCACACGGGATCAGAGGTGAGCTGGCAAGATGGATACAGAACTGGCTTGGTCACAGAAGACAGAGGGTAACAGTGGATGGGTGTTTTTCTGAATGGAGGGATGTGAATAGTGGTGTTCTGCAGGGTTCAGTGCTGGGACCTTTGCTGTTTGTATAAATAAATGGTATATATAAATGGTTTGGAGGAAAATGTAGCTGGTCTGATTAGTAAGTTTGCAGATGACACAAAGGTTGGTGGAGTTACGGATAATGATGAGGATTGTCAGAGGATACAGCAGGATATAGATCGGTTGGAGACTTGGGCGGAGAAATAGCTGATGGAGTTTAATCCTGGCAAATGTGAGGTAATGCATTTTGGAAGGTATAATGCAGGTGGGAGGTATACAGTAAATGGCAGAACCCTAGGAGTATTGACAGGCAGAGAGATCTGGGCGTACAGGTCCACAGGTCACTGAAAGTGGCAACGCAGGTGGATAAGGTAGCCAAGAAGGCATTCGGCATGCTTGCCTTCATCGGTCGGGCATAGAGTATAAAAATTGGCAAGTCATGCTGCAGCTGTACAGAACCTTAGTTAGGCCACACTTAGAATATTGCTTGCAATTCTGGTCGCCACACGACCAGAAGGACGTGGAGGCTTTGAAGAGGGTACAGAGGATGTTTTCCAGGATGTTGCCTGGTCTGGAGGGCATTAGCTATGAGGAGAGTTTGGAAAAACTCGGATTGTTTTCACTGGAACGACGGAGGTGGAGGGGCGACATGATAGAGGTTTACAAATTTATGAGCGGCATGGACAGAGTGGATAATCAGAAGCTTTTTCCCAGGGTGGAAGAGTCAGTTACCAGGGGACATAGGTTTAAGGTGCGAGGGGCAATGTTTAAAGGGGATGTGCGAGGCAAGTTTTTTGAACAGAGTGTGGTGAGTGCCTGGAACTTGCTGCCAGGGGAGGTGGTGGAAGCAGATACGATAGCGACGTTGAAGAGACATCTTAACAAATATGTGAATAGGAAGGGAATAGAGGGATACGGACCCCGGAAGGGCAAAAGGTGTTAGTTCAGGCAGGCATCAAGATCGGCTCAGGCTTGGAGGGCCGAATGGCCTGTTCCTGTGCTGTACTATTCTTTGTTCTTTGTGACAATAGCCAGATTAAAAGGCATTGCGAAACAAAATAGCACAGCAAGAGCCCAGGAAGTGCCCTCAGTTACACAGACGCTCTCTCAGCAACACCAACATACAAACAAATCACAGTTAACAAAGCAGAAGCTAAAAGGGTTCAGACAGTTCCCCTACCAGTGTGTGTCTGTGTGTCAGTCTCTTGATCTCTTTCCCAGTCTCTGTATCTCTCTCTCTCGCTCTCTGTTGCTATATCAGTCATCCCTGTGACCCTCTCTCTTGCTCCCTCTCTTTGTCCATTTCGGTCTTTTTCCCCTCTATTGCATATCTAGTCTTTATTGAAATGAGCTATGAAATATTTCTGTCTCACCAGTTCAAACAACAACAACTCATATTGCAGTGTGTGTGTTTTTAACGATAAAGGTTTAAATAGAGAGACAGAGGGAAAGAAAGCTGGAGAGAGACAGGGAGAAAAATCTCAACTCAGAACTTCAGTTAAATGAATTGAAATGGGCTCCGTACATTTGAGTTAACAGTAGTGATTCCCAACATTGCCCAAAGAACACGGATTATTCTAGAATTATAACAAGCCTTTAGAAACTATCACATTTGTGACTTAATTCCTAGCGTTTGACACTAAATGAACTAATTTTGAAAGTGGTCCTCACTGTTGCAATGTTGGAAAACCTGCAGGCAATTTGTGCACAGCAAGATCCCACAGGCAGCAAGATCCCACAGGCAGCAATATGATAAAATGCAGGTAATCTGTTTTTAGTGATGTAAGTTTAGAGATCCCAGAGAGAGGAACATTCCTGCAGTTTGAAAATCTCAAACACCCCTCTCCCTGTCTTTCTCCTGCTCCCTCCCCCCCACCCCATCCATATCTGTTTCTTTTTCTCTCGATCTGGGATTTAATCTGGATTGAAACGTCCGCTGAAATGTTTCTGTCACCGTTTAAAATAACCACACGTCACATTGTGGCTCCTATTGTTTAATGGTTAAAATAGAGAAAGTGCGGGGGGAGAGAAAAGCATAGGAAGATGGAGAGAAAACACAGAGAAATCCACACTCAGACCCTCAGGAAGCTGAATTTTAAAGTATCCTCATTGTTGGAATGGAGGAAATGCTGCAGGGCACTAGATGCACAGCAAGATCCCTCAAGCAGCAATGTGGTAACAGCCAGATTTCTGTCCGTCGAAAGGGAGAAGCTCGCTCTTTAAAATGGGAACAAGCCATTTGTGCACAGCAAGATCCCACAAGCAGCAGTGTGAGAAAAACTGGCTATGCCTCTCATCCCCTCCATGTTTCCCGCACTCTCCTGCATCTTTCTCCGTACTGGTACTCTCATTTAGAGAGACCTCATTCTCAATTCAAATGGCTGCTGCACATTTCATTCCACCCTCAAATTTACAGCACTGCCCAAAACACCAGCATTATTCGGGAATTATACCGGCATAAAGCTCCGTACTTTACTTCCAGGCCTTAATTCCAGGCCTTCAGGAGAGCTTCACACACAATGAATTCAATTCGAAAGTGCAGTCATTGTTACAATGCAGGGAATTCTGCAGGCAAGCTGCGCACAGCAAGATCCCAGAAATGGTGAAACTTCAAAATTCAGTTTACCAAGGTTTTGAGTTGATTTCTTTCTCTCTCTCACTCTCTCTATTTTCTCCATCTTTCACTTCCTCCCCTCCCTCATCCACACTCCGCCTGTCTTCCTCTCTCTGCGTTTAACCTGCCACCTCCTGCTGTTTCTCACTCTCCCTCTTTTTCTCTCCATCTGTTTCTGCCTCAGTGTTGTAATGCAGGAATTGATGCCGGGAATGTATGCACAGCAGGATCCCACAATGTGATCATAGCCAGATATACCATCACAGTCCTCAGAAAATGCTAAACTCCATCTTTAAACTTATAACAAGTCTTCATACAGCTTCACGTTCAGCTCTTGTAATTATTGTAAAATTCTTGTAAAAACACAGAGAAATCCACACTCAGCATCAGGAAGCTGAATTTTAAAGTGTCCTCATTGTTGTCATGTAGGAAAGCTGCAGCGCATTAGATGCACAGCAAGATCCCACAAGCAGCAATATGAGAAAAGTCAGATTTCAGTCCCCAGAAAGGTCGAAACTCCCTCTTGAAACTGGGAACAAGCTGTTGATTCTGTCTCACCATTTCAAATAACGACAAATCACATTGCTGTGTGTGTGGCATCTTTTTCATTTATTAAAGGTTTAAATGGAGAAGGTGAGTGTGAAACCGAGACAGAGAAGTTAAAGCATGGGGAAGATAGAGACACAGGGAAAGAATGTGGAGACAGAGAGAAAGCTAACCTCACAACTACAGTAAAATGAATTAAAATGGGCACCGTGCATCTTATTTAACTGTTTGCTTCATAGCATTGCCCAAAACAGCAGCAAACCTCACAGACAGGGCTGGAAGGAGCAACTGGCAAATGGGGCTCCCTCCTGGGGCTGTTCCTTTAACCCCAGGCTTTCAACCTGTTTAAAATTACAGGGCCCCAATCCGACAGGAACTAGTTAACCCAGGGCCCCAGAGAGGAAATTAAACCTCAGGCTAATGAAATGACACATCTCACGTGGGGCCTTTGGGTGCAGCCTGTGGACAAGGCCTCAGTCCGTCCCCTCTGGAGGAAGCTCCTGTCCAAGTATTCCTCGTCCCAGACTTTCCCTCTTTTCATCTTCACAATGCAGCTTTAAGAATGAAATTCCGAAGGCAAGACGGAGAGAGAGAAAATTGATTAAAAGGCATTGTTAAACAAAACAGCACAGCAAGAGCCCAGGAATTGCCCTCGGTTACACAGACACTCTCTCAGCAACACCGAAATGCAAACAAATCACAGTTAATAAACCAAAGGATAAAAGGATTGTGACAGCAACCTCCACCTCTGTGTGTGTGTGTGTGTCTGTCTGTCTCTGTATGTCTCTCTCCCCTGTCTCTGTCTCTCTCTCTGTTCCTATCTCATTCGTCCCCTGTCTCTCTTTCTCCGTCTCTATCCAGATCTGTTTTTGTCCCTCTATCTCATATGTAATGTTGACTGAAAATAGCTGTGAAATATTTGTGTCTCACCATTTAAAACAACAACAATCACACTGCTGCGTGTGTTTTTAACTGTTAAAGGTTTAAATAGAGAGACAGAGGGAAAGGAAAGCTGCAGAGAGATAGAGAGAGAAATGCAAACTCAGAACTTCAGTCAAATGAACTGAAATGAATCGGGAACATTTGACACTCAGTGAATTGATTGTTAAAGCGTTCGTCACCATTGCAATGTTGGAAACACTGCGTGCCATTTGTGCACAGCAAGATCCCACAATTTCATTTCACCCTCAAATTCACGACACTGCCCAAAACACCAACATTACTCGGGAATTATACGGGCTTCAAGCTCTTGACTTTAATTCCAGGGCTTCAGATAATGCAAATATGCAGATAATCTGTTTTAGTGCACAGCAAGAGCCCAGAAATGGTGCAACAAGCTTTGAGTGTGGATTTCTCTCTCTCTATGTCTTTCTCCATCTTTCTCTGCCTTCCCTCCCTCACACCCACACTGTTTCTCTGTCTCTCTCTCTCTGTTTAACCTGCCACCTCCAGCTGTTTCTCACTCTCCCTCTTTTTCTCTCCATCTGTTTCTGCCTCAGTGGTGTAATGTAGGAATTAGTGCAGGGAATGTATACACAGCAGGATCCCACAATGTGATCATAGCCAAATATCCCATCACAGTCCTCAGAAAATGCCAAACTCCATATTTAAACTTATAACAAGTCTTTATACAGCTTCACGTTCAGTTCTTGTAATTTTTGTAAAAACACAAAGAAATCCACAATCAGACCCTCAGGAAACTGAATTTTAAACTGTTGTCATGGACAAAATGCTGGAGGGCACTAGATGTACAGCACGATCCCACAAGCCGCAATGTGATAATAGACAGATTTAAGTCCCCAGAAAGAGTGAATCCCTCTTGAAACTGGGAACAAGCTGCTGATTCTATCTCACCATTTCAAATAACGACAAATCGCATTGCTGTGTGTGGCATGTTTTTTATTTATTAAAGGTTTAATTGGAGAAGGAGAGTGTGAAACAGAGTCAGAGAAGAGAAAGCATGGGGGGAGATCGAGACACAGGGAAAGAATGTGGAGAGAGAGAGAAAGCTAACCTCTCTGGGTCCTCTCTGGGTTCTAAGATGGAAGTGCAGCCTGTGGACGCCAGCAGTTCAGGAAACCCCACCCCACCTCCGACCCCAAACCAATCAGCGGTCCAGGGGAGACGGGAGTTCCCGACTCCGGAAATCCAGCCGGAGCCGAGACCAGAGGCGGAGAGAGGAGGCCATCTCCCGTTCTGCCAGCACCCACAGGCCCAGCAGGTGGGGCAGCATTCTCGGTTATAACCGGGTCGGTTGTCTCCTGGTTGGTGGTGGACTCCGGCTGGGAGGACCGACCCTCTGGGGCCTCGCCCTCCCCTCCACTCAGGGCAGCCGAACCAGTGGCAGAATGGGCGGCGTCCTCAAGCTCCCACACCACAAGCAGGGCTCCACTGGCTTCCCCTGGAGGGGCCACATGTCCAGGTATCTCCCCCTCCCCTCTATCCTGAGGAATAGGGAGCTCCTGCCCAAACTTTACAGCCTTGATGTTGGAGGTGGTGGTCGGGGGAACCCTGAGGACCCGAAACAGGAGACAGCTCCCCTCCAACAGATGGACCCTGCACCTCAGGGCCCCTTGTTACATCCGTGGAGGGGTGCCTTCTCCTCTTTTTCCCACTTGGGCACAGAGGCTCCGAGACCTCCATGTCATCAGAGGCCTCCGCCTCTGCACCCTCCTTTACTTTTTGGTTACCCTGGGCCTGAACCCAGCCCTGGGACAGGTGGAGTCTGTGGGAGTGGGCTTTGGGCTGAGCTCAGGCTCGGGTTGTGTCAATGAGTCCGGGGATGCGCCTCTTGATGTTTCTTTTTCCTCCACGTCTTCCTTCCACTCGGACGGGCAATCCTCTCCCCGCCGGGGGCTGTGAAAACCACAGCCTCCAGAACCGACTGAGCGGTGTCTGTTGGATGTATGGGGGGCGTGGAAGGAGGTGCTGTGGAACCACCCTGGGCCGCCGAGGTGGAGTTGGCGGCCGGGAGGTTGGGGCAGTTCGTGCGAACATGCCCCATCCCCTTGCAGACATGGCAACGTGCCCATTCCGAGGTCCAGAAGACGCGGTCGGCCGTCCCTTCGAACTCTACATTAAAGTGGCCATCTGTGACCTCCTGCCACACCAGCTGCATGAATAGCTGGCGGCGGAAGGAGTACACATGCCGGAGGCTGTTCTCCCGAAGACCGAGCGGGACTGGGGTGAGCCCCGTCTTTACTTCCCCCAGATAGTGCAGATGGCGAATGACGATCCCACTCGGAATGAAGGGCGGGCCGTTGGATAAAATGACCCTTTGCGCAGTGGCCTCCAGGGGGTCCACAGGCAGATAGGTCCTGCCCACGGTGAGTGCCTTGTTTAGAGCCAGGGACACCGCCCGCTCGGTCTTCAGGAAAAGCACAGCCTTCCAGTACATTTTAGAGGCTGCAACAATGGCCGAAGGGCCTACAACCTCTGCCTTGCCTCAACACATGCCTCCATCGTCATGTTCGGATGGACGGAGCTTTTGATCCCATGCTTTTCTGTTATTAGTGCAAATGGTGACGGGAATTGAGGTGCAGCTGCAGCAGCATCCGTGCGAGACGGCCCCGCCACCGGTGAAGAGGGACTTGCCATGGGTCACAGAGCCACGCCCACCCTTAAGAATTAAACTGACAGCTTTTAAATGTAAGCAATATGATGGGACGGGTGGGGGTAGTGGGGAATAGGGGTGCACAGGAAAAGGACAAGGAGAGGAGAGGACAGACAGCTGAGTGATGGGAGGGAGAGATGAGCTGCGAGGATGTTTCGGTGGTTTGGTGGCTGGAGCACCTTACTTCAGCGTTCACAATCCTGTCCTCCAGTTAGGGGAGGGTTCTTCGCCCGGGTCGGCTCGAGCCGCCCGGTTCTCTCCTTTCCGCTTTTCTGTCAAGACTTTCTTCACCCGGGCAGCTCCAGCCATCCCGAGCCACACAGTTGGGGGTGGGGAGGGAGCCCCTTTTGTGCAGGATGGCAGATAAACACAGGAGCAATACAAGGGCTCCCTATAGAATTTGGCAGCCCCAGCCCAGGATCTTCTGGTGCCTTCTCCCTCCCCCAACAGTCCAAACAACCAACAGTTCTCTGGTGCTCCAACACCCACCTCTCCAAAATTACTTGCAGTTCTCCTTTGTCCTTGTAAAAGTACAACAGTTGCACAGTTGAAGCAGGAAATACAGCTCTCTCCACTCTGCTGTTTCCTCTGCAGTTCCAGCTTGCTCATGTGCAGCTGATTCAACTAATCGCACACAGGAAGTGCTCCAAATTGCCCAGCCAATCCCAGTGCTGTACCTGTCCTGGGAGTATTTGATGGGGACAGCATCGAGGGAGCTTCACACTGAATCTAACCCCGTACTGTACCTGTCCTGGGGAGTGTTTGATGGGGGACAGTGTAGAGGGAGCTTTACTGTGCATCTAACCCCCCATGCTGTACCTGTCCTGGGGTGTGTTTGATGGGGGACAGTGTAGAGAGAGCTTTACTCTGTATCGAACATTGACCAAGACACAGAAAGCAGAGAATAGTTGTGAACGGTTGTTTCTCAGAGTGGGTAGAGATGTACAGCGGTACATCCAATCGTACACAGCAAGCTCCCACAAACAGCAATGTGATAATGAGCAGAATCTTGTTTTAGTGATTTTGGTTGTGTTATAAATATTGGCCAGGACACCAGAGAGAAGTTCATTGAGCCCACACGGGCACAATGGGTGACTGGCCTCTTTCTGTGCTGCAGCAGTCTGTGATTCGGTGAGTTCACAGCAGGCTGTCCTCGATCACATTTCAAAACTATTTCCTCCGGTTTGTGATTCTCCCTCTTCGCTTAACCCTTGGAGTCCAGGTATCATTCTACTCTCTTTAGACCATCCAATATTTCACACTCCTCCTTAACCACAATGTCTGTATCATCCCCCTCTTTTATGACTATTTCACAATATTGTTGCTCCTGTGATTAAAGGGACAGTGACAGAGGGGTTACAACATTGGGTAAGAGACAGAACACAGAGAGTTGTGGTGAACGGTTGTTTCAGACTGGAGGGAGGTATAGAGTGGTGTCACCCAGAGGTTTGTATTGGGACCACTGCTCTTTTTGATGTCTATTAATGACCTGACTTGTGTTTACAGAGCAGAACTTCAAAGTTAGGAAACGATACAAAACTTTGGAAATGTAGTAAAGAGGGAAGAGAATAGTATCAGACTTCAGGAACTATTGGCAGTCTGGTGAATTGGACAGACACATGGCAGGTTAACTTCAATGCTGAGAAATGTGAAGTGATGGATTTTGGAAGGAAGATGTGGGAGAGGCAATCTAAACTAAATGGTACAATGTTTAAATGGGTGCAGGAACAGAGAGGCCTTACACATACAGGAGCTGACAGTGTCTCTCTCTCTCTCCCCATTTAACTCTCTCTCTTTCTCTTTCAACACCGATCCTGACTTTTCTCGGAATCCTTCTTGGTTGAATAGTACCCTGAAATGTTTCAGTCTCACTGTTACAAGGAACAAGTCACATTTCTGTGGTATTTTCTACATCTTACTGATTCAATTTGGAGCTTGGATTGTGTCAGGAAAATGTGGTTTCTCATTCAGACATTCCTGCATTGTGGAACTGTCAGTTATCTGTGCAGGGACAGGATATCGGTGTGTTTGAATGCAGTTGAAGGTTTTGGTTGCTTGAATAGGGTGTGAATTAGATTATGGATTGCATCCCTGAAGGTCTTTAAGCCGATGTCCTGAGAGAATGAAGTGGTTTACCAATGTCTGAATAACATCAAAGTCTTTAGAAACATGAAAGAACAAGATTGGGGACAGTATACAAAAGCTGAGACAGTCAGGTCACAACAGGAGGAAGGTGAATGTCTTTTACAGTTTGTAATCTGAAAGCCTGAACTAATGACTGAAAAAGCAGGAGTTCAAATCCAACATTGGGCTTTTGTGAATATGAATTTCTCTGAAAATAAAAAATAAATCTGGAATAATAAATCCTCCAAGATGAAATGATTCCCTCTCACTGCTCTGACACTGATTTACCGTCAAGTAACTTTTCCACTCCACTTTTTCTAAATCACCTTCCACCGGCCCAGCTTCTTTCCTTGAAACTAAGTATAAAACTGACCCATCTCTTGTTGGCCTTGCCAAGTACTGGTCTGAAAAAGTTCCCCTGAATGCATGTTTAGAATTCTGTATCCTCAATACCTTTTACACGAGTCTCAGTTATCTATGCACTAGTTAGGTCTGCACTAGACCCTGTCTCTGTTGAGATTACACATGGCCCTGTCTCTGCGATAAAAATGTCTTAAAGAATAGAGAGAAAACCCTCCAATTTATACACAAGATTCTATGAAATAGGAGCAGGAGTAGGCCATTCAGCCCATCGAGCCTGTTCAGCTATTCAATACGATCATGACTGATCTGCTGATCTGATAGTGTTCTTAACTCCACTTTCCTGCCTGCCCCCCATAACCCTTGACTCCACTGTCGATCATAAATCTATTTAACTCAGCCTTGAATATATTCAATGACCCAAGCTCCACTGCTCCCTGGGGGAGAGAATTCCAAAGTCTAACCACCAGCGAAGAGGAAAAAAAAATCCCTCCTCATTTTTGTCATAAATGGCAGACCCTTTATTTTTAAACTGTGCCCCCTAGTTCTAGACTCCCCCACAAGGGGAACATCCTCCCAGCATCCGCCCTCTAAAGTCCCCTCAGAATCTTGTATGTTTCAATAAGATCACCTCTCATTCTTCTGAACTCCAATGAGTTTAGGCCCAACCTGTTCGACCATTCCTCATAAGACAGCCCCTTCATCCCAGGAATCAGCCGAGTGAACCTTCTCTGAACTGATTCCAATGCATCCAAGCCTGACCATTTCTCCACTTTTAAAGATACCAAACACCTTAATATTTCCCTCTCACTCTGTTTATCCCATCCAATATTTCACACTCCTCCTCTTCAGCTACAATGTCTGCATCGTTCCCTCTCTTTTTTAAAGACAGACACAAAGTATTCATTATGAACCATGCCCACATCTCCCACCTCCACACACACATTCCCTTTTTGGTTCCTAATACTCTATCGTTAGTTATCCTCTTGCTCTTCATGTATTTATAAAACATCTTTGTGTTTTCCTTCATTTTACTTGGTAATGCTGTTACAGCCCTCTCTTTGCTTTCCTAATTAGATTTTTAATTTCACGCCTGAAATTTGTAATCTATGCCCATGGTTATTGACCCCTCTGTTAAGGGAAATGGGTCCTTCCGATCCAAGCTATCTAAGACCGTCATTATTTTAGACACCTCAATTAAATCTTCCCTTCAACCATCTTTGTTCCAAAGAAAACAATTCCAGCCTATCCAATCTTTACTCATATTTAAAATTCTCCATTCCTGACAACATCCTCTGAAATTCCCTCTGTACCCTCTCCAGTGTGATCACATCCTTCCTGTAATGTGGTGACCAGAACTGTACACAGTTCTCCAGCTGTGGTCTAACTAGTGTTATGTACAGTTCTAACATAACCCCTCAGCTCTTATATTCTGTACATCGACCAATAAAGGGAAGTATTCCATAAGCCTTCTTAACCACCTTATCCACCTGTCCTTTTACCCTCAGGAATTAGTGGACAGTCACTCCAAGGCCCCTCTGCTCCCAGACAGAGCGATTGTTTGGTTAGATTGAAAGAGCAAATGTAAAACAAAATAATTTGATGTAATACTTCACTGCAGTAAACACAGACATGCGAGCGAGAGGCATGGAGTGTGAAACATCGGGGTAGAGGCAGAAAAATAGATGGAGTTGGTAACAAATTGGAAAGGAGTGATAGGCACAGAGAGAGAGGTAATCTCTGGGAAACTCTCTTGCTGGTAATCTCTCTCCATCTCTATCTCTCTCTTCCCCTCTCTTCGACACTCTGAAACCCTATTTCTTCTCTGTGTTACTCACTTTCCAAGTCTATCTCTCCCTTTTCTCTAAATCACCCTCTGCACACAATCCCAATCTCTCCCCCTTGCTCTCAGGATGGGAAGAGGGAGAAAGAGAGGCAGACAAAAGATGTTGCAGGCAGTGAGAGATGAGGAGAAAGAGACAGAGGAACAGTGAGTCTGGCATTGGTAGATAGATCTTTACTCTGAATCTGACCCCGTGCTGTACCTGCCCTGTGAGTATTCGATGGGGACAGTCTCGGAAGGGGGGGGGGGACTGTCTAAAAATCAAAAATCAGTCGAAAGCCCTTTCAAAGATTAAATTTAGAAACTCTTCTACATACAAAGGGTGGTAGAAGTTTGGAACTGACTTCCACAAATGACCCCTCCATATCTCTGCAATCTCCTCCATCTCCGCAATCCACCAATATCTGCGATCCTCTAATTCTGGCCTCTTGAGCATCCCCAATTTGTATTGTTCCAACATTGGTGGCCGTGCCTTCAAGCTGCCAAGCTGCTAACTCTGGAATTCCTTTCCTAAAACTCTCCGTCTCACAAACTCGCTTTCATCTTTGATGACGCTCCCTCACACCAACCTGTTTGACCAAGTTTTTGTACGTCTAGTGCAATATCTCCTAACGTGACTCGGTGACAACTTTTTATTTGCCTCATTTGTTTGTTGGATGTGTGCGTTACTGGCCAGGCCAACATTTATTACCCATTCCAAATTACCCTTGAGAAGGTGGTGTTGAGCCTCCTTCTTGAACCGCTGCAGTCCATGTGGGGTAGGTACACCCACAGTGCTGTTAGGAAGGGAGTCCCAGGATTTTGACCCAGTAACAGTGAAGGAATGGCGATGTAGTTTCAAGTTAGGATGGTGTGTGACTTTAGTTGTTGTGTGGACAGTATTTTCAGTGCGCAGTCCATTCATATTTTCAATTATTTATTTTTTCATGTGGTTAGATGTAAAGTTTCTCCTACAATCTGACTGCCTCCCCGTATCTCCTCACTCTTTCTGCCCGTCTCTCCCTCCTTCTCTAAGTCCACTGCTTTACACTGTATCTAAACTCACACTGTACCTGTCCTGGGAGGTCTCATTATGGTGCTTAAGCAATGAGTTATACAGTTCCAGCATAACCTCCCTGCTCTTATATACTTTAACAGGCTTGTTGGGAATGTCACTGCAGTTTGAAAATATGAAACACTGATCCAACATTCACCCCTAAAACACTCACAGTAACCTCCAAAAACAGGACTGGGCAGATAATGAGGATTGTTAATGATTGTTACAAATTGTCTCATCCTCTCTATTTGTCTCTCCCTCTCATGTTTGTTTCTTCCCAACTTTCTCTCTCTCTCTCTCTCTCTCTCCCCCTCGTCCTCTCCCTCTTTCTCTTCCTCTTTCCATGACTCTGTCTCTAACACCATCTCTCTCCTTGGACTGAAATGTTTTTATCCATTTCTTGGTTAATTTTGAACCTGTCAAACTTCCCCTTGCTGGGAACGTCACTGCAGTTTGAAAATATCAAACACTGTTCAACACTCGCCCCCTAAACTCTCACACTAAACCCCCAATACAGGACTGTGCAGATAATGGGGATTGTTACTGAGGTTCTGTCAAGGTCCCCTCACACTCTGTATCCCACGTCCCCTGCTTCTAAAGTTTGTCAGTGTTTAATAATATTTTTTTCAATAATATTAAATGTCACTTCAGTTTGAAAATATGATCCAACACTTGCCCCCACAACACTCACACTAACCCCCTGATCTTTCCTTTCAAAATTAGTTCTTGTACACGGCCAGTTTTACTTTTTAATTCTATATTTTTCAACATTATTCGATGAAAATTTTTTCCTATCATCTCGCCCTCCCTCTCTCTCTCTCTCTCTGTCTGCCTCTACCTCTGTCTCTTTTTCTCCCTCTGTTTGTCTCTCCCCCTCTCGCTCTCTGTCCCTTTCTACCGATGCATCTGTCTCTCTCCCTCTGTATCTGTCTCACTCGCTTTCTCCCTGCCTCTCTCCCTCTGCATTTGCCTGCCTCCCTTTATGTCAGTCCCCCTCTGTCTCTGTTTCTCCTTTTTTCTCTATCATTCTAGCTCTGTCTCGCTCTCTTCCTCTGTCTCTGTCCCACTCTGTCTGTGTCTCTCTCCGTCTGTGTTTCACTCCCTCCATCTCTCCGTCCCTCTGTACATGGACAGCAATGCTTTGAGCCATTTGTTTGGTGTATTTTGAATCTTTAACTCTTGCTTTTGTTGGGAATGTCAATGCAGTTTGAAAATATCAAACAGGTATCTAACACCCAGCCCAAAAACTCTCACATTAAACCCCAAATACCGACTGGGCAGTCAATGGGGATTGTTCCTGGGGTTCCGTCAATGTCTCATTTCGCTATCTCTTGTGTCTCTCACTGTCTTCCACTTTGTCCCTCTCTCTTCATTTCCCCTTTTGTTTCCATTTCCCTCTCTCCTCTTTCCTTCATCGCCCCCAACTTTATAAAAAGAAAGGGTGCTCCTTCCACTTTATAAATAAAGAGAGAGCTCCCTCCACTTTTTACATAGAGAGGGCGCTCTCCACACTTTATACATTGAGAGTGTACTCCCTCCACTTTATACGTCGAGGCAGAGCTGCCTCGACTTTATACATAGAAAGGGAGCTCCCTCTGTTTTATCTTGCTGCCGTGGTGGGATTTGAACCCCTGTCCCCAAGACATCAGATTGGGCCTCTGGATTACGTGACCATTGATATTATCACTACCCAACTGCCTCCCAAATGGATGCGTACAGTGTCTGTCCCATAATATCAATCACAGTAGTTTCTGGGCTGTAACCCTGAATATGGTCCCGAATCAGAGACTCAAAGTTCACATTTTAACTGGGAAAAGGCAGGAACAGAGTGAAACGGGATTGCTTATTCCCTGGATTCAGTGTCCACTGCAGACAGATCAGGTACATTTACAACAGAAATGCCAGGAGTGAACAAGGTCAATACAATAATATGGAAAATGCAAATGACGCCTTTCATAATTGCAGGATCGGTCCAGTATGAGTACAGAATTCAGGTTTATTCCCGAGAGTGGTCTTACTCAGAAAATGTCATTGATATTGAAATGATTGTGTTTGATCCACCACATTATTTTCATCAGAGTCAAAGGTGCTGATGTAATGTGTTTGTTCAGGTGACTGTAACTAATAGCAATGATCAGGGGTATAACCGTGTTAGTGGAGACTTATCCCCTGTATAAATCTGGACCCATTGGAATGGATCAGCTCAGAGTGCCTGCTGGAGCTGTGGATTCCAGGCTAACAGAAGTCTCTGCTTCGCATAGAAATGGGACATCCAGTAATCTATCAGATAGAAGACATTTATTATCCTGTACTTGCAGCAATTGGAGTTCCTGGTGAGCAGTATCTCACCTGTTAATAGTCTAAATCGATGTTAACTGTGCTGCTGTACTCGGTACTAGTTCTCTGTGTGTGTGTTCCACAGTCCCCTGTTCTTTTCCAGCAATTTACTGATGCAATCTCCTCATTGTTCAATATTTCATTCTTGTCGGAGTTGTGTTATGTATTTAATGATATTGTTTTAAGTAACTGTGGCTTTGTTATTGGATTATTCTGTGTATTGAATGTTTTGGAATGAGATGTTTCAGTTAGGATCAATAATCAGACCATTAGGACTTTTTAATATTTTCGTGATGTGGATCTAACCGGTCCTGGAATATTTTTATGATTTTTTTTGATTGATAATGAGACATCTCACAGTCTCAGTGTTACACTGGGACAGCAGAATGTCCTTCCTCCACAAAGACGTGGCTCAGTTTAACTGGGATTTCAATGTATTTATTGATTATCACTGTTATCAAATATTATTTCACTCTGTGTGTGTCTGATGCTGCTTCAGAAGTCTGGCGACTGAACTGAGTTTGCTGCTGACACTTTCACTTCTCCTTCTCTGCTTCACTGTGGACCTTCACTGTCAGTGGACTACATTGGAAAATAGAAAGTATCGATGTGATGTTTTGCTGGTTTTCACTCTATCAGTTGGAATCAAGAGTCTTTCCATTTATCTGTAGATTATCAGCTGCAGCGCTGGTTTTGCTGTTTTATTAATGAAACAATCCCCCCTTCTGATGGATTACTTTATAATTCCAGGAGAAGGAATTTCAATGATTGTGAGGTTTGTCTGGAAGTAGATTTCGATCCTGTTTATTCCATGTATTGCAGATGAAGTGAAGAGTGCAGGTGAACAGGTGGAGACTTGAGTGTTCTGTAGATACATGAAATTATTCACAGAGATTTCACCAGTGAAAAAACTGACTGAGAATAGAATCACTGAACCTGGGGCTGGAGAACAGAACACAGGCGCAGAATTTTAGGAATAAATCACAAGTGAAAAGTAGCATTAAGTAACAATTCACAGGGTGTGAGTACTCCAGAGAGATAGGGAAGGAAAAAAGAAGCAGGGAGAACGAAACAGAGGGAAAGAGATAAGCAGAAGTAAAGAGAAATAAGCAGTAGTGTAAATAATTCACTGTCATAAAGTGCTGGAAAGTCCAGAACAATTAGTGAGAGAAACTGTGAGTTGAAGTTGTCTGTTTTCAGATTGTGTTCATTTTCCTGTTGGACTTGTTCCTCTGTGTTAATTTCTGTCTGGTCCTGATTTTGTTTTGTAGAAAGTTCCTATTCCTTACTTAGTGACTGAATAAACAGAATAGAATCAGTTCATCACTGATGGTAATTCATTATTTAAATACTGCACTTTAAAATCTCTGTGACTGCTGAATTCAATAAAGAGCGAGGCTGATATCAGAAATATATTAAAATTTATATTTAATAGCCTGTACAAACTAAATATATTGACTCTATGGACCAAACAATCAACTGTTCTCCAACACCAATAACCACAGGGATTATTGTTTGAATGCATTAATTGAGTTGTATTACTGGGATCTATAGATTAGATTTCCTCCAACACTCTGCTGCAGTCTCTCCCTGTGAATCTCAGCCTCTCCTCTCACTGTATTGAATCCTCAGTCTCCTCATCCATTGCTACAGTTTATACACTTTCCCAAACCATCTGCTCCAGTCTCCCATCCTGCTCCAACATGTCCTTTCCCTGGAATTTAGAAGATTATGGGGTGATTTAATGAATGTTTTCAAGATAATAAGATTTTTGTTAACCAAAGGTATTAAGGGGCAAAGATCGGTACATGGAGTTAGATCACACATCAGCCATGAGCTCATTGAATGACAGAAGAGGTTTGAGGGGCCAAATGGCCTCCTCCTCTTCCTCTGTCCAATGACAAATATCTTGCTATCACTCTCTGTGTCTTGGTCTGTGTCTCTCTCTTTGCCTCTCTTTCTGTCTGTCTGTCTGTCTGTCTCTCCTCTCTCAAACATCTGAGGAAATCCACAAACATTAGTCAGCCATTTTAGGCTGGTTCTCGGTGGCCATTTTATGTTACCACAGCACTGGGACATTTATTCCATCATCAATGACAGACGCACAGACATGGAGACACTGAGACACACAAGACTAGGAAGGAATTAATCATTCCCTTGTGCCCAATGATTTTCCCTCCACTGTGATTAGGCTGGGTGGCCTGTAATTCCTCAGTCTATTAATTTCTCCCTTGTTAATCAATAGTACAACACGCGCAGTCCTCCAGTCCTCTGGCAGCACGACTGTAACCAGAGAGGTTTTGGAAAATGATGGTCAGAACTTCTGATATTTCCTCCTTTACACCTCTAAACAGTCTGAGCCTGGTGAATTATCAGCTTTCAAAGATGCTAAACCCCTTAATATTTCCTCTCCCACTATTTATCCCATTCAATATTTCAAACCCCTCCTCATTGACTACAATGTCTGTGTCGTCCCCTCTTTTGTGAAGACAGTCGTTATGTATTCATTAAGAACCATGCCCGCATCTTCCGCCTCCACGGTTAGGAAAAAGGAGGAGAGACGATATAAAGTAAGGGATACAATTCTAAAGGAGGTGCAGGAACAGACACATCTGGGGAGTATTTGTGCACCAATATCTGAAGAAGGTAGGACAGGTTCAGAAAGTGGTTAAATGGCAGAAGGGCTCCTGAGATTATAAATAGAGACATTGAATACAAAAGCAAGGAAAATGTGACCTTTGTAAAACGCTGGTTTGCCTTCAACTGGAGCATTGTCCAATTCTGGACCCCGTACTTCAGGAAGCATGTGGGGGCATTAGAGAGGGTGCAGAAAAGATTCACAAGAATGGTTCCAGGGATGAGTGACTTCAGTTACGTGGATAGATTGGAGAAGCTGGGGTTGTTCTCTGTGTCTCTCTCTGCCTTCCTCTCTCTGTCTCTCCCTCTTGCTATCTCTGACACTAAGAGGGAGACAGAGGGATAGAGGCTAAGATATGCAGGCAGAGAGAGGGCTGTTGAGAGGGACAATGTTGGAGACAGAGAGATTGTTGGGGTGGATTGAAAGGGAGAATGTAAGTTATATTCATTTGATGTAATCCTTCACTGCTGTGTATGCAAACAGAGAAAGATAGGTATGTAGAGTGAAATAATGGCACAGTGGGAGATATGTGGATGAAGTTGGGGCCCAGGCGGCCAGTTTTGATGATCAGGAAGGAAAACGCTCCATTGTAAACATCCAGCAAGGTATTCCACATTGGAATCCATCACACCCTCATGATATTGGTGTGGAAATCTTGTAATCTGTGCCCATGGTTATCGACCCCTCTGTTAAGGGTAATGGGTCCTTCCTATCCACTCTATCTAGGCCCGTCATTATTTTATACACCTCAATTAAATCTTCCCTTCAACCTTCTCTGTTCCAAAGAAAACAATTCCAGCCTATCCAACCTTTCCTCATAGTTACAATTCTCCATTCCTTACAACAACCTCCGTAAATCTCCTCTGTACCTCTCCAGTGTGATCACATCCTTCCTGTAATGTGGTGACCAGAACTGTGCACAGTACTCTAGCTGTGGTCGAACTAGTGTTTTATACAGTTCTGGCATAACCTCCCTGCTCTTATATTCTCTACATCAGGCAATAAAGGAAAAATATTCCGTAAGCCTTCTTAACCACCTTATCCACCTGTCCTGTTCCCCTCAGGAATCAGTGGACATTCACTCCAAGGCCCCTCTGTTCTCAGACAGAGCGATTTTTCAGTTAGATTGAAAGAGCAAATGTAAAACATTATAATTTGATGTAATCCTTCACTGCAGTACACACAGACGTATGAGCGAGAGGCATGGAGTGTGAAACATCGGGGTCGAAGGAGATGGTAACAAATTGGAAAGGAGTGAGAGGGACTGAGAGAGAGGTAATCTCTGGTAAACTCTCTTGCTGGTAATCTCTCTCCATCTCTATCTCCCTCTTCCCCTCTCTTCTACTCTCTGAAACCCCATTTCTTCTCTCTGTTGCTCACTTTCCAAGTCTATCTCTTTACTTTTCTCCCTCTATCTCTATCTCCCTCTGTACAATATCTCAATCTCTCCCCCTTGCCCTCAGGATGGGAAGAGGGAGAAAGAGAGGCAGAGAAAACATGTTGCAGGCAGTGACAGATGAGGAGAAAGAGAAAGATGAACAGTGAGTCTGGCATTGGTAGATGGATCTTTACTCTGTATCTAACCCCCTGCGTCCCTGCCCTGTGAGTATTCGATGGGGACAGTCTCGGACGGGGGGGGGGGTGGGGACGGGGGGTCTGTCGAAGAATCAAACATTAGTCGAAAGCCCTTTAAGAGATGAAATTCAGAAAACCTTCTACATACAAAGCGTGGTATAAGTTTGGAACTGTCATTCACAATTTTTTTTTTGATTTGATTTAGAGATACAGCACTGAAACAGGCCCTTCGGTCCACCGAGTCTGTGCCGACCATCAACCACCCAGTTATACTATGCCGACATTAATTCCATATTCCTACCACATCCCCACCTGTCCCTATATTCCCCTCCCACCTACCTATACTAGGGGCAATTTATAAGGGCCAATTTACCTATCAACCTCCATGTCTTTGGCATGTGGGAGGCAACCGGAGCATCCGGAGGAAACCCACGCAGACACACGGGGAACTTGCAAACTCCACACCGGCACTACCTAGAATTGAACCCGTTGGAACCTTGAGGCTGCGGTGCTAACCACTGCGCCACTGTGCCGCCCGAATGACCCCTCCCTATCTCTGTAATCTCCTCCAGCTCCACAATCCACCAATATCTGAGATCCTCTAATTCTGGCCTCTTGACCATCCCCAATTTGAATCGTTCCACCATTGGTGGCCGTGCCTTCAAGCTGCCAAGACCCTAACTCTGGAATTCCATTCCAAAACTCTCCATCTCACTCGTGCTCTTTCCTCTTTGAAGACGCTCCCTCAAACCAACCTCTTCAACCAAGTTTTTGTTCGTCTCGTGCAATATCTGCTTAAGTGACTCAGTGTCAACTTTTTATTTGCCTTCTTTATTTGTTGGATGTGTGCGTTACTGGCCAGGCCAGCATTTATTACCCATTCCTAATTGCCCTTGAGAAGGTGGTGTTGAGCCTCCTTCTTGAACCACTGTAGTCCATGTGGGGTAGGTCGACCCACAGTGCTGTTAGGAAGGGAGTTCCAGGATTTTGACCCAGTAACAGTGAAGGAACGGCGATATAGTTTCAAATTAGGATGGTGTGTGACTTTAGTTGTTGCGTGCGGACAGTATTTTCAGTGCGCAGTCCATTTAAATTTTTAATTATATATCTTTTTCACGTGGTTAGATATAAAGTTTCTCCTACAATCTGCCTGCCTCCCCGTATCTCCTCACTCTTTCTGCCCGTCTCTCCCTCCTTCTCTAAATCCACTGCTTTACTCTGTATCTAAACTCACACTGTACCTGCCTTGGGAGGTCTCATTATGGTGCTTAAGCAATGAGTTATACAGTTCCAGCATAACCTCGCTGCTCTTGCACACTTTTACAGCCTTGTTGGGAATCTCACTGCAGCTTGAAAATATAAAACACTGATCCAACATTCACCCCTAAAACACTCACACTCATCTCCAAAAACAGGACTGGGCAGATAATGAGGATTGTTAATGATTGTTACAACTTGTCATCCTCTCTCTGTCTCTCCCTCTCATGTCTGTTCAATTCCATCTTTCTCTCTCTCTCTCTCCCCCTTGCCCTGTCCCTCTTTCTCTGCCTCTTTCCATGACTCTGTCTCAAGCACCATCTCTCTCTCCTTGGACAGAAATGTTTTTATCCATTTCTTGGTTAATTTTGAACCTGTAAATCTTGCCCTCGCTGGGAACGTCATTGCAGTTTGAAAATATCAAACACTGTTCAACACTCGCCCCCTAAACTCTCTCACTAAACCCCCAATACAGGACTGTGCAGATAATGGGGATCGTTACTGAGGCTCTGTCAAGCTCCACTCACACACTGTATCCCATTTCCCCTGTTTCAAAAGATGGTCAGTGTTTAATAATTTTTTTTCAATAATATTAAATGTCACTTCTGTTTGAAAATATCAATCACTGATCCAACACTTGCCCCCAAAACACTCACACAAAACCCCTGATCTTTCCTTTCAAAATTAGTTCTGACTCACAGCCAGTTTTACTTTTTATTTCTATCTTTTTTCAACATTATTAGATGTAAAGCTTTTCCTGTAATCTCGCTCTCCCTCTCTCTCTCTGTGACTCTCTCCCTCTGTCTCTGTTTCCCCCTCTGTTTGTCTCTCTTCCTCTCTCTCTGTCCCTTTCTCCCTCTGCATCTGACTCTCTCCCTCTGCATCTGTCTCTCTCCCTCTGCATCTGCCTGCCTCCCTTTCTGTCTGTCTTACTCTGCATTTGTCTGCCTCCCTTTCTGTCTCTATCCCTCTGTCTCTGTTTCTCCTTTTTCCTCTATCATTCTAGCTCTGTCTCTCTCTTTTTCTCCCTCTGTCTCTGTCCCACTCTGTCAGTGTCTCTCTCCGTCTGTGTCTCACTCCTTCCATCTCTCCGTCCCTCTGCACATGAACAGCAATGCTTTGAGCCATTTGTTTGGTTAATTTTGAATCTTTAACTCTTGCTTTTGTTGGGAATGTCAATGCAGTTTGAAAATATCAAACACTCATCTAACACTCATCCCGAAAACACTCACATTAAACCCCAAATACCGACAGGGCAGACAATGGGGTTTGTTACTGGGGTTCCGTCAAGATCTCATTTCGCTAACTCTTCTGTCTCTCACTGTTTTCCATTTTGTCCCTCTCTCTCCATTTTCCCATTTGTTATCGTTTCCCTCTTCTCCTCTTTCCTTCATCGCCCCCAGCATTATAAAGAGAGAGGGAGCTCCCTCCACTTTATACATGGAAAGGGCGCTCTCTCCACTTTATACGTAGAGGCGGTGCTCCCTCTTCTTTTTCAAAGAAAGGCAGCTCGCTCTGTTTTATATAGCTGCCGAGGTGGGATTTGAACCCCTGTCCCCAGGCCATCAGGTTGGGCCTCTGGATTACGTGATCAGTGATATCATCACGACCCAACTGCCTTCCAAATGGATGCGTACAGTGTCTGTCCCGTAATATCACTCACACTAGTTTCTGGGCTGAAACCCTGAACATGGTCCCGAATCAGAGACTCAAAGTGTACATTTTAACTGGGAAATGGCAGGAACAGAGTGAAACAGGATTGCGTTTGTCCCTGGATTCAGTGTCCACTGCAGACAGATCAGTTACATTTATAATAGAAACGCCAGGAGTGAACAAGGTCAATGCAGTAATATGGAAAATGTAAATGACGCCTCTCATAATTGCCATCCATCCAGTATGAGTACAGATTTCAGGTTTATTCTCGAGAGAGGTCTTACTCAGAAAATATCATTGACATTGAAGTGATTGTGTTTTATCCACCACATTATTTACATCAGAGTCAAAACTATTTTAACGCAAGAAGTGTCAGGAATAAGGGTGATGATCTTCGAGCATAGATCAGTACTTGGAGCTACGATGTTGTGGCCATTACGGAGACTTGGATATCATGGGACAGGAATGGATGTTGGATGTTCCGGGGTTTTGATGTTTCAAACGGAATAGGGAGGGAGGTAAAAGAGGTGGGAAGTGGCATTGCTAATCAGGGATAGTATCACAGCTGCAGAAAGGGAGGTC